>NC_062549.1:85081883-85689948 GCF_016906955.1 Phacochoerus africanus
CCGTGCTCTCCTCACCTCGCTGCTGACCCCCACGTCTTAGGGTGGGGAGCTACGATGCCCCACAGGGCAGAGCTCTCTCGCCACCCTGTATGGGATGGGCTGGCTGCAAAAGTCCCCATCCCAAGCCCAGGCTGCAAGTCCACTGTGTGCAGTACAAGCTGAGGGGAGGCCTGAGGACTCTCCACCAGTGACTTCCCTGGAGGCACCAGCCCCTCTGGTGACAGGCACAGTTCCATGCCCGCCTTTCCCGTTCTCTCAGGAAGAACCCCATCAAAGCCCTCCCCAGGAAGGAGGGAGAGGCAGCACTGGCTTTCAGAGAGACTGGGAAGCAGGTAAGGAAGGAATCATGGGGCTGCCCAAGCAGCTAGAGGTTGGGGGGGCGGGGGCAAGAAGAAAACGATCCCCTCAGTGGGCCTCTTCCCTGAGTTTGATATTTGAGTTGAGGTCTTGCCTAATTTCGACTTGAAAAAAAAAGGAAGAAAGAAAAAAAGAAGCCAATAAAAAGAAAGAAAAGAGTTTCTCTCGTTGACATATCCTAAAGCTCCAGCTCCAAGAAGGTGGCATTTGTCAGGGGAGGTGACCAGAGGTTCCAAATCCACTTCCAAGGCATCCACAGGCGCTCGAGGCCATGAGCTATGAGCCTCCCTCCAGCATGAGGCCTGAGCCTGCCTTGCCTGGGAAGGGACGGGCAACTCCCCCTCATGAACACTGCAGCCCCAGTCCCCAAAACACTCAAACACAGGCCCCCCCCTGCAGAATACTTACGGCAAACAGCTGTACAGTATTTGTACATTTACACAAAAATAGATCCTTTTATATATATATATATATCATGTATTTATAACTGGTTACACGTTGGAGTCATAATTAGGCATCACCAGTAGTAGTTGGCACAGTTTGTCATTTTTAAGCTTGGGGTCAAGTTCTGCTTCATTTCGCCGCTCCAAAGTACCAAAAAAAAGAAAAAAAAAAGAAAAAAAAAGGCATTTCATCTCCATGGTGTTTTCTTAAATATAGCAATGTCATAGGAAACCATATGTATAGATGAACAGTGCCTCCTGACCCTTCCCCTCCTGTTCCTTGGAGATAGGGCCGGGGGGTCTGCAGGAGACGGGCGGGGGTCAGTGCGGCCGGCTGCTGGACTCCGAGGCCTGCCTCTTGCGCGAAGGGGTATAGCCGTTGAGATAGCCGTTGGTCTGCCGTTTGGAAAGCCCCCCGTTCAGGATGTCCTGGATGTGTTGCACGATGAGGTTGATGGCCACTGTGGGACAGAGACCGGCAGAGCGTCAGGGATGCGGGGAAGGACGGGAGGGCGTGTGCAAGGCTGTGCGTCTGTTTGGGTGGAGGGCCCCCAGAAACCAGGGGTGAAGAACTGTGCCAGGAAGCTGGCCCCGCCCCTTACAGGCAAGTCACTCAACTTCCCCCAGCCCCCGTCGGGACTAACATGACCCCGGCAGGGGGGTTTTCAGAGTGAGATGGTTAAGGACACCATCAGCCCTTCGTGAATGGACATCTTATCAGGACATGATCAGGGGCGTGACTGGATGAAAGCAACTGACCCAAATTCTGTAGCCATGAGGACCAGCCTTCCTTCTGACACCAATGATTAACTGTGAGACCCTTCCCCTGGGGACCTAACCAGTTCCCCATCCCAAGGACAGGGAACCCCACAGAAGGCCCTCTCCTCCAAAGATAAGTTGGGACTCTTTTTCCTTAGCCTTAGAAATAAATCATACACCTCCAGCAAATAAGCGATGTCAACATCACCAAAAACGGGATAAACACCAAGTGCTTTGTGAGGTGATGCTCCAAGAATATGCCTCACCCGTGGTATTCCTCAGGTTGCATAAGCTGAAGCCAATCACGAGGCCACCAAGGCAAAACCCAAACTGTGACACCTGTTCTACAAAACAACAGGCCTGTACTCCTCAAAACTGTTGGTGTCGGGAGTTCCCATCATGGCTCAGCGGAAACGAATCCGACTAGTATCCATGAGGATGTGGGCTTGAACCCTGGCCTCATTTAGTGGGTTGGGGATCTGGCATTGCCATGAGCTGAAGTGTAGGTCTCAGATGTGGCTCAGATCCTGCATTGCTGTGGCTGTGGCTAGCAGCTTCAGCTCTGATTCGACCCCTAGCCTGGGAACCTCCATATGCTGAGGGTTTGGCCCTAAAAAGCAAAAAAAAAATGTTGGTGTCGTTCAAAACAAAGAAAGGCTCCAAGGTTAACGAACCCAACCAGAATCCATGAGGATGCGGGTTCAATCCCTGGCCCCGCTCAGTGAGTTAAGGATCTGGCGTTGCCGTGAGCTGTGATGTAGGTGGCAGATGCTGCTCGGATCCCACATTGCTGTGGCTGTAGTGTAGGCTGGCAGCTGCAGCTCCAATTCGACCCCTAGCCTGAGAATCTCCATATGTTGAGGGTTCGCCCTGCCACACACATACCCTGCCCCCCCACTCGCAAAAAAAGAAAGGCTGTGGAAAATTAAAGGAGATGAAGTCAATAGTAAGTTCCCTTGCGGTGTTGAGTGCGCTATGAATGAAAACAGCCTTGTCTTGAAGAAATACACAGTGCAGTTTTCATTGCTGTGACGAATTCCCAAATGGCTCGGTCAAAAGTCAAAAAAACAAACTTTCTCAACAGAGGAAAATGAAAATAAATTATAAAGAGAACCAGAAGACAGGGTCTTCTTACAAGTTCAATACTGTGCTTCCTGATGCCTAAACCCAGAAATATCCTTACTTCCTAGACAGGTCAAAGCTAAGACATAAATGCACCAGTGGCAACAATGAGCTCCATTTAGGAAGGGCGATCTTGACGGCAGATCACTGTAAATTAGATTAAGAAGGAAACCTTAGATTCGAGGTACCCAAAGGTCAGCACTGGGAACAATGTGAAGGTTGTCTACTGCCCCTTGCTGCTAGAGAAGCACAAGGTCACGTCTGTCCTTTTATAATTGACCAGGGATAGAGGTTACATCCCACAGAAGGACACCGCATGGGGACTCACCTAGATTATCTGCGCCTCTGGGAATTATCACATCAGCGTATTTCTTTGTCTGTGGAGAAAGATATTTACAGTGCATTACAATACATCCAAGAGAGAAGCTGGCCCAAGGCCCTTTTCCAAAGGAACATGGGGCGAGGACTAGCCTTCTCCTATCAGAGGTCAGCAGCTTGGGCTTCACACCTACTACACTTTATCTGCCTTATCTAAATTATAATAAGTAAGCTTTTTCTGGAGTTATCACTTTCACATTTAGCATTGTTTCAGTTTACAATCTGCACAGAGAACATGGTCTTTGAAACCAAATGTAGAACTGCCTGTTCACCACTAGGAAAAGTATCCATTTGTGAAACTCAGAAGGGGAGCAGTTCACCTTGGACTTCTACACACAGCTTATTGAGCACAAGGGTGAACCCAGAAAAAGCAATCCCCACTAATGGATGACCATTTTCACTGGCTCTGTTATGACATTATTCTTTAAAAAAAAAAAAAAAAAAAAGCCCACAGACATTTCTTTTAAATTTCCTGAGATTTTTGTGGATCGTTTTACAAATAAACAATGCCTTACGACATGGGCCTCGAACTCTGTGCAGCAACTGTTGAATTGCAATTGAGTGGGGTTCCAGACCCAACCTGAACTAGGCAGTCAATTTAACAGGTCCAAGCTCCTGGCTTACACAGGAATGAGCTTCTCTTCCCTGAGCAGAGTGGCCAGACAGTGGGAACTGGTAGAAACCACCTACAAAATCCTTATGCAAAATTCTGAGTTCCATTACAGCTCAGTTAACCAGCAGGAAAATGGCAGTCAACCCTACGTCCAATAATAAGTTTCCTTTGTACTCTTATGATTGAATTAAAATGAGCTGGTCCTCAGCTAGACAGACAGACGGATGGATAGAATTTCACAGCTCCATAGCCCCTCTTGCCCTCTTCCCTGAAACCTAATCCCGTAACCCAGTCCCCTCCAGGGGAATGAACAGGGCATCCGGGTTACTCAGGCTGACTCACAAAGTCCACCTGCTCCTGAGCTGAAACAAAAAGGCAAGTCTGGGTTGACGCAAAGCCTACTAACAGGCTTAAAGGAACAAAGACGGTCTGGGATCACGTTTTTCCAGGAGAGGAGAAAGAAAAGAGTTAATTATTCGGAGAAGCGGAGAAGTTCCCACAGCTCGTCAATCGCCACACGGATGCCTGTCTCTCTAAAGCGATCACCGCCTCCCCCCACCTCAGAACTTAATTTCTAAGTCCTTGGGGAGTTAGACTGTGATCCAGCCAACCTGGAGAAGATGTGGCAGAGGGCTAGGGGGTCTCCTGAGTTAAATACTTCTTCCAAAGCTGGGCTCTGTCCCACATCTTCCTCTCCTACACCCCACCACCGCGGCCACACCTCTTGTCCCGGGAGGCCCTCCCTCGGCACTGACCTGTTTTCCTCAGGAAGCTGGGGTGCCTCCTAGGCTAAGGGCTGCTTGGCTCAATCCCGCCCCTCCTTCTCTGAGAGCCACCTCTCTAGAGAGCTCCCCGGTTGCCTCGGGGAGGGCCCAGGCTGGGGCAGAGGAATGGAAGCCTGTGTTCCAACACGGCACACCTCCCATATGGGGACCTCCACGGGGGCCAATGGCAAGCTCGAAACAGGGTGCAGAGATGGTGGCAGAAGGGATTCAGAAGGAACACCCTGTAGCTGCAGACTCCCTGCACTGCCACCCTAACTGCAGACCTTCTGAAGATCCAAATGGCCGAGTCTGTTCTTGAATAAGACACACCCTCCATAAAGGGTCTCACGCCGTGAGCCCACCAAGCAAGACGGGTACAGCTTGTTGGAATCAGACAGCAGGATCCTGAAGGGCTACCCCGAGAAAAAGAGTGGTAGGTCAGTGCTCCTGGAGAACACACCGGCAGGACACCCAAGGCTGCCCTTTCTTGGGATGTGAGGACAGAGGAGCAGTCAGAGCGAGGAGGGAGGGAGATTCCAGCTGGGCAGCTCCACTTATATACCTTTATTTGTATGCTTAAAATTGTAAAGTCTAAATTCAATGAAAAAAAACAGGAACACAACTCACGGGCAAGCAGAATTCCTCAAAGGCAGGCTTGACGAACGTAATGTACTGAGATAAAATCTGCTCAAGGTCCCTCCCTCTTTCGCTGATGTCCCTTAATACTAGAAGAGAAGGAAAAACAAGAATCAAGAAAACAGTGCCTGAGTCAACACATGTCCGCCCTTCACGAGGCTCCACAATGACGCTCCATGATTCACAAGCCAGACTCCTGAGAGACTTGACCAAGAGCCGGTCGGCAGCAGCTTTGGGAAAAACAAGTGGCCTTTCCCCGTCTTGCTACAGTGAGATTCAGCTATGACAAAATGTTCTCCAAAGCAAAAGGTTGTCCAGGCAAGGCCAAGAGTCTTCTGGTTTCAAGCAACATTTGACCCAAATAAAACTTCATGGTGAACAACACCAGCAAAAATAAGTAAATAAAATAAAATAAAACAAAATGAAAGGCAGGACAGTCCTAGAAAGCTCAGAACAGAAAGGAGACTGGGCCCAGAAAGACGGTGGGGCTTCCTGGCAAAGAAGGCGTGTTGTCAGGAGACTCCTTTACCAGGAGATTTCTGCTTTGCCCACCTTGACCCTGTCTCCTTGTACTTAGCTGTGTTCAAGCCAGAGACTTTCTGCTGATGTGCCACCTTTTCCTGCCAGGCTCCCACCCACATTCAAGCCCCTATGGGGGCTGGAAGGTAGACAGAGGGATCCGGCTGTGGTCCATCATTCCTGTCCACCCAAGCACAGAGGTCTGCAAAGAGAACACCACTCAGGGAAAGATGAGAAAACCATGGTTTTATATGGTATAATGGTATAATACAGACACTGGGCCAGAGCTGTGAAGGAGCCCAGATGGACCCAAACTCACCCTCCTCTACAGTCTTCCTCCTGGGGGTTGTTCTTCAGGGACTTACATCAAACACTGCTTGGGGGAGGGGGGGAGACCCACATCTGAGGCATAAAGGAGTTCCTGGGGCCAGAGATCAAATCCAAGCCGCAGCCACGACCTATACCACAGCTCACAGCAGTGCTGGGTCCTGGACCCACCGAGCGAGGCCAGGGATCAAACCCGCATTCTCAGGGATACTAGCTGGATTCGTTTCCACTGCACCACAATAGGAACTCCAACACCAGATCCTTAACTCACTGTGCTGGGCCAGGAATCAAAACTGCGGCCGCTACAAAGACAATGCCAGATCCTTAACCCACTGCACCACAGTGGGAACTCCCATCAAGCACTGCTTTTAATAGGACCTTTTGTCAAAAATGGAAAAGGATCTGGATGTGTGTGTGTGTGTGTGTGTGTGTGTGTGTGTGTGGCCAAACACACAGTGGTTTGGCCACTGTTTACTAACTTTCCTGGGACTGAGTTTCCCCCAAACTCAGCAGTGAGTTTGACTTCTCCAATCAAAACAGCTCCTCCCTACAAATGTTTTTCACTCTTGGCTGTTAAATCTTTCCCTCCCACTCCCAGAGGGTATCAAATCCATCTACAATCACTTATGACGGCCCCTCTGCTCCTGTGTATCATTTCTCAGGTAAAAGTTTCCGTGTGGGATGAAATTTGCTGTAAACAAACATAATGAATACTTATGAGTGATTTCTGGAAAGCCACGTCTAAATAGCCCTGTGTTTGCATACAGGCACGCACAGAGGAACGCATGCACGTGGGCAGGGGCAGGAAAGAGGAAGAGTCTGCAGTTAGGATCCAAGCCAGCGTGAAGCCTGTAAGAGCAGATGGTTGGAAAACTGTCAGGAAGACCCCGCTGCCGAGAGAGAGCTGGCTAATACACTGCCGCCGCCACCAGACTTCTCAACCAGCTCCTCAATTCATAGGGAGTTTTTCCCCCGTGAGCCCTGGCAATAAAGTGGTTGGTTGGTCCCTAATTCGTCAGGATTTGCCTCAAACCCTGCCGGCTGCGCACCCAGGCCAGCGAGGAAATGGTCTTCTCGGGCATTTGGACACGGGGCCCTGTTGCTGCGGCCGCCGCTGTCTGCCAGGGATGCTCGGCCAAGGAGGAGCCCTGAGAGCTGCCACGTGGCTCAACCCAACAAGCCTCGGAGCACGGGCACACGGGCCAACAAGCTCAGCTCGCCAAAACACACAGTCCGTGTAGCCTCCAGCTCTTCACACATTTCCAGATAAAGTCCAAAGAAAAAAGGAAGCCAGACCAAAAGGGTATCAGAGCTGGGGAAAAAGCAAACAAGCGCCTGTGCGCGCAGGCAGCTCTGACTCAAAAGCCCTGCAAAAAAAGCCTGGTGCCAGGTTCGTTTCACATATCTCACACACCTGCTGACAGCTTCAGCATCATGGGACCCTCCGCCCTTCCCCCAGGGGACACACACACACACACACACACACACACACACACATCTTTTGCACAGCTCTGCCACTACCCTCAGCCCAGGCCTGCAGCTCTCCTGTGCCTTGCAGATCCAAGTCACCTGTCACATGTCACATCACAGAAGCGGGGAACAGGCCAGGGAGAAAGCAGGTGGAGCAGGTAAGTCACACCTGCGTCTGCTCTGAAACCCAAAGCCCCTTCTGGCCCCACCATCTAGAGTGACGGGGGTAAAAAGGACCTGATTTGAATCCTGACCCCATTACCTACTACCTCTGTGGCCTGAGACAATTTACTTAACCTCTTTCAATCTCATTTTCCTTAACTGTAAAGCAGAGACCATAAGAGCAAGTTTCTCACAAAGCTGCCACTCAGGAAGAGAGATTTACATAAAACTCTTCAGCACTGTGGCTGGCACAGGGTGTGTTCAATAAAGCCGATTTTTCAGAACAGACCATCAGAAAGGAGGACAGGAAATGTGAACTCAGGTGAGCAGGCTGGACCTAGGTAGTGGGGGGAGGGGAAGAGTCTGACAGGACAGCTGGGAAGGGAGGGGTGGGGCAGGGTGGGGAGGGACAAACAGGGACGACAGGGAGGAGGCATCCTGCAGCTTCTACCCTGGAAAAGGAGCCGGAAGTGAGTCAGAATGTTGCCCAGATATTAGGAACATGCAAAACCAGAAGACATTGCCCGCCTCGGCTCCCAAGAGCCTTCCAGCGAGTTATCACCTTAAACAGATCAGGACCCCTCCCTGAGCCAAGGACAACTCGGGGCCAGCCAGTTCACTGCACTGAAATATCCTCCTGCTCAGTCAGAGTCAGGAAACAGGGCCAGCCAACGGCTGAGTCAGAACAAGGTCTTGGCACAAACCGGAAACTCCAGGGACGCAAAATCGGCTCCCTCATCATCACCCTGACCCCTGGCTGGGCCAGGACAGGCGCTCTCAGAGGGCCTTGCAGGGGTAAAGGTCAGGGGCCTTCAGGTCTACCCTTCCCTGCCCGGCTGCCACTAAGCCCTTCCAACAAAACAGCTAGTGCTGCTTCTGGCAGCCAAAGCCAAGAACCAAATGTAGAAGGACCCAGAATAAATGCAATTCCTCAGCGGTTGGCAATTCACTTTAAAAGTTACTTGAGGAGGGAGTTCCCTTCGTGGTTCAGTGGTTAACGAACTGGACTAGGAACCATGAGGATGCAGGTTCGATCCCTTACCTCGCTCAGTGGGTTAAGGATCCGGCACTGCCGTGAACTGTGGTGTAGGTCTCAGATTTGGCTCAGATTCTGCATTGCTGTGGCTGTGGCGTAGGCCAGTGGCTATAGCTCCAAATCGGTCCCTAGCCTAGGAACCTCCATATGTCGCAAGTACAGCCCTAAAATAGCAAAAAAGAAAAAAAAAATTACTTGAGGAGTTCCTGTTGTGGCTCAGCAGTAATGAACCCAACTAGTATCCATGAGGACACAGGTTCGATTCCTGGTCCGGCTCAGTGGGTTAAGGATCTGGTATTGCCATGAACTGCGGTATAGGTCACAGATGCGGCTTGGATCCCTTGTTGCTGTGGCTGGCAGCTGCATCTCTGATTCGACCCCTAGCCTGGGAACTTCCATATGCTTTTTACAGCCCCAAAAAGTGAAAAATAAAATAAAATAAAAAATAAAGTTACTTGAGGAGATGTGTTACTCTAGTACAAGAGCAGACTGACTATGTCAGGATCCCACTGCAGCCCTAATTCCACATGAACCAGGCACAGAGAGCCATGGTGGGCAAGAGGCCAGGAGTCAGCAGTCCCAGGGCCCCCGTTTCAGATCTTCTCTGTCCCTGAGTTCAAGGGTGGGTTAAATCCACACAGAGGGAAGGCAAAGGCAAGCTCTGCTGGAAGGAAACCAGTTCCCTAGAGATACCCTCTGGGAAGGAGGTAAGTCTTTCCAAGGTTATTCCAAGGCTATGAGACTCGATACAGACCTCCCTCCAACAGGAGGGTCAATTTGGAATGTGAGGGTCACATGCCCAGGCAGGCATGACACACAGTCAAACCATGGCACCCACTCAAGTCTCCAAGAATGCTCTATGGCCCACAGCTCCTGACCAGCCCTCCCTCCCTCTCCTGTGCCATGCCCCCTCCTACCCCACAAAGCACATGCCAGGCATGTTTTTTGTCCCACGTGGACAGAAAATGAATTTGTAGAAACAGCACATGGAAAAGTCCCACAGGTCCACTAGGCGAGTGACTCAGCAGTGGGTGACACATCCTGCCCCAGGGTGGCGGGGGTGGGGGGAACAGTGGGGAAGGTGGGGTGCAGAACTGACCTAGGAAACCCCCCAAGAGGGCCACCATCACCTCATCTCCCCCACCCTACACAAGGATCCCAGTACAAGAAAGGGAAGGAGAATTTTCTGTTTAATCTACCCTATGATGATCTGTTTCAATCAGAGTCCAAGACTCATTTGCTTTCCAAGGATGTCGCCACTACCCGGAATGTGGTTCTGATTTCCTGTGTTCTCCCTCCTCCCTCAAGGATAATTCCACCCTCTGGGGATCTAGTACCAGCTGCTGGACCAATGATGGCATCAGCCCAGGTCATCACCAGCTTCCGAGGACGTGACTGCTCAGAGGTAATGACAAGTCCTGACAAGTTCTGTTAAGGAAGAGAGAACATCCTCCACCACCCTGGGTGAAGCAGGTGTCATTTACACACTGAGGCTACCACCAGGCATTTTACCTGCATCACCTCTAATCATCACAACTAACCCAGCAGTGCTAACTCACCAATGTAAGATGTACCTGCATCACCTCCAATCCACGCAACTATGCCAGGAGTACTAACTAATCGTTAGATGGTCTATCAAGAGGAAAATAAAGTACAAAGAGGTTAAAACACAATCTACTGGGATTTAAACCAGGTGAAACCAGGATTTAAATAAAGTCCAGATCATCTGACTCCAATTTTTTCCCCCAGTGATGCTCCCAAATTTGGTAAGCTAATAGGCCATCCTAGCAGATCAATCATAGTAGGACCTGGCTTTGTGGATTTAGGTGATAAGCCAGGCCCGGAGATGGGAGCAGATGTTTAAGGGAATGTCAAACCCAAGCCTCAAATATTCATCCCAAAAGTCTCCTGCAACTCCAACCTGGCCCATGTCATAACCCTAAAAGTCAGGCCTGTCTCCTTCATGTTACACATTTTTAAAGCCCCAGGCCTAGGAGGTCACAAGAACCACCAAACTCACAAAGCTAGTAGGAGGCTCAGGCTAGGACTTGGGATTCCCCTTTTAAGCATCAGATTACCGCCCCCCCCCAACCAACACCATCTTAAAGGGGATGGACAGCTCTCCTAACTTAACAGATAGAGCATGGATCCTATCACTTCTTGGGAGGGCAAAACCCAGGGGCTCATTTTTGTAGATTTCTGTGGTTCTGCTGACAGCTCTAAGACAAGGGTACTAAATTGGATAAGCCTCAAATTTGTGTCATGCACAGAAAAGAGAAAACTTCATGACTTTGAAGTTGGAAGGCTCAGGTGCTTATGACATTCGGGTCTGGGAATGGTTCCCTGTGTGAGTGGAAGCTCACCCTGTGTCCTGTGAATAGGACAGGACAGGAACTCGAAGCCCACCTTTCATCCCTCTCTTCAGTCACCCCCATCCCACTGCCTTGGCCGGACCCTCTGGGTCCTAGCTCTGCTGGGCCCTCTCCCGTCTGTCCCCAGCTCTCCACTCCTCCCACACCACCCACCGATGACTGCCCTTCCTCTGGTCCAGAACAGTTCCAACAGGCCACAGTGTCTGTATTTGCCAAGGAAACTTTTTGGGGTTGCCTCTGTCATCACCCCACCGCAGCCAAGTCCAGACCTTGCTTCCCCCAGGAGGCCTCCTGATCTCTAGTGATAAGGCAGAATACTAACTCAGGCAGTCAGTGTAGGAGCATGGGCTTTGGTGCATTCTTTGATATGGCCATTGATTAACATTTTTGACTTAAGGGCTCCCGGGAGTCACATCCCCACAAGCCTTGTTTACTACAGGGAGTGTACCTACCCCCAGATGGACATTAATCCCTAATCCCCTGTGACTCAGTTTACATGAAGAAAAGGGCAAAGAAACTATGAGACTTACGGGACATTTCCACCCCTAGGACCTATTGGACAAGGACTGATACAGGTAATTGAACAAGGCCAATGGGAGAAAACCACATCTTTCGGTACCCCCCCATCTTTAAGGAATAAAAACCCCTATAGGACAATAGAAAAATGGAGGCGCTTCTCCACACTCCCAGCAGCCCTGGGAGCTATTTGCTTTCCTTTAATAAAGATTTTGCTTGCTTGCTGCCTGTGTGTTCGCAGAGTTCACTCTTCGACTGCCATGAACAAGAACCCAGATTCTGGTACCACTGTGTCCCACAAAACTGAATTCACAGGCTCAGCTCCCTGACCAGTGAGCAGTTGTGGCACATACGCTGAAGTCAGACCTGCAGAAGGAACAAGTGACTGCTCTCGAGCTCACTGGACAGCGTACCAAAACCTCCAGAGGCTTCTGGAAAGCCAAGGGTGAGAAAAGCAGGCTGGTGGGACCAGCTGCCCAGAGCTGCAGGCACAGGGTGTCCCAGCCCCCAGGGTAGCCTACAGTGACTTCCCACCTTGCCATCTTGATTGGGATGCCTGTGGGAAAATCATAAGCAACTGAGCATTTAACCAAACTTTTCCCTAGCAGCACCAGGACGTAAACTTATTTCATCTCTGTGACCTCACAGGCCTTTCGTTATCCAAAACAGTAAGTGACTAATCCCTTCTCAAATGTCACCAAGTGTCTGGACAGCAGGACATCCTGGGGCTGGACTGACTCAGCTGGGCTAGGCCACAAAGCTGCCTCAGGGAAAGCACGGGCTCCAGACTCAGGGAGGGTTAGGGCACGTCACAGGCCACCACCGGGCCACTGGATGCTTTCAGAACGCACCTCTGCGGGAGAGCCGGGTGTCTGCATCTGTGTCCACGAAGAGCTTCATCTGGAACAGGTCTCGCACCTCCTGGGAGTAGAAGGCCAGGATCCCTTCGAAGAGCACCACGTCTGCGGGGTAGACGGTAACCGTCTCCTCCTTCCTGTAAACCACAGGACAGATGATGGGCCAGGCCAGTGGGGTGGGTGGGAGGAGGGGAAGAGGAACCCTGAGCAGCTGTCTGGAAGTCTGGGGCCCTCAGACTCAAAGCAGGGCTGAAAGTTTAGCTAACACAGCCTACAAGAGCCCCTGGACCACCGCTGAAGGCTCAGGGCCAGGACGGCTGGGGCAAAGATGTCCTGTGACCAGTTCTTCTGAGCTTCTGCTATGAGCAGGAATAGAAGACAGACATCCTTCTCCTTGGAATAAAAAACCTGCTGTTGAATGAAGAATAGACTAGACTGATAAAAGCAGATGTGATCTTTTTTCTTTTTTTTTTCCCTACGAAGGCGTCTCCAGGAATGCGCTCATGCCTGGCATTTACAGAACCTAACACTCTGAGCTCTCAAAAACAGAAGCTCGGTTTTCTTCCAATAACCCCACCCCTCCCCTGAGTGCTGAGGCAAGTGGGAGGAAGGAGGACAGGGCAGAGGGAGGGATGGGGGAAGAAAGCTTCAGATAAG
This sequence comes from Phacochoerus africanus, assembly GCF_016906955.1. Taxonomy (NCBI): domain Eukaryota; kingdom Metazoa; phylum Chordata; class Mammalia; order Artiodactyla; family Suidae; genus Phacochoerus; species Phacochoerus africanus. The sequence continues at coordinate 85,094,872 of NC_062549.1, forward strand.
AGGAGGGAAAGGGGATCTAGGTGGAAGGAAAGACTTCCAGTCCTGCCTGGTCTGGCTCTGCCCCACTCCTACAACTGTGGGACACGCATTGCCTCACCCATTACCCACAGGGCTGGGAGTGAAACCAAACAGCCTGCTGGGGCCCAGCTCTTCCCAACCTCAAGCCTCACTGCATTCTTACCCTTTGCTTCAGTCCCCAAGCCACCTTGACCTTCACCTACTGCCTCTTCCACAAAACTCACTGAAAGGGAAGTAATGACATCACTTTGAGATTTACTCCTCAGCCCGAATGGCAGACCAGTAAAGGTGTGCGAATTAAACCAAACCATTCATTGAAAAGTTCCTTAAGTAGTTCCCGCTGTGGCGAGGCAGGTTAAGGATCTGGCGTTGTCTCTGTGGCAGCATGGGTTTGACCCTTGGGTTTAAAGAGCAATCCTGTGTTGCCGCAGCTGTGGCGTAGGTCTCACAGCTGCAGCTCGTATTGGATCCCTAGCCCGGGAACATCCATAAGCTTTGGATATGGCCAAAAAAAAAAAAAAAAAATTCCTTAAGATGATAGGTTTTATCTGTGCAAACACAGGGAAGTCAGCTGCAGCTGCCTACTAAGAAGGAACTTCCTTTCCATAAACATGCTTTGATTCTTTATTAGCTCAGTCCCTTGAAAATTCCTGTCTAAATTCTAAGACAACACTGTTGGAACAACCACCAAGGTGGCAGAATAGGGAGCAATTAGGAGACTCTGGGAGGGCGGTGTAACTCTGGATGCACAGAGAATCATCTGGGGAGCCTTTAAAAAATATTTATACCTGGACCCTACTCCCGGGGGACTCTGATTCCATTAGTCTGGGGTGGAGCTAGAACACTGACATTTTTTTAAAAGCTCCCCAGGTATTCTTTTTTTCTTTTTTCTTTTTAAGTCATGAAATTTGACTTACTTAAGAGCGGAGGTTTGAAAAGAGTGATATAAACATCAGGAGAACCTGCATCCACATTCGCAATGCAGAGACTTCTAACTTCTTTGTTTTAAAAAATGACAGATGGGGGAGTTCCCGTCGTGACGCAGTGGTTAATGAATCCGACTAGGAACCATGAGGTTGCGGGTTCGGTCCCTGCCCTTGCTCAGTGGGTTAATGATCCGGCGTTGCCGTGAGCTGTGGTGTAGGTTGCAGACGCAGCTCGGATCCCGCGTTGCTGTGGCTCTGGTGTAGGCCGGTGGCTACAGCTCCGATTCAACCCCTAGCCTGGGAACCTCCATATGCCGCGGGAGCGGCCCAAGAAATAGCAACAACAACAAAAATAAATAAATAAATAAAAATAAAAAATGACAGATGATGTAGCAATAAAGGACATAGAAAGTCTGAATAACACAATTAGCAAGCAGCTATGTGTTTATGCATGCATACAACTCTGTACAAAACTTTAAAAATACAACTGCAGCGAGCACAAAAAAGAACTGTTATCCCATAATGGAATCTTAACCAATTCCAAGTAAGTAGAACTCACTTGTTTTTTTACTGATCCTACTTGGGATTTGTAGGGCTTTTTGAATCTATGGATGCAGTGAGTTTCATTAATTCTGAAAAAATTGAGCTATTATCTCTTTAGATATTGCCTTTATTCTCTTTCCTTTCCTTCTGATTAGAAAAGTTTCAGGTCTTTTCACTGTCTTTTTTCTGGTTTTCCCTGTCTTTTTCTTTCCTTAACACACTAATGGATGATTTCTTCAGATCAATTCTCTAGTGTTTGAATTGCGTTTTTTAAGGTCCACTTTGCTGCTAAATATGTCTACTGAATCTACTGAGTTTTAAAAGTTTGCCATTGTGTGTTCCATTTTGAGAAGTAATCTTTGTTCTTTTTTTCATACCTGATATGTTCTCATTTTTTTCTTTTTAATTTATATTTTCTTCTTCCAGTTGTATTGAGATATAATTGACATACTGCACTGTATAAATCTAGGATGTACAACATTATTATCTGACTTACATCATAAAATGATCACAATAGGCTTAGTGAATATTCATCATTAATAAAGATAAAATACTTAAAGAAATATTAAAATAGAAAAGAATGTGTGATGAGACGTCTTAGGACTTAGTCTTTTAACTTTCATATGTAATGTACAGCAGTATTAATTTATTACGTTATACATTACATCTCTAGCACTTTTTTTTTGTCTTTTTGCCCTTTCTAGGGCTGCTCCCACAGCATATGGAGGTTCCCAGGCTAGGGGTCTAATAGGAGCTGTAGCCACCAGCCTACGCCACAGCCACAGCAACGCCAGATCTGAGCCGCATCTGTGACCTACAACACATCTCCCGGCAATGCCGGATCCTTAACCCACTGAGCAAGGCCAGGGATCGAACCCATAACCTCATGGTTCCTAGTCGGATTCGTTAACCACTGAGCCACAATGGGAACTCCCACTTATTTATCTTAAAACTAATATGTACCTTTTGACTATCTTCATCTAATTGCCCCTCCTCCCCACTCAACTTCCACCCTCCATGCCCCCACCACCACCAGCACCCCCAGCCCCCACCCCTGAACTAGAAGCTAAAAATTTGATCTCTTTTTCTATGAAGTTATTTGTTTTTTGAGGTATGACCCGACCTACAATACAATGTTACTTGCTGGTACAGAATGTCATGATTTGATGTTTCTGTATGTTTTAAAATCACTACCACGGTGACAGCTGCCGTCTGTCATTATACAAAGATATGATATTATTACTGACTATATTCTCCACACTCTACACTTCCTACGTGGAACTCATTTATTCTGTAGCTGCAAGTTTATACCTCTTAATCCCCCTCTCTATCTCTTCTCCACTTACCCCCTTCCCCTCTAGCAACCACCTGTTCATTCTCTGTATCTCTGACTATTTCTGTTTTGTTTGTTCATTTGCTTTGTTTTTAGATTCCAACACATCTGTGAAATCATACAGTATTTGTCTTTCTCTATCTGCCATATTTCACTTAGCATAATACCCTCTAGGTCCATCCATGTTGTCACACAAATATCTTTCTAAAAAGCTCCTCAGGGACTTCCGTGCAGCCAGGGTAGAGACAGGCCAGTCTAGAAGAATGTCAATCAGGGTGTCCGCTGTGGCTCAGGATAAGGAACCAAACTGGGCAGAGTTCAGAAGCAAGATGGATAGATAAAAGGATCAATGAGTGAAAACAATGAGCCATTCCAGGCAGCTGCCCTGGGCCAAGACAGGGCAGGCAGAAAGGCTCTGCTGGGACACAGAAAGTGTGTGTGCAGGATTCATAAGGTTCCATTTGGAAAACACAGAGTGCAATGACCGTGCTAGTTGACACTACAGACTGACACTCCATCAAGTGCTGATCAGCCTGCCTAACTGACAAGATATGAAAAAGGAGCAGGTGGTTTTCCAAGTCAACAGTCATGCCTCTTCAATCCTGGGACAGCAAGAACAGAACTGCTCTGTGGGTGGTCCCTCCAAGAAGCTGGAATCAATCACTTCCCCAAGTGCACATGTAGGTCTAGGTGGGAAAAGCTATTAAAACAGCTCAGAGCTTAAAACAATATTTATTGAACAACTACTAACCCAGAATGTGCCATGCGCCATATACGGTGCAATATTTCATTTAGGAGTTTAGAGATGGGCTGGGAGGTTCACATAAGAAACCTAGAATAGGGAGTTCCCATCGTGGCTCAGCGGAAATGAATCTGACTAGCATCCATGAGGATGCAGGTTCAATCCCTGCCTTCCTCGGTGGGTTAAGGATCTGCCATTGTCGTGGTTGTGGCATAGGCCAGCAGCTACAGCTCTGATTCAACCCCTGGCCTGGGAACTTCTATATGCTGAGGATGCAGCCTTTTTAAAAAAAGGAAAAAAGAAAAGAAAAGAAAGAAAAGAAAACCAGAGTATTAAAGCATTTAGGATAACTTAGCCCAAACTACTTTTTCTTTTTTTTTCAATTTCTTTTTAGGGCTGCACCTGTAGCATATGAAAGTTCCCAGGCTAGGGGCTGAATTGGAGTTGCAGCTGCCAGCCTACACCACAGCCACAGCAATGCTAGATCCTTAACTCATTAAGGCCAAGGATCAAACCTGCATCTTCATGGATACTAGTTGGGTTTGTAACCCCCTAACCCAATCTTCTAATTTGAGAAATATTCCTCACGATAAAGAAAGGGGAAGACCAGAGAAAGGTATTTGCAGAGAACAGGTGACTTCTCAGTCTTAGCCCATCATTTGTCTGTAGTCACCATGAAAGGCCCATGGGTGGGACAGGATCAGTTAACCCTGAACGTCTGGGTCCCTCACAAGTGGCTCTTGACAGCTGAGGGGATTGCTGTGATCTTCGACAGTCAGAGCTTCACAAGAGAAATGGGCTCTGGGCCACTAAAGAACAAGATTTTAAAACAAAAGGTGTGAGAGAAAAATCTGGAGAAAAAAGAGAGAAATCTGGAGAAAAAAGTGAAATATGTATTGACAGGGAACTCTGCAGGGTTTTGCTGTTGTTGCTAATACATGAACTTGATGGAGCTTGGGCCACACAAGGTACACATCTCTACCTCCCTGCCCCTGACCACCAACCCCCAGATTCTACAGTGATTGGGCCCTGACTCCCACCAACTGCCCTCACTCCCCTCCCTTCCATCAGGCCTTATCCACCTCGCACCCGGGCCTCTCCAAGGGCTCCATAAATAGCACCAGGAATCCTTGTTCCTGCCCCCACAATGATCCTCCACTCCTACATAAGGGCCATCTGTGGCTCCCTATTGCCAAGACACTTGTGCCCTGGTCCTGGGGTTCATGGCCCTTCTGGATCTGAAGGGCCTGCCCACTTCCAAGCCTCCTCCTCCTGCCGCTCTCCCCACACAATGAGCCCCATCCTTCCACACCCAACCAATTGCAACTCCCCACCAAGCTTGCCCCTAAAATGCCTCCCTACCCATCACCTTGGAAATCCCTTTCCCCAACAACTTCTTGGGTTTTCCAATGTACAGCTTAAATACCACTTCCTTTACACAACCTGCTCTAAACACTCTAGCCCTTCCTCTTTTACACTCCTCCACAGGCCTGTACTTTGCTCAAGCTGCATTTTATTTTTTTCTTTTTTGACCACCCCACAGCATATGGACTTCCCAGGCCAGGGTTCAGATCCCAGCCACGGTTGTGACCCAAGGTGCAGCAGTAGAGTGCCAGATCCTTAACCCATTGGGCCAGGTGGGGAATCGAACCTGCATCCCAGGGCTCCCAAGACACCGCCAATACTGTTGTGCCACAGCGGGAACTCCCAGGCTGCATTTTAATTCTGTATAGTGTCCCACCCTGGACTTGAGGTGGTGGGCTAGACTGTCTCTTGTCAACCTGACATCACCAATCATTCCCCCTAAGGCCAGAGAGAATTTGCAGAATCCTTTTCCCTATGTGATCCTAGTTATTCTGCCAATGGGAAACTCAGAAGATGAAAGTGAAATGAATTCCATAATTTTTCAGAAATCATAATAGCCATAAAGAAACTGCAGATATTCCTCGAGTTCCCACTTAGAGGCTCTGGGCCCAGATACAGCAGCTTCTTGGACTTTCCAGGATCTTAGCTTCTTCTCCAGGCTGCCATCAGTAGGGACTAATTTGTCTGATTCTCTGGCTGCAGCCTCCCAGATTTTGGCTCTTCCCCCCCACCCCCATCATTCTTGTTAGCTCCAATTCCTATTCTAAACACCCCTTTATTCATGCACAGTCTATAGAAGTTTGATACAGGAGGCATATCTCGTTCATCAAATCCCCTGCACAAGAGAATGGGGTCCAAGCATTTAAGGAGAAGTTGAGTACCAAAGCAGCCTGGCTTTCCATCACAGGGTGCTCTCTCTTTTCTCCTCCTTCAAACAAATCCTCACCACACCCTCAAGTTCTGAGAAAGTTCATGAGAAGAGCACAGAATGTGTGAGCTACGCTGCATTAAAGGCTGAAGGAAACTACTGAAGGAATACACAGGGAGATAAAGATCGGGCTTTTAATCACTGCAGTAGAAGATGTATGAGATCCAATTTCCCACTAAAAAAATAAAATCAACTCAAGAGCGAATGGAATAAAGGAGCCAGGAAGGGAAATGAAAAGCGGGAAGGAGAAACTTTCACAACAGTCCACAGCTAAAACAACCCTTACTGAGCCATTACTGAGCCAGAAGACAAAGTGAGCAGAGAGCTCTGGGCAACTCTGAAGGAGCTTGGGGATTGGCCAGCAGGACTCCTCCAGGAGCCCCTTTCCACCACTCAGAAGGAAGGAAGCTGTGACGGAGACCAAGCTACCCCTCTTTTCCTAATCAGGAGCATGAAAACCGATAAACAGAAAGGACAGGTCTGATGTGATTGAGAAGCTCTCTGGAGGGTCTAGCCTCTGGTGGTCTCTAGCTCAACCCCAAGGAAACCAGAAGAGCAGAAAGAACAGTTTTCCTTCGTTCTTCCTGGCCTTCCTCTACCCACCGCCCCCTTGCATCTTGTTCCAGGAACAACAACAGCTGGAGGATGTGGATGAGGACCAATGTGCAGTCCCTCACCTGAGTCCAAATTCATGAACCCATCCATCTTTCAGAGTTAATGAAACGTGAGGATCACAATCAGGCTGTTGCAGGAAGCACTGGGACTCCAAGCCCCACGCACACTGCATTCATGGGCACACTGCTGCCACTACCACCCTGTGGGCACCAGGCCGGGTACAGAGGCCTGGAGTTCAAGAAATGGGGACACTCTGGGGAGTAACGGGTAGCCATCCCTGGCCCAGCTCAGCTCACTTACCGGGAATGGGAGACAAAGTCATACACAGGAATCTGGACTGTTTTCCCTTCGGTGATTTCTTTGAGTGTTTTGAAGATGAGTTCATTGTCAAAGGCATCTGAAGGAAATCAAACTGTTAAGATGCTTCTTAACTGTAATAGGATTTCTCCTGTGATGAACGAGGCATCCCTACAAACCTGTATTTCATATATGTTCATGTTAATCACATCCCCTCCCTGTCAAAAAATGCCAGATTTCTACTCAAAGCAGAAGGCAAGCTCCCTATGTCTCAAACCAAAGTGCAGAGATGAGTTCTGAGAAGTGGAGTTCTCTCCTTTTGCCCTAACATACCATTCCTGGCCTCAGGCATCCCTCTCTTCTCTTTAAATCCAGCTGTTGATAACCCAGAAAGCACACTCATGACTAAGGGGATGCAGCAGGCACCACACCCACATGTTTTGACTCCAATGATCCTAAGAACCCCAAACCAGCTAAGGGGCAGTGTGTTGATCTAGGGCTATCAGGGCGAAAATTGTTCAGGCAGCCATACTGGACCATGGAATCCCTTTCTGCCAATCAGTGAATGTAACACACAAGCCATGTGCTGGGTGGTGGCGGAGGGTGTAATACAGGCAGCTCCAGATCAGAGGAGGGGGAGGACCAGCTGTGCGTTTTCTAGCCCATGTCTGGCCCAACCTGAGTATTAGGTCTCTCCACGAGTCACCCTTGTTGAGAAACAATATTTGAGTCACGCACTACAGGATGTGTTGCAAAAGTCCTTCTTTCCTATAAGCCCCACCATAACCCTGCAAAGTACTATTAATCCTGCATTTTAAGGGTGGGAAACAGACTCACAGAAGTTAAGCAACCTCTTCAATTAGCCAACACACACACAACACATGCCCCTTCAACGTCCCAACTCACCCGGGTGATCAAAATTGAATTGGCCTTTCAGGGCTTTGGCCTTCTGCTCTGAAGTGAGGACACGATAGAAGCTGTCCTGGCTCAGGATGACCACCTGCTTCTGGCGATAGTCTACCTCATTCTGTCCCAGGAGCTGCACAATCTTAGCACAAACGGAAGACTGTAAGGAGAGAAGAGAACATGGGATAAAGGGAGGTCCAGTCACTGAAATGGTGCACATGCCCTAAGCAAAGGGCTTTGGAAGGAAAAACCCAAAGGCTACCATCTTGGATGATGGATTAGGGGAAGAGAGGATACACCTGCTGCTGGGAAGGAAATCTGGGGACTCCAAAAGTCTCTCTTCCTCCCCTTTTTAAGACTGCACTCATGGCACATGGAAGTTCCCAGGCTAGGGGTTGAATAGAAGCTGTAGCTGCCAGCCTACACGACAGCCACAGTAACACAGGATCCGAGTCATATCTGGACCTACACCACAGCTCAGGGCAACGCCAGACCCTTAATCCACTGAGCAAGACCAGGGTCAAACCCACGTCCTCATGGATGCTAGTCAAGCTCATTACCACTGAGCCGCAATGGGAACGTCTTTCCTCTCCTTCCTTAATACAACTTACTACGCTCAGGTATCCATGGTGAAGAGAAGGGGAGGAGGGCAGTAATTTCTCCCCCCTCTTCCATAAAGCCCTAAAGTCATCAATTAAAGGTGATACTACTTTATCCATCCCTGCTTGCACCCGGGTATAAGTACACAGAAAAGGCAGCAGAAAGTGGGAAAAGGGCACGTTGATAAAGTACTAATGTTTGGCCAAAGGGCCTCTGGGTCACGAAGTGACTGGCCATTCACAAGACATCTCTCAGCCCCCGCCCATCTCTTCAGTCCATGGAATCTCACAGCAGAGAGCTCAGCTAGTTTAGCATAAGGCCAAGGTGGTGGCTTCCATCCTATTTCTGTTGGTTTCTTTTGCTCTCGTCCATAGCTGTGGACTTTATCATTCTCACAGTACACCAGGCTGCCTTTTCACAGATGTGTGAAAAGCATACTTACGGAGCAGGAGACATAACCATCATCACCAATACCTGAAGCAACGTAAGGCTATCCCAACTAGAGTGGAGATGCCAGTTCCAGATGAACTCAACACTACATGCTTTGCAACATGTTGCTAGTAATACATATCTGCCTCTTCTCTCCAGTAACATATATATATATTATATATATATATATATAATATATATATATATATATATTTTTTTTTTTTTTTGCTTTTTTAGGGCCAAACCCATGGCATATGTATGTTCCCTGGCTAGGGGTTGAGTTGGGGCTACAGCAGCCAGCCTATGCCACAGCCACACAGCAGAGGATCTGAACTGTGTCTATGACCTACACCACAACTCATGACACGATGGATCCTGGACCCACTGAGTGAAGCCAGGGATCAAACCTGCATCATCACAGATACTAGTCGGATTGGTTTCCACTGTGCCACAGCATACAGAAATTCTCGGACCAGGGATTGAACTCGTGCCACAGTAGTGATAATGCCGGCTCCTTAACTTGCTGTGCTACCAGGGAACTCTAACATACACTCTTTAGAAAGGAAAAAGTATAAAAATAAGTGCATTCCAAAGAATGATACAGTGAGGGACTGTACTTAGCAAATATTTTCTTCATTTGACACAAAGATTAATTTAAAAATAAAAATGTCTACCTTACAAAATCTATAGAAGCTCTAACTCAAATCCCCATGTATGAAACTGGTTGACCTAATTTATAATAAATGAAAAAATCAGCACAGTTCAAGGTTTCTTGGGCTCAGACTTAGGAGCCTAACTATTGAACTTATTTTACCAACTGATTTTTTTTTTTTTTGGCTTTTTTTTTTTGGCCTTTTCTAGGGCTGCTCCCTTGGCACGTGGAGGTTCCCAGGCTAGGGGTCCAATCGGAGCTGTAGCCACCAGCCTACACCAGAGCCACAGTGACACAGGATCTGAGCCGCGTCTGCAACCTACACCACAGTTCACGGCAACGCCACTGAGCAAGGCGAGGGATGGAACCCAAAACCTCATGGTTCCTAGTCAGATTCGTTAACCACTGCGCCACGACGGGAACTCCACCAACTGATTTTAATAGAGAAAAACTAGGATGCTTTTCAAAGTTACAATTTTGTTTGTTTGTTTGTTTTGTTGTTGTTGTTCTTCTAGAGCTGCAGCTGTAGCATATGGAAGTTCCCAGGCTAGGGGGTCAAAGTGGAGCTGTAGCTGCCGGCCTACACCACAGTCACAGCAACTCAGGATCCAAGAGGCGTCTGCAACCTACACCACAGCTCATGGCAACACCGGATCGTTAACCCAATGAGCAAGGCCAGGGATCGAACCTGCATCCTCATGGATACTAGTCAGATTCATTTCCGCTGAGCCATGATGGGAACTCCAAAGTTACAATTCTTATAAAGTATCTGATTTGTCTGACATAAGGAAAACTGGCCATTCCTGTTGCCCTAGTCAATGCAAATTAAAACTACTTTGCACAATATGTCCTATTGCACAAGTTGTGAAACATACTACCAAATAAGGATCTGTGGAGGAACAATATTTTGACTCAATTTTTAATTATTGAGTAAAAGTATTTTATTTTTATGATATTTTTGCATATTAACCCAAAAAAAGGCATTTAAACTATTTAAAATTTTTGGAACTACAGAAGTGCCACCAAAAGGAAAAAATAACATAAAAAGCTTGCATGACTTAACTAGATTCAAAAATGAAAATGCTACAACAGAATCAAAGGTTATGTGCAATTGGAAACTCTAAGTTTTTACAGAGCTCCTGTCGTGGTTCAGTGGCTAATGAACCTGAGTAGTATCCACGGGATGTGGGTTCAATCCCTGGTCTTGCTCAGTAGGTTAAGGATGTGGCATTGCCATGAGCTGTGGTGTAGGTCACAGAAGCAGCTCTGATCCCATGTTGCTGTGGTTGTGGAGTAGACTGGCAGTTACAGCCTCGATTTGACACCTAGCCTGGGAACTTCCACATGCTTCTGGTGCGGCCCTCAAAAGACCAAAGACCAAAAAAAAGAAAAAAGAAAGAAAGAAACTCTAAATTTTTCAACATGCATAGGCCCATAATTTCCTTCGCCTAACTTCTTATATCCTAAGGCTATGAGAGCCTTCACCAGTAGACAGAATTCCTTCTAGAAGTCCAAAGAACAAAAATGAAAAGATGGATTTGTGGAGCCAGATACATATAACTTATCAGGTTATTCAACTAATTAAAACTCATTAAATATTTTTAGTAAGAACAGTAATCCTACCCAGCCAAAAAAAAAAAAAAAAAGGCATATAAAGAAGTTACCAAAAAATTTTTTAAAAAAAGAAATAAAATTACTCTAAGAAAAAAAAAAAAAGTTACAGTACTGGAGTTCCTGTCGTGGCACAGGGAAACAAATCCGACTAGGAACCATGAGGTTGTGGGTTCAATCCCTGGCCTTGCTCAGTGGGTTAAGGATCTGGCATTGCCGTGAGCTGTGGTGTAGGTCGCAGACTCAGCTCGGAGCCCACGTTGCTGTGGCTCTGGCATAGCCTGGCAGCTACAGCTCCAATTAGACCCCTAGCCTGGGAACCTCCACATGCCGTGGGAGCGGCCCTAGAAAAAGGCAAAAAGACAAAAAAAAAATAAAAAATAAAAAATAAATAAATAAAATAAATAAGAAATTAAAAAATAAATAAACAACAAGGACCCACTATATAGCTTAGGGAACTATAGTCAATCATCTTGTAATACCTATAAAAAAAGAATATGAGAAATACATTATACATGATATGTATTTCTTTTTCATATACATTACTTATGTATAAAATGTGTGTGTGTATATATCACTTTGCAGTACACCTGAAAAAAACACAACATTGTAAATCAACCATACTTTAAAAAAAAAAAAAAAAAAAAAGGCAGTCAGAAGTTCCAAGGCAAAAGAAATCCTTTATCACTCAGGAGATAAACATCACTGCAAGAACCAGCAAAGAAACTCTTGCCTCTAGGTTAACCTAGATTTTCCTAACATTTTCTTCTTCCTGGAATCAGGAAGACAGATACATGGGGAGAGGGAGGGTTCCTGGTACTATTCGCCCTGCTGGTGCAATTGGGAGGCAGAAGCCCTTCAGAGGTTCCACTCTGCAGTGAGTGGATGGTCTTTTCCTTACTTAAAAATGCCCTCCTTTAAGTCCCTTTCACTTTATTTTTCCTTCTCCATAATCCTGCCCTCTTCTAAAGGATGCTCTGGAGTTGCAAACTGTCCTGTTCCCTTAAAAAAAAAAAGGAAACAATTCATTAATGACAGGGATTGAGACGGCAGGCCATCATAAGCTTGTAGAATGCTCAAAATGGGAGCAGGTACAATGGCTGTGGTGGGCTAAGACACATTAAAATAATGAGTCACAAAAACACAAATACCATATGATCCCACTCACAGGAGGTATCTAGAGCGGTCAAACTCATAGAAACAGAAGGTAGAATGGAGGTGGCCAAGGGCTCAGAGTAATCGATATAGTTTGTGTTACATGATAAAAACGTTCTGGAGATCTGTTGCCCAACAATACACTCAACACTACTGAAGGGTATGCTTAAATATGGTTTAAGATGAGAAATTTTACATTATGTGATATTTTACATTTAAAATAATAATTATGGGAGTTCTCAATGTGACTCAGTGGAAGGATGCAGGTTCACTGGCCTTGCTCAGTGGATTAAGGATCCAGTGTTGCCGTGAGCTGTGGTCAAAGTCGCAGATGCAGGTCGGATCCTTCATTGCTGTGGCTGTGGTATAGGCCGGCAGCTACAGCTCCGATTCAACCCCTAGCCTGGGAACCTCCATATGCCTCAGATGTGGCCCTAAAAAAAAAAAAAAAATGATGATGATGATGATAACAAGAGTTCACATTTAAGAGGCAGTTTCCTACTAATTTAAGAGGCAGTTTCCTCCTATGTGCTAGATACTGGGCTCCACATTTTTAAATTATCTCATTTACTTATTACAACTCTGTATGGTGGCCATTATCATTATACCCACTCTACTGGCAGTGAAGACCAAGGTGAGGTGACTTGCCCAAGGCAAGTGGCTGTGGAGCCAAGATTCCAAGCCAAAGAGTCCAACTCCAGAGCCCACCCTCCTTCCAGTTGTACCTCACAGGCAAACTGGCAGCACCCATGGAGGTGGAGGTAAACTCAGTGTTTCATAAATCTCCACAGGTAGTGCAATGCATCCAGAATATACCCTGTCCCTGCTGCTTCTAGCACATTATTTTTAAAGAGAAGGGGAGGGGACAGCAACAAGTCGGCTAGGACTGCTGTCTGAATACAAAGTTAAGATCAGGAGTTCCCGTTGTGCACAGTGGAAATGAATCCGACTGGTATCCCTGAAGATGCTGGTTCAATCCTTGGCCTCAATCAGTGGGTCGGGGATCCGGCGTTGACATGAGCTGTGGTGTAGGTCACAGACATGGCTTGGATCCTGCGCTGCTGTGGCTGTGGTGCAGGCTGGCGGCTGTAGCTTCCATTTGACCCCTAGCCTGGGAACTTCCATATGCTATGGGTACAGCCCTAAAAAGCAAAAAAAAATCAAACAACAAAAAAAACCCCAACAAAGTTAAGATCAATATGAGATTATCTTTCAAAAAAGAGAAAAAAACATATGCGAGAATCAGTGAAGGTGATTTATCATTTCTTTACTCCTGTGCCATTTTGAAGATATTATCTCACTTAATTCTATGACAACAAGATCATACTTTATCTTTTTTTCTTTTTCCTAATAAGGAAACAAAGCTTAGAAATTTCAGTCAAGTTAAATGACTTGCTCAAGCTTATGGAGCTGAATCTCAAGCCACAGATCTTCTAATTCCAAATGCACAATTCTTTTCACTATTGCAGAAGTGAGGGAGCTTCAGCATCAGCTCCAATATGCTCTGTAAATTTACTCCACTTCCAGAAAACAGGGAGAGAGTGGGTTAGAAATGTAATACTGTTTTGTCCCACTGTGTCATTATAGTCAATATTTATGTTAAATTTCACTGAATTTCAAGGCAGGGAAGTGATTTGTATACCAAAAAGAAGCTAAAAGTACACACGCACACACAATATTTGGAACCTAAATTTGGATTATATCCAAAAGAATTCGGTTGTTAGGAGCCAGTAATTTGAGGGCAGGGGAGGGGATAGAAAATTCTTTTAAGAAAAACCTATGGGGTTAAACCTCACAAGCAGCTAGGGTGATGGAAAACGACTCAGGATGACTTGAAGACTCCTGCCTGTGTTATCATTCTGAGAACATGCCAACCCTGGACTTCATCACTAGGCCAGTCCACCAGCTATGCTGACCAACACGACGGACTCCTTCTTCAGGAACGTAGCCCATTTGGGAAGCCCCAGGAGCAGTCAACGCCCATCACCAGGCCCTTGAAGCTCACAGTTTCCAACAGGGCAGCTGCTGAGTCCAGAGAGGTTCCCATATTGCTAAGAAAGTAGAGAAATTCTCAGAATTGAATCTCACATAGGAGGTGGCTCAGACAGGGGGTTTCTAGGGGGTGTGTCTTCCTGGATCCACTCCCTAAGATCTTCTTGTCCAATTCCAATACTGCTGAATGAAGAAAACCAACACACAAACAGCAAACGAGCTCTGGTAGCCTTTTTGTTGGGTAAACCCCCAACTACCCCAACACATAACCTGATGGAACCCAGGCTGGTCAGCTCAGAGCAGCATAGCTCAGCTTACAGAGGGCCTCAGGCTGGGTGTGTCCCCAGAGGACAGGGCAGGTATTTCTCATGGGCAACCTTACAGATGCACACAGGCTAAGGGCTATGCTGTCAGTGTTTCAGAATCCCATCAAGCTGTCTATTCCACTCTGAGTGAGCATAGCTCTGATGGAGGAAAACCTAGCAACCACACAGCCCAGGGCTTAAAATAGGCAGCCAGCTACAGGTGAGGTACCTGGCTCATCACTTCCTCCCCACTCTTCTGAATGGGTTGTGGACATCTGGTAACACCTGCCCTGAATGAACCACACAGCAGCTAAGAGTGCAAAAAGGCCAGGTGCTTAGACTCTTCAGGTGAACACCTTTACCCTGGGACTGCATACAAGTCACCTCAATAACTCTTGACAGCAGCTCTCCCTGTCACCATCATTAAGTAGGAAACACTCCACCAACTTATATGGTGTGCAGCACGGCCCCCCAGACATTACATTCACTTCTTTGGGGGCAGGGGTTGCTCCCCATGCAGGTCAGAAGCTCTAATTGATGAGAAAACCAGAGGCCCAGTTATCTACCCCGAGACAGAACAAAGCTCAAACCTGCTGACTAGATTGCTGGTCAAACCAACTACATGGCAGCAATAGGGAGGTATCCTCATTGCTTCTCCAGGGAAGATCTATAAGGCCAACCAGCCTAGGGGTCATGGACAACCCCAGAACCCATGTACTAAGTGGATTCTCCTAGCTATAATACAATTATCACCACCACATACACACTCTCTCTCTCTCTCACACACACACACACACACACAAATAAATGAGATCTATACCCACTAAGTTGCTATATTATAAAAAGGATCTTAGACACCAAAAAGCAGCCATGGGTCAATCCAATAACTAAGAGCTTCCAGAGCACAGGGACCGGTTATGACTCAGCTTTCATTCCCAGGGCCTGGCAGGCCTTGGCACCTGGGGAGTCACTCAAATGTGGCTCAGTGGATTACTACCACAGGAAACGTCTGAATTGATGGCCCAGTTTTCTTTCTCCTTCAGATCTGGAATTTCAAAAATACAGTCTGCCCTGCTCATCTTTAGCATCAGTGTTGATATCATCCTAAAGTACATAACATACTCAGAGACAACTAGTCATGTACTCAAATCTCACCCTGAGTTTTAGCTGAGCTCAGGACTACATTTCCTAGCATCCCTTGCAGCTTGTGATTATACTAAGTTCTGACCAATTAGAGGTGTGAAGTGGCAGCTTCCTGTAATCTCCTTAAAGGATCCGAATCCCCTTTTGACTCGCTTCTTCCTATTGACTGGAATGAAGATTGGATGGCTGGAGCTCAAGCAGCCACTCTGTAGCATTGATATCATGCTAACTAAGGGTGGTAGAGCAGCTAAACTAAGGGTAGAATAGCTACATAAAGGAGCCACAGACTCAAATGATCATAAAGCTGAGATAGGAATGATGTAACTTATCTTGCTTAAACACAGTTGCTTGAAGTTTTCTGCCATTTTTCAACTTAATCCTAATGTCAACATTCACATACCCAATATACCTTGGAATAAAGGTCCTCTTGAAAGCTGGGCAATTATCCCATCCTGGGCCAGGAGGCTGCCTTGTTCATCACAGGTGACACAAGCATCTCATCAGCCAAGTAATGTCTTTGTGAGTTTTAAAAGGTGAGGTAAAGAGTATTTGCCTGGACCAATGTCCCCAGGCCACTGGGCACCTCTGTGCCACCTGCCAGCCTCTATTTACCCTGATGTGTCAGGGTGGAATTAAACATCCTCCCCATCTTTCGGCACCTCGTGTGCTACAGGCCAAGTGCTATGAAGCAGTGGCTGGGAGGGGGAAAACCAATATGAGATGAAAAACTCCCCACAACAGAAGCTCTCAGTACCGAGTTCCCATCATGGCTCAGTGGTTAACAAATCTGACTAGCATCCATGAGGACGCAGGTTCCATCCCTGGCCTTGCTCAGTGGGCTAAGGATCCAGCATTGCTGTGAGCTATGGTGGAGACCACAGATCTGGCTTGGAGCCTGTGTTGCTGTGGTGTAGGCAAGCAACTACAGCTTCGATTCAACGCCCAGCCTAGAAAACTCCATATGCCATGGGTGTGGCCCTTAAAATTAAAAAAAAAAAAAAAAAAAAGAAGAAGCTCTCAGTATTAATTCCTGGCCCATGTTGGTACTGCAAAGGCAGTCCATCCTAGAAAAACCCAGCTATTAGCCTGCACCTGAGAAAAATTCTGGTTGAGCAACGATCACCAATTTAAACATAATCCCAGGACTTCTCAGTGAATTGTCAATCTAAATTCTATTCCTAGCAAGGAATTTTAAAAGTTCACTTCTGAGTTTGTAAAACTACAGAGTTAGCTCTGTTCTCTTTGATGTCATGCATGCCTACGGAGAAACCCCCTCAAAGAAGACTTATTCAAGGTAGTTCCCTGGTGGTCTAGTGATTAGGACTCAGTGCTTTCACCACTGCGGCTCGGGTTCAATCCCTGGTCTGAAAACTGAGATCCCACATCAAGCCACTGCGTGTCGTGGCAAAAAAAAAAAAAAAAACTTATGAAATTAAAGTGGAAAATCAACTGAGGAATGATGAACAATAACACCCAAAACAGCTGCATGCCAAGAACTGTCCTCAGGACTTTACATTTACTACAGTATGTAATCCTCGAACCAACTCTGTGAGGTGTGTGTTTTATGGTGCCCCTCTTACCCAAGCAGGAACTGTAAGCAGAGAGAGGTAGATTAAGAGACCTGGCCCAAGATCAGACAGCTCGAGAGCAGCTGAGCTGGTCTTCAAACTCAGGCAAGCTGGCTTCAGGATGCATGCTCTTAACAACCACACACACTGCCTGCCCTGCCACCGCAACAGAAAGGGATGGAAAGTCTTCTCTTCCCAAGAGCCACGGTGACCCTACAAACACAGGTGCCATGCCTGCAACAAATATTTCGGGAGCTGCCAAGAATAGCACATGTTCAGAAAGGCTCTGTATTTCCTCCCTGCAGACTCTGCAGAGCTCAGGCTTGTTGGACTTCCTTAGAAGTTAGTTTTCCTGATAAATATGTTACTAAGAAAGACAAGTCACTTCTGATTCCCTATACACTCCCCGGTAGAAAACAGAATGAATCTATGTATGTGCTAAAGGGCGCCAGGACTGATGCTCCGGGAAACAGGTGCTTGGGAGCAGAAACGAGTCACCTCTTTAAAACTTCAACACATGAATACAGATGCGCTCCCACTGGCAGAACCCTTTTAGAAAGCTATACAGTGTAAGAAGCAAAACAGCATTTCCTGAGAGTACCCTGGTGGTCTTGTGGTTGGGATTCAGTGTTTTCACTGCTGCAGTGCAGGTGCAAGCCCTGGTCTGGGAACTGAGATCCCACATCAAGTCACTGCATGCTACAGTAGCCAAGAATAACAACAATAATAACAATAACAATAATAATAATAACCTTTAAAAACATCCTACCCTCTAAGTAACAAACTTACAATGAGATTGGTGAGGTTTACAGAAATATGAGTGAGTGCTGTAGTTCTTCTGTATCATCTTAAACAAAAAAGGAGTGGGGTGGGTACCCACGCTCCTCATGTGAAGCCAAGTTCCAATTTCACCCACAGCCTCATTAACAGCTACCACCAAACACAAGTTAAACATCAGGATCAGGCAAGACAGGATTGCACTTGTATTCAAGTGGTGACAGAAGCCTCACCACCACTGGGTTACAGTTATTCGGTATAAAATAAGGATTGATTTCAGCCTCCTCCTGCTGATTCTGAGCCTGAACATGGAGTCCAGGAACACTTCTTTGTATTCACCTCAGGACAGACACACAGGCACCACACAAAAAAAATGAATGTATTCAGGCTTCTTGCTGGCTTTGATGAGTTTGCTCTTTACAAAGCCCTCTGCAAAAAGCAGAAGCTCAAGGAGGCATGCCAGAGGGTCAATTCTTACTGCCTTGTGGATGCCAGTGAGGTTGGAGCTCTTTCTTTCCCCTTCTACTTGATGGGCAGGAGGCAAGTGGAGATAGTAAAATCCAGCAAACTGAGCCCCTTGGCTGAGGGAAAGATGAGGGCGTCTTTGGACGAGGTGTACCTAAATCCACCCACTTGCTACAGTCTGGCTTAAGGAGCAAGGAAAATATGCCTATTTCAGAAATTATGGCCTGGGCCTTGAAGTCCTCCTGGAAGAGAGGCACAAAACGAAATGTGACTCCTACCCCTCTGTTTTTAAAAAATGAATGGATAAAGGCGAACACAATGTGCCAGTTGGATCCTGGGCTGAATCGCTGCAAACTGAAGGCCACACATGGGTAAACATTTAACAGCAACTTAAAAGCATAAGGATGCTTTGTTGTACAAAGTATATTTGAGTTAACTCTTTCTTTCCAGCAGTCCTCATCCAAATTGAGGAAAACCAGAAGTTAGAGGTTCCTAGGCTAGGGGTCTAATCAGAGCTGTAGTTGCCGGCCTACGCCAGAACCACAGCAACGCCAAATCCAAGCCTCATCTGGGACCTACACCACAGCTCATGACAACGACAACCCCAGAGCCACAGCGAGGCCAGGGATCAAACCGGAAACCTTACGGTTCCTAGTAGGATTCGTTAACCACTGAGCCACGACGGGAACCCCAAAACATTTTTTTTTTTAATTTCCTCTTTAGGTCTCCTCCAGGACTAGCATCTAACTGTAGCCCAGCAGGGAGGAAACGAAAAGCCTGTGCCAAGCACCCACTTCCCCTTTTCGGAAAGCCTCTTTCACTGTCCTTGACAACCCAAATTCCTGTTCAATAATCACAGCATCTGAAGAAAGGGGTTCAAAACCTCTATTAACAGACTCAACTCCATCAAGTTGCCCCTTCCAGATTTTGATGGATTCATCTTTCATCAACCACCTGCATGGTCCCCATACTCCTCTGGAATCAAAAAACAAAGAAAAGGGAGTTCCCATTATGGCTCATTGGGTTAAGAACCAGACTCGTATCCATGAGGATATGGGTTTGATCCCTGGCCTTACTCAACAGGTTCTAGGATCTGGTGTTGCCGTGAGCTGCAGTGTAGGTCGCAGACACAGCTAGGTTCCTGCAATGCTGTGGCTGTGATCTAGACAGGCAGCTGAGGCTCCAATTCGACGCATAGCCCAGAAATGTCCACATGTCGCAGGTGCAACCCTAAATTTAAAAAAACAACAAAACAAAGAACTCCCAAAGCTACACAGACCATGTTACTCTATAAAAGATGGTGAGTTTACCACAATGCAAGTTATCATAAATCATGAAGGCTCATCTACTGTCGGCAGATAAGAAGGGTTAAAGCAACTATCCTTTGAAGAGAATAATTTTTTTTTTACTAATTGATGAATATGAAGCAACTCTCAGTAGACATAAGCCAAGCTTTTGTTTTAGACACACAAATAAGTCCACCTGCTTTGATAAAGCAAAAACAGCCCTTTTCAGAAATAGTGCTGGAGCAAGTAGACATTCATATGCCAAAAACAAAAAACAAACAAACAAAAACCAACCTTGACCTAAACCTCACATTGTATATATAAATTAACTCAAAATGGATCACAGATTAATCCCTAAATAAAAAAAATACTTACTAGGAGAAAAAAAACAAGAGAAAGTCTTCAGGATCTAGAACTTGGCAAAGATTTCTTAGACTTGACACCATAAAGCATAAGCCATAAAATTGATAAACTGCTTCAAAAATAAACCCTGTTCTGTAAATCCTCTCTTAAAAGGATGAAAAGACAAGCTGCAGACTAGGAAAAGATACAAAGTTCATATAAAACAAAGGACTAATACATACAAGAAATTCTCAAAACTCAACAGTAAAAGACCAATACTCATTAGAACATGGGCAAACAACACAAAGAAGCAACTCACCCAAGAAGGTGTACAGGTAGCAAATAACACATGAAAAGATGCTCAATATCATAAGCTGTTAGGGAAATGTAAATTAAAATCAGGATGACAGTTCACTACCTACCAATCTACCAATCAGAACAGTTAAAATTAAAAAATGGTGACCTGGAGTACCCATTGTGGCTCAGCAACAACGAATCCAACTAGCATCCATGAGGACGCAGGTCCAATCCCTGGCCTTGCTCAGTGGGTTAAGGATCCGGTGTTGGCATGAGCTGTGGTGTAGGTCACAGACTCCGGCTCAGACCTGGTGCTGCTATGGCTCTGGCGTAGGCCGGCAGCTGCAGCTCCGATTCAACCCCAGGCCTGGGAACCTCCATATGCCACAGGTGCGACCCTAAAAAGAGCAAAAAAAAAAAAAAATAGTGACAGCACCAAATGCTGGTGACGATAGGGAGAGAAAGCCATCGCTCATACACTACTGGCAGAAATATAAATGTTCACCTCCTCAGGAAAACAATTAGACACTTTTTTTTTATTTAAGATTTTTATATTTTCTATCATAGTTGATTGGCACTTTCTTTAAAAACAAAACACACAACCGCCATGATCTTAAGAGAGTACTCCCCTTCCGGGACATTTATCCCAGAGAAATGAAAACACGTGCACACAGAGACATGCACACCCATGTTCACAGATGCTAAAAATGAGAAACCACCCAGATGCTCTCCAGTGAATGAATGTTGACAAACTGGTACACCCACACCTCGGAGCACCACAGGGCAATGAAAAGGAGCAAACCACTATCTGTAGGAATCTCCAGAGAATTATTGCTAAGGGGGAAAAAGGCAATCTCAAAAGGTTACAGACTGCATGATTCCATTTATATAACATTCTGGAAATGACAAAATTATGGAAATGGAGAACAGGTTAGGGGCTGACAGGGATGAGGGGATGAAGGAGCAGGGAGGATGGCAGTGGGGGAAGAAGGCATGGGTGACTAATAAAGGACAACTTGAAGGAGGGATCTTGTGATGATGAAATGTTCTGTATCTTCCCTTTTATCAACATCAATGCCCTGTAACATATTATCATCAGGGAAACTCGGTAAAAGGTACAGGGGAATCTCTTTATTTCTTTTTTTTTTTGCTTTTTTTTTTTTTTGCTTTTTAGGGCTGCACCCACAACATATGGAGGTTCCCACGCTAAGGGTCTGATTGGAGCTGTAGCCGCTGGCCTACACACAGCCACAGCAATGCCAGATCCAAGCCGCATCTTTGACCTACACCACAGCTCATGGCAACGCCAGGTCCTTAACCCACTGAGCGAGGCCAGGAATCGAACCCACAGCCTCATGGTTACTAATCGATTCGTTTCTGCTGCACCACAGTGGGAACTCCTGTTTTATTTCTTAAAACTGTGTGAATCTACAATTATTTCCCCCCAAAAAAATTTATCTACAAAAAAGATCAATGACCATTCATCTTTTACAACTTGGCTCTTTGTGTATGTGTGTCTTTTTAGGGCTGCACCCATGACACATGGAGGTTCCCAGCCTAGGAGTTGAATCAGAGCTGTAGCTGCCGGCCTATACCACAGCCACAGCAATGCAAGATCTGAGCCGCGTCTGTGACCTACACCACAGTTCACAGAAAGGCAGATCCTTAACCGACTGAGCGAGGCCAAGGATCGAACCTGTGTCCTCTGGATGCTAGTCAGATTTGTTTCAGCTGAGCCACAACAGGAACTCCACAATTTGGCTTTTTTAATACCAGAAGTACAACTTCTGTTGTGGGATAAATTGTGGCCCCCTAAAAAGATATGACCCTGTTCTAACCCTGGGAACCTCGGAATGTGACCTTATTTGGAATAAAGGTCTCTGCAGATGTAACTAAGGTTGAAGATCTTGAAATGAGATCATCCTTGGGATGGATGAGCCCTAAACCCAATGTCAGGTGTCTTGTAAGAAACAGAAAAGGAGGGGGAGTTCTCTCACGGCACAGTGGGTTAAAGATCCAGAGCTGTCACTGCAGTGGCTTGGGTATCTGCTGTGGCACGGGTTTGATCCCTGGCTCAGGAACTCCCACATTTTGTGGTCATGCACCAAAATTTAAATAAACAAATAAATAAATAAAACAGAAAAGGAGGAAACACAGATACATGAGGGAATGCCACTGAAGATGAAGGTAGCATGGAGTGACATAGCTATAAGCCTGGGAAGTCCACCAGAAGCTGGGAGAAAAACAGGGAACAGCTTCTCCTTCAGAGCCTCCAGGAAGAACCAATGTTACCAACACCTCCGTTTTGGACTCTGGCCCCCAGAAATGTCAGAGAATAAATTTCTGTTGTTTTAAGCCACCGAATTGGTGATAGTTTGTTACTGCAGCCCTAGAAAACTAACACATCCGCCATTTTTCAATCAGTGGGTTCAATTTCTCTTTTTTTAAACCACAGAGAATACAAGCATATTCTTCAACTTCTATTTATGTATATTCCTGTACACATTTTTTTCTTCCAGAGGACATATGCCCTAAGGATATATATCATTTCCTTCTATAATTGTCTCCTGTAAAATTTTTCCTGGTGTTTTCTATTTGCTCTAAGTATAAACTATTACTAGCTGGCATATAGAAGTGTCTACTTTATCAAATATCCTGGTTAATAATTATCAGACATGCTAAACAGACCCAACCAATCTTTAAAGATTTCAACTATACTTAAAAGAAACTATACTGAGCACTGGGCTAAATCTACTGTCTCCTTGGTAACTAAGAAGTTGCTGTTAGATCTGGCAATGTGCTTTTCAGGGTCTTCCAAACGAGTAGCAATTATTGGGCTGCAGATGTATAAAAATGTGTCTTGATAGAAACGCCCTAAACTTCTGAGCAAGATAGATTTAAAAAAAAAAAAAAAGCCCCAAATGGACAAAAACTACTCACTTACTACAAAGTTTTAAAAAGCAAAAAAAAAAAAAAAAAAGAGTCCCTTAGAATCAGACTAGGCACACAGGACCTGGCTTAATTCCTGACTTGCCAAACCCATGTCTGGCAACCCAACCTCTCAGACCATTAGTGTCCTTGTTGTAATATTAGGAATGATAGCCACTCCCCAAATGGGCGCTAAGGGTTAACAGGTTAATATTCATCAGACAGTAGCTGACATGAAACAGAAGCTCAATAAAAATTATTCTCATCTCTAAAACTCCTTAAATTTTCATTTCTAGAAATATTCCTGGAAATAATCCATTGGGAAGCTTTTTATTTTGTAACTCAGTTGAAGAGTTCGTCGTGATTTCTGCCCATTTTATTTTCTTCCTATCTATGAAGGGAACTACGTCCCCTCTTTAGCTTAGAATTCTGGAATTTGTCCCTGCTTCGCTGTTAAATCTTGGTGATCGAAAACCTGAGCGGAAATTCTGCGTTTTGTGTGTGTGTGTGCAGCCATAAATAAATAAGTAAATAAAACAAGCATTATGTATATATACCTGTCAGGTAAATTTCTAGTAGTGGATTTGCTAGGGCAAAGATTTTAAATTTTCCATACATAAACCCAGATGGCCCTCCAACCATCAATGATTTACATACACCTATTTCCTATACTCTTATTATCTAACTTTAATGATATCCCTCTTTTTAATTTACCTTTCTATTTTAAGTGAGGATAAACATCTTTTATATGCCTAAAAGCCTTCTGGTTTTCTTTTTATGAAACCAGTCAGTTGATAGCCTTTCTCTTCTCTGTTGAATTACCTTGTTTTGTCTTATTGAATAGATTTTTTTTTTGGGGGGGGGGGCTCTTTAGGGCCACACCCACGGCATATGGAAGTTCCCAGACAGAGTAGGGTGGAATCGGAGTTGCAGCTGCCAGCCTACAACAAAGCCACAGCAATGTTGGATCCGAGCTGTGACTGCGATCCACGCCATAGACACAGCAACACTGTATCCTTAATCCACTAAGGGAGGGCCAGGAATTGAACCCACATCCTCATGGATTCTAGTCGGATTTGTTACCAGCGAGCCATGACGGGAGCTCCCTGAACAGCTCTTTATTAAGAAAAAAACTGACCATTTCTCATTTGTATTACAAATTCTCTTTCCAGTTAACTGTCTTTTTACTTTAAAAACGTGATGGTTTCTAAAGAAAATTCTGATTTATGTAAAGTAATTAACACTGTAATGTTTTGGATTATGTTATATTTCAAAAAGACTTCCTCATGCAGTAATTTATAATAAATTCCCCTGAGTTTTCTTCTCTTCAGTGACTCTTTCTTTGCCTTCAGCTCCCAAGATCCCAACCAGATCAAAGGAGGACCACAAGGGGGCACCAATCCAGCCGCTCTCTGAACTCTGAACCCACAAGACAGACACCCAGGGAGCACAGAGGGCAAACAACTGAAAGGAAATGAGATCTAACAGAGGGGGTTGTAAGGAACTTCCTGTGCACACACAAAGAGTTACAGAAAAACCTGCAGCTGTATCCCTCTGGAATTTGTCTGGAAGGAGACACCGGATCTGCTTTCAACCCTCTGGCCCACAGCTGCACACACGCTAAGGGATCAGACCTGTGGTACCACTTTGAGGGCAGAAATCCACAGCAAGTTTAGAGTACAGAGTTCAAGGCCATTTGCAAAGTTACTGTCTTTGAAACACAACGTATATTTTCCAGCCTCACGTACGGTATTCTGTTAAAGAGTGTGAAATCCTGTTTCTCCCCTACCGGGGACAAATCTAAAGTAAGCACACACATTCTCACCAAAACAAAACAAAAACCCTGCACAAGCTAAAGACGAATGGAGAATTTCAGTCCAAACAAGTCTCCTACAAAGAATACATATATAAATAAAGATAGTCGATTAAGAAGCACTTTAAGGAGTTTCCATCGTGGCGCAGTGGAAACGAATCTGACTAGGAACCATGAGGTTGTGGGTTCGCTCCCCGGCTTTGCTCAGCGGGTTAAGGATCCAGCGTTGCTGTGAGCTGTGGTGTAGGTCGCAGACGTGGCTTGGATCTGGTGTTGCTGTAGCGTAGGCCAGCAGCTGTAGCTCTGATTGGACCCCTAGCCTGGGAACCTTCATATGCTGTGGGTGCAGCCCTAAAAAAACAAAAAGACCAAAAAATCAAAATAATAAAAATAATAATAAAAGCACTTTAAGTACCATGTGTTTCTCCTCTTACCCTGATAATCTTCTCTTCCCCCCTCTCATTTGACAGGGTTCCTGCAGATTCCTAGGCAACAGTACACACAAGAAGTTGCCTCAGGGAAGCTTCCTGTAGGGTGCTGTTTCTCCAGAGTGGAGAGCCTTGACTCTCTTTCTCCTCCTCTATCATTCAAGCAGAATCCTCTTGCCAGGGACCTCGGCTCCGTAACTCCTGGGAGTTGCAGCTAAGCATTTTCTTTCATTCAATAAAATGACGTTCAACAAATTCTTTTTGGGAAACCAAAAAGGAAAGAAGGGAGGGAGGGAAGGAGAGAGGGAGCAGGAAGGGAAGGAGTGTCTGGAAAGCTCCCTTACACAATGCACAAAAATTAACTCTATGTGGACCAAAGGCCTAAATGTAACATGTGAAACCACAAAACTCTTAGAAGAAAATACAGGAGGAAAAGCATCATGACCTCTGATTTGGCAATGATTTATTGGATATGATACCAAAAACACAGGCAACAAAAGAAAAAATAAGATGAACTTCACCAGCAGTTCCCATCATGGCGCAGTGGAAATGAATCCAACTAGGAACCATGAGGTTGAAGGTTCGATCCCTGGCCTCATTCAGTGGGTTAAGGATCTGGGGTTGCCTGTGAGCTGTGGTGTAGGCCAGAAACTACAGCTCTGATTGACTCCTAGCCTGGGAAACTCCATATGCCACTGGTGCGCCCCTACAAAACAAAACAAAAGATGAACTTCACCAAAAGTAAAACCTTTTGGTGTCTCAGAGGATGCTATCAACATAGTAAAAAAGCAAACTGAGGAATGGGAGAAAATATTTGTAAATCACAGCTGATAAGGGATCGGTACCCAGAATACATGAAGAACTCTGACAAAACAACAAAAACTGATCAAGAAAAGATCGAAGCTTGAACAGACAGTTCTCCTAAGATTATATGAAAAGCCAATAAGTACATGAAAAGATGCTCAACATCACTAATCATTAGGGAAATGCAAACCAAAACCACAATAAGATAGCTCTTCAGGAGCTCCTATGGCTCAGCGGTAATGAACCCAACTAGCATCCCTAAGGAGATGGGGTCAATTCCTGGTCTCGCTCAGTGGGTTAAGGATCCGACGTTGCCATGAGCTGTGGTGTAGGTGGCAGACATGGCTCAGATCTTGCGTTGCTGTGGCTGTGGCATAGGCCGTAGCTTTGATTCAACCCCTAGCCTGGGAACTTCCATGTGGCGCAGGTGTGGCCAAAAAAAAAAAAAAAGAAAAAGAAAAAGATGGCTCTTCATACCCTTTAGGATGACTATTATCAGAAGAAAATAGCACATGTTGGCAAGCATGTGGAGAAAATGGAACCCTGTGCACTGTACATGGGACTGTAAAAGGGTACAAACACTGTGGAACAAGATACAGTGATTCCTCAAAAAACAAAATATAGAATTACCATACAATCCAGCAATCCCAGTTCTAGATAAACCCTAAAGAAATGAAAGCAAGGGAACAGATATTTGTACACCCATGTTCAAAGCAACATTATTCACAGCAGCCAAAAGGTAGATGAAACCCAAATGTCTATTGATGGATGAATGGCTAAACAAAATTTGGTGTAACCCATCCAAGAGAATATCTAGTCACCCTTAAAAAGGAAGGAAACTCTAACACAGGCTGCAACATCAATCAACCTGAATTCCTTCAGGAAAAGACAAATGAAATAAGCCAATCAAAAAAGGACTAATACTGCATGATTTGCTTGTGAAGTGCCTAGAGTAATCAAATTCATAGAGACAGAAAAAAGAATCAAATTCATGGAGACAGGGGCTGAGGGGGAAGGAGAAATGAAGAGTTATCGTTAAGAAATGCAGAGTTGTAAATTGCAGAAGATGGAAATGTTCTGGAGATGAATGGCGCTAATGGCTGAAACAACATAAATGTGTTTAATGCCACAGAACTGTACACTTTTATTTTTTAAGGGCCACACCCATGGCACATAGAGGTTCCCAGGCTAGGGGTCAAATTGGAGCTGCAGCTGCTGGCCTGCACCACAGCCACAGTAACACGGGATCCTTAACCCACTGAGCAAGACCAGGGATCGAACCCACATCCTCATGGATACTAGTTGGGCTGGTTACTGCTGAGTCACCACAGGAACTCCAGAACTGTACACTTCACAAGGGTTCAAGGAGGAAGAGGGAAAGACTGGGAGTTTGGGGTTAGTAGATGCAAACTATTACATTTAGAATGGATAAGCAATGAGGTCCTACTGTACAGCAGGGAACTATATCCAATCTCTTGGGATAAACCATGATGGAAGATAATAGAAGAAAAGGAATGTGTGTGTATATATATATATATATATATACACATACATACATATGACTGGGTGGGTCACTTTGCTGTACAGCATAAATTGGCACAACATTGTAAATCATATTTTAATAAAAAACTAAAATAAAGGATTCAAATAGTCAATTTTGTATTATATACATTTTGCCACAATAGAAACTTATTCACTTATATTACTAATCTCTATCACTAAACTACAGAAATCTTGGGCAAGGGTCCTCTCTCACTCATCTTTGTATACCGATCCCAGTGCCAAGTTTCAACAAAAGTATACTGAGCCAAAGTCACATTTCTCATGTAGAGTCTAAAACCAAGGTGTCAGGAGATCCAGTTGTGGCGCAGCGAAAACGAAACCGACTAGAAACCATGACGTTTCCGGTTCAATCCCTGGCCTCGCTCAGTGGGTTAAGGATTTGGCGTTGCCATGAGCTGTGGTGTAGGTGGCAGACACAGCTCAGATCTGGCGTTGCTGTGGCTGTGGTGTAGGCGGGCAGCTACAGCTCCAATTCGACCTCTAGCCTAGGAACTTCCATATGCCATGGGTGTAGCCCTAAAATGCAAAAAAAAGAAGAAGAAGAAGAAGAAGAGGAAGACTATATAATATAGGCCTCTCGTTTTACATGAAAAAACAAGGAATATATAAATAGGGCTGAGTTTTTTTTGAGAAGGAACTCACTCCACCATCACAAAAAAATGCTATAGGAACAACAGTTCTACTTTTTTCTACTGTGGTTCTCACTGCTGCACTCACCGTACCTACAGGGGGTGGCGGGGGGGGGGCACTTACTACACTGCAGCCTGAACAACACACTGCATCTGGGAACCAGCTGTCCTGGGAAACCACTGATAGTGCAGCCAACAGCAAGCACTGAGGATTTCATTCCCAGTTTGGCAAAAGTATGAGAAAATGTTCATCCTTTTAACTTATAATTCAACTTCTAGGAATTTATTCTAAGGAAATAATTAAGGAGGAACAAAACATTTGTGAAGATGTTCATCACTGCAAAGAAGTAGATGACAATCTACTTAATCAACAATGAGGGGGGTGAGATTTTTGAAACAAATCTTGGTACATTGCATATAAAATGTAATATACTTACCAAGCCACGTTTACAAAAAAAAATACAGTTGGCAATATGGAAAATGCTTGGGATACATTAAGTTTTGAAAAACTACATTTTTCTCCATTTTGTCTAAAAACAAAATAAGTTCCATGGACATATATAAGTGCAAAAAGAAATTAATAGTTTATACTGTAGTTTGGTGTGGGTAAAGCAAGTATAAACCAGTTTTCTTCCTCCTTATACTATTTTCATTATTTTTTAGATACCAAAATAAGTGTCAAGCAGAAAGAGTTCCAATCTTGGAGTTCCCTGGTAGCTCAGCAGGTTCAGAATTCAGAATTGTCACCACTGTGGCATGGGTTCAGTCCCTGGCCCAGGAACTTCTGCATGCTGTGGGCACAGCCAAAAAAAAAGAGGTCCAATCCAAAACCCTATACAGGAGGCACTGGTAACCATAAAAATAATAAAATGACATTTGTTTCTTTAATCTTTTTTTTTTTTTTTTTTTACTGATTTAGTCTTTTTCAGACTGCACATGTGGCATATGGAAGTTCCCAGGCTAGGGGTCAAATCAGAGCTGCAGCCTCCAGCCTACACCACAGCTCATAGCAACATCAGGTCCTTAACCCACTGAGCAAGGGCAGGGATCAAACATGCATCCTCATGGATACTAGTCAGATTTCTGCTGAGCCACGACAGTAGCTCCCTGAAATGTTATTTTTAAAAATCAGTCTATATGCTTTAAAAAGACTGCTAAGAGGAAAAGCTGTGCTCTCTGGTAAGGCTTACAATCCATTATCACTAGGACAGGTAGAGAAACAATTCTGTAGTTTCCTATTCTCATTTGGCACCCTGAGCTCGACCATTACAAAAGCCAAAGAATGAGCAAACCGGGCAGCACATCCAGGACCCTGATATGAGGGGTCACTTACCTGACTGCTGGAAAAATAAGGGAGGAACTGTTAAAAAATAAATGGCCTCGGAGTTCTTGTCGTGGTGCAGCAGTTAATGAAACTGACAAGGAACCATGAGGTTCCAGGTTCAATCCTTGGCCTTGCTCAGTGCGTTAGGGATCTGGCGTTGCTATGAGCTATGGTGTAGGTCACAGATGCAGCTCGGATCCCGAATTGCTATGGCTGTGGCGTAGGCTAGCAGTTGTAGCTCCAATTGGACCCCTAGCCTGGGAACCTCCATATGCCGGGGGTGTGGCCCTAAAAAGCAAAAAATAAATTAATTAAAATAAATAAATAAATGGCCTGATTTTTTATAATACATGGAATGTGATCGCTGTATTTCACAAATACATAATGTAATCAATATACACACCATTTATGATTTCCTATAGACATTGCAGAGAACTTAATCTTTATCACAGACCAAACCAGTTTGCAAACCAGCAAGGAAACACCAGATGATCCCTATGACTCCACTACTAATATTCTGCATGTCTACACACCCTGTTGGAGGTTATTCAGGCTCAACTAAACTAATTTTGAACATGCTTTTTTAGCATCTGGTTCCAATGACTCCCCTTTAACCCAGAAGGTCCTGGCTTGAAAAGAATGTCCTATAAGCAGTCCCCAACTTACAAACACATTGCCATCCAAAAGTTCACTGGCTGTGCACAAGTGGAATGCATGTTTCCATCAAATGAGTGAGGATTAGGTTCCAAGCATAGCTTCTGAAGTCATTTAACCCATCTATACTGACAATTTTTTTTTTGTCTTTTTGCCATTTCTTGGCAAACTCGGGATCTGAGCCGCGTCTGCAACATACACCACAGCTCACGGCAACACTGGATCCTTAACCCACTGAGCAAGGCCAGGGATCAAACCCGCAACCTCGTGGTTCCTAGTTGGATTCGTTAACCACTGAGCCACGACGGGAACTCCTATACTGACATTTAACCCATCCAGACCGATGCTCCGTCTACAAAATAAGAGAAAGCAATATGGCTGTAATTCTAAGATTTAAGTAAAAAAAAGAACCACCAGAATAACAGTAAATGCTGCTGCTCAAGGACACAGAAAGACCTATGCTTCTGAAGCTCTTTTCTTCATGCCACTCACAGAAAATGGCCAGCATGGCTGATTCAACACACAACCTGTCTACTTCCCTCCAGAGGACTTAATACAAACCTCTCGGGCTCACTGGTTCTCTGTGCATCCCCACAGATGAGCCCTCAAGTGCATAAATCCCTCTAGGGTCAACTTGCAAAGCACACCTCTAGCATAGCTGGGAACTAGGCACGGGAGAGACAGTGCCCTCTAAATGGGCACCACAATGGCTGTGCACTTCTTTTCTCTGGGCCCATAGGCTCACACGTAATTACATGTTTCCTGTGTTCCAGATCCGGCTAGGGGCAGTTGAGAACCAGACAGTAAAATTATCTCTAAGTAGGCAAATGCCTAGCGAGGTCCCTGATTTAAATAAAGCTCTGCTTTTTCTACACAGGGAGATCCCCAATTATAGGTTATTTACCCTTTATTTTTACCCACAAATCTAATAAGCTTCCCTTCCAGATTTCAAGTCCACGGAATGGTAACTAACAGCTATTGAGTGCCTCCGTATGGCACTGTTTAATTCTCATTTAAGGGTTTAAGTGTCTTGTCAAGGCCATTCAGCAATGACATAGGAGCTGGGAGCTAAAACTAGACCCCACCTGGGGGCTCTGCCTCCTCCACTCTCTGTGGAGGCAGAGTCAGTGCCAGGAGCCAGAAACTAGCACCTAGCTGGGGGTTATGAGGGTAGTTTCTTTGGTTGGTTGGTTGGTTTTTTAAAACGGACATAGGGAGTTCCCGCTGTGGTGCAGCGGAAATGAATGTGACTTGGTATTCACCAGGATGCAGGTTCGATTCCTAGCCTAGCTCACTGAGTCGGGGAATCCAGCATTGCCATGAGCTATGGCCTAGATCACAGACATGGCTCAGATCTCGAGTTGCTGTGGCTGTGGTGTAGGCTGGCAGACGAAGCTCCAATTCGACCCCTAGCCTGAGAACTTCCATATGCCACCGGTACAGCCCTAAAAACAAAAGTAAAAAAACAAAAGCTGACACAAGTCTCAACCTGCAGCAGCTCCATTCACTAACTGCTCCTTATGGAAACAAAGGGGTGCTTGGGATATTTTTTGATCATTTCTCTTTAAAACTGTCTTCCCAGGAATTCCTGTCATGGCGCAGCAGAAGCCAATCTGACTAGGAACCATGAGGTTATGGGTTCGATCCCTGGCTTCGCTCAGTGGGTTAAGGATCCGGCCTTGCTGTGAGCTGTAGTGTAGGTCATAGACACAGCTCAGATCTGGCGTTGTTGTGGCTCTGGCATAGGCCGGCAGCTACAGCTCTGATTAGACCCCTAGCCTGGGAACCTCCATATGCCATGGGTGCGGCCCTTAAAAGACAAAAACAAAACAAAAAAAATTTGCCTTCCCAAGTGCTGGAACTTAAATGGGACTCTCTGAAACACACTAACCTCAAGGGGGGGTTGGGGGGGGGGGGGGAAACAGTGCTAGTGTTTTGACTCCAAGGGGCCTCATGTTTCCAGGCATCTCAAGTCACTATTCCCTGAGCAGGGCTCATGGGACCAGACTCCAGCCCGAAGGATGCTTTCTGATGTGTCTGCAGCCCCATCCTAGCCCTGGCTGCCTTAGCAAGGGTAACATTACTTTTTCACAAGTGTTTATGAAGCAGCAGGAAGAGACACTCCAGAGCACAGGTGACAGGATTAGCTTCCGAGAAGCTACTACTGTAGGATGAGACAACTCAAAAGGAAGAGGAAACAGAGCTTAAGAGACTGTGCATATGAATAAAGAGCCAGAAGAGGGCAAACCAGGGGACCAGAATGTTTTCAGTCAAGTAGTCAGTAAGGATTTCTCCTGAGGCTGATGAGAGGACTTCCGGCTTTCTTTTCAGTACACAAGGACTTTTAAGTGGGAATTATTAAAAAATAAGATAAAAAAAAATGATGGGGGGGGTCCCATTAGAACACCTATCTTCCAAGGGCCACCCAATAATTATCAGTTTATTGACAATGATAACATAATTGACTGACATTTTTTTACATTGTCTGTGATTTTTTAAATTATTTTTAAAAGTATTTTTTCTATTGTATTGGTATACAGTGTTCTGTCAATTTTCTACAGTGCAGCAAAGTGACCCAGAATTGACTGAAATTTAAAAGTGACTTCATGGGGAGTTCCTGTCCTGGCTCTGGTTAAACGAACCCAACTAGCATTCATGAGGATGCGGGTTCTATCCCTGGCCTCGCTCAGTGGGTTATGGATCTGGCATTGCTGTGAGCTGTGGTGTAGGTCGAAAATGTGGCTCAGATCCCGAGTTGCTGTGGTTCTGGTGTAGGCAGGAGGCTACAGCTCCTAGCCTGAGAACCTCCATATGCCCTAAAAGACCAAAAAAAAAAGGTGACTTTATGAAATTGATATGTAGTTTCCTGGAGGCAAGAGAGCATGGTGAAGAGAAAACAGGCTTGAGTCACCCTGTTTTCTGTGTTTGAATCTGGATGTAGCTGGATGACCTGGAACCAGTGGGGTAGGGTCACCTCCTTTAGCCTCAGTTTCTCCATCCACTAGCTGTATGGCTGGGTAGGGGACATGTGTCTTACAGGAATGTATAAGCATTTAATAAACCAGAGCCAATTCGTTCTACTGGTGCAAAGACGTGAATTATATTTGACAAGTTGCTTCCTTTTTAAAAAGGCAAAAAGTAGTTTCAAGCACCTACTTCTGCCGCGTCAAGTACTGCGCAGGTAAAGCAAATCACGCAAACTTAATCCCTACTCTCTTGGAGTTTATCAGTACAATCCTGAGAATACTAACAAGGGAATGAAGGAATACAGATATTAGATAAGGTGAAGAATTTACTCTTATATCTGGAATCTAACATACGGCGCAAATGAACCTTTCCATAGAAAAGAAAATCACGGACCTAGAGAACAGACTTGTGGTGGCCAAGGGGGAGGAGGAAGGAGTGGGATGGACTGGGAATTTGGGGTTAACAGATGCAAACTATTACCACTGGAGTGGATAAGCTATGAAATTCTGCTGTAGAGCACTGGGAACTATATCTGGTTACTTGTGAGGGAGCATGATAATGTGAGAAAAAAGAATGTATACAAGTATGTGTGACTGGGTCACCTTGCTGTACAGTAGAAAATTGACAGACACTGTTAAACCAGCTATAATGGAAAAAAATTAAAATCATTAAAAGAAAAAAGAAGAATTTACTCTGTATAAACAGTGCAATGATTGCAGGGAAGTGCTAGAGTCCTTTGGTCACAGTTCTCTGTCCTTTTAGTGATAGTGAAAACAACAGTAATAACAACAACAAAAATGGCAGCTCAACAGCAGTGTTTTTTGTTTTTTTTTTTAAATTACGCAAATGAATTTATCACATCTGTAGTTGTATAATGATCATAACAATCCAATTTCACAGGATTTCCATCCCACAGCTGAAGCACATCCCCCACCCCCCAAGCTGTCTCCTCCAGAGACCCTAAGTTTTTCAATGTCTCTTCTGTTCTGCAAAGAAGTTCAGTCTGTCCTTTTTTCAGATTCCACATGTCAGTGAAAGCATTTGATGTTGGTGTCTCATTGTATGGCTGACCTCACTTAGCATGATTAACTTCTAGGTCCATTCGTGTTGCTAAAAATGCCGGTATTTCATTCCTTTTAATGGCTGAGTAATATTCCATTGTGTATATGTACCGCATATGACTCGCAAAGACACATGTACTCCAATGTTCACTGCAGCACTATTTGCAATAGCCAAGACATGGAAAAAACCTAAATGTCCACCGACAGAGGAGTGGATCAACAGCAGTGTTGTTATAGCCTTAGGGACAACTTTGAGGAAGGAGGGGGACGAGAAAAGAACTAAGGAGTTCCCGCTGTGGCACAGAGGAAACGAATCTGACTAGTATCCATGAAGATGCGGGTTCAATCCCTGACCTAGTTCATTGGTGAGCCAGCAATCCGGTGATGCTGTGGCTGTGATGTAGGCCAGTAGCTGCAGCTCTGCCCTGGACCCCTAGCCTAGAATTTCTATATGCTGCAAGTGCAGCCCTAAAATTAAATAAATAAATAAATAAATTTTAAAAATAAAAGGCTGGAGTTCCCATCGTGGCGCAGCAGAAACGAATCCAACTAGAAACACCATGAGGTTGCGGGTTCGATCCCTGGCCTCGATCAGTGGGTTAAGGATCCAATGTTGCCATAAGCTGTGGTGTGGGTTGCAGATTCGGCTCAGATCTAGCATTGCTATGGCTGTAGCATAGGATGGCAGCTACAGCTCCTATTAGACCCCTAGCCTGGGAACATCCATATGCCGCAGGTGTGGCCCTAAAAGGACAAAAAGAGAAAAAAATTTTTTTAAATAAAAATAAAAAAATAAAAGGCAGAGTTCCTCTGGGACAGAAGGGGTCTCTTCTACTGCAACTGTGGTGGTAATATGAGCCGATTCAAAGCTGGGACCAATGAATGCAGACAGCCCTGGCCCCACACAGCGACCTACATACAAGGAGGCTGGGGAGAGCCCTGCGGTGGGATAGGAGGTCTACTGTCAAAGGCAAGGCAAGGTGGGCAGGGAGGGCAAGGTGTTCACAAGAGAGGGTGAGAGACCCTCCCCCCATATGAGTTTGGAAAACTTTCACTTTCACTCCAGCTGAGCTTGCTGACAGGGGGAAATGGAGAAGGTTTATATACATAAATTGACATAGATTTCATTACAGCCCTCCATTCCCTGTGTCATTAATATCACAACTCAATGAACTCTTATCTTTTTCAGTCATCAAACCAAACCACAGGTGGGCCTCTCCCGGGCTAAGGGGTGAACACCAAGCAGGGAGGCAGCTCCAGCATCACCTGTAAACCTGCAGAATGGGCCTGGAAATGGACCCTGCTAGCTCAGCAGACTCTGTGACACATCTAGACACTTCTGCTGCAAGGCCTGGTATAACCTTCCTGGACACAGCCGTTCCCTCTAGGGACAAGTTCTCAGGACTATCGGACAAGCTGCTGCTGGCTTGTTCATCTGTCAGCAAAATCGAGCTAATGTAGGCAAGGCTGCCAAGGGAGCGGATTGGGAACCACAGCCACTTTCTGCATGACACCCAGGGCAGGGCTGCCAGACCCACGGACACAGGCAACAGGCACAGGGCAATGCAGGAAGAGTTGGACAGACCCAGGGGTGAATCCTTGGGTCCATCCCTTATTGGCTGAGCAACCTGGGGCAGGTTACTTAACTTCTCTGAGTGTGTGCTCAGAAACGGAGGACCAGAACCTCACACCTCAGGAGACAAATGAAACGCAACTTTTTATCTTCAGGTGCACTCTGTGGAGTGGCTAGAATGCTCAGGAATGCTAGTGGTGCCCTTGCATGCCTACTTCATGCACATACCTCAGAGACCCCAACTTGAGATTTGTTTTTCGTTTTGGGTTGTTTTTTTTTTTCCCCTCTTTTTTGGCCGCCCTGTGGTATATAGAGTTCCTGGGCCAGGGATCAGATCCAAGCCATTGCTGCAACCTAAGCCACAGGTACGGCAACGCCAGATCCCTAACCCACTGTGTCAGGCCAGGGATTGAACCCGTGTCCCAGCGCTCCCAAGACGCCACCATCAAGCCCATTGCACAACAGCTGGACCGCCAAGATTTGCTGAAATGGTCTGGAAGAGCAGATCTTTCTCCAGTCCTCCTACTGTGCTCACCCCACCTCACTTTGTCAGAGTGCTGATTCTAGAGGCCAACATCCTCTGAACGCCTCTGTACCATTCTCTCCATCCCTCCAGCAGACACAGACATGGGGAGATCTCTCCAAGAGCACAGAGCTGGACTAGTGATGGCCTGGAACCCTTTAATATGCGTGGCTGACACTGACAGCCTAAGGCAAAAGCTGGGAGGGGTAAAAAAGGAGAAAGGCAGACAATGGGGAGGGGTGGCCAGAATGACAATCAGATGACAGCCGGAGCAGGAGGTGAAGGACATGGGACAGGGGCATGGGATGTCATTCAAATGCCTCCACTTGGCACACAGGGCTGTCAAGCTGGCCTCCAAGGGCTGCTCCTGCTTCTTACTCCTGCCACGTATCCAGTGTGAGCACACACTGCTGTGGCCAGCCCTTCTGTTCTGTCTGGAATGCCACCCTGCAAGTGTCCCCACCCACCTTTCCAATCTGGCAAACTCATCTCCCCTGCTCTGGCTCAGTCTGCCTCTCCCGTCTCCGCCTTCTCCAACTCCCCACCCCGTGCAATGACAGCTCCCTCTGGCTGTTCCCACCGTGCTCCACACTCCACATCATGTCACTTACCCACCTGCACCATCATCGCTTCTATCAGTTATCTGTCTGCTTCTCTTGCCTTCCTCCTCTTCATACGCCAGGTACCAGGAATTCAACTGGCACTCACCGTTGGCTGAATAAATTAATGACTC
Organism: Phacochoerus africanus; assembly: GCF_016906955.1. Taxonomy (NCBI): domain Eukaryota; kingdom Metazoa; phylum Chordata; class Mammalia; order Artiodactyla; family Suidae; genus Phacochoerus; species Phacochoerus africanus. Next base: position 85,132,167 of record NC_062549.1, read on the forward strand.
AGTGGTACTCGGTACCACAGCTTGCCCACTGTTTTGATGGAGCTGCATCAGTTCGTAGAAACCAGGATTCAGTGAACAGAGAGTTCACATACTGGCTCTGCCATCTGCTAGCTGTATGCGCCGGGGGGAAAACACGTGGGAGACACTTTCATTTCTGAGCCTCCATTTTTCATCACGAGAAGAAGGGATGAATAATACCGTCTGCCTTACGTGACTATGTCTGACCTCAGGATCTTGAGAAGAGCAGGTGTGAGAAGAACAACTCTGGCACTCATGTCCCAGTGCTTTCCCAAGCCCCTGAAACCATTCTCTCCGTGGAGAATGAAACCACAGCAAATGTATGAAGCCTTCTCAGTCTCAACTCTGTCAACACATTATCAAATGTTAAAATGAAAGTCCCACAGAGTTCCTGCTGTGGTTTATCAGGTTAAGAACCCAACATAGTGTCCATGAGGACACAGGATTGATCCCTGGCCTCGCTCAGTGGGTTAAGGACCCAGTGTTGCAGCAAGCTGAAGTGTAGGTTGCAGATGCAGCTCAGATCCGGTGTTGCTGTGGCTGTGGTGCAGGTCAACAGCTGCAGCTTCAATTCAACCCCTAGTCTGGGAACGAGCCACAGGTACGATTACAAAAAGAATAAAAAGAAAGTCCCAGAGCCCCTGAGAGTTGCCATTTATACATATCCTTAATTCTAAGGCTCTACATGCTGGTCCCAGATGACATCTGCTGCCACCCAAGGAGTGACATCTGACTCTGAAAGTGTGTTCCAATTAATTTATCCATTTAAGCTTTCCAGCCCCCCTAGCTGAGCCCAAAGTTGAACAGTTAGGAAAGTTAACAGTTAAATCTCCACTGGCCAACTAAACACAAGCAAGTTGACATAATCAAATCACAACTCCTAGTTCACATACTCAAGTCACTTCTAAGAGACATGTCTCTGGCCAGCTGCAGGATAAATACATGCAAGAATGTCAACTAAGAAATTAAGATCAATAATCAAGAGTAGAGTAGCTGAAAAGGGGAAACAAATGTTTCAGCCCAATGCCTTTATCAATGTGGCTTTTGGTTTTGGTTCTTTGGCCACAGTGAGAAGCAGCCTGATGGGGATCTCAGTTCCCAGGCCAGGGACTGAACCTGGGCTGTAGCAGAGAAAGTGCCAAATCCTAACTACTAGGCCACAGGAAGGTCCCTAAACCCAAAGCTTTTAAATATCATTCTAAGTTAAGGGAAAAAATTCAAAAGACAACGAAGAGACTTCACCTAACACCTATAATGCTAGGTATTAGGGATACAACAGGCGCTTAATGTTTACTGAAAAACTTAACATATCAGATGTTACCTAGTAATGTTAAGTTGCCTACTGCTTTGATGGACCCTGATTAGCTTAGTGGAAACCAGATTCCCAAGAGAATACACAAGTGCTGGTTGTGCCATTTATTAGTTGTGTGAGCTTGAGGGAGACACTTTTATTTCTCAGCCTTAGTTCTATCATCTGTGTTAAGTGGGACTGGATATCTATTTCATGCAAAATGTAACATATTGTTTAGAATACATAATGCATGATACCCCTTACACTGGAAGACATATCACTTTATCATGGAGAGTTCTTTAGGGTTTAAAAACATTTTTATACCTTTTTTTTTTCTTTTTCTTTTTAGGGCCACACTTGTGGCATATGAAAGTTCTCAGCTTAGGGGCTGAATAGGAGCTACAGCTGCTGGCCTACACCACAGCCACAGCAACGCAGGATCCAAGCCATGTCTTCGACCTATACCACAGCTCAGGGCAACGCCAGATCCTTAATCCACTGAGCGAGGCCAGGGATCGAAACTGCATCCTCATGGATAGAAACAGGATTCATTCCCGCTGCGCCACGAAAGGAACCCCTTTCATACCTATTTTCACATCTAATTCTATAACACCTGGATGCCATGGGCAGGATAGATTCCTTTCCACTTTACAGAGGTAATCAAGCACCGTAGAGGTTAGTCAGCCTGCACCACGGCACACTCAGCAGTTGAGCGGGGAGCAGATTCAGAGGATTTTGATTTCTCTCTTCTGTGACTCTGCCTAGGGTGCCATGCAGGCCAGGACAGGGAAACAGCATTCCAGGTTTCTCCCCGGCAGGCTGGCTCTGGGAGGCTGCACCAGCTCCCTCTCCTCACCTCTGTTCCTGCCCTCACTCTCGGAACCTCCCCATTCTACAGCACAGGTGGCCTCGGCTTCCACATGCCACAGTCTCAGACCCAGAGATTGCAGCATGTGGCCCAAAGCAAGGTTCAAACAGCAGAGTCCATCAACCACCCCTCACGGGTGTTCTGACATCTGTGGAAATGCTGGGACATGCAATTCGGCTGACAGAGGTTATGGGGGGTCCCAGTGAGACAGGACAGAAGGAGCTTGGGAGAGAAAATGCAAAAACTGGGAAGTGACTGAACACATATGTGAAAACAGTTTTACTTCCTACCACAGTGGATTCTGTGCCCGATGAAATGTGTGAAAGTGTGAGCTGTTCTGAAACAAGATGCAAGGAAGTAGGATCTGTTGCTATATATAAGTGCTTTATTTGGGGACATCTTTGCCACGAAATAAATGGAGAGATTTAGAGAGAGGAGGAATAGGCGTTTATAGAATGAATTCAGAAAGCCTGACTCACTGTAACTAACCTCCACACACTAAGGCAAGAAAAGGGCTGGTTGGACCCTCCAACTACCATCTGCATCCTTCCAGAGGTAAACTACATCCTTTTGGGAGGTCTCTTGCAGCACAAGGTTAAGGACCCCAGCATTGTCATTGCAGCAGCTTGGGTTGCTGTTGTGACATGGGTTTGATCCCTGGCCCAGGAACTTCCGTATGCCACGAGTACAGCCAAAAAATAAAAAAAGGTCTTTTTCATTTATTTTACAAGTATCTACCTATCTGAGGTAGAATAATTCAAAAAAGGCAGAAAAATACAAAGGCTGGCAAACATCTTACTACCTGCTATTTAAGGCTGAAAAAGCAGCAATCTCATTTTTTCCAGCGAGATACTTTATGGATTCTGTCCCTTCTCTCTTCAGTGTCCTTGTGTACAAGGGACATAGCAAACTGTTCATTACACCTGCAGAAGAGGCTTATGTAACTTTACAAATCCAATTAAAGTCCTCACAAACATGTTCTTCTAAAGTAGGGTCCAATAAGTGTTGGGGATCTGCAGGAATAACAGAAGCACAAAGGAAAGAGTTTGGGGACTGGAATAAAGAAAGTAAGGCACTATGGAAATAAGAGCTAAGTGGAGAGCACCGGAAACTGCTTTAGAGTGAAGCACTGAACAAAAATCAGGACATCAATGGAGGAAAATACAGATTTTTTTTTTAAAAAAAAAACTAAAGACATTCAAAAGATACATTTTTTTAAAAAAAAAAAAGGGCAGCTGAGGAGTTCCCTGGTGGCTCCGTGGGTTAAGGACCCAGCATTGTCACTGAAGCATCTCAGGTTGCTGTTGCGGCATGCGTTCAATCTCTGGTCTGGGAACTTCCATATGCCATGGACACAGCCTAATTAATCAATTTTTTTTTTTTTCAGAGCTATACCGACAGCATATGGCCAGGTGTCGAGTCAGAGCTATAGCTGCCAGCCTGCATCACAGCCACTGAAACATCGGAACCAAGCCACATCTGCGACCTACGCCTCACCTTGTAGCAATGCTGGATTCTTAACCCACTGAGCCACAATGGGAACTCCTAACTAATTAGTTTTAAAAGGAGGCTGAGTTAGCCATGTACAGTCTATCTCAAAGAGGTGGGGTTGGAGCTGGGGGAGGGGGCACAGGTCACTAAAAATTCCCCTGACACAGTTACACTGACTGGTTTGGTCCTGAGGCCTTACACTACCCTTCAGTTCTTTGCATTATTCAGATGATCAAATCCTACAGGGACACCAGAGAAACCAAAGTTTACTTTCCTATAGAATGCATGGGAATCAATTGAATAAAGTTACTAATATTCTAGGACCAGACCCCCTCTGTTCCCCACCCCTGCCTGTGGTGGGGGCCAGGGGTGTGGGGTTCAGAAGCCAAGCCCCTTCTTTATGTGTGGGATGGGGGATGCTACGTGCATTTTTATCACGCCTGCCATCACACTCCCATGTGCCTGGGGGAAAGCCATTCCAGAATCCACTGCTTGACTGCTTCCTACCTCCCCTTGGGGCATTCTGCCTCACGGCTCAAACTCCCAAATGAAGGAAGATGAAGGGGACCCTAATCTTGACACTTCCCAGAAAGCTGGGGATTCTGACAGTTCCACTGTAGTTGAGAAGGCTGGTGAAAGTGCAGTACCAGAAGGTTCTAGAACTGCTGAGGAAGAAACTGTGAAAGATGAGGTCTTTACATTCAAGGGACTACATATTTACTACTACATACATGAACGGACATTCCAAACGCTCTGATTGTTTATCTACAGCCTTGTGCTTGTGCAAGGTTAAAGGCTTCCAAGAAGATAACTTGCTTACCCCCAGTTGTGAAATACTCCTAGTCAAAAAGGGAGATTAAAAAGAGGGCGTGGAGATGGGAATGAAGAAGTTCCAGGATATCATTAGTCCCTTAACTTTGTAACACCACGGGCCCCAAATAAATACCTTCCATTATCTTCACAGGTTATAAGCACCAAACAGAGGAGGGAGTGGAGAAGAAAAGCCCTCTATGAAGTGCACTCTGCCTGAGGATGATATTCAGAGAGGGAAGCAATTCCTTTTTGGATAAAGACCCTTCTGCAAAGGCTGGCCTGGAGAGGGGAGAGAGTGAAACAGAATCCACTGGATTTAGCAGGCAGCCATAATAGTTGGCCTTACTTTCAAAAACATAACTGGAGTTTCTGTCATGGCTCAGAGGAAACGAATCTCACTAGCATCCATGAGGACGCAGGTTCGATCCCTGGTCTTGCTCAGTGGGTTAAGGATCTGGCGTTGCCAAAAGCTGTGGCATAGGTCACAGATATGGCTCGGATCCTGCGGTGCTGTGGCTGTGGCATAGGCCGGCGGCTACAGGTCTGATTGGACCGCTAGCCTGGGAACCTCCATGTGCCATGGGTGTGGTCCTAAAAAGACAAAAAATAAATAAAAAATAAGCAAAATTTTAAAAATAAAAACATAAATATTGGGTATATTTGGCATGCGTTATTTTTCATAAAAACAAACCAAAAAAATCATAAATATGCCTGACAAGTTCAGGGCTGGAGATGCAACAGGGGAATATCTTTCTTTTTTGACTTTGCAAATACAAGTGGACATTAAAATCGCTGCAATGATCTGCTCTACACTGAGTTACTCCCCAGCACCTGAATTTCCTCACCCGTCCCCCGACCAGATCCAGGAGAAAGAAATTGTCAGCAGGTTCAGCTCTTCCTGGGGGCCTCCAGGCACTAGTCTGAAAACCTGACGGCAATCTGTAGCTTTAAAGTCTGTTCTCTATGATCCATGAGGTTCTGCAAAACTTCGGGAAGGTGGCGCCTCGGAGCTCACAGAGGCAAGACTGGGACCCTGATATTCACAAAGGTGTGACTTACAAGGAAGGGACGACTTGGAAGAAAAGAAACCAGAGCCAGGGCCCTAGGAGGGGGAGAGCCTAGGGACAAAAGCCTCCAAGAGAAAGACTTCACTTTGATATTTGAGAGATGTTTCACTCAAAGCCACACTGTACTGATGAGCTTGATTCTCATCACTCTGTAGGAGGACCTTTCAGAAGGTCCCAGTTAAGCCAGACTGTACCAGGTATCCAGGCTGGTCACTGAGATGACCCCAGAAGAAAGCTCCTTCCTCTTTTTTTTTTGCTTTTTAGGGCTGCACGTGAGGCATATGTAAGTTCCCATGCCAGGGGTTGAATCGGAGCTACAGCTGCCAACCTGCACCACAGCCACAGTGACGGGGGATCTGAGTCTCATCTGCAACTTACACCACAGCTCACGGCAACACCGGATCTCCGACCCACTGAGCAAGACCAGGGATCGAACCCACATCCTCATGGATACTAGCTGGATTTGTTCCCCTGCGCCACCATGGGCACTCCCGAAGCTTCCTTCCAAATGCTCAAAAAGAAACTAAGATAAAGCAAAGAGCCTGAGAATCTGTGTGCTTGTGGGTGAAGCCAGGAGACAAAAGAATAAACCAGAGAGAAGAACCATTCTCCCAATGCGCCTTTCACAACGCTTTCCCCTCCACCCAGCTTTCCCCTCCACCCACCGCCACCGCCACCCCCCACCCCCGCACACCCTGGGAGAAGAAGGGGTGGTGAGGGGGATAGCCTGATCGCAGAGATACCCAGGTGCACTGGGTCAGCACCAAAGATGAGACACAGACCACAGAGGGAACAGAATCCTGGGCCTGCCTCCCACAAGATTCAGACTCTGGGTCCTGGAATGTCTTTTAAGGGCTGTCTAATCCATGTCCCTTCAGCTTGTCCTTAAGGAAGGGGACCGCTCTGGGACACGGCAATCCCGGGTCCTCTTTCTGGCTAGTCCATACCACTTCTGGGTCACCCCGGTCCAACCTCTTACCTGCTAATCCTGTCCATCTCTCTGACTAATGGGCATTATGAATGATACCTACTTTCTATAGGGGATGACCAAATTACTGAGGCTTATGACTTGCTAGTAATGATTTAGCAAAACTTGGTCAAGGCTGGAAGGAGAATGTGGAGGTACGTACCACACCCAGAACAAAAAGGGAGGAAGAATCACTGTGAGTAAGAGAACCCTCTGCTACTCACTCCAAGAGACATGCTTTTCCAGCTAAAACTAGCCTTTTTCCAGTGTTCACAAATGCTCACTATAATCACCCTACAAAACTGGTCACTAAGCCCCAACCCCAAAAGATTAGAGCCAAAGATAAGAAAAGGAACTCTATTTTAAGCAGACATTAACTTATGTTTCTCTCTCAAGGCTGGATCTGATCACTCAGTCAGACGAGGTTGAGTCCCCAGGCACTGGCTTCCTCCCCTCTCCATCCTCCCACCCCAACGCCCTGCCCTGCTCTTTCCCTCTCAAACTCAGATGCCAGGAAGTCCCAGACCTTCAGGAGCCCTTCAGGACTGTTTCATTAACTGCAGCTCCAGAGAGAAATTCTGCTTAGGTGCTGGGTATCCCCTACCCGCTCCTGGACCCAGAACCCACAATTTCACCACGAAGACAATGTTTTGTCTCCAGCTCGGAATCTCAGAGCCAAGGCACTGCACTCCCTGACCTCTACCTGCTTTGTCATGGTAAACACTTGAGATCCATAAAACCACAGCTCCCCCATGTCCTTACCTTCTGCCCCTCCCCGCACCCCGGGTAACCAGTACCAAGCAGAAGTAAATCAACACTGGAGTTCGAGTTGTGGCTCAGCAGTAATGAACCCGACTATCCGTGAGGATGCAGGTTCAATCCCTGGCCTCACTCAGTGGGTTAAGGATCTGGCATTGCCATGAGCTGTGGTGTAAGTCGCAGATACGACTCAGATCTGGTGTTACTGTGGCTGTGATGCAGGCCAGCATCTGCAGCTCCGATTCGACCCCTAGCCTGGGAACTTCCACATGGCATGGGTGCAGCCCTAAAAAGAAAGTTTTTTTTAAAAAGTGTGCCTCCTGCGAGTACACTTCCTATCAACACCAGTCTAATGTTCAGCTCTGCGGAGAGCAGTTACCATGAAGATTTGTGCCATCCATTATCAACCAAGAACTACTTGTGAGATTAACTTTTCAGATCTCAAATTCCAATGTTTGAATAAAAAAAAATTTACCCAGATGAACTGATACAAACTTAATCCCACACTCATGGCAGGGAAAAAAGGCCCTCATTACATTCACTCAAGTATTCTGAGCACTCATGATATTCTAGGCATAGTAGAGTGAGATGAAAGACAGTATTCTTTTTTTCCTTTGGGGGGCTGCACCCACCAGATCCTTAACCCAGTGAGCAGGAGGCCAGGGGTCAAACCTGCATCCTCATGGAGACAACATTGGGTCCTTAACCCTGTGAGCCACAATAGGAACTCTAAAAGACATTGCTCTTAAAGCTCAGTCTGCTGGGAAGACAACAACGTACAGTGTGCCACAGGGAGAACACAGGATGGGGACCTCAATTCAGAGCCAGTGGACTGACAGGAGGTCCTAGGGCTTTGAAGTGACCGGACAAAAGGGGAGGGGACAATGTATAAAGCAGAGGCAGTGACGTGTCCAGAGGCATGGAGGCGAGCTCTCCAAGATCTGGGAATTGGAAGCAGTTGGAAAGGACAGGCAGGTGGGAGGTAAAGCTGACAGCAAGAAAGAAGGTGAAGAAGAGCCACTGAAGAATTTCAGGGGCATGATCCTTCCAGCAACAAGGTGGAGAATGTTTTGAAGGAGGTCCGATGGGCAGCTAGGAGATCAGTCACCGGAGAGTTATCCAGGCAAGAAATGATGGATGCAGAGGGCAGGGAGGGAGAAGGTAATTCCATGAGAAATTCAGCAAGTAGAACTGAAGAGCCCCCAGGAGCCTGGATGGATGGAGGGGAGCTGGAGAGGAGCAGAGATGACACCAGTTTCTGTCAACTGCATGGGTGTGCAGAGAAAAAACAGGTAGTGCAGCATCTGCAGGTGGGAGGTCAGGCATGAGGGGTTCTGAGCAAACTTAGTTCAAGAACATCAAGAGGCAATGCCCAGGAGGCAGCTGGATAAATGATAAAGGAACCCAGGAACTCAGGGCAGGAAATCACCAGGGAGTCACCAAGAAACGGAAGATACAGAGTATGCAAAGGGTGAAAACCAGGAGCCAACGAGGGGGTTCTGAGGCATAACACACTCACAGGAAGGAAAGAACCCTCAGAGGTGACTGAGGAAGAACCTTGGGACAGGGAGAAAGTAAGCCAGACGAGAGTGATGACATCAAAAAACTTTCCCAGAGGAAAAGTAAACCAACTATACTGGAAAAAATAAAAATCATTTAAAAAAAAAAAAAAAGGAACATGGAGTTCCCATCGTGGCTCATCAGTTAACGAACCCAACTAGCATCCATGAGGACTCAGGTTCGATCCCGGGCCTTGCTTAGTCTGTTAAGGATCCAGCATTGCCGTGAGCTGTGGTGTAGGTTGCAGATGCGGCTCGGATCTGTGTTGCTGCGTCTGTGGTGTAGGCCGGCAGCTACAGCTCCAATTAGACCCCTAACCCGGGAACCTCCATATGCCACAGGTGCAGCCCTAAAAAGACCGAAGAAAAAAAAAAAAGAACAAATTGTAAAATGAGTCAGGCCCTCTTTTTAACCTGAGCACACGTGAGTTCTCTCTCTCTCTCTGAAACGTACTTTCACTTTAGCAGATTTATAAAAGGTCTACCATTCCAGTGCTTTGCTACAGCAAGACAAGGACTGAGGAAACTGTGACCCTATCAATACAAGTTAGAGGAAACACATAATAGCAGATAATGGGACACAACTGAAGACAGAATAAATGATCACATGCCATCAGCGTAACAATAAAAAAATAATGTGAAACTGTCAGCATAAGTGAATATGTGACTACATAAAACTATTGAAAATCTGGCTGGAAAAACTGTCCTCATACTTTCCTTTATTACTTGGGCTTCTGACTGCTCATAAAAAAAAAAACAAAGCTATTTAATAATCATTTAAATAAATAAATAAAACCATGAAAACGGAAAAAAAAACTTTCCACAGAGGAAATGGTCGTTGTCAAATGTAACTGAAAAGTAGGCTAAGGAATCAGTAGCTTTCACGAGCCTTAGGGACTAGGTGATCATTGGTGACTTGAGCAAGAAAAGCTTTACCATAGCCATTAACACCCTCCAACTCCCCTTAACCTCAACAGGACTTACTGACTTCACCACTTACTTGGCACACCTTCAACAATCAGACTGAAGCCCTTTCTCTGCCAGACACTAGGAATACAAAGATGGATAACCTGCATTCCAGAATCTTGGAATCCAGACGTCCTCATAGGTCTTAGACAGACCTGGGGGGTATGCCACTTAGTGAAACTCTTCCGACAGAAACAGACAAATACCGTAGGTTATCACTTATATGTGGAATCTAAAAAAAGAAAACAGGAGTTCTTTATGTGGCTCAGCGGAAATGAATCTGACTAGCATCCATGAGGACGCAGAATTGATCCCTGGCCTCACTCAGTGGGTTAAGGATCTGGCATTGCCGTGAGCTGTGGTGTAGGTCCCAGACGCGGCTCAGATCTGGCATTGCTGTGGCTGTGGCGTAGGCCAGCGGCAACAGCTCCAATTGGACCCCTAGCCTGGGAACCTCCATGTGCCACGAGTGTGGCCCTTAAAAAAAAAAAGACAAAATAAAAAAGAAAACAACCAGTGAATTTAGCAAAAAGAAACAGACTCACAGATATAGAGAACTAGTGGATACCAGTGGAAAGAGGAAAGGGAGGAGGGGAAAGATAGGTGTAGGGATTAAGAGGTACAAACTACCATGTATAAAATAAACAAGCTACAAGGTATATTGTACAGCACAGTAAATATAGCCAATATTTTATGATAACTATAAATGGAGGATAATCTACAAAAATTTTTAATCACTATGTTGTACACCTGAAACTAGTATATTACAACAAATGAACTATGTCTCAATGAAAATAAATATATAAAAATTATAAAATATGGGGGGAAAAGGCACAGATCTAACAGCTAACAATACCAGAGGGTGAATGCCAGAGGAGAACAGTAAATGGGGTATATTTAGTTGGGTTTGGAAGACATTTATTAAATACCTACCATGTGGTTAGGCACTGGGTTAGCAGGGGTGAGTCAGACCTAGACATGTGTGCACCATGAGGTCAAGGGCTTTATCTAATCACTGTTGTATTCCTGGTACTTGACAGTGGGCCTGGCACTATGTCAAAAGTCAATAAATATTTATGAAATGGGAGCTCCCTTTATGGCTCAATGGTAATGAAACCAGACTAGTATCCCTGAGGACATGGGTGTGATCTTTGGCCTCACTCAGTGGGTTAAGGATCTGGTGTTGCCGTGAACTGTGGTGTAGGTCGAAGACGTGGCTCAGATCCCGAGTTGCTGTGGCTGTGGCGTAGGCTGGCAGCTACAGTTCCAATTAGACCCCTAGCCTGGGAACTTCCATATGTCACAGGTGTGGCCCTAAGAAGATGAAAAAAAAAAATTTATGAAATGAACCAGTGAATGGAAGACATGACCTTTTCTCTCAGGGGCAGACAAGGGTGAAAGCTTCAGTGGCTTTATTTTCATATGTACACATCTCCTACACAAGACCAAGCTCCTAGAGTCCCACAAGTCATGCATGGTAACCCTACAGCTATCGAACATGGCCTTGCCTCTACTAGTCAAGCAAGAAACAGTTGAGAGGAGGGGTGGTGATGGCAAGGGGTTTTCCATTGTGCTGGTCACAACTTACTTCTTGACTTGGCAGCTACCTATATAGTTCCAGCCACTTTGGGGTAATTCACTGAACCATACTTGTAATGTATACACATACCTATCTGTTCTATTTTTAATTAAAAGGGCATCTTTTTTTTTGCTTTTTTTTTGGGGGGGGGGCACATCAGCAGCATATGGAGGTTCCTAGGCTAGGAGTCAAATTGGAGCTACAGCTGCCGGCTTACACCACAGTCACAGCAACGCGGGATCCAAGCCACATCTACAACCTAAACCACACCTCCCAGCAACACTGGATCCTTAACCCACTGAGTGAGGCCATGGATCGAACCCTCGTCCTCAAGGATACTAGTTGGATTTATTTCCACTGCACCACAACAGGAACTCCCCGAAGGGTAGTTTTTAGAAAGTAATGTTAAGAAACTGCTTTTCCTTCTCCTAACTACCCCTTATAAAGACAAGTCCACTTAACTCTTTTAAAGAAAATGTCCAACTTAGTAACTACAGAACAGGACCACTAAGGCCTCCAGCAAGCTGGGTACAAGAAAGTGAACACTGAAAGGCCAACTTCTGACTAGTCATGGCCTTATCAGCAAAGAAGGCCAAGGCCTTGAGGAGACAGCATCACGTTAGTAAGTGGGTCCCCAGTGCTATCAATGCCACCATGCCTGGACAGCAGCCAGGCTCTCATGTGTGGGGAGCCATGCTGGTTAGAAGTGGCAGCAAGACAGCCAAAGAGCCTGCAGTGACAGCACAACTGCCACAGAGGACAAACCACATGTCTACCCACTGCAGAACCCCCGTGATATGTGTACTTCTGCACCTTCTCATGGAATCCTGGCAACTCTCCAAGCTAGACCTTATCGCCTCTTGAAGGACGTAGAAAGGGGTTGAGAAGAAACAGATGAAGAGTGATAGAGCTGGGATGTTACCGCAAGTGCAGCTGGTCTGAAGCCCATGGGGCCATCTGAACCTAGAGGAGTTCTATTTTAATCCCTGCTTGAGAGACTTCATAGAGCTTTGATGCCAGCGCACCAAGACCTGAAAAAGGAGCCTTGTGGCAGGCTGGGGACTCAGCTCTTCTCAGCAGTACAAAACCCAAGCTTTCTACTTCAAGCATGAGGTCCCCTGATCATGTCCTTCCAGAACCCAAACGGTCCATCCAGCACAGCCTCTGGCTTGCGTCCTCCAGAGTCAGACAGGGACGGCTCCGCCTGTACCGCCTTGCAGAAGAATACTCACTGCCTCTTATTTGATGACTCCGTGTCATTCAACAGTCTGCTCCTTAGGCTTTCAAAGGTTTACTTTCTCTACAAAGGGGGGGGTGGAAAATGTAGCCACTGACTAATTAAAATAGCATGTTTTACCTAGATAGAAAAATCAACAGATCCCCAAGAGACACACCCCACCTGAAATAGCAGGGCTCTTAGCCAATCTCCTCACCAAACTGGACTTCTAGAAAAATTCTGGAGAAAGTTCCTGCAGAAAACCAATATACCATATGACAGAAACCCTCCACTGAGGAGTTCCTGTTGTGGCTCAGCAGGTTACAAACCCGACTAGTATCCTTAACCTTGCTCAGCGGGTTAAGGATCCGGTGTTGCCGTGGGCTGTGGTGTAGGCTGCAAACATGGCTTGGATCCCGAGTTGCTGTGGCTGGGCATAGGGTGGCAGTTCCAATTTGCCCCCTAGCCTAGGAACTTCCATATGCTGCAGGTGCAGCCAAAACAAACAAACAAAAAAAAAACAAAAAAACCTTCCACTGAGACAAAGGGCAGGCACACCACAGGTGCTCTGACAAATGCCAGGCTAATTCCAATGCACCTATTGGCAGAGGTGCCAACCCCTCGGCCACACAGATAGGGCAGGGCAGGTTACCCCTGGCCCCTGGGCATCTGCCCTGGGTTCCAAGTTCTATTCCTGCTCAGAGCTACTTTTTATTATCAGTCCTCTCACAAATTTACTAGCACAGTAAAGACCATACTGCTTCAGTTTACAGAGTATCTGCATTTCTTTTGTCAGAAAAAGAATTTTAAATAGCAGCATGTCAGATCTTAATAGTGCTGTTTTACAGCAGAAACTAAAGTTATAATACATGTAATTATATATCATCTGTGCTGATAAAAGGAAGAATACTTATACTTCCAAAAGACAACACAAAATTACACATAAAGCTTGGGAAAAGTGTCTTTGTCATGTTGAGTCTCTAATTCAGTAAAGACATACTTTATTCCCTCAAAGCCACTACATTTAGAAAAGCCAAAAAGCAGAAATCCTGCTATGGCTCAGTGGATTAAGAATCCAACTGCAACGACTCGGGCCACTGCAGAGGTGCAGGTTCCTTCCCCAGCTCAGTGCAGTAGGTTAAAGGATCTGGCATTGCTGCAGCTGCAGCATAGATCGCAGCTGCATCTCATATGCAATCCTTGGCCTAGGAATTTCCATATGCCTCAGGTGCAGTGATAAAAATTAAAAAGTTTTAAAAAAAGAAGAACCTAAAAAGCTACATGTCTTCCCACCCTATGACTCCTTTCAGCACTCCCCCAGCTCCCATCCATGCTATGAAAGGTCTATATTCAGACTAATGCAAGCTGCCCAAAACAGAGATAGCTTTTCTCTAAAAATGATCTACCCTCCTTTAAGAAAGGGAAGATAACCACTGTGGTTTAAAAGAGCTACTTTTTTTTTTTTCTTTTTAGGTCCACACCTGTGGCATAAGGAGGTTCCCGAGCAGGGGTGGAACTGGAGCTGTAGCCACTAGCCTACGCCACAGCTACAGCAACACCAGATCTGAGCCGCATCTGCGACCTACACCACAGCTCACGCTAACACCAGATCCTTAACTCACTGAGCAAGGCCAGGGACTGAACCTGTGTTCTCATGGATACTAGTCAGATGCCTTTCCATTGAGCCAAAACAGGAACTCCAAGACCTTGTGGATCTTTGTAAGGACTTTGGCTTTTATGGGGAGTAAAATGGGAAGCTACTGCAGTTTTGAGCAGAAGCTGGGAAATTACTATCCAATCTTCATTTTAACAGAATCGCTCTGGCTGCTACGATAAGAACAGAGTTTATAATGACAAGGGTAGATCGGGGAGATGAGTTAGAATTTTACTGCAATAACCCAAGTGAGAGATGCTGGTAGCTTGGACCAGAGTGGAAGCAGTGGGCGTGGAAAGCGGTCAGATGGTGGACAAGCAGATAAGAAGGTGGGGCCAACAAGATTTCTTAATGGAACATCCATTCATGATCAAGACCCTCGCCAAAGTGGGTATAGAGGGAACATTCCTGAATATAATCAAAGCCATTATGAGAAACCCACAGCAAATATAATACTCAATGGGGAAAAACTGAAAGCCTTCTCACTCAAATCTGGAACAAGACAGGGATGCCCACTCTCACCACTGCTCTTCAACATAGTTTTGGAAGTCCTAGCCACAGCAATTAGACAAACAAAAGAAATAAAAGGCATCCATATAGGAAGAGAAGAGATAAACCTGTCACTGTATGCATATGACATGATACTATACACATAAAATCCTAAAGACTCAACCCCAAAACTACTTGAACTGATTCATAAATTCAGCAAAGTAGCAGGCTATAAGATTAACATTCAGAAGTCAGCTGCATTTCTGTATACCAGCAATGAAATATTAGAAAAGGAATACAAAAATACGATACCTTTTAAAATTGCACCTCACAAAATCAAATACCTCAGAATACACCTGACCAAGGAGGTAAAGGACCTATATGCTGAGAACTATAAAACTTTCATCAAAGAAATCAAAGAAGATGTAAAGAAATGGAAAGATAGTCCATGTTCCTGGATTGGGAAAATCAATATTGTAAAAGTGGCCATACTACCCAAAGCAATCTACAGATTCAATGCAATCCCTATCAAATTACCCATGACATTTTTCACAGAACTAGAACAAACAATCCAAACATTTATATGGAACCACAAAAGACCCAGAATCGCCAAAGCAATCCTGAGAAACAAAAACCAAGCAGGAGGCATAACTCTCCCAGACTTCAAGAAATACTCCAAAGCCACAGTCATCAAAACAGTGTGGTACTGGTACCAAAACAGACAGACAGACCAATGGAACAGAATAGAGAATCCGGAAATAAACCCTGACACCTATGGTCAATTCATCTTTGACAAGGGAGGCAAGAACATCAAATGGGAAAAAGAAAGTCTATTCAGCAAGCATTGCTGGGAAACCTGGACAGCTGCATGCAAAGCAATGAAACTAGAACACACCCTCACACCATGCACAATAATAAACTCCAAATGGCTGAAAGACTTAAATATAAGACAGGACACCATCAAACTCTAGAAGAAGACGTAGGCAAAACACTCTCTGACATCAACATCATGAATATTTTCTCAGGTCAGTCTCCCAAAGCAATAGAAATTAGAGCAAAAATAAACCCATGGGATCCAATCAAACTGAAAAGCTTTTGCACAGCAAAGGAAACCAAAAAGAAAACAAAAAGACAACTTACAGAATGGGAGAAAATAGTTTCAAATGATGCAACTGACAAGTGCTTAATCTCTAGAATATATAAACAACTTATACAACCCAACAGCAAAAAAAACAATCAATCAATGGAAAAATGGGCAAAAGACCTGAATAGACTGTTCTCCAAAGAAGATATACAGATGGCCAACAAACACATGAAAAAATGCTCAACATCGCTGGTTATAAGAGAAATGCAAATCAAAACTACCATGAGATACCACCTCACACCAGTCAGAATGGCCATCATTAATAAATCCACAAATAACAAGTGCTGGAGGGGGTGTGGAGAAAAGGGAACCCTCCTGCACTGTTGGTGGGAATGTAAACTGGTACAGCCACTATGGAGAACAGTCTGGAGATACCTTAGAAATCTATACATAGAACTTCCATATGACCCCGCAATCCCACTCTTGGGCATCTATCCGGACAAAACTCTCCTTAAAAGAGACACGTGCACCCGCATGTTCATTGCGGCACTATTCACAATAGCCAGAACATGGAAACAACCCAAATGTCCATCGACAGATGATTGGATTCTGAAGATGTGGTATATATACACAATGGAAGACTACTCAGCCATAAAAAAGAATGACATAATGCCATTTGCAGCAACATGGATGGAGCTAGAGACTCTCATACTGAGTGAAATGAGCCAGAAAGACAAAGACAAATACCATATGATATCACTTATAACTGGAATCTAATATCCAGCACAAATGAACATCTCCTCAGAAAAGAAACTCATGGACTTGGAGAAGAGACTTGTGGCTGCCTGATGGGAGGGGGAGGGAGTGGGAGGGATCGGGAGCTTGGGCTTATCAGACACAACTTAGAATAGATTTACAGGGAGTTCCCGTCGTGGCGCAGTGGTTAACGAATCTGACTAGGAACCATGAGGTTGCGGGTTCGGTCCCTGCCCTTGCTCAGTGGGCTAACGATCCGGCGTTGCAGTGAGCTGTGGTGTAGGTTGCAGACATGGCTCGGATCTTGCGTTGCTGTGGCTCTGGCGTAGGCCGGTGGCTACAGCTCCGATTCGACCCCTAGCCTGGGAACCTCCATATGCCGCGGGAGCGGCCCAAGAAATAGCAACAACAAACAACAAAAAGACAAAAGGCAAAAAAAAAAAAAAAAGAATAGATTTACAAGGAGATCCTGCTGAATAGCATTGAGAACTTTGTCTAGATACTCATGTTGGAACAGAAGAAAGGGTGGGGGAAAAATGTAATTGTAATGTATACATGTAATGATAACCTGACCCCCTTGCTGTACAGTGGGAAAATAAAAAAAAATATTTTAAAAAAATAAATAAATAAAAAATAAAAAAGGAAAAAAAAAATTTCTTAATGGACTAGATATACATGAAGCAAAGCAGTCAGTGGCTCCAAGTTCTTAGATGTGAGCAACAAGAAGGATGAAAATGTCATTGGTTGGGTTGGGAAGGGCTGCAGGTTAAGCATGTTTGAGGGAGAATCAGGAGTTAAATATTGGACAGTGTGATTAGTGTTATATGTCCCAGTGAAGATGTCAAGGAGTTTGATGAAAAGGTCCTGAAAATTTGGTCATTTAACAAACATTTATTGACAACCTACCTAGACTAGTTTTAGCCCATGTGCGATCTTCAGGCAACAGTGAGGAAAACCGAGTCCCTGATCCAGAGAGCTCAGTCTAGAGAGGAAGCCAGACGAAACCAGCAAGGACCACAGCAAATGGGGAGAATTTTATGACTGAGGTCTGATGGGATGCTTTAGCAACACTCAATTGCACCAGGGAGGACTGGTTGGTAGAGAGAGAATGCAGATGGAAAGATGAGCCAGGGTTACCTGGACAAGGAAAAGGAAGGAGGGTGGATGGAGCGGGTGACTCTAGGGAAAAGAAGCAACATGTGTGAGAGAAACTGCACAAGAGTTCCAGGACCTAGAGAAATCGAGCTCAGGGGGATGCTGGCAGGTGGCAAGAGATGTCAGTCTTTCAGAACCCCACCAGAAGATTATAAATGCCGACCACAGAGTTTCCATTGTGGCTCAGCAGATTAAGAACCCGACTAGTATCCATGAGGACACAGGTTCAATTCATGGCCTCACTCAATGGGTTAAGGATCCAGCATTGCCGCAAGCTGTGGAGGAAGTCACAGATGCCGCATGAATCCCGTGTTGCTATGGCTGTGGCATAGGCTGGCAGCTGCAGTTCTGATTCAACTCCTAGCCTGGGAATTTCCAGATGCCATGGGTGCAGCCCTACAAATAAAAAATTTTTAAAAAGTGCCAACCACATGATCAGCGTTGATTCCAGTAGTACTTGATCTGTATGACTGGGGGGTAAGGAAATTATCAGATACTCAAGGCAAGTTACAAAACTGGGAAATGTTAAAGACCGAAAGAACCTCTACTATAGATGAATATCCCTAAAAAGGAACCGGCAAAGCCAGACTGGAACACAAGTTTCCTAAATCATTGGCCATACAGGGGTGATGTGAAATACTAGTGCTGAGACTAAGAAGTAACCTAATGTGTGGTTAACAAATCCTTTTACAAGTCTAGAGGTGTTTAGTTTTCCGCTTTCAACAAAATTAAAAGGTTGAACGGCAATCCAGCTGATTCATAAAGATACATCAGGGCCTGACATAAAATTTAAAAGATAAAAACTAGAGTTCCCATTGTGGCTCAGTGATACAAACTGGACTAGAATCCACAAGGATACGGGTTCCATCCCTGGCCCTGCTCAGTGGATTAAGGATCCGGCATTGCCATGAGCTGCAGTGTAGGTTGCAAACTCGGCTTGGATCCTACATTGCTGTAGCTATGGTGTAGGCCAGCAGCTGCGGGTCCGATCCAGCCACTAACCTGGGAAATTCCACGTACCACAGGTGAGGCCCTAAAAAGACAAAAAGGAAAAAAAGATAAAAACTGAGTAACCTTGACATACCAAAATTTCTCCCTTCCCATCTACGTATATCAACAAGGTTTCTCAAAGTTTACATCTATACAAGTGAAAAATCTTATTCTAGCATTAAAGAGTAATTATCCACCAATACATGAAATAATTGGGTGGGGGAGCCTCATCTGTCTCGTCACGTTGCTTTCCGACAAAATTCTACATTTTGTGTTTAATTACTTATCAAAATGCATATACTTGTTCAGATTAACTTATGCTAATAACTGTACTGATGCAATCCAAAGAAAGGAACACTGAAGAGATTTATGAGAACAGGAAAGAAAAGTCATTCCAATGTACATACACATCTTTGTGGCAGAAGGATGACAGGATATCAGTAAAAGTTTCTCAAGCATCAAAATAAATTAACATTTTGTGCAGGAAGTGGCACTGACATATGATGTCAAGGAGAAAAAAAATGGAAAATGAACATTTCTGATTCAAATAAGAGCTTATTCATGTATTTTTCAAATGGATGATAATAGGTCAAAATATTGTGGTACTCAGAGCCCGCTAGATACATTTAAAAGAATGAAACAATTATTACTTTAAAATGTCAACATTTACAATATATCAGAAATTCTATGCTTTGCTACTCTTTACTCACAGAATGAAAACAATTGATGTCAAAACCATGTAAGAGGGATAAAGAATTCTCCGAGATTTTTTTTTTTTTTGGTCTTTTGTCCCTTTTTTTTTAGGGCCACACCTTCAGCATATAGAGGTTCCCAGGCTAGAGGTCTAATCAGAGCTGTAGCCACTCACCTACGCCAGAGCCACAGCAATGCCAGATCCAAGCCGCATCTTCGAACCACACCATGGCTCACCGTAACGCTGGATCCTTAACCCACTGAGCAAGGCCAGGGATCAAAGCCACAACCTTATGGATCCTAGTCAGATTCGTTTCCACTGTGCCACGATGGGAACTCCCGAAATTCTCTTAATAGAAATGGATGTACATGCGTTGATAGACCACAGTCCAAAATCACAGGACAGTACTCTGAGCATCACACTCTACTACAAGCCTCTCTGTACAGCCTGAGAGAGACTACCTGTGTGCAAGGGCAGAGGCAGAGGTCTCCCTCCTCTAAACAGGAGGAGGGGATCCCAGAGACACCTGCAGAGCCTTGAACTTCCTACAGGACAGGCAAACAAACAGAGGATGTTTGCTGAGATATGACAAAACTGTTCTTCAGCCAAGGGGAGAGGAGGTAGGGAACAGCCAGACTATTAGACTGGAAAGAATACTTACAGACTGATTAAAGCAATAAAGGAATGTAACTCAATTTCAACGACATTCAAAATTATTATGCTTCCATAACGTATGCACCAGGCAAAATTCTTTTTTTTTTTTTTGTCGTCTTTTTAGGGCCACACCTGAGGCATACAAAGGTTCCCAGGCTAGGAGTTGAATTGGAGCTGTAGCCACCGGCCTACACCACAGGCACAGGAATGCCAGATCTGAGCTGAGACTGCGACCTACACCACAGCTCAAGGAAACACCAGATAGATCCCCAACGGCAACACCAGATAGATCCCCAACCCAATGAGCAAGGCCAGGGATCAAACCTACATCCTCATGCATACTAGTCAGATTCACTTCCACTGGGCCACAATGGGAACTCCCCAGGCAAAATTCTTACAGAAACTCATCAGTAACGTGCCACAAGTCATACAAGAGGTAAGTGATATAATCTTCTGTCCCTGTTATTGTAAAAACAATGCTCTACCAAAATGAAGTGTGGGACCACAGGGGATGGGAAGAAAGGCATTGCTAGACACCAGAGGATGCTCCAGGTTACTATGTAGGGCACTCAAGTTTAATAAGTAGGGTACTCAAGGTTAAGAGGTAGGGTACTCAAGGTTACTATAGGAAGTGTGAAAAGTTCAGAAATACTCCTGACACTTTCCCTGCATTTTCCTTTTTTTTTTTTTTTTTCTGCCCGTGCAGCATATGGAAGTTCCCAGGCCAGGGATCAAATCCCAGCCGAAGCTGCAACCTAAGCCACAGTTGCAGCAACACCAGACCCTTAACCCACAGCAGGAACTCCTTCCTACACTTTCACAGGGAGTAACCATGTGAAAAGAATTATTTTTAAAAGAAGCCCATGCTATTAAAAAAGATCGTTTTTAATAGCCAGGTTGACAGTGCAAATTGGTCTTTTTTAGAATTATCACCATCTTACCATCATTCAAAACTCTCAAAGCATATATAATTCATTATAAAACCAATGCCCCCATATCTAATCAAATGACTGCTTATAATATTATTTTTTTAATTTTTCTTAATGGGCATACCCACAGTATATGTAAGTTTCCAGGCAGGGAATCGAACCTACACCTCTGCAGTGACCTGAGCCACAGCAGTTGGATTCTTAACTCACTGAGCCACAGGAGAAACTCCTAAAAGTCCAATGTTTTATATGATTATACTTTTCAGGTTAAGTAGTCTATCGATGGTACCTTCATGATTGTAAATACTTGGCTTTTTGAGTAAACTCTCCTTTTAGATTTTAACTCTTTCATGCATGTGAACTGAATGCTGATGAGTTTTTTGTCCACAACTGACTTTTTACACCTTTTAGTTTATCTTTTGGAAAAGTATGTCTTTTCCTTCTTATATTCATGTAAATTTTGTAGTTATTTGTTCATTTGGAAACACCTCACATTAAAGGTTTTGAGTTGTTTTATATAGGGTCGAAAGAAAATTAATACACATATTAAAATCAAATTATCAAATTAAATGTTAAATATTTTGGAAATGTTTCCATCATTAGGCATCTTAGTTGCCAAAAACTATGCACCTATAAAACACAAAGAGAAACTTGTAAAAACTTGTAAATAATTCCAAATGAGGTTTTCAGTAGGTTTTGAATCCACTAGTTAAAAAACATTACATGAAGCGCCTTAGTTTACAAAAACAACTGATGTACAAAAAAGATGATGAAAAAAAAATGTTTGGCTTTTTTTGGCTTTTTAGGGCCACACCTGAGGCATATGGAGGTTCCCAGGCTAGGGGATGAATCAGAGCTATAGCCACCAGCCTACACCACAGTCACAGCAATGCCAGATCAGAGCCACGTCTGTGACCTACACCACAGCTCACGGCAACGCCAGATCCTTAACCCACTGAGCGAGGCCAGGGATTGAACCCACAAACTCATGGCTCCTGGTCGGATTCGTTTCTACTGTGCCACGACAGGAACTCCTTGATGAAAATTTTATAGCTGGTTTTTAACAAAAGCTACTGCATAATTGGGGGATGGGACCATCATGATTTAGTAAATACTACAAATGATGAGACTCTAACACTTGGATCATTTTAGGAAACAACTTTTTCAAATATGATCATTAAATCAATATTCATGAGGCTTAGAACCAAACTTTCACCCTTGTAGTTATCACTAAGAGTAATATCACCAAGATCATCCAAGATCCATGAATCACCACATTTGAAATAAGATTGTTAAAAATAAAAATTCAGTAAGAACCTAAACGTTTTTTGGGGGGGGTTGGTTTTTTGGGGTTTTTTTTGCTTTTAGGGCCACACCTGTGGCATATGGAAGTTCCCAGGCTAGGGGTTGAATCAGAGCTGCAGCTGCCGGCCTACACCACAGCCACAGCAATGCCAGATCCGAGCCAAGTCTGTGACCTACACCACAGCTCATGGCAACGCCAGATCCTTAACCCACTGAGCGAGGCCAGGGATCAAACCTGCAACCTCATGGATACTAGTCAGATTCATTTCAGCTGTACCACAACAGGAACTTCAAGAACCTAAAGGTTTTATATACCATTAAAGAAACCACAATTTTTAAGTATTTCATTTTTTTATCCTTTCATAATTCCTATTTTTGTTTTTAATTATATATTGATTATACTTATACAGATATACAGATACATGGTACAGTAAAACAAGATAATCAATGCTTTAATGATAAATTGGTTTAATGATTTTAAAAAGTTTAATGGACAAGAAGGCATATAAACATACACACACATGAAATATACCCTCAAATCTTAGAGATCTTAAGCAGCTCCAGCATCACCATCTCAAATCTCACTAGGAACAAAGGTCATGTCTTCAGCTGTGAAATTTCCAAATATAATCCATCTCCATCACAGAACCTCATGAGAGCAAGACTCAACAAAGAAATAATATCAGGAGTTCCCTCTGTGGCACAGTAGGTTACGAATCCAACTGCAGTGGCTCTGGCCACTGTAGAGAAACAGGTTCCACCCCCCGCCCCACATAATGCATTAAGGGATCCAGCATTGCTGCAGATGTGGCTCAGATTCAATCCCTGGCCACGACTTTCATATCCCACAGGAATGGCCATTTTACAAAGAAAAAAAAAAAAAGAGTTCCTATTGTGGCTCAGTGGGTTAAGAACCTGACAGAGCATCTATGAGGATGCAGGTTCAATCCCTGGCCTCACTCAGTGGGTTAAGGATCCAGCGTTGCTGTAGCTGCAGCATAGGTTGCAGACATGGCTTGGATCTGAGATGCATTGCTGTGGCATAGGCCTGCAGTTGCAATTCCAATTCAAACCCTAGCCTGGGAACTTCCATATGCTGCAGGTGTGGCCCTAACATAAAATAAAAAATTAAAAGAAGAGAGGGAGAGAGGGAAGGTGGATAGAAGGAAAGAAGGGAGAAAATCAAGGAAAAGACAACCTATGGAATGGGAGAAAATATCTGCAAAGGATGTGACTGACCAGGGATTAATTTCCAAAATATACAAACAGGAGTTCTGGTCGTGGCTCAGTGGTTAACAAATCTGACTAGGAACCATGAGGCTGCTGGTTCAATCCCTGGCCTCGCTCAGTGGGTTAAGGATCTGGCGTTGCCGTGAGCTGTGGTGTAGGTCACAGACGTGGCTTGGATCCCAAGTTGCTGTGGCTGTGGTGTAGGCTGGCAGCAAAAGCTCCGATTTGACCCCTAGCCTGAGAACCTCCATACGCTGCGGGTGTGGCCATAGAAAAGACAAAAAATAAATAAATAAATAAATATATATATATATATATATATATATGTATGTATACACACACACACACAGCTCAAACGGCTCAATATTTAAAAACAAACACACACACACACACAAACAGCCAACTCATATTAAACTCACACTGGTCAGAATGGGCAACATTAAAGTCTACACATAATATGTGCTGGGAGGAGGTGGAGAAGGAAAAGAGAACCCTTCTACACTGTTGGTAGGAAAGAAGGAAGGGAGGGAGGGAGGCAGGGAGGAGGGAATAACATCAGGCAGAAGACCTGAGTAAATGCTCCAGGTGACCTCAGACACAAGAGTGGGCCTTAGAAACTACACTTCAAAGCCTTTTTTTTTTTCTTTTTAGTGCCACACCCAGGGCATATGGAAGTTCCCTAGCTAGGGGTTAAATTGGAGCTGCAGATGCCAGCCTATGCCACAGCCACAGCAATGCAGGATCCCTAACATCAAACCCGCATCCTCATGGATACTAGTTGGGTTCTTAAATCACTGAGCCACAACAGGAACTCCAAAGACTTTCCAACAAGAAATAAAGGAGGTGGCAATTGAGGAAAGGCTCAGGAAAGGAACAACTGGAGGCTTGCAACACCTGCTGTCGGGCATCACTCCAGCAAGCACCGTGCTAGGCACTGGTGCAATGAACAAGAGGGGAATTTCAGGCAGAGCAAACAGCAAGTGAGAAGAGCCCTGGGCAGTGGCTGGGGGTATGGCTTGCATTGAGAGCAAAGGCGAGGGTGGCAGGAGCTCAGCAGGGCTGGATGGAGCCAGACTGCAGCTCAGGGACAATGCAGACAATGTCAGCTCTGAGAAAAACAGCAGAAGGACCAAAGCAGTCCCGTGGTTCTGGGAGCACCTGATGGAAGGATGATGGGGAATGAGTGATCTGGCCAGATGGGGGTGGCTGCTGAGGTTCCAGGAACAGGGCAATGGGAGCTGAGGAGCTGCAGGTCCAGGGAGCATTCCAGAGCGCTCCCAAAGCAGATGCTGACTCATGGTCAAGCTGAGGTGACAGCCCCCACCTCCAAGGAGATTGCAATTTCCTCTCTTGGTCTGTGTTATTCATATAGTGTCAGACCGACCTCCTTCAAAATACCTCTGAGGATTGGTCACTACTGATGAAGAAGTTCAAAACAGGCAGATTTAGAAAAAGAAAAACCTGGATCCCAATCCAAGTTCTATCATTTATCAGCTACACGACATCAGGCAAGGCAAAAACTCTCCTAACATCATCCATTGTTATCCATCCAGGAGGAAGACACCTGCCCAACTTCAAAGGGAAAAGATAGTCAGAAGCTTTAATGATAAACTGGCTTGATGGCAGAGGCCGTTTAAGCAGCTTGTAATTCTAAAATACTTTGGAGACTCTCTCTCATATTTCCTTATATCCTGACTTCCTCTCAACCCCCAGCACTTACCACACTATTCTGCACAATGACATTCAACAAATATTCCTTTACATACTAAATAAATGCTAGGCTCTGAATAAGCAATTCCAACACATTAGGATGGGAAGTGGGGGCAAGCAGCCCTTTTTACTGTCAGGTCATCGCAACACAAAGAGCACAGTTAAATATGCTTTCAAGTGTGGCTTCAAAGCCCAATTCAAATAGTCTTATGAATTAAAAGAATAAAAGGGTCATTATAAATTACGGTCTGCCTAACTCAGTTCACCAATGCCATATCAGCCATATCAAACACCAAAATGGGCATTAAGGGAGAAACAAGTGACACAATCTTATAGAACTTTTATTACAGCGGAGGAAGCAGTCAACGAATAACCCCAGCATGAGGCAATATGAGGTAAAACTCTGGAAGCACGAGAGAGAGAAAAAAATAATTCTGATTAAAGAAATGGATAACAAAGTTCCCTGGGGGGGCGGGGAAGTATTAACAGAACTGAAGCCTTAAAAGGTGTAAAGGGGAGTTCCTGTCGTGGCTCAGTGGTTAACGAATCCTACTAGGAACCATGAAGTTTTGGGTTCCATTCCTGGCCTTGCTCAGTGGGTTAAGGATCCAGCATTGCCATGAGCTGTGGTGTAGGTTGCAGACGCAGCTCAGATCCCGTGTTGTGTATGCTGGCGGCTGCAGCTCTGATTCGCCCCCTAGCCTGGTAACCTCCATGTGCCGCAGGATCGGCCCAAGAAATGGCAAAAAGAAAAAAAAAAGTAAAGGCCATTCCAAAGAAAAGACCAGGAGCAAAAGCATAAGTGAAAGCAGTTCTACAAATGTGTCGTCATACATTTGGGTGTTGTGGGTTGGGGGGGGGAGGCCAAAGCTGGGAAAATAAACAAGTCTGGGACCACACTTGGGGCCGGGGGATGTGCACTGTGCTGAAATATCTGACCTGTAGTCTTGGCAATGGAGAGACATCCAGTTTCCCAAAACAAGAGTGACACTGAGCTAAACTAAGGAAGACCACTCTCAGAGGGCAGCGCAGATCAAGGAGCTATTTTCATTGCCCAAGGAACAAGTCACAAGGACAGTAACAGCCAAAATACAGAGAGGGAATGGCACCTAAAGTCATGGATATATATGCAGGTAGAGAAGTTTAAACTGTTTCTTTTTCCCTTCCAGGGTTACTTCTTGCTTCCTCTAGACCTGTCCTAGGAGGAAATTGGAGAATCTGGTTTTTGTTTGTGTTTTTTGTTTGCCTTTTTAGAGCCTCGCCCGCGGCATATGGAGATTCCCAGCTGTGTGTCGAATGGGAGCTACAGCTGCTGGCCTGCACCACAGCCACAGCAATGCCAGACCCGAGCCACATCTTCGACCTACACCACAGATCATGGCAACACCGGATCCTTAACCCACTGAGCAAGGCCAGAGATCAAACCCTTGTCCTCATGGATATTAGTCGGGTTACTTACCACTGAGCCACTATGGGAATTCCCTGAAGATGAGTTTTTAACAATGACTTGTCATGTCAGTTTAGCAGAAGCTTACTCATAGAGTTTTATTTCATCTTCCTTTTAAAACAAAATTTAAAAACGTGATATGTGGACCAGCAGTCATTATTTTTGCCTTCTACCACCAAAATAATTTAGTCTAAGATAAAATACTTGCAACTCAGGGCAGCCACCACACTGAGACAAATCAGAGCTCTCAAGAGCTGAACAGGGAGTTGTTTTTTCTTATAAAGGAAGGGAGGAAGTAATCAAGGTCTATACCGAGTGGCCACTGGGTACAAAGCAATCTGCATTTCCATTTCCTTTCAGTCAAGTACCTCTGAAATCATTGTGAAGCCATTTTCAAGTAGCCCCTTTCCAGGTTTAATGTGTAAATTTATGTTCTCCAGGCATGCCTTAGTCAATTCGTCTTAAGAGCAGCAGAGCAGCACTGGTCTAGCCCTGGCTCCACCGCTAATAAATATATGATTTGAATTCATTATTTTTCCCATCTATGACTGAAGAGATTAGTGTTGAACTCCAGGGCCTATGAGTTTCCTTCTAGCTCTAAAGTTGTCATTATGGTTGATGCCTTAGGCCCTTGCCTTCTCCCAAATTCCTTTAACAAGCACAGAGCAAATACCCAGGGGGTAGAGTATCAACCTTGCTTCCAGACCCTCCTGTACTACAATGTTTAGGCTTGAAGCTTCCAAAGGAGGTCCAGTGTATTGATGCTGACCATCCTTAGAGAAAAAAAAAAAAACCTTCAAATTCCTTGGAGGAAAGGCTCTAAGGACTGGAATAGGGAATCAAGACATAATTGGAGCAAACTGACTGCAGTATAGAATTTCAGAAGCTCAATGCTCCTTTGGACTTTTTTTAGCAACCAAAAAAAAATTATAAAATAACCTTAAACAATGACAAAGTATTTGTAAATGCCCAAAATATATAACATGCTCTCAAAATATATGACAACAGACCCTTTCTTGGGAGTCTCTTCCTCCTTGATGAGAAGTAGGGATAGCAGAGTTAGTAGCAGGGCCCTTCATGGCTCACTACTAGCTCCTACCTGACACCCTACTGAAATAACACTTAAATTTCTACTTATTATCAACTGAGAACAGGTGATGATCGAGGCGCACAAGAAAAAGGGGGTTATTTCATCTTTCAGGATCTCAGCTTCCACCTCTGTAATGACTACATTATTTAGATGATTGCCAAGGTCATTTTGTTTCTAAAAGCTACACTCATCTGCCAATTTCAGTCTCCTTCACCCTAGGAAGGCTGGATCTCAGGATAATACTTGGGCCCAACTACGTGTCAGGCATCGTGCTAGAAGCACTGGGAATACAGTCATCAACAACAAAAAGGGTCCCACACAATAGGAATATGCGGGGGGGGGGGGGGGGGAGGGGAGGGCTCGGTGAATTCCAGTCGAACAGGTACACTTCCTTAAAAAGCTGGCATCCTGGTTTGGTTTTGCCTTACTAGTAATAGGACCAGCAAAGAACATGTTTTAAAAAATTAAAAATTAAAAAATGCACTCAACCAGGGGTTTCGTAAACTTCTGGGATCTAAAGCTGGCCGATTCCCAGCCCTGGGAGCTACAGACGAGATTAACTAATCAATAAAGAAGTTCCACAGCGCCAGCTGCCGTGTCTGGGCCCCACGCGCCAAAGTAATCCAGACCTGGAGGGAAAAATGTAAAACGAAAATGGGGGAGGGGCCACGGAAGAGTCGGATCCGGAGCGAAATACCTCGTGGCTGGCTTCTCATGGCGCCAACCAGCCTTCCTGCTCTGCTCTCCCCGGCCCTAGGAGGCATCATCCCGCCTCCCCATACCCAGTGCGCAGCGCCCATCTCTCGCAGGCTCCCCTTGAGCCTGTGCACCAAATGAACTGGGAGATTGTTAAACAGTAGAGGAAACAAGTAGCCACATCTTAAAGGCAGGGGAGCAAAGAAAGAAACATCTGGGAGGACTCCACCCTTCACCTGCAGAAAAAGCCGGGGGTAATTTAAAAGCGTTTCCCTAGTCTCTTCTTTGCCTAGCTGAAAAAACAAAGAAAGCAGGCTTCTCGACAAGTCAGACACCCAGAGGACGACCTCTTTCCGTGGATCCAAGACGCGTACGCCCCACATATCGAAGAGCACGTAGCCAGCACAACTTTCTCATTCAAGCCGACAGCGTTTCCTCTCATAACCAAAAAAAAAAAAAGAGAGAGAGAGAGAAGCCCCGACTATTATCATTTCATTGATGTCACCTCGCCTATTTGTCTTTCAGGATTGTGTCTGGAAACCCCTGCAATCCCCAGCCCCGTGTCCAGCCCAAGTGGGGCTCCCCTTCCCTGGGACGCCGCCTCGCGGGCTCCCGCAGCCCTCCCGGTCGGGCTACCCGGCTCGCTCCGCCCTTGGCACCGGGGCGACACATCAAAGTCAGGCCAAGGGAAGATGTGTGTCTCGGGGTTCTTAGAGAACCCTGCTTTTAAGGGTCTCCCATGTCGTACTCGCAAAACAATAAGATCCGCTTTCTCTGCCCCTCCCCCATTAGGACCCTGGCCACGAGTTACCACCGCAGGGTAAAAGAACAAGAGGTTGCGCGCCAGCCCCGTGCTCGGTGGCAAGGGTACCCCTGGAACCTCGGATGGCCCGAGTCCCCACCCGCCCGTCCCCCGACGCGGCGCCTGGAATCCGCGCGGTTAAGACCCAGCGCTGGAGTGCCGCCAGGAGCGGAGGCGCGCGGGCCACGCGGTGGCTGCAGCAACTGACACGGCCGGCCACATGCGCCGCCGCCGCCGGGCCCAGGCCTGGGACGGGGAGGGGGAAGGGAAGAGAGCACCGGGGCCTCGCCATACCTTGCCGCTGGCCGTGCCTCCGCTGACGCCGATCAGGAAGGGTTCGCCGCCGTTGGGCTGCTGGTGGTTCTGCAGGGTCTGCTCGCTGTCCCCGGCCATGGCTCGCGCCGCCCCTCCTCCCGCTGCCTGTGCGAACGGACGCACGCTCCCCGCCCGCGCCCGCGCAGGGCTCCCTCCGCTTCCCGCAGCAGCCGCTGGGCGCTGCCCAGGTCTAGGCTGCCGCTGCTCCTTGCACGCTGGTCGGAGCCGGCTGCTGAGGCTTGGGTCTGGCTTTCCCGAAGGAGTCGAGAGTCTTCCTCTGCCCGCAGCGGCCGGCTGGGTTTACATCCCAGGCAGAGGTCAGCGTGATGCTGCTGCTCCAATCCGGGCGGGCAGCGCACTGCTATTCGCCGAGCAAAGGCAGCGAGGCGTCTGGCCCCAGCCTCCGCCCCTCTCGGGCCCCGCCGCAGCCCGAGGTCTCTGGGAAAGGTGTGAGCCCGACCCTCCTCCCCACCCTCCGGGTTAACCCTTTCCCCGACGACGACCGGCGGTAGATCAAGGGAAAAGAAAGGAACCTGCGTTTTGAGTATGCTACCACCACCTACTTCAAAAGGGATGCGAAGCTAAGAGGGCAGATGAAATAATGGAGGGAATGCCCCAGGTTTGAGAAGCAAAATTAGAGCAAGCTTGGGCGATTAAGATGAAAGAAAGTGTTAACGTCGTTTACTCTTTATCCAGGCTAGAAACTTGTGTTCCGAAAATGAGTTTTTACCCCTCCAAAACAGTATGTCAGCCGTTGGCTTTAAATATTTCCTCTCTTGAAAACCCCCAAACACCATCCCCCTTAACCGGCGAATTCTTTGGAGTCCTTCTTCCTAGGGAAGGGTAATTTGAAGGGCTCATCTGAGGGGCACCCTTGCCTCCTGCCATCAACGCCTTTTCTAAACATAGTTTGAAATCCCAAACACTGAAGTTCCTCTGTAGGTAGAGCTTGTGGAATCATTAAAATAATACTTAATGCCATGTGGACTTATTAATACCTTTAATTGAACTGGTTTTTTCGGAGATGGGCAATTAGGC
Organism: Phacochoerus africanus; assembly: GCF_016906955.1. Lineage (NCBI taxonomy): Eukaryota > Metazoa > Chordata > Mammalia > Artiodactyla > Suidae > Phacochoerus > Phacochoerus africanus. The sequence goes on from NC_062549.1 coordinate 85,162,799, forward strand.
ACTTGGTTACAAAGGCAGCAGCAGCTGATGACTCAAGAGGAGCGCTGCCTCTGGAGCCAGATTTCTGCATTTCACAGGCAGTTCCCTGAGCAAGTTGCTTAATCTCCTTTGGTCAGTATTCTCATCTGTTAAATGGGAATAACAATAGCAATTACGTGCTAGGATTGTTGTTTTAAGTCAATTATCACATTTAAAGTACTTAAAATAGGAGTTCCCTTATGGCTCAATGGGTTAAGGATCCATCCTTGTCACTGCTGTGGCTTGGATAGCTGCTGTGACGGGGTTAGATCCCTGGCTCAGGAATTTCAGCCAAAAAAATTAAAAGTGAAGTACTTAAGCTAGCACCTGGCAAAGGTACAAGACCCTGTGTAAGTGTTCTCTGAGAAGAGGCTCCTAAAGGGCTGAAATTGGAAAGGGAATCTATGTTGGGACACAGGGTAGAGAGGGAGAACCAGACTAGTAACTTCCAGTCTCTGCCCTTGTGAACCTAGGACTGGTATCAGTCCGCATGGAGGGGGGGGAGGCGGTGACCCTACAGTCTAAAGAAGAACTTCAGTCTGTCACATTCTCTCTCAAAACTTGATAAATTACCCTAAATTCAGCATTATTTCAAAAAAAAAAACTAAAGAAAATTAAGAGTATTAGAAAAAAACAAGTGTTCTTTTCACCTTTGAAGTATTTCAAGTTACCATCCGAAGCCAAACTCTACAGAAGCTCAGACAGGAAACTAGGATGAAGAGAGCCACTACCTGGTACCCAGAGGATAGAGGGTGCCTTACCAAATGGCTGTGGGGTGGGTGGGTCTTATCTGATTCCCAAGTCTGCTTCCGCTCCTCCAAGTCTTCTCCCCACTAAAAAGATAATAGTCTTCCAGGACTTTTGAGAGCTCTTTAGAGCCCAGGACAAGGCCTATTGGAATTTGGAACTTGAGGGACTCATAGCTAAGGGAATATTAGGTAGCTGAGAGCAAAGAAGAGGATGGAAGAATGCCATATCCTCCATGGACTTTTCCCAAATCCCCACCTTCTTTATCATTCCTATAACATTTTTCTACAGTATTTCATCATAAAAACTTTCTAACATAAAGCTGAAAGATTTTACAGTGAACACTGATAATAGCCACTACCTAGATTCTGCCCTTGACATTGTACTATGCTTGCTTTATCCTAGTTCCCTACCCAGCCTCTATCACATTTTTATTATAAAATTTATTTCCCTTTGTTTTTTGCGTTTTTTTGTTTGTTTGTTTGGTTTTTTATTTTATTTATTTTTTTATTTTTATTTATTTATTTTATTATTTTTTTTTTATTTTTTTGTCTTTTTGCCTTTTCTAGGGTCGCATCCACGGCATATGGAGGTTCCCAGGCTAGGAGTCCAATCGGAGCTGTAGCTGCCGGGCTACACCACAGCCACAGCAATGTGGGATTTGAGCTATATCTGTGACCTACACCACAGCTCATGGCAACTCAGGATCCTTAACCCACTGAGCAAGGCCAGGGATCGAACCTGCATCCTCATGGTGGATTTGTTAACCACTGAGCCACGATGGGGGAACTCCTCGTTTCCCTTTGTTAAAGGGATTTTTTCCGAACTGTTTTATAGATTTATTGCTTCGTTTATTTGTTTCTAACTACTGTATCCCTAGCACCTAAAACTGTTTCTGACACATAGTAGAGCCTAAATAAATATTTATTGAGGAATTCTCTTGTGGCACAGCAAGTTAAGGATCCAGCATTGTTACTGCAGCGTCTGGGGTCTCTGCTGTGGTGCGGGTTCGATCCCTGACCCAAGAAGTTACATGTGCCACGGATGCAGCCAAAATAAGTAAATAAATAAGTATTCATTAAATGAATAAAGAGACACCATGTCTCGCTTCCACATTCCCAAGGTCCACAGTAGAGAATAATTGGAAGTAGGAAGCATTCAATACATGTTTGCTGAATGAATCGATGAATAAAGGAATGAATGCACAAATGTGGAAGAGGTAAGACAATACCAACCAGTAAACTTCACTTTCACCATTTTAGGAAGGAAATGTGGTTTTCCCTGGATTGCGTTTATGTGGTTACTACTCCTCTTTCTGAATGCTTTGTTTTCCTGGCATTCCAAGTAACTGTCTACAATATAATCCCACTAGGTGCATCTGTTGAACTAACCGATTAACTGAGCTAACTCGTTACACCAATTGACACCCTGTTCATGAATAATAATAATAATATTTTGCCTCTGCACATGAGTTAATGTATGTAAAAGTGATCTGGGAAAAAAGAAAAGCCGTCTACATAGAAGTAAGTCCTAACCTAGCTGTGCTCTGCACTCCCTGTTTTCTTTTTTTTTTTTTTTTTGTCTTTTTGCTATTTCTTGGGCCGCCCCTGCGGCATATGGAGGTTCCCAGGCTAGAGGTCCAATCGGAGCTGTAGCCACCGGCCTACGCCAGAGCCACAGCAACGCGGGATCCGAGCTGCGTCTGCAACCTACACCACAGCTCACGGCAAAGCCGGATCGTTAACCTACTGAGCAAGGGCAGGGACCGAGCCCGCAACCTCATGGTTCCTAGTCGGATTCGTTAACCACTGCGCCACGCCGGGAACTCTCTGCACGCCCTGTTTTCACTTTGCTTTCTTTTCTCGTCTGTCCCTAGGGCAGGCTTACCTACACATAAGGAAGTTCCCCTTGTCCATTTAAATTATTAGGAATTTTCTCAGCACTGGTGATATCAACAAGGACTTTTGCCTTTTTGCTCTCTATAAAGCAAAGCAGGCTGTCTGTGCTATTCCCTGTGCTGTGTCATCCTCTCCTGGGAGCCTGGTCACCAAATCCCATAGCTAGGGATGTTCAAATCATATTTGAGCCCTACTGTAGCAATTACACTGCAGATTCTGGATTAAGTGATTTCCAGCCGCCCTCTTGCCCCTCCCACTAAGAAAACATCAACCATTTTCAGTAAAATGCAGAGCTAGAACAGAGTCAAGGAAATACATTTTTCCAGTATCTGTGAGAATTTTTTTTTATCCATTCATACAGATTTCAGTCTGATCAAGTTCTGGCCTAGTTAACATTTGGGAATGGAGTCAGCATGAGTGTGCAGCTGTACGCTGTAGCCAAAGAAGAAGAGACCTTGCTATTGACAGATCTCTGCCTGGTTTCTCTCCCTAAAGCAGCTGTAGTTGCGAACTAGACAAGCAGCCTTGTGTTTTGCCTCCAACTGACAAATGCTTCCTGTAGGTGCTTAATGCACCAGAGCTAATTCTCTAATTGCTTATCACATTTCCCAACCAGAAAAAAAAAAATGTTATCACACTTTAGTATGTCTTCTGAAGTGTTAGTTTGCTGTATTGTCTTTCTAACTACCTTCCGCCTTTTATCAATCAGCAATTGCTTTGACAGATCATAACTGTTCTGAAAAGAACTACTTCAGGCTACTTCAACACCCGGCTCTGTGATCTTTTTTTTTTTTTTTTTTTTTTTTGCTTTTTAGGGCCACATAAGCCACCATATGCCATACCCACCAACTCCTCTGGCTGTAGGCAGCCACAACTTTCTGTCTCTATAGAGTTACCTATTCTGGACATTTTCTTTTCATGTATAGTTTAAAGTGCCTTTAGGGATTAGGAGTTCTTATCTTTGAAACTCCTAATCCCTAAATGATGTGACTCTTGGGATAAATCAGACTTGTGACAGAAAGAGGAGGGGAAGAGAAATGATCTTTAATAACCGCTATGTGTATATATATATTCATTATTTTCGCAAGTATCCTATGAGCCAGGTACCATTTAACAGTTGGAAAAACTGAAGTTTATAGAAAGTATGTTACCTTGCCAAAGGTTACAAAGTAACAAAGCAAGGATGTAAAGCTTGCTTTTCTGACTAGAGGTCACTGTCTTCTTTCCATTAAATCAGTATTTCTCAGACTTTGGTGGGCACTAGAGTCATGTGGAGGGCTTACAAAAAATAGATTGCTGGGCTCCACCCATAGAATTTGGGGCTCACTAGTTCTGGGGTGAACCTTGGATTTGCCTTCACAGAGGCTGCTGATGCTACTGTGCTATGTCCAGCAGCCTAACAGTGTCTGAGAATGTGATTGATTAGGATTAGAGAGCCAGGAGTTCCTGTCGTTGCGCAGCAGAAAAGAATCCGCCTAAGAACCATGAGATCAAGGGTTCGATCCCTGGCCTCGCTCAGTGGGTTAAGGATCTGGCATTGCCGTGAGCTGTGGTGTAGGTCACAGATGCAGCTTGGATCTGGCATTGCTGTGCCTGTGGCATAGGCTGGCAGCTGTAGCTCCTATTTGACCCCTAGCCTGGGAACTTCCGTATGTTACTTTGGCATACCCTTTTTAGGGTAATGGAAATATGTTGAAATTGATTGGTATGATTGTTGCTCAACTTCTGTATGAGAACCATTGAATATAAATTGATGAATTGTATAAATTATATCTCAATAGAGCAGTTTTAAAAAATAGGTCTTGGGGAGTTCTAATCATGGCTCAGTGGAAAGGAACCTGACTAGTGTGCGTGAGGATATGGGTTCATTCCCTGGCCTGGCTCAGTGGGTTTAAGGATCCAGCATTGCCACAAGCTGCAGTGTAGGTCGCAAGCAAGGCTCACATCTGGGGTTGCTGTGGCCGTGGTATAGGCCCACAGCAACAGCTCCAATTGGACCTCTAGCCCAGGACTTCCATATGCCAGGGTGAGGGCCCAAAATGATAAAACATAAAATAAAATGTAAATAAATAAATGATAGGCCCTGACCCAGGAACTTCCACATGATAAATAAATAAATAAATAAATAAATAAATAAATAAATAAATAAAAATTAAAAATGGGTCTCGGGAGTTCCTGTCATGGCGCAGCAGAAACAAATCCAACTAGTATCCATGAGGATGCAGGTTCCATCCCTGGCCTCGCTCAATGGGTTAAGGATCCAGCGTTGCTGTGAGCTGTGGTGCAGGTTGAAGACTTGGCTTGGATCTGGTGTTGCTGTGGCTGTGGCATAAGCTGGTAGCTGTAGCTCCAATTTGACCCCTAGCCTGAGAACTTCCATATGCTGCAGGTATGGCCCTAAAAAGCAAAAAATAAAAGATTTTTTTAAAAAATAAATGAAAAGGAGTCTTTCTTACTTGTTTGCACTGAACAACTTCCTTGCCTTACTCCAGTCCCAGCCCTGGTAATTGTCAACAGGACAAGGAGAGGATTGGTACACCTGGTGGTATCAATCTCAAAGGACATTTAGTCTGGTGGCTTGGCTTGTATTTAGACTGGTGGCCATGAATTCCTGCTATGGTGCAGTGGGTTAAGAATTCATCTGTAGTGGCTTGGGTCACTGCAGAGGCTCAGGATCGATCCCCAGCCTGGTATACTAGGTTAAAGGATAGGTGTTGCCACAGTAGCATAGATTGCAGCTATGGCTCAGATTTAGTCCCTGGTCTGGGAAATCCATATGCCAGGAGGAAGGCCACTAAATAAATAAATAAAGATTAGAGTGGTGGCCAAGGATGGCAGCTCTGACTGTTCTGGAAGTGATAGACCGAGGTACCAATTAGTGTTAGAGGCCAAATGAGACTACATATTTGGCAGATTCATTTTTGCTCAAACTTCAAATGGTATGTTGCTGAAAAGTTACTTTGGCATCTCAAAGCGAACTCTCCTCAGGTCATTCACAGAGAAAATTAGTTCACTTCTGCTTTGTAATGAAATTACAGCTAGCTCTTCCTGGTGGCAAAGAGGCCTAAGGCTTTGAGTGATGGAATCCAGTGTTTCAGAAATATTTTTAGTCAGAGACTAAGAAAACTAAAAAAAGCAGCAGCTTCCCCAGGAAATCACACACACACACACACACACAGAGTTTTTTTTTTTTTTTTTGTCTTTTCTGTTCTTTTCTGGGCCTCACCTGCAGCATATGGAGGTCCCAGGCTAGGGGTCAAATCAGAGTTATAGCTGCCAGCCTATGCCAGAGCCACAGCAACGCCAGATCTGAGCCATGTCTGTGACCTACACCACAGCTCACGGCAACACTGGATCCTTAACCCACTGAGTGAGGCCAGGGATCGAACCCTCAACCTCATGATTCCTAGTTGGATTTGTTTCCACTGCACCACGATGGAAGCTCCACATAGAATTTTTAATGTAATTTACTCAGGCCTGACGTAGCCCCAGCTTTCAGCCTGGTGGCCAGGGGAAGTGGTGGAGGGGGTGGGTGAGGGCACCTTCAAGGAGAACACCTATTTTCAGCACAGCAGAAGTGTTAGCTCTTTTTAGGAAACATGGATCACTCTGCAAGCACAGAGGCCCCCGGGATGTGATGGTTGCAGGGGTAATATCCTCAAATGTACCCATCCAGATGTCCCCACCCAAGTGTTGGGATCCTAGGTTTTTGTCACCAAGGCCATGACATTTTCCTAACTCTCCTGCCTTGGATGACTAATGCAAACATTTATTGAGCTCTGAGCCTCTAAAAATTAGATCTTCAGCCTGCTGCTCAAATGTGTCTGCCCTTTTACTGCAAGGGCCTCTTTGTAAGCTGCCAGAGGTTCTCTAACTCACACCTAACCATTAATGCTTACTAACAGTATCAAATCAGTACAACTTAGCAGTAAGCAGCTGCTCCATTCTTTGTAAGTTTGATCCCTATTTTTTTTTCTTTTTCTTTTTCTTTTTTTAATTGTCTGCACCTGTAGCATATGGAAGTTTCTGGGCTAGCAGTTGAATTGGAGCTGCAGCTGCCGGCCTATGCCACAGCCACGGCAATGCCAGAACCAAGTTGTGTCTGTGACCTGCACCAAAGTTCATGGCAACGCTGAATCTTTTAACCCACTGAGTGAGGCCAGGGATCAAAACCGCATCCTCATAGATACTAGTCAGGTTCTTAACTCCCTGAGCCACAACGGGAACTCCCTGGTACCCAGTATTCCTTTTTTTTTTTTTTTTTGGCTTTTTTTTAGGGCCACACCTGTGGCATATGGAAGTTCCCAGGCTAGGGGTCCAATTGGAGCTGCAGCTGCCAGCCTACATCACAGTCACAGCAACGCAGGATCAGGGCCATGTCTGGAACCTATGCCACAGCTCACGGCAATGCCAGATGCTTAACCCGCTGAACAAAGCCAGGCATCAAACTTGCATTCTCATGGATACTAGTCAGGTTCATCACTGCTGAGCCATAACAGGAACTCTCAGGTCCCCAATAAATTGGAAAGGCCCAAAGCAGTGCCTCTGCCAAGGTCTTCCCCTCCACTATGACATTTTCCCAGGCCACCATGAGTGAAATCTTTAGCAACTGAGCTGCCACTTTATGCCACATCCCATGCCCCAACCAGGACAGAATCTTCTGCTGGGCAGTAGGTGAGCTAGTTCCAAATGCCTATCTGACCACCTATTTTCTTAGCCCAGTCTCGGTACCATTTGTGCTAATCTGGTTCCTCTAAGAAGCAGATACCAAATGGGATTAAACACACAAAGGTTAGAAGAAATGAGTGACAAAAAAGAGGGAGTGGAAAAACCTGGAAGAAAGAGACTTCCGACTGCAATACAGGCCTGAACTTCAGTGAAAGAGAGAAGTAAGGAAGGTTGGGCTAAAGCATCCTAGACCACTGTGCAGAGGAAGAAAGATTCAGCCAAGATGGTGGGAGTCCTCAAATTGAAGATAACAATCAGAGGACCCTTATCTCTCTAGGAGTGGACCCGCCTTTTCCAGAGGCATGCAATATTCTAAGCAGCTGGTAGCAGCTTATGAGAAGCAAGGTCAGGGAGGAAATTTATTTCAGAGCACATTAGCTGGGGCTCTTGGTCAGGTATGTTCCTTGCAGGTGGAGTTCTTTGAGGCATTTCTCCTGGCCACCGTTTAGGGAGAGTGAAGTCTTGAAATCTCCAACTAAAATTGTTGAATTATCAGAGTTCCCGTCGTGGCTCAATGGTTAGCAAATCCGACAAGGAACCATGAAGTTGTGGGTTCAATCCCTGGCCTTGTTCAGTGGGTTAAGGATCTGGCATTGCTGTGAGCTGTGGTGTAGGTCACAGATGAGGCTCGGATCTGGCATTGCTGTGGCTGTGGCGTTGGCTAATTAGACCTCTAGCCTCGGAACCTCAATATGCCGAGAATTCGGCTCTAGAAAATACAAAAAGACCAAAAAAAAAAATTGAATTATCTATTTTTCCTTTCAGTTGTGTCACTTTTCGCTGCATGTATTTTGGGGCTCTTTTGTTAAATATGTATACATTTATGAGCTATTATATGAGTTTTATATGTGTGTATCCTTTTTCATTATGAAATAACCCTGTTTATCTCTAGGAATATTCTATGTCCTGAGTCTATTTTGTCTGATATTAATAAGCCAGGCCAGCTCTCTTATGATTACCCTTTTCATGATATATCAGATTTTAAATTTTAAATGTTTTTGTCTGTGAATCTAAAGTGCGTGTCTTGGGAGTTCCTGTCATGGCGCAGCAGAAACAAATCTGACTAGGAACCATGAGGTTGTGGGTTCCATCCCTGGCCTTGCTCAGTGGGTTAAGGATCTGGCGTTGCCACAAGCTGTGGTGTAGGTCGCAGACGCGGCTCAGATCTGGCATTGCTATGGCTGTGGCGTAAGGTTGGCAGCTGTAGCTCCGATTTGATCCCTAACCTGGGAACCTCCATATACCACAAATGTAGCCCTAAAAAGCAAAAAAAAAAAAAAAAAAAAAGGACTAAAGCCTGTGTCTTGGAGTTCCCACTGCGGCATAATGAGATCAGTGGTATCTCTGCAGTGCCAGGACACAGGTTCAATCCCTAGCCCACCACAGTGGGGAAAAGGACTTGGCAGGTCACAACTGTGGCTGGGATCGGATCCCTGGCCTGGGAACTCCATGTGACACAGGTGGCAAACAAACAAACAAATAAATAATGAGTTCCCATTGTGACACAGTGGAAAGGAACCCAACTAGTATCCCTGAGAATGCGCGTTCAGTCCCTAGCCCTGCTCAGTAGGTTAGAGATCCAGCATTGCTGAGAACTGTGGTGTAGGTCACAGACATTGTTTGGATCTGGTGTTGCTGTGGCTATAGTGTAGGTCAGCAGCTGTGCTACAATTCAACCCCTATCCCAGGAACTTCCATATGCTGCACCTGCAGCATAAAAGAATAAAGTGTGTGTCTTGCGGGCAGTATATAGGTAGATCTTGCTTTTTTATACAGCCTGACAATCTATATTAGATCTAGCAGTATAGTATAATAAGTCTGCTAGTAACATGTTTTCTCAGTTTTTCCTTATCTGGTAATGCCTTTATTTTAATTTCCTTTTTAGAGAATGGTTTTACTGGGTGTAGAATTCTTGGTTAAGAATTTAGATGCCATCATTTCATGCTTTTTTACGGCTGAGTAATATTCCATTGTATATATGTACCCCATCTTTATCCATTCCTTTTCTGATGGATATTTAGTTTGCTTCCATGTCTTGGCTATTGCAAATAGTCCTGCAATAAACGTTAGGGTGAATATATCTTTTCAAATTATGGTTTTCTTTGAATATATGGTAGTTTGGGATTGCTAGATCATATGGTAGTTCCATTTTTCATTTTTAAAGGAACCTCCATATTATTCTCCATAGTGATTGTACCAATTTACATTCCCACCAACAGTGGGTTGGAGAGTTCTTTGTCTCCACACCGTCTCCAGAATTTATTTTTTGTAGACTTTTCTTTCTTTTTTTTTTTTTTTTGGCTGTGCACACAACATGCAGAAGTTCCAGGACCAGGATTTGAATTTGCACCACAGTGGTGACCAGAGCCTCAGCAGTGACAATGCTGGGTCCTTAACTCACTGAGCCATCAAGGAACACCTGTTTGTAGACTTTGAGGATGGCCATTCTGATTGGTGTGAGGTGATACCTTGTTGTAGTTTTCATTTGAATTTCTTTAAAAATTAGTGATGTTGTGGAGTTCCTGTCATGGCTCAGTGGTTAACGAATCTGACTAGGAACCATGAGGTTGCAGGTTCGATCCCTGGCCTTGCTCAGTGGGTTAAGGATCCAGCGTTGCCATGAGCTGTGGTGTAGGTTGCAGACACAGCTCCGATCCTGCGTTGCTGTGGCTCTGGCGTAGGCTGGCGGCTACAACTCCGATTAGACCCCTATCCTGGGAACCTCCATATGCCAAAGGAGCAGCTCCAGAAAAGGCAAAAAAAAAATTAGTGATATTGGGCATCTTTCCATGTGCCTTTTGGCCATCTGTATGTCTTCTTTGGAGAAATGTTTACTTAGATCTTCTTTTTGTTTGGGTTATTTGGTTTTATGATATTGATCTACATGAGCTGTTTGTATATTTTGGAGATTAGTCTCTTGTTTGTCACTTTGGTTGCAAAGGATTTCTCCCATTCTGTGGGTTATCTTTTGGGTTTGTTTTTTTGTTTTTGCTTTTTAGGGCCACACCTGTGGCACATGGAAGTTCCCAGGCTAGAGGATGAACTGAAGCTGCAGCTGCCAGTCTACGCCACAGCCATAGCCACGTGGGATCTGAGCAGCATTTCACAACAACGGCAGATCCTAACCCACTGAGCAAGACTAGAGATAGAACCCGCTTCCTCATGGATCCTAGCCAGGTTCGTTAACCGCTGAGTCCTGAAGGGAACTCCCTGTCTTTTTGTTTTATTTATGGTTTCCTTTGCTGTACAAAAGCTTTTTTTGTTTGTTTGTTTTTTGTTTTTTTCAGGGCCACTCCCACGGCATATGAAGAGTCCCGGGCAAGGGGTCAAATTAGAACTATTGCTCCTGGCCTATGTCAGAGCCACAGCAACGCCAGATCCAAGCCTCATCTGCAAACTACACCACCACTCACAGCAACGCTGGATCCTTAACCCACTGAGCAAGGCCAGGGATCGAACCTGCAACCTCATGGTTCCTAGTCGGATTCATTAACCACTGAGCCACGAAGGGAACTCCAGCTGTACAAAAGCTTTTAAGTTTAATTAGGTCCCATTTGTTTATTTTTGTTTTTATTTTCATTACTCTAGGAGCTGGATCCAGAAAGACATTGCAGCAATTTATGTCAAAGAGTGTTCTGCCTATGTTTTCCTATGAGAGTTTTACAGTATCTGGTCTTACATTTGGGTCTTTAATCCATTTTCAGTTTATTTTTGTGTGTGGTATTAGAGAATTTTCTAATTTCATTATTTTACATGTAGTTGTCCAGTTTTCCCAGCACCACTTTTGAAGAGACTGTCTTTCTCTACTCTTGCCTCCTTTGTCATAGATTTTTTTTTTTTTTTTCCTATTTAGGGCTGTACATGCAGCATATGGAAGTTCCCAGGCTAGGGGTCACATCGGAGCTATAGCTTCTGGCCTACATCACAGCCACAGCAATGCCAAATCCCAGCTGTGTCTTTGACCAACACCATAGCTCAGGGCAGCACCATATCCTTTAACCCATTGAGCAGAGCCAAGGATTGCACCCATGTCTTCATACATACTAGTTCGGTTCATTTCCACTGAGCCACAATGTGAACTATCAAGGATTAATTGACCATAGGCGTGTGAGTTTCTTTCTGGGCTTTCTAATCTGTTCCATTGATCTATAGTTCTGTTTTTGTGTCAGTACTGTTTTGACTACTTTAGCTTTGTAGTACAGTCTGAAGTTAGAGCTTGATTCCTCTAGCTCTGTTTTTCTTTCTCAGGATTGCTTTGGCTTTTTCTTTGTTCTGTTCTTTAGAGTGAATAATTTCTTTTTTTTTTGTCTTTTTTTTGCTATTTCTTTGGGCTGCTCTTGCGGCATATGGAGGTTCCCAGGCTAGGGGTCCAATCGGAGCTGTAGCCCCCAGCCTACGCCAGAGCCACAGCAACTCGGGATCTGAGCCGCATCTGCAACCTACACCACAGCTCACGGCAACGCCGGATCGTTAACCCACTGAGCAAGGGCAGGGACCGAACCCGCAACCTCATGGTTCTTAGTCGGATTCGTTAACCACAGCGCCACGACAGGAACTCCTAGAGTGAATAATTTCTTATTTTGTTTTTTTTATTAGTTTTTTTTAATTTATTTTTTTCTTTTTAGGGCCACACCTGAGGCATATGGATGTTCCCAGGGTAGGAGTCAAATTAGAGCTATAGCTGCCAGCCTACAACACAGCCACAGCAATGCTGGATCTGAGATGCTTCTGCAACCTACTCTACAGCTCATGGCAACACCAGATCCTTAACCCATTGAGTGGGGCCAGGGATCGAACCAGCATCCTCATGGATCCTAGTCACGTTTGTTAACTGCCGAGCCACAACAGGAACTCCGAGGAGTGAATAATTTCTATTAGTCAATCTTCAGATTCCCTGATATTTCTTCTATCATCCCAGCTCTGCTCTTGAGATCATCTAGCGAATTTTTCATTTGAGTTATTATACTTCTTAAATCTAGAATTTCATTTTGATTGTTTTTTATACTATTTCCCTATTTAGGTTCCCTTTTTGTTGATCTTTAGTTTTCTTTGTTAGTTTGTCATGTTTGCTTAATCTGGCTCCCTAGGTATTGCTCTTGTGACTACACAGCTTAGTGGTTAGTCAATGATTTGTACAGAGGTTGTGTTCAAACATTTTGAACCAATTAGGTTCCCAGTCTCTGCTAATTGATGTGTGTGTGGATTTCGGAGTACATTCAACGTTTCAACAGGTGCTCAAGTCTCTCTCAACTTTTACTTTTTTTTTTAATGGCTGCACCTGTGGCATATGCAAGTTCCTAGGATAGGAACTGGAGCTGCAGCTTCAGGTCTATGCCACAACCACAGCAACACCGGATCCCAACTGTACCTGCAACCTACACTGAAGCTCATAGCAACACCAGATCCTTAACCCACCAAGCCAGGCCAGGGATTGAACCCATATCCTTATGGATAAAGGTCTGGTTCTTAACCCACTGAGTCACAACAGTAACTCCCTTGTCTTTTACTCTTTGCCATGCTCTCTGAGTTCTCTGAGGTCTCCTCTACCCATGTTTAGTGTTCCATTCAGCCAAAGATGTGTGAGGAGCTTATCTCAGCTATTCTATGCTGTCTCATTTCCAGGATTACCCCGTTAAATTTCTAGCTGCTTCACCACTTTTTCTGAACCAGAACCTCAGCTCAAGCTGGCAGAGCTTCTTGAATTATTTTCCCTGTTTGTGCCCACCTAAGTCCACTACTTCTTGCTGATGAGGCTATGCGGCTGTGCTCCCTGCACTGAATGGGGTCTGACTCCTCTTACAGAAGTGAGATCCTCTTGCAAAATTGAAAACTGTTTGATGAAATAAAACACAACAAAATAAAATTCCAGTCTCTAATACTTCCATCATTGAATTCTACCAACATTCCAAGGAGAGTTAATACCAAGATTTCACAAACTCTACCAGAGAGAGGAAAAAACATGGAACGGTTCACAACTCATTTTATGAGACCAGCAGTTCTTTTTTTTTTTGTCTTTTTTTGTTGTTGTTATTGTTGTTGTTGTTGCTATTTCTTGGGCCGATCCCGCGTCATATGGAGGTTCCCAGGCTAGGGGTCCAATCGGAGCTGTAGCCACCGGCCTACGCCAGAGCCACAGCAACTCGGAATCCGAGCCGCGTCTGCAACCTTCACCACAGCTCACGGCAACGCCGGATCGTTAACCCACTGAGCAAGGCCAGGGACCGAACCCGCAACCTCATGGTTCCTAGTCGGATTCGTTAACCACTGCGCCACGACGGGAACTCCAAGACCAGCAGTTCTTTAACACCAAAATCTGATAACATAAGAATGGAAAATTAAAATTAGTCTCTTTTGTAAGCATAATATGTAAAGAGTATGAACACATCACAATTTTAATAAACCAAATCCATCAATACATAAAAAGGATAGTCCACTACAAACCAGTTTTGTTTACCTTAAAAATGTAAGGTTGGGAGTCCCCTAATGGGTTAGCAGTTAAGGATCCTATGTAGCCACTGCTGCGGCTTTGGTCATTACTGTGGCACAGGTTCCATCCCTGCCCAGGGAACTTCCACATGTCCCTGGATAGCAAAAAAAAAAAAAAAGAAAAAAAGAAAAAAGAAAGAAAGAAAAAATCAAGTTAGTTTAACATTTGAAAAAAAAAAAAAAGTTAGTTTATGGGAGTTCCTGTAGTGGCTCAGTGGTTAACGAATCTGACTAGGAACCATGAGGTTGTGGGTTCGGTCCCTGGCCTTGCTCAGTGGGTTAAGGATCTGGTGTTGCCATGATCTGCGGTGTAGGTTGCAGATGCAGCTCAGATCCCGCATTGCTATGGCTCTGGTATAGGCCGGTGGCTACAGCTCTGACTGGACCCCTAGCCAAGGAACCTCCATATGCTGCAAGTTCGGCCTTAACAAGGCAAAAAGACAAAAAATAAATAAATCAAGACATACTTACAGGAAAATATTAACAAGCATGAAACTATTGTTTATGCCAACCATAGAAAATGAGTAAAAGACATCAGTAGTTGACAGTTATGAATGAAGGGGAGGGGTGTCTCTCATTCATAGCAATACAGGATTTGAGACGAAGGTCAACAGAGGAGGGATTCCAAATAAATGTCAGCCTTTGACACCCAAAACACCACCTTCACCAGAGGAAAAAACAAGGCGTTCATTTTTCCCTCTCCATTGGCAGCATTTCTAGGGATCAAGTGGGAGTTGAAACGAAAAGAAAAGGGGTTTTGGGAGTTCCCATCGTGGCGCAGGGGAAACAAATCTGACTAGCATTCATGAGGATGCAGGTTTGATCCCTGGCCTCCCTTAGTGGGTTAAGGACCCAGTGTTGCCATGAGCTGTGGTGTAGGTCACAGCCACAGCTCGGATCTGGTGGTGTAGGACAGTGGCTGCAGCTCCAATTCAACCCCTAGCCTGGAAACTTCTGTATGCCGTGGGTGCAGCCCTAAAAAGACAAGAAAGAAAGACAAGAAAGCAAGAAAGCAAGAAAGAAAGGAGAAAGGAAGAAAGGAAAAGAAGAAGGGTTTTGTAAATAAGGCCATAGGAATTATCATACTGGATTGGTCTTACAGGTGATGTAATTCATGACAGAATGTCTGACAATGGTGTCCAGGACTATTTTGTGGAAGGGTCTCATTTTCCTCTTTGCTGAGAACTTCAAAAGTTTCAGGTCCAGTGTCAAGGATTCTTTTCTTTTAACAGTTCAGAGTAAAACATCAAATGTTTGTATCTTATCCTTCCAGCTCTCCCGTCAGTTTCATTTCCTCTGTGGCTCTTCTCTAGTTTTAGTGCATCTTTCCTTCCCTTTCTGTTCCCCTTACAGTATCACTCAGTAACCCCACATTTGCTGCTCTTTGTGGCTGAAGAAGCAGTCTAGACCACATGTTAAAAAAACAAGATGATTGTCTCTGACCGCTTTCCTTGGCTTAAGTGACAGTCAATCCTTATTTAAATTTAACCAAAAGAGGACTAGACTAGCAAGTCAGGAGACCGAGTCCACAGTCTGGAATCAATAATGAGCTCTGTGACCTTCCAAGTTATTTAAATGTATTGGCTTTGGAGCTGCCACTCTATGCATGGGTTGAGAATCTGACTGCAGCGGCTCCAATTTCTGTGCAGCGGCTCCAGTTTCTGCAGAGGTGCGTGTTTGAGTCCTGGCCTGGGAACTTCCATATGTTGTGGGTGTGGCCATAAAAAAATAATTGTAGGAGTTCCCACTGTGGCTCAGTGGTAACAAACCCGACTAGTATCCGTGTGGACACAGGTTTGATCCCTGGCCTTGCTCAGTGGGTTAAGGATCTGGCATTGCCATGAGCCCTGGTGTAGGCCACAGACGTGGCTTGGATCCCAAGTTGCTGTGGCTGTGGTGTAGACTGGCAGCTGCAGCTTCGGTTCAACCCCTAGCCTGGGATCTTCTATATGCTGCAGGTGTGGCCCTAAAAAGCAAAATAAGAAAAAAAAAATTGTACTGGCTTTAATTTATTCATCTATTAAATGAAGGTATTGATTTTTAGATGTTCTAAGTTGTGAATTTATGTAATTATGACATTGTAGCTTATCTACCATTTTCCTCTACATGCTCATGCCTCATAGGAACATTTGGTAGTATATTTCTATTTGTTATTTCATCTACTGCAATTGGTTAGAATCAACTACAAATGTAAATATTTCACCTTAAAATCTCAAATCTTTTTTCGCCCCTAGGCCCACACTCACAGCATATGGAAGTTCCTGAGCCAGGGATTGACACACCCCCTGCAGCTGCTACCTAGACTGCCGGGTCCTTCAACCACTGCACTAGGCTTGGGATCGAACCTGAGCTGCCAGAGACCACACCGGCTCCTTACCTGGCTGCACCACAGTGGGAATCCTAAAATCCCAAATCTTATTGTGACATACACTTCTCCATCAATGCATAAGGAACCATCTCCATTGTGCTTTTTAAAACCCCAACCGTTTATTTCCTAGCTCTAAGTCACAACTCTATCCATTCATTCATTTATACATTCTTTCATTAAGAATTAACTTCCTATTATGTGCTGGTAAGACAAACGTCATTCCTATTCTTTTTCTTTTTACGGTGGCACCTGAAGCACATGGAAATTCCCAGGCTAGGGGTCGAATCAGAGCTGCAGCTGCTGGCCCACACCACAGCCACAGCAATGCTGGATTGCAGCTGCATCTGTGACATACACTACAGCTTGCAGCAATGCAGGATCCTTAACCCACTGAGCGAGGCCAGGGATTGAACCTGCATCCTCACAGACACTAATCGGGTTCTTAACCTGCTGAGCACAGCAGGGACTCTAGATGTTCCCATTTTTACTGAGCTCACAACCAGGAAAGACAGGTACTTGGACAAGCAATGACAATAAAATGTGATCCTAGAGAAAGTACTAGGGAATATATTGCAGAGATATCTAACCAAGTCAGAGAGCAACCCCAATTTTATAAAATAACTTTGAGTTCATTATTTGAAACTTTGAGGGTTTAAATAAGTTCCATTTGCTGTTCTCCTTTATTTAAGATAAGGTAATTCAAGTGATAGCATTTAGAAATTCTCCTTTCCCTAACAAGGTAGTTACATTTAGGCACCTCCATGTCAATAAATTTATACCCCAGGGGAATATTTTCCAAATGGCCTTATTTTTCTGAGTAGCTTCCTTTCTTTCATATGTTAGTTGGTAAACAACCCTGCCTTTTCTCCAAGTATTATACCAAAGTGGACCAACATAGGTGAAGGGAATCAAATCCAATATAATTTATCTATTGTTTACAGATATGTTTCAGCTGTATTCTAGGCAGAATGCCTCACAAATCAGTGTAATGCGTTTGCTACAAAGGAACATAATTGGCCAACACAGACAACGTTTTTTTGTGTACTTAAGAGAGTAAAGCTTCACTGTTGTTTTTATTGTTGAATATTTTTATTCTTGAATTTAATGGCTTGGACTTTTATTATTTCTCCATTATACAGGTAATACAGAATTATAGACATATTAGAAACTCCTAAGTGAGTAAAAAAGAAAAAAATCTCCCATAATGTCCCAGTCAGAAATACCTGCTATTAACAGTTTAGTGTATAACTTCCTAGATGTTTTTTCCTCATTCCTTTTACTTTTTTTTCAACTGCACAAATTTGAAATAATCATAACTGTTTTGTAGCACATTCTCATCATTGGCCCTCTTTGCTATTTATTTCATAAGCTCATAAACATCTGCCACCTTATGCAAGATCTAGAATATTGACAATAAATGACAAGTTATTGTCAATATTCTTGATCTTTTTTCCTTTGGCCATACCTGTGGCATAAGGACGTTCCTGGGCTGAGGGTCAAATTGGAATTGCAGCTACTGGCCTGCATCACAGCCACAGCAACACTGGATCCAAACCACATTTTCTTTTTTTTTTTTTGTCTTTCTACCTTTTCCAGGGCCGCTTCCGCGGCATATGGAATACCCAGGCTAGGGGTCTAATCAGAGCTGTAACTGCCGGTCTACACCAGAGCCACAGAAACGCAGGATCCCAGCCGCGTCTGCGACCTACACCACAGCTCACGGCAATCCCAGATCGTTAACGTACTGAGCAAGGCCCGGGATCAAACCCACAACCTCGTGGTTCCTATTTGGATTCATCAACCACTGCGCCACAACAGGAACTCCCCAAGCCACATTTTCAACCTATGCTGCAGTTTGCAGCAACACCAGATCCTTAACCCACTGAGCGAGGCTAGGGATCAAACCCGCATCTTCAAGGACACTATGTCGTGTTCGTAACCCTCTGAGCCACAACAGGAACTGCTCTAGATGTTTCTATGCTATATATGTAACTTAAAAAAAAAAAAAAAAGAGGTCCTACTGTGGCATAGTGGGTTAAGAATCTGACTGAAGCAGCTCGTGCCGATTTGGAGGTGCAAGTTCAATCCCGGCCTGGCCACAGTGGGTTAAAGGATCCAGTGTTGCCAAGCTGTGGCTCAGATTCCATCCCTGGCCCAGGAACTTCCATATGCTACAAGTGTGGCCATTAAAAAAAAAAAAAAAAAAAAAAAGAGGTCCTTTCTAGTCAAGATCTAACTAGCCCAGTACCCACAGTTAATAGATTGTACTAAGAAGCAAAGATTGCCCTAATACGTATTTACCAATGAACCAATATAGTCACATGATATATTGTGAACTTTCAATGCAATCAGTATACATTGATATTTTAAGTACTGAACAGTATTCCATTGCATAAATGTGTTATAATTAATTTAACATTCTCTTTTTTAACATTTAGATTTTCCGATTTTTTAATTAGGTAAGGATGTGAAAATTTCCTAAAATATGCTTCTTGATCCATCTGTCTGATTTTCCTTCTTGTTGGATGAAAGGATATGCACATTTTTAAGGACTTTGATACATCTGGCTAATTTTTTTTTCTTCTATTTTTAGGACTGCACCCACGGCCCGTGTTCCCAGGCTAGGGGTCTAATCAGAGCTGTGGCCGCTGGCCTACACCACAGTTACAGCAAGGAGGGATCCTAGCCACATCTGCAACCTACACCACAGCTCATGGCAATGCCAGATCCTTAACCCACCGAGAAAGGCCAGGGGTTGAACCCGAATCCTCATGGATCCTAGTCAGGTTGATGAATGGCTGAGCCATGAAGGGAACTCCCCTGGCTAAACTGTTTTTAAGGTTTAAACTTATTAGGCTCCAGTGACCTCACTAGAGGAGCAGAGGCTCCTGATGCCTGAAGACTTCAGGCAGCTGGAAGCTGGTGGAGTAAATACAATAGTCAGAGCTGAGTGAGGGCAGTCTGCCATGCTTTAGGAAGAACTCATCAATGGAACATTTAATTTGGGATATTTTAGCATATTTTTACTGTACATGTGCAAGGGTACAGTAAAGGCCACAGTGGAATTAAAAAAAGAGAGAACCAAAACTTAGTGTGGCCAGATATGCAAGGTTCTATCAGAAAAACCAAATTATATGATGAAGAGTGTGGAAATCATTTAAATAAATAAAACATATAACTTAAATCCTAGCCAGTTTTTGTGTATCTGAAACCTTTATAACTTGATATGTGCAATACGTAAGCCTTCAGGTAGATGAAGACATAGAAAAAAATATTTTTAAACGCTTATGTGCTTCTACATATACATGTAACAAATCTATATTTAAATACTTTTCCAGGACTTCCCTCTGTGGCTCAGCAGAAACAAATCTGACTAGCATTTATGAGGACACAGGCTTGATCCCTGGCCTTGCTCAGTGGGTTAAGGATCCAGCATTGCCATGAGCTGTGGTGTAGGTTACAGACACGACTCGGATCTCTTGTTGCTGTGGTTGTGGTGTGCAGACTGGCAGCTGTAGCTCCAATTTGACCCCTGGCCTGGGAACCTCCATATGTCATGGGTGCAGCACTAAAAAGACTAAAGAAATAAGTAAATAAATACTTTTCCAATCTGAATTTAGTAATATACCAACATAATTCCAGGTCTCTTTGTTCCTATTTATTTTCAGTTTTAGAAATCATTAAAAAATTGTTAAATTTATATACATATTAAATATATCGCTATTTAATACATATAAATATATATCAGTTAATATACCCACAAGATAAAAAAATTAAGCAACACTAAAGAGTATACACTAAAAAGTAAATCTTTTTTACCATGTGTATTTCCAATGTTACTACCCAAAGGCCATTACTCTTAATGGTTTCTCGTGTATTCTTAAGATAGTCTGTGCAAACTTAAAAGTTTCTGCACAGCAAAGGAAACCCTAAACAACACGAAAAGACAACCCACAGAATGGGAGAAAATCTTTGCAAGTGAATCAACTGACAAGGGATTCATCTCCAAAATTTATAAACACCTTCTGCAGCTCCATAACAAAAAAACAAACAACCCCATCAAAAAATGGGCAGACGATCTAAACAGAAAGTTCTCCAAAGAAGACATACAGATGGCCAAAAAACATACGAAAAGATGTTCAACATCACTCATTATTAGAGAAATGCAAATCAAAACCATTACGAGGTACCACCTTACACCAGCCAGAATGGCCCTCACAAAAAAGTCTACAAACAATAAGTGCTGCAGAGGGGGTGGAGAAAAAGGAACCCTAGTACACTGTTGGTGGGATTGTAAACTGATGCAACCACTGTGGAAAACAGTATGGAGATTCCTCAGAAAACTAAACACAGAACTACCATTTGACCCAGCAATCCCACTCCTGGGCATCTATCCAGAGAAAACCACGACTCACAAAGATACATGTACTCCGATGTTCATTGCAGCACTATTTTCAATAGCCAAGACATGGAAACAACCTAAATGTCCACTGACAGAGGAGTGGATCAAGAGGTTGTGGTACATACACACAATGGAATATTACTCAGCCATTAAAAGGAACGAAATACTGGCATTTTTAGCAACATGGATGGACCTAGAAATTATCAGTCAGACAATGAGACACCAACATCAAATGCTGTCACTGACATGTGGAATCTGAGAAAAAGACAGACTGAACTTCTTTGCAGAACAGATACTGACTCATAGACTTTGAAAAATTTATGGTCTCCAGAGGAGATAGTTTCCGGGGATGGGGGGATGTGCTGGGGTTGTGGGATGGAAATCCTATAAAATTGGATTGTGATGATCATTGTACAACTACAAATGTAATAAATTCATTGAGTAATAAAAAAAAAAAGATAGTCTGTGCATATAACAAAAACACACACAAATATTTTGTGTGTGTGTGTTCTCCCTACAATTAAAAAAAAAAGCATGGAGTTCCCGTCGTGGCGCAGTGGTTAACGAATCCGACTAGGAACCATGAGGTTGCGGGTTCGGTCCCTGCCCTTGCTCAGTGGGTTAACGATCCGGCTTTGCCGTGAGCTGTGGTGTAGGTCGAAGACCTGGCTCGGATCCCGAGTTGCTGTGGCTCTGGCGTAGGCCAGTGGCTACAGCTCCGATTCCACCCCTAGCCTGGGAACCTCCATATGCCGTGGGAGCGGCCCAAAGAAATAGCAAAAAGACAAAAAAAAAAAAAAAAAAAAGTAGGAGTTGCTGTCATGGCGCAGTGGAAACTAATCCAACTAGGAACAATGAGTTTGCAGGTTTGATCCTTGGTCTCGCTCAGTGGGTTAAGGATCTGGGTTGCTGTGGCTATGGTGTAGGCCAGCAGCTACATCTCCTATTTGACCCCTAGCCTGGGAACTTCCATATGCTGCAGAAGCAGCCTAAAAAAAGCAAAACCGAAAAAAAAGTAGCATGTGCTAACAAACTGTTCTGCATTTTGTTTTTATCACTGTATCTTGGAGACTATTTCATATCAGTACAGAAGTATTTGCCTCATTGAATTTTTTTTAATTAAAGGCACAAAACAAAATAGTTTCATGGCCTAGCAGAAATTACTTCTTTTTTAAAGAGAAATAATATTTTATTATACCTTCACTTATTTCTTTTTTAATATTCTTCCTTTCTTTATGTAGATTCATATGATCTATGTCATTTCCCTTCTCTCTAAGGAAATATTCTTTTAAAAAATTGTAGTTGATTTACAATATTCTGCCAGTTTCTTCTGTACAGTTATACATACATATATATATATATATATATATATATTCTTTTTCTCACATTATTCTCCATCCTGATTCATCACAAGTAATTAGAATGTGCAATATGTAAGCTGTGGTATGCAGCAGGATCCCATTGCCAATCCATTCCAAATGCAACAGTGTTCATCTGCTAACCCCAGACTCCCAATCCATCCCACTCCCTCCCCCTCGGGCAAATGCACGTCTGTCCTCCATGTCTGTGATCTGTTTCTGTTTTGTAGATAGATCATTTGTGCCATATTTTAGACTCCACATATAAGCGATACCATATGGTGACTGTCTTTCTCTTTCCAACTTACTTCACTCAACACGAGGGTCTCTAGTTCCATCCATGTTGCTGCAAATGGCATTCTTGTGTCCTTTTTTATAGCTGAGTAGTATTCCATTGTATATGTGTACCATGTCTTCTTAATCTATTTATCTGTCAATGGGCATTTAGGTTGTTTCCATGTCTTGGCTATTGTGAATAGTGCTGTGATAAACATACAGGTGTATGTATCTTTTTCAAAAAAAAGTTTTGTCTGGATATATGCCCAGCAGTAGGATTGCTGGGTCGTATGGTAGATCTACATTTAGTTTTCTGAGGCAAGAAATTACTTTTGAAGAAGGCTAAGTATATACTCTGAGATGTGTTATTGTAACAAGAGAAAGATAAGGGAGACATGCATTAATTTATTCCTTCACTCATTCAGCATGTTTTAAATCTCTGCCATGTATGTGGAACTTACTGGGTATTAGGAGTATAAAGATGAATTGGAAATCATTTCTACCTTCTAGGAGTCACAGGCTATTAGGAAATACACTCACATCAACAATTAAGCAATTTTAATAACCATACAATATGATATTATGCTATATAGTAGCCAACATAAAGGATTAACTAGTCAACCTTACCTGACCAGAAAAAAATGCTAAGCACTCCATGGGCATTATCTCATATAAGACACACCACAACCCTAATACATGCCTGTAGAGGGTCTTTATTAGTCAAGGTTTTATTGGAAATCCCCACAGTTAAAAGATTGCACTTAAGAAGCAAAAATTAGAAGTTCCCATCCTGGCTCAGTAGCAATGAATCTGACTATCATCCATGAGGATGCAGGTTCGATCCCTGGCCTTGTTCAGTGGGTTAAGGATCTGGAGTTGCTGTAATATATGGTGTAGATCTCAGACACGGCTGGGATCCAGTGTTGCTACAGCTGTAGTGTAGGCCAGCAGCTATAGCTCTGATTTGACCCCTAGCCTGGGAACCTCCATTGCAGTGGGTGTGGCCCTAAAAAGACAAAAGACAAAAAAAAAAGAAGAAGAAGAAGCAGCAAAATTACCCTGCTATGTAGTTAACAATAAACCATCACTTATAAAATGAACCATCAAATATCCCTCCTCAAGTAACATCTTTCTATTCCCATTAGCGTGTTTGCAAATTCATTCCAAACTATTTGCAAAATGAAATTGCAAAACTCTTGCAAAAGATGACATCCATAAAGTCATGGCAAGTAATATGGGAAAATTGCTCAAATTTGCAAGCAAAGATGTGGATGAAGTTAAGAATGTTGTGGTGGGAGTTCCCTCTGTGGCAGAGTAGGTAAGAACCTGACTGCAGCAGCTCAGATCACTGTTGAGTTGAGGTTTCAATCCCCAATCTGGCACAGTGGATTAAAGGATCTGGCATTGCTGCAGCTACAACATATGTTGCAGCTGAAGCTCAAATTCAATCCCTGGCCTAGGAAATTCTATATGCAGGGAGTGTAGCCATAAGAATACTCTTTTAATTAAAAAAATGTTGTGGTAGTTCCTGTCGTGGCGCAGTGCTTAACTAATCCGACTAGGAACCATGAGGTTTCGGGTTCAGTCCCTGCCCTTGCTCAGTGGGTTAACGATCCGGCGTTGCCATGAGCTGTGGTGTAGGTCACAGACACGGCTCGGATCCCGCGTTGCTGTGGCTCTGGTGTAGGCTGGCTGCTACAGCTCCGATTGGACCCCTAGCCTGGGAATCTCCATATGCCGCGGGAGCGGCCAAGAAATGGCAAAAAGACAAAAAAAAAATGTTGTGGAAGTATACTAGTTAATTTTTTTTCAAAAAAGAATAACTGGGCCATATGTACAGCATATGAAAGTTCCCAGGCTAGGGGTAGAATTGGAGCTGTAGCCACCATAGCCACAGCAATGCCATATCCAAGCTGCATCTGTGACCTACATCACAGCTCACAGCAACGCCTGATCCTTAACCCATTGAGCAAGGTCAAGGATTAAACCCGCATCCTCATGGATGCTAGTCAAATTTGTTTCTGCTGAGCCATGATGGGAACTCCACTAGTCGATTTTTGAAGAAGAGAAAATCAATTAAGGTAGTGATATAAACTGGCATTTCACAAGAAAATGATTTGAATGGATAAGAATCAGCCAATCATAATAACCAAAGGCAAAAGCTATAGTAGATACACGAGCAGTAGAAAAAAAGTGGTAACAGAAAGTATACCACTATAGAAAATCATCAAATCACAAAGCAAGAGAGCAAGAGAAGAAAGGAATAAAGACATTATAAAACAGCCAATTAATAAAATGGCAACAAGTCCATACCTGCCAATAATTATTTTAAATGTAAAAAACTAAATTCTGTAATCAAAAGAAATAAAGTGTCTAGATGGATTAAAAAAACAAGACCTGGGAGTTCCCGTTGTGACTCAGCGTGTTATGAACCTGACTAGTATCCAGAAGGCTGCAGGTTTGATCCTTGGCCTTGCTTAGAGGGTTAAGGATCCTGTGTTGCTGTGACTATGGTGTAGGCTGGCAGCTGTAACTCCGATTTGACCCTTAGCCTGGGAACTTCCATATACCACAGGTGTGGCCCTAAAAAGAAAAACAAAAACAAAAACAAAAAAGCTTTATGCTGCCTATAAGAGATTTACATGCAGCATATAGTTGCAGGTTACCAAAGGGCAAAGTTCACAGAGAGGGATGACTTGGGGGTTTGGATTGGCATATACACACTATGGTATATGAAATGCATGGTGAGTTGGGATCTGCTGTATAGCACAGGGAACGCTACTCAATATTCTATGATAACCTAGGGGAGTTCCCATAATGGCTCAGTGGTTAACAAACCCAACTAGTATCCATGAGGACACAGGTTTGATCCCTGGCCTCACTCAGTGGATTAAGGATCAGGCTTTGCTGTAAGCTGTGGTGTAGGTCACAGACACAGCTAGGATCCAGCATTGCTGTAGCTCTGGTATAGGCTGTTGACTGCAACTCCGATTCGACCCCTAGCCTGGGAACCTCCATATGCCTCGGGTGCAGCCCTAAAAAGACACACACACACATACACAAAAATTCTGTGATAACCTATATGGAAAAAGAATCTGGAAAATAATGGATATGTGTATATGTATAAATGAACCACTTGTTGTACAGCAGAAATTGTGCAACATTGTAAATCAATCATACTTAAAACTTTAAAAACGAAAAAAAAAAGACACATGAATGAGAAAAATTCAAATTTAATACAATCCCTATCAAAATTCCAATGGCGTCTTTCATAGAAATAGAATAGGCAAATAGCCAAAGAAATCTTGAGAACAAAGAAAGCTGGAAGTATCACATGCCCTGATTTTAAATTATACTACAAAAGTGTAGTAATCAAAACAGTTTGGTATTGGCATAAAAACAGACCCATTAATCAATGCGACAGAATAGAGACCAGAAATAAACCCATACTAATTTGGTCAATTATTTATAGCAAAGAAGCCAAGAATATACAATGGGGAAAAGAATAGTCTCTTCAATAAATAGTGTTGGGAAAGCTGGACAGCCACAAGAATGAAACTGGACCTCTCTCTGACACCATACACAAAAATTAATTCAGAATAAAGAGTTGAATGTAAGACCAGAAACCATAAAACTTAAAGAAAAAAAGCATAGGGAGAAGCTCTTTGACATTAGTCTTGATGATAATTTTTTAGATTTGTCACCAAAAGCAGAGGCAACAAAAGCAAATATTGAACAAGTAAGGGAGTTCCTGTTGAGGCTCAACAGTAACAAACTTGACTAGTATCCATGAGGGTGCAGATTCGATCCCTGGCCTTGCTCAGTGGGTTAATTATCTGGCATAGTGGTGTAGGGAGAAGACAGGACTCAGATATGACATGTTGCGACTGCAATGTATGCTGGCAGCTGCAGCTCCAGTTCCACCCCTACCCTGGGAACTTCCATATGCTGCATGTGCAGTTCTAAATAAATAAATAAACAAGTTAAGACTACATCAAACTAAAATCATCTGCACAGCAAAGGAAACCAGCAACAAAATGAAATGGCCACCTATGAAGTGTGAGAAAATATTTGCAAATCTTATATTTGATAAGGGATTAATATCCAAAATATATAAAGAACACGTACAGTTCAATATCAAAGCCCAAAATAATTCGATTAAAAAATGGGCAGAGGAAATGAATATGTATTTTTCCAAAGGTATACAAAATGTCAACAGGTACATGAAGACGTGTTCAGGATCACTAATTATGAGGGAAATGCAAATCAAAACCACAATGAAATATTACCTCACACCTGTTAGGATGGCTGTCATCAAACAGACATTTGTTGCTGAGGATGTGGAGAAAAGAGAACTTTGTACACTTTTGGTGGGAATGTATATTGGTGCAGCTACTGTGGAAAACAGTGTGGAGATTCCTCAAAAAATTAAAAATAGAACTACTACTGGGAGTTCTCGTTGTGGCACAGTGGAAATGAATCTGGCTAGCAACCATGAGGTTGCAAGTTTGAACCCTGGCCTCGCTCAGTGGGTTAAGGAGCAGGCATTGCCATGAGATATGGTATAGGTTGCAGATGAAGCTTGGATCCTGCATTGCTGTGGCTGTGGGTAGGCCAGCAGCTGTAGCTCTGATTTGACTCCTAGCCTGGGAACCTCCATATGCTAAGGGTTCAGCCCTAAAAAGCATTAAAAAAAAAAAAAAAAAAGCACTACTAGATGACCTAGCCATTTCACTTCTAGTTATATATCCAAAGGAAATTAAAACGGGATATCAAGGATATATCTGCATTCCCAGGTCATTGCAGCATTATTCACAATAGCCAAGATGTGGAAACAACCTAAATGCCCATCAATGGACAAATGGAGAATGAAGAGGTAAAATATGGGTACACGTACACACACACACACACACACACACACACACACACACACACACACACACACACACACACAGCTTCTCAGTAGCTCTGAGAGCACTGCTCCAAAGATGTAGGGGAGGAACCAGTATATATATTATGTGTGTGTGTGTGTGTACACAACACACACAATACAATATTATTCAGCTGTGGGAAAGATGAAAATCCTTTCATTTGTGACAATATGGATGGACCTTGAAGACTTCATGCTAAATGAAATCCGTGAGATAGAAAAGACAAATACTATATGGCAAAAGGGAAACAAACCGAGTATACAAAAATTGTTGTCAGGGACTGGTGGGAGGATGGATAGGGAGAGAGGCTAGTAAAAGTATACAGATTTCAGCTACAAGATGAGTAAGTTCTGAAGATCTAAGGTAAAACATGGCGACTATAGCTGACAACTGTTAAAAACCAAAATTCAACCAAGTAAATGTTATGGTCTAATTGACGTTATTAGGCATTTCATGAATTAAGCAGCATTCCTCCTGGCAACTAAAATGGTGCTCTGAGGAGTTATAGGAAATGAAGGTTTTAAATAGGTAGAAGATGGGTGGGGCAAAGAAGGTATTTGCAACAGAAAAGACCATTTCAGGACAGGCCATCTTCTTTTGGGAGGAAAGGAAACAGCAGGTGTCTTTAGTGTGTACTTTCAGACCGATTGTTTTAAATGTCACATTTCTGTGAAATGTTGAAACTGTAGATTACAGACATACCTCAGAGATATTGTGGGTTCAGTTCCAGGCTGCCACAATAAAGCAAATATTGCAATAAAGTGAGTCACTAGAATTTTTGGTTTCCCAGTGCATATAAAAGCTATGTTTCCACTATATCATAATTTATTAAGTGTCCAAAGCAACATGTCTAAAAAAATTAATGTGAATACCTTAATTTAAAAATGCCTTATTGGCTAAAAAAAACACTAACCACCACTGAACCTTCAGTGAGTCATCATACGTCAAAGATCACCAATCATAGACCACTATAACAAATATAATAATAATTAAAATTTTTGAAAAATTATGAGAATTACCAAAATGTGATATAGAGACATGGGGTGAGCAAATGCTGGAAAATGGCACTCAAAGACTTACTTGACACACAAGTTTGCCCCAAACATTTAATTTATAAAAGTTAAAACACACACACACAAAGCACAATAAAATAAGGTATGCCTGTTTCAACTTAGAGAAAAACATCAATGTAAAGGTTTTGAGTTGAGTTTTATTTGAGGAACTTACTGAGGACTATAGCCTGGGAGACAGCCTCTCAGTAGCTCTGAGGCACTGCTCCAAAGAAGTAGGGGAGGAACAAGTATGTATACGATTTGGGGGGGCTGGGAAATACACATAGTCAAGGATATATCATTACTTGATTACTAGTAACCACTAATTACTAGATTACTACTAATGACAAAGAACAGATATCTCAAGTTAATGATTTTAATGCTTTTCTGGGTCTGGGATGATTCAAGAATCCAGGGTCATCAAAGTCCTTCCTTAGATACATATCTTAAAAATCTAGGGGCCCAAAGCATACAATGTTTCATACTGTTCCCCCAATCCATCCTGATTTCCCCTTAAGGTACAAGGGTGGTGGTTGATGGCCTCAGCAGGGTGTGACTTAACCCTTTTATAAACAGGGTGATATTCTTTTTGTTTAGACTTTAGGTCTTGGTTTGCTGCTAAGGGGCAAATGACTCTATTTGGGATCTTTCTTTCTTTTTTTAATGCT
The DNA here is from genome assembly GCF_016906955.1 of Phacochoerus africanus. Lineage (NCBI taxonomy): Eukaryota > Metazoa > Chordata > Mammalia > Artiodactyla > Suidae > Phacochoerus > Phacochoerus africanus. Next base: position 85,191,731 of record NC_062549.1, read on the forward strand.
TTATTGTATAATTGGAATTTGCTATGAGAGTAGAACTTAAAGGTTTTCACCAAACACATGCACGCAAAAGACCTGAGGTGATGGAGGAGGGAATCATTCACAATGTGTGTATGTATCAAATCACTACAATGTATACTTTTTTTTTTTTAGAGCTGTACCTGTGGCATATAGACGTTCCCAGGCTAGGGGTCGAATCAGAGTTGCAGCTGAGGGCCTACACCACAGCCACAGCAATGCCAGATGTGGGCCTCATCTGTGACCTACACCACAACTCACAGCAACACCAGAACTTTAACCCACTGAGCAAGGCCAGGGATCGAACCTGAACCTCATGGATACTAGTCGGGTTCCTTACCACTGTGCCACAATGGGAACTTGAAGTTGTCAAATTTTTGGATTTCTGGTAGAGATGAAATGAGAGTTGAGAAATGGTGTTTCTGCACTGTTACTATGAGTGAGCTCAACTATCTTTTCATTTGTTTAAAAGATATTTTTCTGTCTTATTTTGTGAAGTGCTTATTCATGACTTTTGTCCATTGTCCTATTATGTTTTGGATCTCATTTTCTCATTTTTTTACATAAATCAGCCTTTCATCTGTGGTAGAAATGGCAACTAATTTTCTCTCAGTTTTTCACCTGTCTTTCACTATGTTTGTAGTGCTTTTTGCCATGCAAAAAAATTTTTTAATCCTTAAGTACTTAAATATATTAGCCTTTACTATCATTTCTTCTGATTTGGGGTAATAGTTAAGAAAATATTTCCCCTTTCCCAGTTCTTTTTTTTTTTTTTTTGTCTTTTCTGTCCTTTTTTTTAAGGGCCGTGCCCAGGGTATATGAGTAACAGTAATCCTCACAGATGCTACTTGGGTTTGTTTCCGCTGAGCCACAATGGGAACTCCAGAATATTTTTGTTGCATAAAGAATCAGATAGTTTTGGAGTTCCCGTCATGGCTCAATGGAAACAAATCTGACTAGCATCCACGAGGACACAGGTTCAATCCCTGGCATCGCTCAGGATGCAGCATTGCCGTGAGCTGCGGTGCAGGTCGCAGATGTGGCTTAGAACTGGCATTGCTGTTGCTATGGCTCTGGTGTAGGACTGTAGCTACAACTTTGATTCGATCCCTAGCCTGGGAACCTCCATATGCCGAAGATGTGGCCCTAAAAAGACAAAAAATAAAAAATAAAAAAAGAATCAGACAGTTTTGTTTTCTTTCAGCATATTCAAAATATTCTATCTTCTGACCTGCCTAGGTTCTAATAGAAAGACACTCTCATTTTAATCTTTGTTTCTCTGTACATAATGTGTGCTTTTGCTCCTCCTATTGCTTTTCAATTTTCTCTTTACTAATGTTTTTCAGCAATGAGATTATAATTTGCCTTGATGTGCTTTTCTTTATTTCTTCTTTTTATGGCTATACCTACAGCATATGGAAGTTTCCAGGCTAGAGGTCAAATCGGAACTGTGGCTGCAGGCCTATGCCACAGCCATGGCCATACCAGATCCAAGCCACATCTGTGATCTACAGCTTGCAGCACCACCAGATCCTTAATCTACTGAGTGAGGCCAGGGATCAAACCCGCATCCTCGCAGACACTGTGTCAGGGTCTTAATCTACTAAGCCACAACAGGAACTCAATGTGTTTTCTTTTTATATTTCTTTTTCAAATATTCTGTTTGAGGTTAATTGAGATTCTTGAATCTGGGGCAGGGGTAGTTAAAACAGTATAAAACAGTGTTATGTTGTATTCCATATGGTAAAGAAGCTAGAGAAAAGAGTGAACATACTAAGTAAGGATACGGAAGACATTAAAAAAAAAATCACAAATTGAACTCTAGAAATGAAAACCATAACGCCTTAGGCAAAAAAAAAGAAAAAAAAAGAAAAACCCTATACTGTATAGAAGTAACAGAATATTAGGTATTGCAGATGAATGATTAGTAAATTTGAAAGTATAGCACTAGAAACCATTCAGAATAAATCAGAGAGAAGAGGGGAAATTTGCCACAGATTACTTTAAATTTCTAAGAAGAAAATGATGAGTTTATTCAATAAATATGAGATGAGCTCCAATGCAGTAAAAGTGCGAGAGGTGGAAAAGATCCTAAAAAGGGAATGGGATGGGGTTTAGCAAAAGGGATAGATAAAAGGATTGCAAAGAGCATAGAAACCAAGCTGAATTGCGTAACATGATTTTTGTTAAGGATCCATTTCCTCATTGGCCACACTATAAATACCAGAATAATTTTTGCCCTTCTCTATTCCCCAAGCCATGCTAAATTAGTCCCACTAATTATTTTCCTGGTTTCTCTAGTATGCATCTTTCTTTTCACTGACACCCTAGTTCTGGCTCTTTTTTTCTGTTTGTCTAGATGTAAATATGGCCTTCCAATTAATCTGCTATCCATTCTGGATTGTGTTGCCAATTTTGTTTTCCTAAGGCACCACTTTGATCATGTCACTTTTTTTTGCTCTAAAATCTTCAAAGGCTCTGCTGTCTTCTGAATAAAAATTTGACTGTTTCACCTGCATTTCAAAGTCCTACCTATTTTTCCAACCTTTTAAAAGTCTTATGATATACCTGTACTAAATTATCTATTTCCAACAAACCTTCAATTTATTGCTTCTTACTTAGTCATTATTGTAAACACTGAACACCTACAATATGGCATTAGTCTAAATGCCGGGATAAAGTCACTTTCTTCAATTTAGTTTCATGGAAATCTGATCACATTCATATGAATCCATGTAATGAAGTTTCTGAACTTTCGAAGTTGAAGATTAGATCTCAGATAGAGGTAAAATCACCATGGAAATGATTTGGTAAGTTTTACCTAAAATAGCCAACTGGGAGTTCCCATTGTGGCTCAGTGGTTAACGAATCTGACTAAGAACCATGAGGTTGCAGGTTCGATCCCTGGCCTTGCTCAACGGGTTAACGATCTGGTGTTGCGGTGAGCTGTGGTGTAGGTTGCAGATGCGGCTCGGATCCTGCGTTGCTGTGGTTCTGGCGTAGGCTGGTGGCTACAGCTCCGATTAGACCCCTAGCCTGGGAACCTCCATATGCTGCGGGAGCGGCCCAAAAAGACAAAAAATAAAATAAAATAGCCACCTGGCCCCTACATTTAGAATGTTAAGGAACAAATTTTTTTTTTTTTTTTGGTCTTTTCTCGGGCTGCACCGATGGCATATGGAGGTTCCCAGGCTAGGGGTCTAATCGGAGCTATAGCTGCTGGCCTACACCACAGCCACAGCAACACCAGATCTGAGCCACGTCTGTGACCTACACCACAGCTCACGGCAGTGCGGATCATAAACCCACTAAGGGAGGCCAGGGATCGAACCTGCAACCTCATAGTTCCTAGCTGGATTTGTTAACCACTGAGCCACGACAGGAACACCTGGAACAAATTATTTGCATGAGGTTCATGAGAGAACACTGAGAACAGACTACAGAAAAATGCATGAGCATCATGCTGAAATGAATGAAAAAGATCTAAGTTGACCTGTGGAAAAGAGTTTCTCTCTGCCTGGGAAAGGATAAGTGATCTATACCACAAGAATGGAAAGTTAAAATTTTCCTGTGCTTTGTGGAATGTTTTTGGATGTAGAACATGTATTTCATCCCTTTGACAAATATTTTTGAGTATCTACTAACATTCTCTTTGCTACATGTATAGGTCAGTTTGAGACTGAGCTACTGAAAAGGCCTAGAGTCAGAAGTGAAGCTGTGAACATCTAAGAGCATTGTTTATGGTATTTATGTTTCTCCATGAGTAAAATCAATGCCTTTTTGGCAGCAAGTTGAAATTTTTTTTTTGTCTTTTTGCCTTTTCTAGGGCCACTCCCTCGGCATATGGAGGTTCCCAGGCTTGGGGTCTAATCGGAGCTGTAGCCACCAGTCTATGCCACAACCACAGCAACACAGGATCTGAGACTCATCTGCAACCTACACCACAGCTCATGGCAACACCGGATCCTTAACCCATTGAGCAAGGCCAGGGATCGAACCCGAAACCTCACGGTTCCTAGTCAGATTCATTAACCACTGCGCCAAGGTGGGAACTCCAGCAAGTTGAATTATTAAGGTAAAGGGTAAGTCTAAGTAGTGAGTACAAGTGGATTATTGGCCAAAAATACATAATAGGTACGATAATGTGCATTTGTAATGGGAAACGTCACCTCAGATTTTAGGCTTCTATTAAGAGGCCAAGACCTGGATATAAGAAAAGGAATATGAATTTGTTTAGGTATTTAAGCATTTTAAGAGGCTCCTTCTAACTCTTAATATTACAGAAACTGATTGTAAGAACTAATTTTTTTTTTTTTTTTTTTGGCTGTACCCGCAGCATGTGGAATTCCAGGGCCAGGGATTGAACTTGCACCAGAGCAGTGACCTGAGCCAGAGCAGTGACCATACCGGACTTTTAACCTGCTGAGCTACCAGGGAACTCCTAAAACTGAACTTTTTATATTTTCCTCTCTTAAAAGGCTTCCTTTCCCAGATACTCTATGTTAGGTTTGTCAAAATAACAAGGTTAAAATTTGAGACAGATTTACCAGGAAACTGATGAAAGAAACAAGCTTTTGGGACCCTCACTTGCACTGGCCCCTTTTTAATAAATAAGTATTCATTTTTGTACTTAATTTCAGCTAGTAATTCCATATTCTTTTCTGTAAGGAAAGCCCAAGAGTTGTAATAGGTTTTATTTTAGGTCACATGAAACCTAGAAATGCTTCTGTAGAAACCTCAGAATTCCTGAAGTATTCTTTTTTGTTTGTTTGTTTTTTGCTTATTTTTAGGGCTGCATAGGAGATTCCCAGGCCAGGGGTAGAATCAGAGCTACAGCTGTCAGCCTACACCTTAGCCACAACATCAGATCTGAGTCGAGTCTGCGACCTACACCACAGCTCATGGCAGCAACGGATCCTTAACCCACTGATCGAGGCCAGGGATTGAACCCGAATCCTCACGGATACTAGTCAGATTCATCTCTGCTGTGCCACAACAGGAACTCCTACTGAAGTATTTTTATTCACCATATTTAATTCTAAGAATTACTATTTTATCCTTCAAAACTCTCTTGGATTTTCTCTTTTTTCTCAATTTCTGCTGATACTACTTATTTCTTTCAGGGCTTCCTCACTTGAAAACTTCATCATGATGAGAGTCTGATAGTTGGTTTTCCTGACTGCAATCTCTCTCCAAAATGAATCTATATAAATCTGCCAGACTAATTTTTTAAAAAAAGAAACACTGCTTATTTTACAAAATTCTGATCCAAACTCAATATATTTTGGTGTCTTTCTACTATCACTGTAGATCTTCTAAACATGGGATGCTTAAATGCCCAGGTGAAAGTGGCAGTAAATCAGAGGGTACTTGAAACCACAAAAGAAATGTGAGATACTTTTCTATAATATCATTTTTAGTTGATGGCAAGTAATTTAAAAGATTACTTTTCTGCTCTTCTCTTTATATACATATGTCAAAGTGATATAGAATTGAATATAAAAAGAAAAAATACTTTTGAGCTCGTATGCAGAGAATTAGATTCACTATTATTCTTGGCTCATGACACATGCTCACTGGTTCTTTCAAGGCCCTCAAGCATTCATTCTTTCATTTTGGGGTTGATTCATGAGTTGGAGCTACAGCCACAGCAATGGGGTCTGAGCCTCGACTGTGATCTATAGCACAGCTAAGGCAATGCCAGATCCTTAACCCATTGATTGAGACCAGGTATCAAACCTGCATCCTCATGAATTCTGGTTGGGTTCATGACCACCGAGCCATGATGGGAACTCCCATGAATTTACATTTATATTCACTCTTAGACCCTCCCCTGCAGCCCCCAGCCTCTCCCCATTCAAAGTAACACTATCTAAATCATCATTTTCTTGCTTTTCTTTTTTTTTTTTTTTTCCTTAGGGTTACATGTGTGGCATATGGAAATTCCTGGATTAGGGGTTGAATCAGAGCTGCAGCTGCAGGCTCATCCCACAGCCATGGCAACACTCCAAGCCACATCTGCAACATATGTCATAGCTCGAGGCAAGGCCAGATCCTTAACCTACTGAGCGAGGCCAGGGATTGAACCTGCATTCTCACAGACACTGTGCTGGGTTTTTAACCTGTTGAGCCACAATGGTAATTCCATTCTTGCTTTTCCTTTTAATAACACAGATAAATATGTTCCTAAATAGAATTGGGGAGGCTTAGAAATTATTAACTTTATAAAAAGTCTACCACGTGCTATATGTAATTTTTACGAACATACTTTTTCTATTTTATTTTTATTATTATTATTTTTTGCTCGTTAGGGCTGCACCACGGCATATGGAGGCTCCTAGGCTAAGGGTCCAATTAGCACCAGCTGCTGGCCTACACCACAGCTATAGCAACATGGGATATGGGCCGCCTCTTCAACCTACACCACAGCTCACGTCAACTCCAGATCCCCGACCCACTGATCGAGGCCAGGGATCAAATCTGCATCCTCATGGATACTAGTGAGATTCCTTTCTGCTATGCCACAGAGGGAACTCCTCTATTTTATAAATTAGTTCTTTTGTATAATTTTTATTATATTCCATATATAGGTGATATGGTATTTGCCATTTTTTTTTTTACTAACTTCACTTACTATGATAATCTCTAGATTCATCCACCTTGCTGCAAATGGCATTATTTTGTTCTTTTTTAAGGCTGAGTAATATTCCATTGTGTGTGTGAGTGTGTGAGTGTGAGTGTGTGTGTGTGTGATATATCACATCTTTATTCATTCCTCTGTCAGTGGACAGACTATTTTTACTCAGTATGGTATTGCTAGGATTAATCTATATTATGGCATATAATTGTAGGAAATTCACTTGGAGTACTGTGTAAACATAAAAATTAATATATTTTTTGTCTTTTTAGGGCCGCACCTGCAGCATATGGAGGTTCCCAGGCTAGGGGTCTAATCGGAGCTGTTGCTGTCAGCCTGCGCCAGCGCCACAACACCACCAGATCTGGGCGTCATCTGTGACCCACACCACAGCTCACGGCAATGTGGATCCTTAACCCACTGAGTGAGGCCAGGGATCAAACCTGCAACCTCATGGTTCCTCGTCGGATTTGTTTCTGCTGAGCCATGACAAGAACTCAAAAATTAATATTTGGATTGCTAATTTATTTATCTGTTCCTACCTATAGATGGACATTTGGGTTGTTTTTAGTTTTTGGTGTTAAAGAGAATGCTCACATGAATAATCTCGTATATGTCCTGGTACTCACTCAAGTTTCTTTTGGGTATATAGCTAGGAGCAAAATGGTAGGTCAAGGGGTATGCAATTGTTTATCTTTGTAGGATAATGACAAACTTTCCAAGAGGGCTGTATCAATTTATACTCTCACCTGGAATGAGTAATAGATTCTGCTAGTCCATAGCCTCCAGATATGGTCCAACGTAATTTTTTTTTTAATTTTGATATGTATAATTTCAAGCCTACCATTTTAACTATGTCTAAGGTACAATTCAGTGGTATTTAGTACATTTATATTGTTGTACAATAGTCACCCACCACATCCATCTCCAGAACTTTTCATCTTCTCAAACAGGAAATCTGTACCCATTAAATGCTAACTCTCCTTTCCTTCCTCTCCCCAGTCCTTAGCATCCACAATTCTATTTTCTGTCTCCGTGGATTTGACTATTCTAATAAGTACCTCATAGTGTGGAATCATACAGTATTCATCATTTTGTGACTGGCTTATTTCATGTAGCACAGCGTCTTCGAGCCTCATCAATGTTGTAGAATGTGTTAGAATTTACTTCTTTTTTAAGGCTGAATCACACACACACACACACATTTTGGTTATCCATTCACCCATCTATAGACACTCAGTTTGCTTCCACCTTTTGGCTAATGTAAACAATGCTACTAGAAAATATGAATATTGTTCAAGTCCCTGCTTTCAGTTCTTTTGGATATATACCCAGAAGTGGAATTGCTGGATCATATAGTAATTCTATGTTTAATTTTTTGAAAAACCATGGTACTATTTTCTTTTTTATTTATTTATTTATTTTTTATTTCTAAGACATTGTCTTCCTTTATTTTCCCTTTTTGGGCTTTATGTCTTTTCATTTTTTTTTATTACTCAAATGAATTTATCACATCTGTAGTTGTATAATGATCATAACAATATGATTGCACAGGATTTCCATCCCACAGCCCAAGCACATCCCCCCACCCCCCAAACTGTCTCCTCCAGAGACCATAAATTTTTCAATGTCTGAGTCAGTATCTGTTCTGCAAAGAAATTCAGTCTGTTCTTTTTTCAGATTCCACATGTCAGTGAAAACATTTGATGTTGGTGTCTCATTGTATGGCTGACTTCACTTAGCATGATAGTTTCTAGGTCCATCCATGTTGCTAAAAATGCCAGTATTTCGTTCCTTTTAATGGCTGAGTAATATTCCATTGTGTATATGTACCACAACCTCTTGATCAACTCCTCTGTCAATGGACATTTAGGTTGTTTCCATGTTTTTGGCTATTGAAAATAGTGCTGCAATGAACATTGGATTACATGTGTCTTTGCGAGTCATTGTTTTGTCTGGATAGATGCCCAGGAGTGGGATTGCTGGATCAAATGGTAGTTCTATGTTTAGTTTTCTGAGGAATCTCTATACTGTTTTCCACAGTGGTTGGACCAATTTACAATCCCACCAACAGTGTACTAGGGTTCCTTTTTCTCCACCCCCTCTGCAGCACTTATTGTTTGTAGACTTTTTTGTGAGGGCCATTCTGGCTGGTGTAAGGTGGTACCTCGTAGTGGTTTTGATTTGCATTTCTCTAATAATGAGTGATGTTGAACATCTTTTCTTATGTTTTTTGGCCATCTGTATGTTTTCTTTGGAGAACTTTCTGTTTAGATCCTCTGCCCATATTTTGATGGGATTGTTTGTTTTTTTGTTATGGAGCTGCAGAAGGTGTTTATAAATTTTGGAGATGAATCCCTTGTCAGTTGATTCACTTGCAAAGATTTTCTCCCATTCTGTGGGTTGTCTTTTCGTGTTGTTTAGGGTTTCCTTTGCTGTGCAGAAACTTTGAAGATTGATTAGGTCCCATTTGTTTATTTTTGTTTTTATTGTCAATATTCTAAGAGGGGGATCTGAGAAGATATTGCTGTTGTTTACGTCTGAGAGTGTTTGGCCTATGTTTTCCTCTAAGAGTTTGATAGTGTCTGGTCTTATATCTAGGTCTTTAATCCATTTGGAGTTTATTTTTGTGTATGATGTTAGAGAGTGTTCTAATTTCACTCTTCCATGTGGCTGTCCAGTTTTCCCAGCACCACTTATTGAACAAGCTGTCCTTTCTCCATTGTATACTCTTGCCTCCTTTGTCATAGATTAGTTGGCTGTAGGTGCATGGGTTTAATTCATGGTACTATTTTCTTTCTTTTCTTTTTTTGTCTTTTTAGGGTTGTACCCATGGAATATGGATGTTCCCAGGCTAGGGTTCAAATCAGAGCCACAACTGCTGGCCTACACCATAGCCACAGCAATGTGGGATCTGAGCTGGGTCTGTGACCTACACCACAGCTCACAGAAATGCTGGATCCTTAACTCACTGAGAAAGACCAGGGATTGAACCTGCATCCTCATGGATACTAGTTGGGTTCATTACCACTGAGCCACAAGGGGGAACACCCACCATACTATTTTCCTCAGTGGTTGCATCATTTTACACTCCCCCAGCAATGCACAAGTGTTCCAGAGTTTCTCTACATCTTTGACAACATGCTATTTTCTGGTTTTGCTTTTTGTTTGGGGGGGATTTTTTTTACTGTAATTGCCATTCTACTGGGTATAAAGTGCTATCTTATAGTTTTGATGGGTATTTCTCTAATGATTAGTGATGCTGAGCATCCATTCATGTCCTTATTGGCCATATGTATATCTTCTTTGGAGAAATGTCTATTCAAGTCCCTCCCCACCCTTTTTTTATCCTCCCCCTCAGCATGCAAATGTTTCCAGGCCAGGGACTGAACTCAAGCCAAGCAATAATAATGCTGAGTCCTTAACCACTAAGCAAACAGAGAACTCCCTCAAGCCCCATTTTTGGTTCTTTTTTTTTTTTTCTTATTTTTTTTTATCTTTTTCTAGGCCCGCACCCACAGCATATGGAGATTCCCAGGCTAGGGGTTGAATCAGAGCTGTAGCCACCAGTCTATACCACAGCCACAGCAATGCGGTATCTGAGCCGCATCTGCAACCTATACCACAGGTCACAGCAACACTGGATCCTTAATCCACTGAGCGAGGCCAGGGGTCAAACCCGAAACCTCATGGTTCCTAGTCGGATTCGTTAACCACTGAGCCATGGCAGGAACTCCACAAGCCCCATTTTTGTATTGGGTCTTCTTTTGGTTCGTGTTTTTGAGTTGTACATGTTCTTTAAATACTCTGGATTTTAATCCCCTGTCAGATATGCTTTGCAAATATTTTCTCCAATTTTACAAGTTGTCTTTTTCACTGTTTATCCTTTCATGCACAAAATTTTTAACTTTGAAGTCCAATTTATTGATTTTTGTTGTTGTTGCCCAATTTCTCAGTGTCACATCTAATAAATCATTGCCAAATCCAATTTTTCAGCTTTTCCTGTCAGTATCATGGTTTTGATTATTGTAGCTGTGTATTAAGTTTTTTTTTTTTTCCCCCAGTTGCACCTGTGGCATATGGAAGTTTCTGGGCCGGGGATCAAATCCAAGCCACAACTGTGACCTACACCACAGCTGTGGCAATGCAGGATCCTTTAACCCACTGCACTGGGCTGGAGATCCAACCTGTGCCTCTGAAGCAACATAAGTCACCTGCAGTCTGATTTTTTTTTTTTTTTTTTTTTTTTTAGGGCCTCAACCACCTCTATGGAGGTTCCCAGGCTAGGGGGTTGAATCGGACCTGCAGCTGCTAGCCTACACCGCAGCCACAGAAACACCAGATCCGAGTTGCGTCTGTGACCTACACTACAGCTCACAGCAATGCTGGAACCTTAGTCCACTGAGTGAGGCCAGGGATCGAACCTGTGTCCTCACGGTTACTAGTCAGATTCATTTGAGCCACGACATTTAACTTCTGCAGTCTGATTCTTAACCCATTGTACCACAGTGGGAACTCATTTTCACTTTAGTATTAGTTTTATTTTTAATTATATTTTGGGAAGTAGCTTCATAATTTTTTAAGTGCTTAGAATTTCTGAAGGTCTTCATCTAGTCTTAATAGCCTTGTGGGGAAAAAAAAAATTATCTACCCCTAAAAACCTGACTCCTCTCCTGTTTTCTCTGATGAGAATGTTGTCAGGTGTCTCAGAAGAAAATCTGGGCATTGGCCTCAACTCCTTCCTCTTCCAAATTCCCCATATCCAATCTCCTTTGTATTTGAGAAAGATCATTAATGGCTACATGAAAAGAATGGCCTGGAGGGGACAAAGCTGGGTATATAACTGGAGACCAACCACTTAGAAGGCTGTATCACAAGGAAGGCAATGGTAGATGCAGCCAAACACCTGTACAATGAATTATTAATGGGACTCTTGGAATGGATGTGGCAAAGATGTATAAGTCCCCATGTATGAATTTTCCCAGGAATGATGATGAAAGTCCCCCATAGTCCCTGCCTTAATTCTTTCCAGTTAATCTCAGTGTGCAGATTACAGACCTATTGAGTTACAGGATGGCCTTTCAGAGCCTCCAAAATCACACTTTCCTGAGATGTAAGCATCTTTCGAACACTGTTAACATGGGAGGTGGCTCTCCAAGGCCCAGGTAAAGCTGTGGCAAGAAATAAACCTCAGTGCTGAGGGGGAGAGAGAGAGCAAAAACAAAAACAAACAAAATAACAAAGGAAGGCAATGGTGACTTAAAGTGTGCTAAAGGGTATTGAAAAACATGGAAGAATAGATAAGAAGGAAGAACTTCTCAAACTTGGTGATTAAACATGTACAATAAAGAAGAGGGAGTTATTAAGAATAGTTCATGGGAGTTCCCGTCGTGGCGCAGTGGTTAACGAATCCGACTAGGAACCATGAGGTTTCGGGTTCGGTCCCTGGCCTTGCTCAGTGGGTTAACGATCCGGCATTGCCATGAGCTGTGGTGTAGGTTGCAGACGAGGCTCGGATCCTGCGTTGCTGTGGCTCTGGCGTAGGCCGGTGGCTACAGCTCCGATTCAACCCCTAGCCTGGGAACCTCCATATGCCGCAGGAGCGGCCCAAGAAATAGCAACAACAACAACAACAACAACAACAACAACAACAACAACAAAAAAGAATAGTTCATGTATTTCTGGCTTGAAACATCAGGCAGATGATGGAGTTACTTATTAAGAGAATAATGGAAGAAGAGCAAAATTGGAGTTTCGGTGAAAGAACTGGGTAGGTTCAGTTTGGGATATCCAAATGGAGATGCTCAGCTGGCAGTTAAATAGTAGGTCCTAAAATAAGAAAAGACATTTGGGCCACAGATATTATTTCATGAATTATCAGTGGATAGATGCTAACTGAAGCTATTAAAGAAAGCAAGATCACAGGGAAAATCAGAAAAAATTAGCTCAAGAATCATGTGGTAGCGGGTTTAATAACAACTACTAATAGGGAGTTCCCATTGTGGTTCAGTGGGTTAGGAGACAGACTAGCATCCATGAGGATGCGGGTTTGATCCCTGGCCTCAGTGGGTTAAAGGATCTGGCGTTGCTGAGCTGTGGTGTAGGTCACAGATATGGCTCAGATCCTGTGTTGCTGAGGCTGTAGTGTAGACGGGCAGCTGCAGCTCTGATTTGACCCCCTAGCTGGGGAACTTCCATATGCCACAGGTGCGGCCCTAAATTAAAAAAAAAAAAAATCTGGTAATAATAATAGACACTTATGGTGACCTTTCTATGAACCAGGTACCATTCAATATACTTTACTTAAATAATCTTTTTTTTTTTTTTGTTTTACTAAAGGCTGCACCTGCAGCATATGGAAGTTTCCAGGTTAGGGGTTGAGTTGGAGCTGTAGCTGCTGCTTGCGCCACAGCCACAGCAACAGCAACACCGGATCCAGGCTGAACCCAATGAGGGAGGCCAGGGATCAAACCCTCATCCTCATGGGACACTATGTCAGGTTCTTAACCTGCTGAGCCACAACGGGAACAATCTTAAAAAGAACAAAAACAACTTTTGGATTTAGGTACTATTAAGTCATTTTACATTAAAAGAAACCAAGGCAGAGTGCAGTGAAATAATTTGCCTAAAATCACACAAAAAAAGTATAAACTAAGGCAGAAAGAAGATATGGGTCCAGGAAATAGTGACTCAGACCCTAGAAAATAGTGAAAGGAAGTCCCAGGGCAAAAGCCCTGTAGTAGTCATAGAAATTACAGAAGGACAGTGAATTTTTGGAGGGTGGTCTTCATGGAGAAAAGCTTGAAACCTAAAAATTAATACAAGTGAGAGATAAGATATAAGATAAAGGAGTCTGGGAGTTCCTGTTGTGGCGCAGTGGAAACGAATCCGACTAGGAACCATGAGGACCTACACCACAGCTCTGCCTGGACCCCTAGCCTAGAACTTCCATATGCTGCAGGTGCAGTCCTAAAATTAAAAAAATAAATTAAAAATTAAAAAAATAAAAGGCTGGAGTTCCCATCGTGGCGCAGCGGAAACGAATCCAACTAGGAACACCATGAGGTTGCGGGTACGATCCCTGGCCTCGATCAGTGGGTTAAGGGATCCGGTGTTGCCATGAGCTGTGGCGTAGGTCCCAGCCGCGGCTCGGATCTAGCGTTGCTGTGGCTCTGGTGTAGGGTGGCATTTATAGCTCCGATTGGACCCCTAGCTTGGGAACCTCCATAGGCTGCTAGTGCAGCCCTAAAAAGCAAAAAAAAAAAAAAAAAAAAAAAAGGAATCCGGCAGCTTGTAGTAAAGATGTCATTGAACTTGCTTCTAAGCATTGTTCTTCAACAACACAGTGTAGGGTCACTGACTGCTTCAATCCCTTTCACTAGCTTTCTCTGACCAACCCCTCAACTGGGTCACCGCAGCATTCTGGATATACCTGTATAATACCCTAATCACACTGTATGTACCAGTTTCTCTCCTTCGCTAGGACGTGAGTGCCTGGAAGCCAGATGCCCATGACTCATTGATGTTCGCGGCCCCAGCCCCAAATCCGTGGCCTGGCACCGAATTTCGGAAAATTCGAAAGTCAATTTCTCCACTTTACACAAAACTTGGCTGAACTACCTACTTGGCCTTAGGTGTGGGGCTGAGGCAGAAATTCGGACAAGTCCAAACAAGCGGATTTCGAGCGAGAAGAAGGAGCACACCCACAACAACCACAACCAAAAGCTAAGGAGCCAGATCCCACGGAGGCAACACGGTCCCAGCTGCGCCAATTGCAACTCTCGCGAGATTCGGCGTCAGCGACAGCCCCCCTCAGCCCCCGACACTTGAAGCTCCGTTTCATCTGTATTCTCGCGGCTACGCAACAAGCCCGCGCGAGCACTTCCGGCGCTGCGCGCAGGAAGCGGAAGTGTTACTTCCCGTCTGTCAGAGTCGGTGTGTAACTCGGTGGTCCTGAAGTCTAGGAGTCGTGTACATTTTGCTTTCCCTGGCTCTCGAGCGCTTCCCCCCTAGCGGGTGGGAGTGCAGGGACGGAAGCGCGAGATGAGCACCATGTTCGCGGACACACTGCTCATCGTTTTTATCTCCGTGTGCACGGCTCTGCTCGCCGAGGGTGAGAGCGGCCGCTTCTCTGACGTTTGCTCAGTTCCTGGGGTGGGGGAAGGATCCCGGGCCCAAGGTCCCTCGCGCCACCAAGGTCGCGAGCCTTGCTTCCTTTGGCAGGGGCGGGGGTGGGGGTTTGTCTCCTCTACTCCAGGGAATCTTTCCTCCAGGAGCCAAAGGGATAGTGTGGAATCGATTGCCGAGGTTTCTTTGGCGTAGAGTAGATTTCACTTGGATTTCTGTGGAAGCACCTTCATAAAATGTCACAGTTGTTTTGGGTGTGAAGTAGGTTATCTTCACATTTGAAAAAAGTTAATTATTGCTGAATATAAGGCAAAAAGTTGAAAAGCATTCTTATCCAACAGTAACCACCAATAAAGGCTGTTGTAATTGTTCCAAACATTTCTTTATTAGCCTGTTGCTTCTAATATTTCAGGTATAACTTGGGTCCTGGTTTACAGGACAGACAAGTACAAGAGACTGAAGGCAGAAGTGGAAAAACAGAGTAAAAAATGTGAGTATGGCAACATCCTTTAGAAATAGTTGCAACACATCAAGCTCGCTGAGTGGCTGTTCACAGTACATGTTTTAGTAGCACCAACTGATATAAAAACCTTATAGTGGAGTTCCTGTTGTGGCGCAGCGGAAAGGAATCCGACTGGGAACCATGAGGTTGTGGGTTTGATCCCTGGCCTCGCTCATTGAGTTAAGGACCCCTCATTGCTGTGAGCTGTGGTATAGGCCTGCAGCTGTAGCTCCTATTGGACCCCTAGCTCTGATTGGAACCTCCACATGCCTCGGGTGTGGCCCTAAAAAGCAAACAAACAAAAACAACAAGAACTTTATAGAGATACAAAGGTGAATCCAACCTGAAGTCTCTTTAGATGCAAAATATGTAATATAAACATCAGCAGAGCAAAGGACCTGAGGGATACTTAATGTGCTGTGGTGGTTCTAAAGAGATCCCATTCGTTTGTGAGGGGCCATGGAAGCCGTTGTGATGCAGATGGCCCTGCAGTCCTTCTTGGATAGTTAGAACTTGGGTAGAGGACTAGATGGGGGAGGGAATTCCAGGCAAAGGAAATAGCATATGTACAGAAATATGGAAATTTTAATCAGTAGGGCGTGTTTGGAAAACAGTGGGTCAGTACGATTGTCTTGGGGATAAGCCGGCTTTCAGTTAGGTATGATGGTTGAACGAGTATTTGAAGAAAGGGTTAAGAACAAGTTGAGTTTGTTGTTTTTGAAATAAAACAGGAATTCTATAGGATACAGCTGAGGGGGCTACTAAGCGATGTAGAATGAATGGTTCTTCATAGGCTTGATTTGGCTTTCAGTCTTCTACCTCATCTTAGGACTTTATTCTATGATTTTTCTTTATGTCTTCATAAGTGTTTGAAATTTTTGTTCTTACAATATCCCATTTCCAATATCCACATAGCAACTGTTTGTGGTCAGTTATTCTCCCTTTAAAGAAAAGAAGATTGAGACTCAGAAAAGTTAAATGACACATTAATGTCACAGAGCAAACAAAGAATTAGAAGCCAAATTCAAACCTTTTAAATTGTGGTTTACTTATTTACTTATTCAGTGTTGATAGAGCACTTCAGCATATTTAAAAACCAAGCTTATTATCTTACCTTCACTCATGTGATCCTTTCCCAGGATTTCCCTGTTTGGTGAGCAGAATCTCCTTGCTTCCAGTGGTACAAGCTAGAAACCTTGCTATGCTTTCTTCATTTGGCTTTTGATTTTGCTCTTATCTTGTTGGTTGGTCTTTTTTTTTTTTTTCTTTTCAGTTTCCTTGTTGATCCTGTTCTTGACCTCCTGCTATAGAGGGTAACCCAAGGAGTTCCTGTCGTGGCGCAGTGGTTAACGAATCCGACTAGGAACCATGAGGTTGCGGGTTCGGTCCCTGCCCTTGCTCAGTGGGTTAACGATCCGGTGTTGCCGTGAGCTGTGGTGTAGGCTGCAGACGCGGCTCGGATCCCGCGTTGCTGTGGCTCTGGCGTAGGCCGGTGGCTACAGCTCCGATTCAACCCCTAGCCTGGGAACCTCCATATGCCGTGGGAGCGGCCCAAGAAATAGCAAAAAAGACAAAAAAAAGAGTAACCCAAAATTTATTTTTTTTCCTCTCTACTCACTCCTTTGGTGAAGTCATTCACGTGCTTTACTTGTCAGTGACTCCCAAATTTATATCCTTAGCCCACTCTCCTGAATGTTGTATTCACATGTCCAACTGTCGACTTGTTAATTCTGCTGGAATGTCTGATATACATCTCAGACCCAACCTGTCCAACTGAACACTTGTTCGTCACTTCCAAGCCTGTTAACATTGGTAGCCTTCACAGTCTTGACCAATGGTAATTCTGTCCTTCCCGTTGTCAGGACATAATCCTTGTGTAAGAATCTTTGATTCTTCTCTCACAGTCCATATCCAGTACTGTTGGGCTGCCTTCAGATATAGCCACAATCTGACCATTTTACATCACCTTCACTGATAACTACCATAGTCCAAGCCACCGTCATCCTTTGCGTGAGTTATTGTAATAACCTCCGACAAGTGTCCCTGTTTCCCTATAGTCTGTTCCCAAGATAGTAACCAGAACTACCCTTTTAAAAGTGCATCAGATCATGTCTCTCCTCTGCTCACACCCCTGTGATGGTGTCCCATTTTTACTCAGAGGAAAAGTCAACGTTTTCGCAGTGGCTACAGAGCTTTCCTCTTATGATTCTGATATTCTTTCCCTCTCATTCACTCTACTCCATCCCTACTGATGTGCTTGCTGTTCCTCACTATATGTTGGCCTCACTCCTATGCTAGAACCTTTCTAATGACTATCCCCTCTACCTAGCATATTCTCTATGATAGCGGCTTACCTGCTCTTCATATCATCTTCATATCTTTGTTCAGAGCTCACCTTAGTGAGTCTTAACTTGACCACCCTGTTTAATCAGCCCTCCTCCTCTACCATTGATGCTCCTCATCTCTCTTATCCTGATCTGTTTTCTATTTGTTTGTTTCATTCACCTGCTAGAATGAATGCTTCACCATGGCAGGGTTCTTTTTTATGATTGATGTGCCTCATGTACCTAGAAGAGTGGCTGGCACATGGTAAATGTCTATTCAATATTTATTGATTTGAATACTTTCTTCTCTCACCTTGTATGTGCACACTGTATATGTCTACTGTTGTTGTTTGGCTTTTTAGGGCCACACCCACAGCACATGGAAATTCTCAGCCTAGGGGTTGAATGAAAGCTACAGCTGCTGGCCTATACCACAGCCATGGCAACTCAGGATCCAAGCTGCGTCTGTGAACTACATCGTACTTCGTGGCAACGCTGGATCCTTAACCCACTGGGTGAGGCCAGGGATCAAACCAGCATCCTCATACATACTAGTTGGGTTTGTTACCACTGAGCCACAGTGGAAATTTCCTGAAAGGTTTTTTCTAAAATGTACCAAGTTTTGATTCAGGTGATCTCTAGACTCATGAGTGTGCTCTAAATGTCAGTGAGACTTCTTCCATTGTTACTTTTATAATATAGACAGTGAAAGAACACTTTAATAAATGAGAAAGAGTAAAGTATTATAGGTAATTGGATTCTTGTAACAAAATTAATTATTTGAAAACATTTATTAAGTACAAAGTATAAAGTGTTTCTTTTGTTTACAGTGGAATAGGATAAAGCTTTTAGGATAATCTATAAACTGAGAACACTAGAATTCAGAATGCAGCAATTACCAGGTCATGGGGAAAAAAGTATTTAATAGTAGACATCTTTTATTTTTTGTCAACTCTGCTATCTCCATTTCTTATGGGGTGAAGTTCTGGTGAATATGTATCAGCAAAAAGAGTTTCTTTGCAACTTTATGAGGTTAAAAGAAAGGTAATTTTTATTAACCTTAGAAAAGATTTAACTAGTTTCAATCTAGTTTGCTAGAAGACCAGGTTAATTTTCATAGTATCATCTTATGTTTCTATACTCTAGCCTTCTTTTTTGTCCTTTTGTCCTTTTTTTTTTTTGGCTTTTTAGGGCTACACCTGAAGCATATGGAAGTTCCCAGGCTAGGGGTTGAATTGGAGCTACAGCTGCCAGCCTACACCACAGCCACAGCAACACCAGATCTGAGCCTCACCTGCAACCTACACCATAGCTCATGACAAATGCCAGATCCTTAATGCACTGAGTGAGGCCAGGGATCGAACCTGCATCCTCATGGATACTAGTCAGCCTTGTTACCACTGAGCCACAACGGGAACTACCAGTAATACCAATTCTGCTTTTAGAATTTAGGCAGCAGTCTTAATATACTAGGGGAAAGATTCCTACCTGCCAGTTCTCTTTAATGCAGCTTTTAGAAATAATATATGTACTCTACTGTTTGCTAGTAAAGGAAGTATACTAAGATAATATAAGAAACAGATAATGTTAATAAAGTAAAAGTAATTTTTGGTATATCTATTGCTAATCTATTCATAGGTGATTAAAGATAGTAAATGTAAAATATAAATGTTACACTATTCTTCAGAATCTTACTATTATTCATATTAATTGAAAAGCCTCAGAAAAAGTTGGTCTTAGGTTTTTTTTGGCTTTCCTGATCTTCCTACCCTGTGCATGTATTTATCTTGCCAGTTGCCTGAACTATAATTGTTATTTGATTATCTGCCCTCACTAGCTTGTTTTTTAGAGGGCAAGGGTCATGTTTATCTTTTTATTTACCTAGAACAGTGCCTGTTAGGCAGCCAATAACTGAATGAATGAATTTCCACCTTCTGTAGTGAATATGAGAATGGAACTACAATTAATCATCAGAGAGCAGAATTTTAAAATTGTGTTTAGATACTTTATAAGGCAATAACCCTCAACCAGTGGTTTGAAAATCATTTCAGTTTTTTTTTTCTTTTTCTTATTAAATGGGCCATGTTTAATTCTACACTCACTTTCTCTAGACCACAGTGTTTTGTCATAGATTCATAGATCAGTTAACACAAGCAGCAGCTGTTTCACCAACAGCCTTGCTGTCTTTAAGCAGCAGCAAATGTCAAAAGTTCAGGAATAGGCCCAGAAGGATGATGAAAAGAATCAAGAAACATGTCTTACCAACTGTCAAAATAGCAGAGAAAAGCATCTGGTATCCAGAACAGCAGGTAGAAAGGGCATCAGCAATGACAGGCCTAATCCTGTAGGCTTGTTGGGGTAGCTGTCCCTACTTCCCAGTTCTGTCTTAAGGGACAAACCAGGGAACCTCATAAAAGTCCACATAATACAAATTAGTTATTTTGCCATAAGTCCCATGTAATCATCAGTTTTAATCAGAGTAGGTTTTCTTGAAAACTTGCTTATCACATTGATCTCTCCAAGTCTCAACACCAGGATGCCACACATCTTTGTGCTAAGGTTTCCTTCTTGAACTGATCATTGATCATTCATTTTCAGGCTGCAAAATCTCTGAGGATAATGCCAGTCACTAGAGTGTCTTATCAGCTGAGGCTCAGTGTTGTTAAGAGCCATCCTGGTTCTATCACCTGCGCCTTGGTTTCTCATGTTGAACATCAAGGATTCAGAGAACATCAGCATAAGACAAGGCCACTCTGTGGGTCTTATGGGGTCTTCTGGTGAGGCGAGGGTTGGTTGTGGTCACTGGGGGCAAGGACACGGTGGCGGAAGACCCAGGGAATATTCTTTGGCATGAGTTCTCCAGGTGGTCGCCATCCTGGCCCATTTCAGTTTTGATAATGACTTTGTCTTTATAAAGTCTTTTATGGGTATTTGATTAAAAATATTTACAATATAACTGTTTTAGTCTTAGAATTTTGTCTAGCTTTTTACTAAGTTAAAGTTAACTTAATCATGATCATAATCAAACTCATTGTGTGTAACTTTCTTGTAAGCTTTCATTGATTCAGCTGTGATGAAGCAACCTTTGTTCCCTTAGTGTACTGCATAATTAATTTTTACAAGTTACTATGTTGTTTACAGTGGAAAAGAAGAAAGAAACAATAACGGAGTCAGCTGGTCGGCAACAAAAAAAGAAAATAGGTAAGACGAGTTGCTGGTATACACAATATTGAGATTTTCCTGGGGAAAAATTCTTGGATGATGAAACTATAAAAGTTATTATTAGTAGTAACTCATGTTTGTTTATAGGTTTATGGTTTACAGTGCTTGTATACATTATTTTACTTGGTTTTCTCCACTATTTTATAGGGCAAGTTCAAGCAGTTGCTTGTTTTTTGCTCTTAGCTTTGAAATTTGAGTGTAGTAAAATGATGTTAACAGTCATGACTTTTGAACTTGGCTGAAGGTTCTTGGCATAGTTTATAAAAACGTATTGTTTTTCTTATCTGAGATGATTATATCCAATTAAGTCTGAGGTACTTGTGTTTATTGTTGCCATGGCTTCCTTACTGGTGATGGAACTCCACCAAGGCGTAGGAAATTATCTGCTGAGTAATTTTACCTAGTCTGAAAAATAATTATATGTCTTTGATTTTTCAGTGTAATTTAGAATTTAATTACAGAACGTAATTCTTTTCTAAAAAGACAGTTTATAAACGACTACATATGATTTGTATTTATACTTTATGATGCTTCCTGATTCTAAAATCAGGAAAAAATTGTTGTGAAATTGTGTATTTGGTTTAGCAGCTATGTCTGTATTCCTAGGACACTGCTATTAAATCTTAGGAGAGAACTCTACCAGGCTAGACTCTACCAGTGTCCTATTCTGGTTAAAGCTCTTCAGTTTAGCGTTAGGGGTATCAGATTATTATTATTATTTTTTTTGTCTGCAGCATATGGAAGTTCCCAGGCTAGGGGTCGAATCAGAGCCGCAGCTACTGGCCTACACCACAGCCACAGCAATGCCAAATCCAAGCCATGTCTGCAACCTATACCACAGCTTATGGCAATGCCGGATCCTTAACCCACTGAGCAAAGCTAGGGATCGAACCTGCATCTTCATGGATACTAGTCAGATTCATTTCCACTGAGCCATGGCAGGAGCTCCTGGGTATCAGATGTGTTCTAAGTGGCACACTCTTTTAGGTCCATGGCAAGATGCTACTGTATGTCTACTCTGGATGTGAATCACCTGGGAGGCATTAGAGAAACAAAGTAGAAAAAATTTCTGTCTTTAAAAGACAGAATTCCCTAGAGAGGGAAACAGATCAGTACAGTGTGATAAGTACTTTTGTAGAGATAAATTCTAAGTGTCATTAAGGTAAAGAAAAAGAATATCCAAGCCAACCTAGGGGATCAGGTTTTCTCCAAGAGGTAATGGTTAAATCTTGAAGCTTTACTGTAAATTAACTGAATAAAATATAAGTAAATAAAATACTGGTCACTATTTATTGAATCCTTAACATCTGCAACACACTGAAGTAAGTACTTTGCATGTATTTTTTTAATTCTCTTAACAATCGTATGTGGTAGTGAACAGTGTTAACCTCATTTTTATTTTATTTATTTTTTTGTCTTTTGTCTTTTTAGGGCTGTACCCACGGCATATGGAAGTTCCCAGGCTTGGGGTCCAATTGGAGCTGTTGTTGGGGGCCTACGACAGAGCTACAGCAACACGGGATCCAAGACTCGTCTTTGACCTACACCACAGCTCATAGCAACCCTGGATCCTTAACCCATGGAGCAAGGCCAGGGATCATACTGCAACCTCATGGTCCCTAGTCGGATTCGGATTCATTTCCAACATGAGGGAACTCCTTAACCTCATTTTTAGAGATGAGAAAATTGAAGCTTAAGTAACTTCCTTTTGGTCATTTAGTGGTATGATAGGATTAAGTCAGTGGTAGAGAAGGGGTTTGAACCTGGTCATTTATAACTTTAGAATCCACCTTTTTAAGCCCTGTATTTTCTAGGCAGAAGGATAGGCATATGCAAAGGCACAGAGGGACCAAATAGCAAGGTATATACCTGGATCTATAAACAGTTTAGTATAACAAATAAAAGAAGAGGTGTGTGGAATATTAGCAGATGAGGCTAGAGAAATAAGTAGGGCCTAGTTCATAAAGGTCTTTATCAGTTAATCTAAGGTAAGGAGGTTAACTCATATCCTGAAGGCTTCCCATTACCATTAAGGGATTTAAACAGAAGTTTGAAAACAGATTTTAAGGAAGGCAAGTCTGACAATAGGTTGGAAGATTGAAATCAGAGAGGGCATCATTCTAGAGGCAGGGAAGTTCAAAGACTTTTTAAAGTATCCTAGGCATAAAAATGGCAAGAACCTGAACTTGGCCAATGACAATGGGAAAGGGAGTAGGTGGTACAGAGTCAGTGGATATAGAGGAGGTAGATATAATAGGACTTAATGACTTTATTTTGGTGTATGCTACATAGAGAGGAGTAAATTTGGGAAGAAGCCCAGATTTCTGATTAGGAGAGGAAATATCAGAGGAGTAGCAGATTGGCATGAGGAAGAAGAGAAGAGGATTTCTGTTTTGAACATGTTGGAGTTGTAGTGCCTGTGTTATAATAGGATGGAAATATTTGGTACACTGTTGGATGTTTAGTTTGGAGCTGGAAGAGAGATAAAGCTACAAATAGATTTTAGAATTATATGCTTATAAGTTGTAATTGAGCCCATGAGGTAAATGAGATCACACAGGGAGACCAGATAAGTAAGAAAAGCAAAGTGCTGAGGATGGAGAGAGTCTTGAAACAATGAAATTTAAGGGATAGTAGAAATAGAGCTCTGAAAAAGTATTGCCAGAGAAGTTGGAAAGGAGTTGCATCACAGAAGTTGAAGGGAGAGTTTCAGAGGACAGGAAGGGTCATAGGGTGGGTGTTAAATATCTGAGAGGCATAATGGTGACAATCAGTGATTTAGCAAAAATAATTTCAGTGGCATGATAAGGGGACAGAGCCAGATTATATAGATTAGGGAGATAATGCATGGTGAGGAAGTAAAGACATTGAACATGGGCAGTTCTTTCAAGTGTCTTTGCTGTAAAGGATAGGCAAGATACAAAAATAGAA
The DNA here is from genome assembly GCF_016906955.1 of Phacochoerus africanus. Taxonomy (NCBI): domain Eukaryota; kingdom Metazoa; phylum Chordata; class Mammalia; order Artiodactyla; family Suidae; genus Phacochoerus; species Phacochoerus africanus. The sequence goes on from NC_062549.1 coordinate 85,215,489, forward strand.
AGCAGGAGTTCCCAGTGTGGCTCCACGGGTTTAGGACCTGATGTTGTCTCTGAGGATGTGGGTTTGATCCCCTGGCCTTGCTCAGTGGGTTAAGAATCTGGTGTTGCTGCAAGCTTTGGCGTAGGTCGCAGACATGGCTCGGATCTCATGTTGCTCTGGCTGTGGTGTAGCCCAGCAACTTCAGCTCAGATTCAACCTAGCCTGGAAACTTCCCTGTGCCACAGGTGCAGTCTTAAAAAAAAAGGGGGTGGGTACATATTATCCCCTGCCCTTAAATTGACAACACAAGGTATCTTACACTCAAATTATTTTAACATGGAATGCAACCTTGAATTGTTCGCTCACCAAAATGCCAAAATGTCATCAGAAGGTAAAAAAATACATATTTATGAAGAGTTGCTTATCAAAATTTTAACTGGTTATAAGACAGTATTTATTAGGAGTTGCTTGAAGGACAAACATCCTATCCATTCTTTTTGTTTGTTTGTTTTTGTTTTTTAGGGCTGCACCTGTGGCATTATGGAGATTCCCAGGGTAGGGGTCTAATTGGAGCTACAGCTGCCAGCCTACACCACAGCAATGCAGGATCCAAGCCGAGTCTGCAACCTACACCACAGCTCACAGCAATGCCAGATCCCTAACCCGCTGAGCGAGGCCAGGGATTGCACCTGAAACCTCATGGTTCCTAGTCGGATTCGTTTCCACTGTGCCATGATGGGAACTCCCATCCTGTCCATTCTGTAGATTATAAATTTTACTCTTAAATTAAGCTAGATGATCAGAAATTTGTAAACCTAAACTTGTAGTATTTTGGACTTGACAAAATTGCTTTTCCGTTTCACCTTGGCATTTGCACCATTGGGCATGTTATGAAAAACTCAGCCAGATAAAATTTATTGTAGTACTACTGTGGAATGTTTTTGAAAACCTTGTGTACAAGGTGATACTCCTTTGACAAAAAAATATGGAAACTTTCTAGTAGTTTTTCAATGTCAAAAAAGCATTGATTCTCATAAATACTGATTTATTGTTAGCTTATTGACACTATGCTTGAACTGATGGTTCCCTCCAGCCCCTGCTTTGAACTGGCTGCTATTAGAGTCAGATTTGCTTTTCACCCCCAGCAACTTTATAAGACCACTTAAATGGGTTTTTGTATACTGCCCCTATCTACCATTTTGTGATTGTTGCAACTCTTACTTTCCCTTTGCTTAGATTCCGCACTTGGGCTTCTTTACAAAATCAAATGTAGTAGTGGGTGGACTATAAATAAAGAGTGATACTGCTGCCCTGAAAGAAGCGAGTTCTCAGTAACTGGGGAGGGAACAGCATATTCAGTGTTTCAGAGAAGCGAAAGGTTGATATCACTAGGTGAAGCTCTTTCCAAGAGCTTCAAGAATGATCTTGGATAGAGCCATTAAATTTGAAAGTGAAGTGTCTGAAGATTTTATGTTTCTCATTCTTAATTTCAGGAGCAGATATTTTCATTATTTTACATTTCCTTCTCATAGAAGAGAAACTACTTTTGACGTATGAATTTTATTTATTTATTTGTTTGTTTGTTTATTTATTTTTAGGACCACACACATGGCATATGGAGTTGCCCAGGCTAGGGGTCTAATAAGAGCTACAGCTGCTGGCCTAAGGCACAGCCACAGCAACTTGGGATCTGAGCCTTGTCTGCAACCTACACCACAGCTCAAGGCAACGCCAGATCCTTAACCCACTGAGCAAGGCTAGGGACCAAACCTGCAACCTCATGGTTCCTGGTCGGATTCGTTTCCGCTGCACCACAATGGGAAGGCCTGATGTATGAATTTCATTTATTTAGTTCTTTTGGCTGCTGTCAAGTTACCTCAAGTAATGAGGAATTTAAGGATATATGTGATCCAGAATTTAGGAAAAGCTGAATTGATTGGTGACAGGAAAGCAAGAACTGTGTGAAAGCAAGTGCTGCAGGCAGAACAAGCCCTGAGATAAAGCCAGACCCTTTGGGCTCCGTTGTTAATTCTCAGTACTTCTGTTGTTGAGCTTTCCTACTTTCTCTGCGGTGCTTTCCTAGCATTTAGTTTTTGTCTGCACCTAACTTTGGCTTGTGTCCTGTGGTTCTTTCTATCTTGGTACTATTCATAAAGTGCTCTCCAGGATACCTGTGTCACCGCTGCTTGAGATACTTGTTATAAATAAAGGGTTCTGAGTCTTACTCCCAGGCTTTACTGAAACAGAGTTTCTAGACATGAAACCCGGGAGCCTGCCTTTTTAATAAGCTGCCCAGGTAAATCTCAGACAAACTAAAGTTTGAGAGCCAATACTATATTATTGTTTTTCTGCTTCTGTTCCTGTTATTAAATGATTTACTTTTTCAAATTCCTGGAAGAAGGAATCCAGTTAACTCAATTCGTCTTTTTAATGCCATAGGTCATGGGAAAGACCATGGATTGGGTTACCTTTTTGGTCCATTGTGGCAGGACAGGGGGTGTTAGGAATCCTCCTAAGGTTGAACCTCAACAAAGACTGTGGTGAGAGGCAGATATTCCCCAGAAGGTGGCCAGCAAAAGGAGGGCAGGCATTTGCTAAATGGGATATGTATCTCCTTTCTTGGTGACTTGGAAATGTGGGCAGACATTTTTGAAATTTATTTGGGGCCCTGAATTTATATATTTATTCTAGGCCTTTATCTATGCTGTTTGGACTTTCCATAAAAGAAGGCTGTATCAGTCATTTCACTTAAATTTTGCTTCTCCTAACATACATGAAATTTTAAAGGCATGTTGTTAATTGGTCTTCCATTCAGTACAACTAAGAATATAGAATATATACCTAACTCATTTAATCTGTAGAGCGGCATCTGCTGCTTTGATCATCTCTTCCTTATTTGAAAATGTTCCCCATCTCCCAAACTGATCAGTTGGATCAGACTACCCAGCTGCCTCCTGAGTCCTTTCATTGATTTATGTTCTTTGACAGAAAAGACACTGGTTATTGACTAAGATAAATTAGGTTTTCCTTCTTGGTTAAATTATATTGTCTTGTAAAAGCCTACTGCTGTCAAATAAAAATATGTAACAGATTGGCTTGAGGTTTGTTCATTCTGTGGTCAGAATGAATGTCATCATTGCTATTAGTTTATTCGGTAGCTATAAAAATACAGCCTCTTTTTAGTTGGTGTGTTCCCCTCTAGAATTTTAATTTTTCCTTTTGTCTGTCATTTTGGATAATAAATCATTCTAGAATATAAATGTATCTTTTTCATACTTCCAGTTTCTTCTCTCCATGAAATTTCTTCAAATTTCACGGAGGTTGTATTCCAAAAGTTAAGTAGTAAATGGGTGTATAGAATTCCTTTCAAATGGAGGAAATGAGGTAAGCTTGTCCTCAGTATTAAATCCTGAGCTTCTAGATGTCATACAGCAAAGGATAGTTCACACAGGACAAGTGAACACTGAATGACACATAATATTTATTTACAGCTGTATTCATCTTTAAATTCAAGATCTTCAAGGGAGGTATAGAAGGTTTTAGAAACATTTTCACCCTCCTGTTGTCACCCTAACAGAATATGATAGAAACTCTAAAGGGTGTTTTAAGAACTTTTAAGGACTTAAATGTTTCATTTCTTACCGTGTCTTAACAGAATATCCTTACAAAACTTGAATCTTACATTTTAAATAGTGAGAATTAATAGAATAGATCTTTGCTTAGCAATTATTAGAGTCAGGGTTTGGTAGTTGCAATGGAAGAGAAATAAAGAAGGAGTTTAATACTTTTCTAAGACCCGAAAGAAAAAAAGAGGGTAAAAGGTAATGTGGGTCTTGGGAGAGAGAGGGAGAATAGAGCATCTGAGATGGAATTAACTGAACTGGGATAAGAGAAAAATGATAATGGAAAGACTTCAGATTAGGCATTTCTCCCAGCAATTATTTAAAGGTACCATCAGTTTGGGGGGTTAATGGGAAGAAATGGAGGTATGTAAACCTAGCTGTGGCTTCATGGGGATATTTACAAGTGTGTTGTTCATAACTTGGGGAGTACCTGAAATTGCTTCCCTATTGGTTACATTTCCATTTGATCAGATTTGCTCTTTCCCAAATGGGCTTTTTTTTTTTTTTTTTTTGGATTTCTGAAGACTCTTACACTGTCTAGGACTTTTAATATTAAATTCCTTGTCTTTTGTAGTGTTTATGCTTCTTGAGGCATCTTAGCATTTCGTATCAGCTAAATAGTTCAGGTTCATTTCAGATGGAACTTTGCATGTGTAGTTGACCCTTGAACAACATGGGGGTTAATCTATGTGTGATTTACAGCCAGCCCTCATATCTGGGGTTCCTATGCGTCCCTGGATTCAACCAACCACAGAATGTGGAGTATTGAAAAATATCCATGTATGAGTGGACCTATGCAATTCAAATGTGCATTGTTCAAGGGGCAACTGTATAATAATTCCCTGTTTAAATATATTATCTGTTTAGTGTGTTCCTTTATCCTCTTTCACTTTTTTCTCCCTGCCCTTTTTTTTTTTTTTACAGAGACCTTTGATTTGTTTTTGTCTTTTTAACCAAATTTACCTTTTTATATAGTATCTTTTTGATTCTGTTCTATTGAGAATGGTCCCTAGTGAATGATGAGATCACTGGAACACATAATACATACTTTTCAGGTTTCCACAGGCACAGCTATCTTTTAATTATCCATGAGTAAAATACCTGTGCTGAGAATTAGCTTTAATTTCTTCTACCATACCATCTAGCTACATCTTGAGTGGCTGATGGTGCTATGCCATGAGTCTTTCAGAACAAGTGAGGAGTGAAAGCAAACATCTAAGAAACCTGACTCTGTTTCTTTTACCCCCTCCAAATCCAAATGAACATTAACTTAAAACACAACTAAAACTTACTTATATGGTGGGCACTTAAAAACAGTTTGAATTGAGAACTCTTTAGGCACAGCAGTATTGGGATGTATCATAGAGCTATGCTGTTGTATTCTTGTTAAGCTCTGTATACATATAATCTCCCTTGACACTATGGTTAAAGTTTCTGTTTGGACATAATTGACAAAAGTAGAGTCAAACTTCAGAAGAACGATGTCACTTTATTGTACTCTCAGCCTTTTAGGCTTTTTGTGCCTCTTCAGGCCATCAGCTTTATTATAAAGGACTTCTGAAATCCTTTGAAAGGGATTTTTGGTATAATGTGTTTTTGTATCAGCTCTTATTATATTCCTAATTCATTCATGAGGCAATATTGAGCATATACTACAATACTGAGCAACTAAATACATGCTGGTTACTGAGTAAACAAAGAAGAAGAAGGCATAGGTAGTCCTTGTCCTCTAAGAGCCTACTTTCTAGTTGGGTTGTTGAGAACATAAGCATTATAACAGAAGGTAAAATTTCAATAAGTATAGTGAGAGAGGTGTGCTTGGAATATTTTGGAAGCATAAAATAAAGACTTTAAATCCAGTGGCTAAGACTGCATTGTCCTTATAGCAGCCTCTAGCTACATTTGACTGTTTAAATTGTAAATTAATTAAAGTTAAATAAAGTTAGAATTTCAGTTCCTCAATCATACTAACCACATTTCATTGCTTGGTAACTGTATGTAGCTAATGACTACTGCATTGCCAGCACAGATATAGGATATTTTCATGATCGTAGAAGGTTCTTTAGAATAGTGTTGCTTAAGGAATTACGATTTTCAAAAGAAGGTGACACAAGAGCTGATGCTTCAAAGTTGAGTACAGGCTAGCCAGGAAAGGATTGGATAGGGTAGGATAAAACATTCAAGGTGGAGGTAGGATAACCAACAATCCCAATTTTCTAGAACTGAGGAGTTTCTTAGGATGTGAGGTTTTCAGAGCAAAAACTGGAACAGTTGGGGAAAACTGGGACAGCTGGTCACCCAAGGTAAAAGAGACTTTATGAACAAAGACTAAATCAAGAGAAAAGCATCACATGTAGAGGAATTTAAAGTTGTTTGGTGTTGTAAGAACGTAAAAGTTGATGGGAATGGTTGGGGATGTGGCTGCAGAAGTAAGCAGGGGCCAGATACAGGACTAGCAAGTGGTATTGAAACATGATCTTCTGGAGTTTCCGTTGTGGTGCAGCAGAAACGAATCCGACTAGGAACCATAATGTTGCGGGTTCAATCCCTGACCTTGCTCAGTGGGTTAAGGATCCGGCATTGCCATGAGCTGTGGTATAGGTCGCAGACACGGCTCGGATCTGGAGTTGCTGTGGCTCTGGTGTAGGCCGATAGCAACAGTGTGGATTAGACCCCTAGCCTGGAAACTTCCATATGCCGCAGGTGCAGCCCTAAAAAGACAAAAGACAAAAAAAAAAAAAAAAAAAAAGAAAAGAAAAAAAAAGAAAGAAAAAGAAAAGATCTTCTAAGGATAAAAATCCATGGAACGATTTTAAGCTGTGTTTTAAGCTGTGTTTTAAGCCGTAATTGTGTTCAGTTTTGCCTTTTAGGTAGATTTGACATGGATTTATGTGGAAGGTAGATTTGAGGGAACAAGTTTGGAGGCAGTGAAACCTGTTAGGAGAGCTGAAGTAATAGAGTAAGAGATGTGAGAAATCCTAAGGAAGGAAGGAAGTATAGTAAGGAGGAGGTGAGGAGGTGGATTTCATAAATTATTTATGAAGTATAATTGATAGGACTTGGTGTTTGATTGGACAAGAGAGTAGGGAGTCAAGGATGCACCAAGGTTTCTAGCATAGATGCTTTTCTATCCGTCTTTTCATGTCTCAGTGGCAGTCCTTTCCCCCTTCTACTTGTTTTATGCTTCTTTACCTTTTAGTCAACTCTTAACCCTGATCCTCAAACTCCCAATTTTAAGTACTTATTGCATTGTAAGAGAACTGACTGCTCAGGTAGAAAAGGAGCTCCAACCCCTGGATACACCTGAGCTCCATCTCATTTTCCTCATGTTCTTCCGTGTATCTTCACTATCCCCACTCTCTCCTGCCTGTATCCTTTCATCTCAGGGAGAACAAACTGGATAGGAGCCTTCAGGAAAAGAGATCTTATATTACACCATGTACTGTTTGGAAACTGCAATCTAGTCTGCAGTTCCTGTAGGCCTGTTCTTCTTCCTTTTCTTTACTTTCCTGAATTTGCCAGCCTTTAACACCAGTTTAATATATTCCAACTGAATATTTTTAATTGTAAATGGTATTACATTTTTATTTCATCTCTTCCTATGAGGGTGCAGATTCATGTGTGTTTTGTTCATTCATTTCTCTCTTGCGCTCAGAAAAGTGCTTGGCATGTAGTAGGTAATCAATAAATATTTGTCGAAAAATAAATTGATCCTGGTGGTAAAGTTACATGATCAAAGAAAGCAAAAGCATAATATATAGAGAGATCATTAGGTTAGGAGTTAATAAACTTGGATTCTAGCCCTGGCTTTGCCATAAAACACTTGCGTGGTCTCTGAGAAGTCACTTTTCCTTTCTTGGGCCTCAGTTCCTTCATAGGTACAACAGTGAAGTCCCTTATGTTGATGGAGTACAGTAAATAAGTGCATTAATGTGCTGCTGAGACTTCTTTAGCACTTTTGGTTTTGTGTATATAACAATTTTCTTGAAATATATGTCAAATTGTCTAGCTTTCTAAGTAACTTAACTATGAAACTATGCTTATTTTTAGATTGACTAAACTGTAATATGAAAGAACTTGAGTCTTAAAGTCATCTTAATTAGCTTTTGATTTTTAGACTCCGTGCTCTCTAAAAGAAACCGAAAGGGAGGGAGAAAATATGAGATGGGTAATTAATGTCTGAAACCTAAGTATATTCTAGGTATTCAGCTTATTATTAAGTTATACCAGTCAGTGACAGTTTAACATTTGCTTTGTGCTCAGCACTGTGTATATTGACCAGTTGATTAATTCTTTGCAGAGAGGCAAGAAGAAAAACTGAAGAATAACAATAGAGATCTATCAATGGTAAGAGTCTTAAATATAACTTTGTCATAAACCACATGTTTTTAGAAAAAGACTGTGATTTGCATCAAGTACACTCTGCTTATCATTTCAGAAATTTATAGTTTATGAAAGCTATAAATAATATCATGGTTGTTCCTGGACCATATAGAAGTGAACATATGCTTACTGGGCTGAAGCTTCTTGTAAGTAATATGAATGAATAGCTTTTTTAGGCTGTCGCAGAGGTCATAATTGGTCCCTTTCACACAGTTTTTATTAGCTTCCCCCTTAGGTTTTCAAATAAAGTAGCTGACTTTCTTTTTCTTCCTCATGTTATTCATGAGTCTTTGGCTTTATGGTGACCTGTAATCCCAACATAGGAGTTGGCCATTATGATTATGATTAGCTGCACTTGCGGAAGTTCCTGGGCCACAGATCAAACTCGCACCACAGCAGTGATGCAGACTGCTGCAGCGACAACACCAGATCCTTAACTCAGTGCACCAGAAGGGAATGAACTGTGGCCTTTATTCTTTAAGAGGCTTTTGGTTCTAAGGGTCAGGCAGACAGAAAGGAAAAGTGATTTTCTTTTTTTTCTTGTCTTTTTTTTTTGCCATTTCTTGGGCTGCTCCTGCGGCATATGGAGGTTCCCAGGCTAGGGGTCTAATCGGAGCTGTAGCCACCAGCCTATGCCAGAGCCAGGCAACGTGGGATCCGAGCCGCGTCTGCGACCTACACCACAGCTCACGACAATGCCGGATCCTTAACCCACTGAGCAAGGCCGGGGATGGAACCCGCAACCTCATGGTTCCTAGTCAGATTCCTTAACCACTGAGCCACGACGGGAACTCCTGATTTTCTTTTTAAAAGAAAAAGCAATTTTCTTTTTTAAAGGAAAAGTGATTTTATTAGCCATTTACTCATTTTTTTACAGTTATTTTATTTATAAAAAGTAGAGTTTGTTTAAGCACGTCTTTCTGAGGCTAATTATATTGCTTGACTAATTTTTCTTTTTTTTCTTTTTTTTTGTCTTTTGTTTTTTTGCCATTTCTTGGGCCACTCCCATGGCATATGGAGGTTCCCAGGCTAGGGGTTGAATTGGAGCTGTAGCTGCCAGCCTACACCAGGGCCACAGCAACGTGGGATCCGAGCCATGTCTGCAACCTATACCACAGCTCACAGCAACGCCGGATCCTTAACTCACTGAGCAATGCCAGGAATCGAACCCGCAACCTCATAGTTCCTAGTCAGATTCGTTAACCACTGCGCCACGACGGGAACTCCTGCTTGACTAATTTTTCTAGTTAATTTCTGTATATTTAACAAAAAATAAAAAATTGCTGATTAATAAAATCTTATGTGTTTATGTTCTTTTGTTTATTTATACTTTTTTTTTTGCCTTTTTTAGGGCTGCACCCATGGCCTATGGAAGTTCCCAGGCTAGGGGTCGAATTGACAGCCACAGCAACATGGTATCTGAGCCGCATCTGCCACCTACACTATAGCTCACCAAAACGCCAGATCCTTAACCCACTGAGTGAGGCCAGGGAGCGAACCTGCATCCATATGGATACTAGTCGGGTTGGTAACCTGCTGAGCCACAACGGAAACTCCCTGTTTATTTATACTTTTATGGCATAAGTAATTAAGATAGGTGTTAGCTACAGGTAACAAAATACCTAGCAGTGACTCAAACATATGAAAGTCTTTTTTATTTGCTCAAGAGGTGCAGAGATTGGTAGTCCTGGGCATGGTCATGTCATTAAGGACTCAGGTTAGCCTTCCTTAGCTCATAGTTGTTTGATGATGTTTTACTGTCAGGCATTATGTTTTTCATTCTAGGCAAGAAAAATGGGCAAAAGGTCTAAAGGGATGCTAGCCAAATTTGTCCCCTCGCATCTTTTTTTTTTTAATTAAAATATAGTTGATTTACAATGTTGTGCCAATTTCTGCTGTACAGCAAAGTGACTCAGTCATATATATATATTTATATATATATATATATATATATATATATATATATATACACATTTCTTTTTTTTTAACATTCTTTTTTTAACATGATCTGTCCCAGGAGATCAGATATCGTTCCCTGTGCCATACAGGAGGACTTTGTTGTTTATCCATTCTAAATGTAATAGAACTACCAACTCCCAGTCCATCCCTGTCCCTCCTCCCATTCCACCCCTCTTGGCAACAACAAGTCTGTTCTCCATGTCTGTGAGTCTGTTTCTGTTCTGTAGATAGGTTCATTTGGTATTTCTGTCTTTCTCTTTCTGACTTACTTCACTTAGTATGATCATCTCTAGCTGAAAGGTGTGTCCTTTTTAAAATTCTGGTTAGTACATGTGTTTGTAACTCATTGGCCAGAATTGGGTCCACATGGCCACCCCAATACTATTCCTCAGAAAATGGCAAGGACAAGAGGCCTTAAAGGTGGAGGGTGGGTTAGCCAGTTAACAAGTTTTTGCCAAGGAGCACCTTATAAAAATGAAATGAAACCAAAACTTTTGGGGTATGCTTTAGTGGTGGTTTTTCTTTAGTGTGAAATGACAATTCGTTGGTCTCCTTATAGGTTCGAATGAAATCCATGTTTGCAATTGGCTTTTGTTTTACTGCCCTGATGGGAATGTTTAATTCCATGTGAGTATCCTTTTATATGGTTTTATCTAACTACTGCTGTATGTGTGTGTATATGTGAGCAATTAACTTTTTTTGGTAATATTTTGTTTTGATGGTTCAAATTTGCAGAAGTATTAAGAATAGTATATCCATTATCCAGGTTCACAGTTGATAACATTTTGCCTCACTTGGTATCCTTTTTTCTGTTTCTCCATATCATATGTGTACTCATTCATACATTTTTTTGTGTATTTTTCTTAATCATTCAGGGGTTTGTTACAGGCTTCATACCTCTTTACCCATAATTACTAAAGTGTGTATTTCCTAAGAACATGAACATTCTCTTAATTAACCTCAATCCAATTATCAAAATCAAGAGGAATTTAATTTTGATAGAATACAATTATGATAATTTTTTCACCCTCTTAATATTGGGGATATCTTACGTATAAGGTAATGACTTAGTATTATGGGGCCTCTAAAAAGAGTTTAATATATCCTTGGGTTTTTAAGTTCCTTACTAGCATCCTGCTTCAAAATGAAGGTAGTCATATAGAGATGCTTTGGCTCTTAAAATAGAGCCTTAACCACTATAATCTTGTTTAATGATAAGGTAAGTTATTATTGTCTAAACCAGCATATAGTAGGCCTGAGTGATTGTGAGAGACTGCTTTTGAGAGAAGCTGAGAACATATCCAAAAACAACAAGCAGTCATTTATCGCTTTTCAAAGCTCACCTGGTCTGTCCCATGTCTATTAGAATCCTCCTCAGTCACTCTTTTCCTTCCCTCTCTTCTACTCTTCCTCCCCTGCTGCTTTCCTCTCTGTCTCTCCCTCTCTTTGTACCCACGTCTTGCCCCTACCTCCAGTCAATTCTCTCCCTACCTGTTAAGGGCCTACTTTTGCCAGGCATTCTAAGTATTAGAATATAACAAATAAGATATGTTTTCTGCCCTCAGTAATATCGAAATTTTATGGGGAGAAAAGACAAATAAATAAATACATGGATGGATGTTACAGATATGTGTCTGTGAAGTATAGTAGGCAGAAAAAAAGGAAGTGGTTATTTTTACCCTGGTGAAGGACTAGAGAGAATGTCCAAAATGGTTTTAATGCAGAATTTCCACTTAACTGATGACTGCTAAAATCATAGATCTTTAGAGCTGAAACAAACCTTTGGAAGAGTAAATAACTTGCCCAAGGGATCTAGAAGTCTCATAATTTCTAATTTCTAATTCTAAACTCAGTATTCTCTTTTCACTGCTATACTGTCTCTCATTTCTTAGGTATATATCACCATGGATTATCAGACAAACCACTGAAAGGTTTTATAGTTAACTAGTAAGTTTCATTGGTGTAACTCAAATATTCATAAGTTTGTCACATTCTGGACAGTACAGAGCTGGCTAAATACTCTTTTTTTTTTTTTTTTTTAAAGCTATTTAGGGTTGCACCCCATGGCATATGGAAGTTCCCAGGCTAGGGGTTAAGTCAGAGCTGTAGCTGCTGGCCAACACCACAGCTACAGCAACCTGGGATCTGAACCACATCTGCGACTTACATCACAGCTCATGGCAATGCCAGATCCTTAACCCACTGAACGAGGCCAGGGATCAAACCCGTGTCCTTATGGATACTAGTCAGGTTGGTTACTGCTGAGCCATGATGGAAACTCCCTACTCATCCATATTTTTAAAATTTGATGCTTAACTGCTTATTTTTTTAAATAATATTTTTATAGGTTAGTGATGTGTGTGTATAGTTATTCTTACTGGTCTTGGCTTTGCTATGTGATAACTACAGCAAATTTGAATCCTTCCTTTGTTTAAAGTTCAACATTTGATTTTATTCCTTGGTCTTATGTACAGATGGGTTCTAATGAAATAGACTGACTAAGAAGTAACTGTGGGGAATATAGCCAATCTTTTATAATAACTCTAAATGGAATATAATCTTTAAAAATTGTGAATCATTATGTTGAACACCTAAAACTTATGTAATATTGTAAATCAGCTGTACCTCAATTTAAAAAAAAAGAAAGGATGGTGGCCATTTCTACCAGTAGTAGTGTGGCTTTGTACTCATGTGATTTCCTTTCTTAATGTTATTTGTGAACATATTGCTGTATGAAAGGGGCATCTGCTTCAAATATATTATTTTCCCCCAAGGTGGAACCTTTTTCGTTACTTTTTTCCTCTAATTATTGAAATAATACATTATTTCTGGAGAAATTCCAATAATAAATAAATGTATAAAATATAAAGTAAAAATCACTCTGCCTTCCTCAAATAGAGTAAATGTCCTTCAAGATTTGTACTTTTTCACTCTGTGTACAAACAGATATTTGTATATATTAATTTTCATACCCCTAGATGATTATTTTGTAACCTGTGATAATTTTTTAAATACAATAATGTAACTCTTACATAATCATTTTTAATGTCGTAAGTATTCCATTGAGTGGATGCACCCTAACTTTTATATAATCTTCTATTAATCTTCACATAGAATATTCAAGATAGTTTGTACACCAGTGTATACTTATTTTCCTCAGGTATATCATAGAAGTATTGCTTGGTTAAAATTTTGATAGAAATTGTTCTCTAGAAAGGTTTTATTAATTTATATTTTTAGATTATTACCCCCCAGTACTTGTGAGTGATTCTTTCTCCATATACTTGTCATCACTAGGAATTATATATCTGTTTAATATTTGTAAATCTAATAGTTGAAAAATAATATTTCTTTTACAATTTACATTTTTTGTGAGATTTAGCATCTTTTCATATACTTACGTTTTTCCTTTATTTTCTATTTCTAAGAATTTGTTATGTTTTGAGACTATTAAACTCTCTTTTTGGAGCTATATGGAAAATATTAATTTTTATGTCTAATTTGTTACTCTTCTGTTTTATAAATGATGCCTTCCTCATACTGGGTTTTATAAATTTTTTTGTGTGTCTCTTTTTTTTTTTTAGGGCCCTACCCGTGGCACATGGAGGTTCCTATGCTAGGGGTCAAATCAGAGCTACAGCTGCCGGCCTGCATACCACAGCCTCAGCAACATCAGATCCAAGCTGCGTCTGCAACCTACACCACAGCTCATGGCAACGCCAGATCCTTAACCCACTGAGCAAGGCCAGGGATCAAACCAGCATCCTCATGGATACTAGTCAGATTTTTTTCCCCTGAGTTATGACGGGAACTCCTAAATTTTTTTCTTTCTATTTTTTATATTTAAATTTTGTTTAATTTCTTCATTTTCAGCTTTACTAAATTCTTGGCCATTGTCAATATCAGGTAGTGAATAAATAATACATATTTTCCCCAATGATTTGAAATGACTTATTATATATCAAGTAGCTTCCTAAAGCTTATGCAGTAGGTCTTAGCCAGGAGTATGTTTCAGAATAAAAGTTTAAAAAAAGAATTTTCTTTCTTTTTTTTTCTTGTTTTTTTTTTGGCCATACCCACAGCATGTGGGCCTGGGGAGCCATAGCAGTAACCTGAGCCATAGCAGTGACAATGTCACATCCTTAACTGCTAGACCACTAGGGAACTCCAAAAAAAAAAAAAAAAAGGAATTTTCTTATACTAGTAATATACAAATACTTCTAAAAAATTCAAACAATGTAGAATAAAAAGTAAAAATGGGAGTTCCCACCATGGCGCAACAGAAATGAATCCAACTGGGAACTATAAGGTTGTGGATTCGATCCCTGGCCTTGCCTAGTGGGTTAAGGGTCTTGTGTTGCCATGAGCTGTGCTGTAAGTTGTAGATGCAGCTTGGATCTGATGTCGATGTGGCTGTGGTGTAGGCTGGCAGCTGTAACTCCAATTAGACCCCTAGCCTGGGAACCTCCATATGCGAGGTTAGGCCATGAAAAACAAAACAAAAAGTCAAGGTGAACCCAAATGAGTTGAAAACTTATGTTCATGCAGAAAGAAACCTGTACACAGATGTTTACGGCAGCTTTATTGATAATTGTCATAATTTGGAAGGAACCAAGATGTTCTTAAATGGGTAAATGGATAAACTGTGGCTTGTCTAAATGGTGGAATATTATTCATTGATAAAAAGAAGTGGGCTTGGGCATGCAAAGAGGAACCTTAAATGCATATTACTAAGTGAAAGAAATCAACCTGAAAATCTTACATAGTATATATAACATTCTAGAAAAGACAAAACTATGGAGACAGTAAAAAGATCAGTGGTTGCCAGGGGTTAGATGTGAGGGAGGGATGAATAAGCAGAGCACGTAGAATTTTTAGTGTAAAACTGTTCTGTATGTTAATTAGTGGTGATAACATGTTGCTATATGTTTATTAAAATCCAAGAGTGAACCCTAATTAAACTATGGACTTTGGGTGATAATGAAGTGCCATTGTAGGTTCAGCAGTTTACAGTTATGAATAATGCTTCTATAAACATCCGTATGCAGGTTTTTGGTTTTTTTGTTTGTTTGTAGGGTTGCATCCATGGCATATGGAAATTCCCAGGCCAGGGGTCAAATAGGAGCTACAGCTGCTGGCCTACACCACAGCCACAGCAATGAGGGATCTGTGTTGCATCTGCAACCTATACCACTGCTCACAGCAACACTGAATCCTTAACCTACTGAGCGGGAGTACAGAGATCGAACCCGCATCCTCATGGATACTAATCAGATTCATTTCCACTGCACCACAATGGGAACTCCTGTGTACAGGTTTTTGTGTGTGAACATGTTTTCAACTCCTTTGGATTGATACCAAAGAGCACAATTGCTAGGCCGTATCCATGTTTTTATTCTGTTCTTTGTGTCCTGAACAGTTATATATGTATATATTTGTGACTAAGACTGTGAGTACCTAGAAGTTAAAGGCTATATATCTATTTTTATAAATGGGCATATGAAATTCAATGTCTAGTACATATTTTGATTGTATTGAACAATATTCATTCTTTACCAAAATGTCTCTTAGTTTCACCTTGATCATCTGTTTATTGTAAAATGGAATGCATTATGTCTAAAATCCATTGTATTTATTTTTATTTTTATTTATTTTTTTTGTCTTTTGTCCTTTTAGGGCCGCACCTGCGGCGTATGGAGGTTCCCAGGTTGGGGGCGTCTACCCAACAGCCACAGCAACGCTAGATCCAAGACACATAATGTGATCTATACCATAGCTCACGGCAATGCCGGATCCTCAACCCACTGAATGAGGCCATGGATCGAACCCGCAACCTTGTGGCTCCTAGTCAGATTGATTTCCACTGCCCCATGACAGGAACTCCATTTTTGTTTTTTATTTATTTATTTTTTTGCCATACTCATGGCATGCAGAAGTTCCAGGTAAGGGATTGGACCCTCATCACAGCAATGACTCGAGCTACAGCAGTGACAATGCTGGATCCTTAACCGCTAGGCTGCCAAGGAGCTCCTCTAATGTCTATTTCAGTCTTAAAAGTTATTGAGAAGTCAGATTAGACTAAAATAGAAAGGATTTGGGGAGCTCCCATAGTGGCACAGTGGAAACTAATCTGACTAGGAACCATGAGGTTTTGGGTTCAATCCCTGGCCTCGTTCAGTGGGTTAAGGATCTGGTATTGCTGTGAGCTGTGGTATAGGTTGCAGACATGGCTCGGATCTGGTGTTGCTGTGGCTCTGGCGTAGGCCAGCAGCAACAGCTCTGATTGGACCCCTAGCCTGGGAATCTCCATATGCCTAGGATGCGGCCCTAAAATGACAAAAGAAAAAAAAAAAAAAAGGAAGGATTTGAGCTCCTAGATTGCCAGAGAAGCCATAGGAGGCACCAGATTTAGCTATTTCCCTTTGGTTTCTCTTCCTGGATCATTTCCATAAATCTGAAACAGTATAATCTTTGAATTAGAAGCAATCTTAAAAGTCATTTAACACATTGCTTCTGTGCTAATACAGAAATCTCTCCAATATACTGTAGCAGATAATTTTCCATCCTCTTTCTAATTACTTTTAATGATGAGAGGCTTAAGGGTTTCTGAGATAATAATACAGTTTTGTTGAGTAGTTTTTAGGGTTTAAAAGTGGTTGCTTTTACTGAGCCAAAATAAGCTTCCCTGTTGTTCTGTTCATGAGTAGTGGTCCTGCTCTCTAGAATTGCAGAATAAGTACACTTGAAGAAATAACTGACCTATTATACGCCATCTCTCTCCTCCTTTTTCTTTTTGTTTTTGTTGTTGTTGTTGTTTTTACTTTTTAAGGGCCGCACCTGTGGCATATGGAGGAGGTTCCCAGGCTAGGGGTCTAATTGGAGCTGTAGCCGCCGGCCTACACCAGGGCCACAGCAATACCAGATCCAAGCTACGTCTTCGACCTACACCAAAGCTCACGGCAACGCCGGATCCTTGACCCACTAAGCAAGGTCAGGGATCAAACCCGCAGCCTCCTGGTTCCTAGTCAGATTCGTTTCTGCTGTGCCATGACGGGAACTCCTCCTTAGTTATTTTCATTATTAGGCTAGGCACCAATTCACTTAGCTATTCCTAAGGCCATCTTTTAGTCTCCTGGAAAAATGAATTCAAAGGAATTTTTTTTCCTCCACGTTTGTGGCTGATTTAAGGTCTCATGCACGGTAAATGTTCAGTTTCACATAAATGAATAACATAGGACATAAAATTTTTTTCTTTTTTAAAAAGCTTTTTCCAGCTTTATTGAGATACTTAATTGATACATAGTATAGAATATTGTGTATGTTTAAGGTATACAGAGTGACAATTTGATACCCATATATATTGCAAAATGATCACAACAATATGGTTAGTAAACAGATCCTTTATCTCACGTAAATATCATTTTGTGGTGGTAGTGGTGAGAACATGTAAAATTTACTCTCTTAGCAACTTTCAGGCATATAATACAGTATTAACTATAATTACCATGCTGTACATTAGATACCTAGAACTTACTCATTTTAAAACTGGAGGTTTATACCCTTTGACCAACCTTTCCCCATTCCTCCTCTGGTAACCACCAATTTAATTGTCTATTTCCAAGGTCAACTATTTTATTTATTTTTATTTTTTTGCTTTTTTTAGGGCTGCACTTGTGGTATATGGAGGTTCCCAGGCTAGGGGGTGAATCAGAGCTACAGCTGCTGGCCTATGCCACAGCCACAGCAATGCCAGATCTGAGCTGCATCTGTGACCTACACCACAGCACATGGCAGCGCCAGATCCTTAACCCATTGAGCGAGGCTAGGGATTGAACCCATATCCTCATGGGTACTAGTCAGATTTGTTATTGCTGAGCCACAGTGGGAACTCCCTGAGTTCAGCTTTTTCAAATTACACATTTAAGTAATATTGTACAGTATTTGTCCTTCTCTGTCAGACTTGTTTTACTTAACATAGTGCCCTGAAGTTTCATCCATATTGTCACAAATGGCGAGATTTCCTTTTTTTATTTCTGAAAAATATTCCATCGTTTATGTACAATATATATATTACATTTTCTTTATCCATTCAGCTGTCGGTGGATGCTTAGGTTATTTCCATATCTTGGCTATTATGAACAATACTGCGGTGATAGAGAAGTACAGATCTCTTTGAGATAGTAGTTTATTTCAGTTCCTTTGGATAAGTACCTAGACATGGGATTTCTGGGTCATATGGTGGTTCTGTTTTTAATCTTTTGAGATACATCCATACTGTTTTCCATAGTTACTATACCAATTTACATTCCCACCAGAGGTACACAAGGATTCTCTTTTCTCTACATCCTTGCTGGCATTTGTTGTCTCTTGTCCTTTTGATAATAGTCATTCCAACAGGTGTGAGGTTTTGCTTTACATTTCCCTATGGTTAGTGATGTTGACTACCTTTTCATGTACTTCTTGGCCGTTTGTATGTCTTATTTGGAAAAATGTGTATTTAGATCCCTTGCCCACTTTTTAATTGGATTATTATTGTTGTTATTATTAATGTTGTTGTTGTTGTTGTGTTGTTTGTTTTGTCTTTTCTAGGGCCACATCTGCGGCATATGGAGGTTCCCAGGCTAGGGGTCTAATTGGAGCTGTAGCTGCCAACCTACGTCAGAGCCACAGCAATGAGGGATCTGAGCCACGTCTGCAATCTACACCCCACAGCTCACAGCAATGCCGGATCCTTAACCCACTCAGCAAGGGCCAGGGATCCAATGCACAACCTCATGGATCCTAGACAGACTCGTTAACCACTGCTAATAATAACCATGTTGTTATTATTTGCTGTTGAGTTGTATGAATCCCGTGTATGTTTTGTATATTAACCCCTTATTAGATATATAGTTTGCAAATATTTTCTCCCACACCATAGTTTGCCTTTTCATTTTGCTATTTCTTTTGCTGTGCAGAAGCCTGCTTTTTAAATTTTTTTTTATTTTTTTGTTTTTTAGGGCTACACCTGCAGCATATGGAAGGTCCCAGGCTATGGGGTTGAATCGGAGCTGCATCTGCTGGCCTGTGCCACAGCCCCAGCAATGCCAGATCTGAGCTGCATCTGTGACCTACACCACAGTTCACAGCAGTGCTGGATCCTTAACCCACTGACTGAGGCCAGAGATCAAACCCACATCTTCATGGTTTCTTGTCAGGTTCATGACCCACTGAGCCAAAATGGGAACTCCCCAGAATCTTTTTCATTTGATGAGTCACATTTATTGATTTTTTTTTTTTTTGCTTGTACTTTTGGTATCATTTTTAAGTCCTTAATCCATTTTGAGTTAATTTTTATGAGTGGTATATGATAGGGGTCTAAGTATCATTCTTCTGCATGTGAATATCCAGTTTTCTTGCACCATTTATTGAAGAAGCTATCCTTTTCCCCATTGAGTATTCTGGGCTTCCTTGTCAAATATTATTTGACTGTATATGTGTGGGTTTACTTCTGGGCTTTCCATTCTACTCCATTGGTCTACATGTCTGCTTTTATGTCAGTACCATATTGGTTTGATTACTGTAGTTTTGTGATATAGTTTGAAATCAGGACCTTTGATGCCTCTAGCTTTGTTCTTTCTCAGGATTGCTTTATTTAGGATCTTTTTTTATTCCATATTAGTTTTAGTATTGGTTTTTTTCTATCTTTGTGAAAAGTAGAGTTTTGACGGAGACTGTATTGAATCTATAGATGGCTTTGGACAGTATGGACATTTTAGCAATATTAATTCTTCCAGCCTTGACCATGGATATCTTTCCATATATTTTGTGTTTTCTTCAGTTTCTTTATCAGTGTCTTATACTTTTGAGTGTATATATCTTTTTTGCTTCCTTGAATAAGTTTATCCCTAAGTATATTATTGTTTTTGATTCCATTGTAAATGGGATTTTTTTTTTTCAGGTCATTCATTGTTGGTATATAGGAATGTTGATTTCTATCCTGAAACTTTACTGGATTTATTTATTAGTTGTAGAAGGCTTTCTTTTTGGTTACAGTTTCAAATTTAAAATAGCAAGGAGCATGAAGACAATCTAAGATAAATTTGTTGGGTGTGTATGTTAGCAATAGGAGAGGTAAACACTTTGGGCTCTATTTATTCCAGCCCTCTTTTCGCAATTTAACTCCAACAGAGGGTAGTAGAGTAGCATACCTAGAAAGCATACTGTTTATAGCATATAACAAGAAAATATTGGAACAACTGTGTATCATACTTCTTGTGAGCAAATGAGAATATTTCTTCCTGGAAAAGTTATTATTTTTGTTTTGCTTTTGTAAGGTTAGTAGAAGGGAAAGATTACTTCAAGTAGATTTTAAAGTATTTTTGTCATATCCAAGTAATGACATTTTGTGATTGAGCTCTTTCCTATGTAAATATATGCTAGGAAGGCAGTTGAAAGTAGTAAGTGGATAGTCATGCATATATAGAGAACATGTCAGTATTCTTTGGAGTTCAGCTGTATAAGAAGCTCTTTACAACCACAATATAGTTATTTTCTATAAAAATACTTGTGTTAACATATAATGAAAATTGCTACCTTTTAAGTGATTTGGTAAATATTTTAACATTTCTCAGTTTTTAATTTATAAAACAATAAATATTGATGTAATCTCTAGACAAAACCATTTTATGGCCCATAATAATTTTTCAGTGTTAAGGGATCCTGAAAAAATTTAAGAACCATTAGTTTAGAAAAAGGTTGATTGGAAAAAAATCTAGGCCCTTCTTTATATCCCTGTACTGCAAGTCTCTTTTTAGAATGTCACCCTTTCTTTGTTTTTTAGAGATCAAGGGACTTAAAGTTCTATTTCTGTCCCAGATTCTTCTCTGAAACTAAGAAGCTTGTCAGTCTTCCAAAAATAACTGTTCTTTGTTTTTTCCTTTTTAGATTTGATGGTAGAGTGGTGGCAAAGCTCCCTTTCACCCCCCTTTCCTACATCCAAGGACTGTCTCATAGAAATCTGCTGGGAGATGACACCACAGACTGTTCCTTCATCTTCCTGTATATTCTCTGTACCATGTCAATTCGACAGGTGAGTGACCACATCCATTATTTAAGGTGTATATCCTTCCTTGCTGTCATGCTGTAAATTAGTCTACTTCTGTAATACTGAAAGAATCTACCTCTTGCTACTGAGATCTTTCAGTTACTTGATTTAGAATTTCAGTATATTGGAGTTCCCATCATGGCTTAGTGGTAACAAAGCCAACTAGTATCCTGAGGACACGGGTTCAATCCCTGGCCTCACTCATTGGGTTAAGGATCTGGCATTGCCATGAGCTGTGGTGTAGGTTCCAGATGTGGCTCAGATCTGTCGTTGCTGTGGCTGTGGTGTAGGCTGGCAGCTGCAGCTCTGATTGGATCCCTAGCCTGGAAACATCCATATGCCACCGCAGGTGTTGCCCTAAAAAGCAAAAAAAAAAAAAAAAAAAAAAAAAAATTAAAAAATTTAGAATTCCAGTGTATTATCTAAGACTGCTTTAAATGTGTGTTGGTTTAAATTACTCATCCGAAGGAATGGGAAGTAGCCATAAAATCAAACACTGTTTCCACATCCCATTTTTAAAGTTCTCGGTTTGTTTTGTTTTGTTTTTTGTCTTTTTCTCCTTTTAGGGCCACACCTATGGCATGTGGATGTTCCCAGGCTAAGAGTCTAATTGGAGCTGTAGCTACCAGCCTCCACCAGAGCCACAGCAACGCCAGAGCCGAGCCACGTCTGGGACCCACACCACAGCTCACGGCAACACTGGATCCTTAACTCACTGAGCAAGGCCAGGGATCAAACCCACATCCTCATGGTTCCTAGTCAGATTTGTTTCCACTCCGCCAGGACAGGAGCTCCAAGTTTGTTCTTTATTGCAGCTATTTAAAGGTAGAAAAGTAAAGAGTGGGGTTTGTCTTCTCACTCATTTCTTCTTTATTTATTAGTGTATATTTATTATACACTAGTGCCTTTTGGCACTTCAGGTGACTTTAAGTTATTCACTGTTTTTTTTTTTTTTAATTAAGTTATTCACTGTTGAGATGAAGTCTAGTTGTAGAATTTACATTCGAGCAACATGATCAAACGCTGATAGTGAAAAAGAAAGAGTGGTATAGGGTTTTGAGAGCCTAGAAGAGAAGCATGACATTTAATTAGTGGGGAATGATTCAGGCAGAAACTTTGAAAGAATGAAGTGATTTTTAAGATGGGATTTTTTTTTTTAATTAAAATATAGTTGATTTACAATGTTGTGCCAATTTCTGCTGTACAGCAAAGTGACTTGGTCATACATATATATACATTCTTTTTTAAATATTCTTTTCCATCATGGTCTGTCCCAAGAGACTGGATATAGTCCTGTGCTATACAGGAGAACCTTGTTTATCTATTCTAAATGTAATAGTTTTCATCTGCTAATCTCAAACTCCCAGTCCATTCCATTCCCCACCCTGGCCCTGGCAGTCACAAGTCTGTTCTCCATGTGTGTGAGTCTTTTTTTATTCTGTAGATAGGTGCATTTGTACCATATTTTAGATTACACTTATAAGTGATATCATGTGGCATTTGTCTTTCTCTCTCTGACTTAATTCACTTAGTATGAGAATCTCTAGTTGCATCCATGTTGTGCATTGAGATTGGATTTTTAAAAGTAAAAGAGGTTAATTAAAGTCTCTGGCTCAAGAACCGTTGATATTTCAGAGCTTGATTCAGGTTTTGAGCATACTGCCATTCAGCAGGCATTGTAGTTGGGAGGCTGACACATGCAATAAATATGAATGTGTTGATCATTTCAGTGTTTGTTACATAAATGAGACCTTCAGAGTTGTTTTTCTCCTTTTTTTTACTTTATTTTTTTAAATTTGCTTTTTAGGGCCGCGCCCGCTGCGTATGGTTTCTAGGATAGGGGTCAGTCACATCGGAGCTGCAGCTGCCAGCCTACACCACAGCCACAGCAACGTGGGATCCCTAACCCACTGAGCAAGGCCAGGGATCGAACCTGCAACCTCATGGTTCGTAGTCAGATTCATTTCCGCTGTGCCACAACGGGAACTCCTCTCCTTCTGAACGCTGTGTATAGCAGCAGGTTTTTTTGGTTGGTCTGGCACGTTGGAATCAATAGGAAATGGAATCATAGTTTAAAGCTCACAAAGATCTTTATGATCTTACCACTTAATTTTTCCCTGCCTCATCTCTTACCTCATGCAACACTCTAGCCATTCTGACTTGCCTAACAGGTTCCATGTTCCACTCACCAGACTTAGACTTTCTGTGAATGCCTTCCTTCTATCTGGATGCCTCCTGCCTTCTTCTTTTGCATATTAAATATAACTAAGTTTGAAGGGCTTCCTGGGATCACTTTCTGACACTTACTGCATTTTGTAGGATAGATGTGAGTGGGACATGACCAGATGCAGAAGTACCAGAGACTATTACTGTAGTCTAGCTAAAAGCCAACATGGTCTAAACTGTTACAGTGAGGAAAGGGATGCAAAGGAGGGGACAAAGTTGAGAAATGCATAGGGGTAAATCAGCAGATCTTAGTGATTGATTTAATGCAAGAGAGAAAGGAGACACTAAGGTGGTTTCTACATTATGACTTTGGTGACCAAATGGAGGGTGGGAATAGAGGAAAGAAGAGTAGGTTGGTTAGAAGACATGCTGTTTCAGGTGCTTGTGGGGCAGCTGAATGTGTATGTCCACCAGGAAGTTGTATTCTTGTATAGCTGAGGTGTCTACTACATTTTTTGAAATGCTTTAGCATTTTTGCTTATCCAAAGGTGAAAGCCAAGACAGTGACAACATAGATCTCTTTGTTGGTTTAACAGAGGTCCATCGATAACTAGAACATTTGTCTTAAACTTGATTGAATATGAAATATTAAAATTATAGCTAGAAAAAGTTGATGAACTACAATGATATGTACATTCTACTTTAACAGAGAGGAATTCTATTTTAATTACATACAGATGTTACTACTTTATTTGTAATGGCTCACAATAGTGATTTTAGATGTACCATTTGCGCTGCTGCCTGGTCATTGTTACCTAGAAATCACCAAAATCAACATCTGAAACTGTAAGTTTTTTTTTTTTTGTCTTTTTGCTATTTCTTTGGGCCGCTCCCACGGCATATGGAGGTTCCCAGGCTAGGGGTCCAATCGGAGCTGTAGCCCCCAGCCTATGCCAGAGCCACAGCAACTCGGGATCCGAGCTGCGTTTGCAACCTACACCACAGCTCACGGCAACGCCGGATCGTTAACCTACTGAGCAAGGGCAGGGACCGAACCTGCAACCTCACGGTTCCTAGTCGGATTCATTAACCACTGCGTCACGAAGGGAACTCCTGTAAGTTTTTTTTTTTTTAATATTGAGGCTTTAATAAACATCTTTTAGTAATTGATAGAACAAACAGATTAAAAAGGTACTAGACATATAGAAGATATAGAAGACCTGAACAACATGTAGAAGATATAGAAGACCTTAACATGTAAAACTAACAGGACCTAATAATTGCAAAATAAATGTTTTTTTTTTTACAAGTAACCATGAAGTACTTAGCAAAATTGATCATTACTAGCAATGAAACCATCTTAACATGTCATAGGATTCAAACAGTATTCAGCTAGTTCCCAAATCAGAATGGAATTAATCTAGAAAGCGGATAAAACGAACAAATACCTGAAAATCCCCAGATGTTTGGAAATTAAGAAACAAATTTCTAAATAGAGAAATATGCTTCATAAAGTGAATTCCAGTAAAAATTAGAAAATGTATTAAACTCAATTTGAATAAAAGAATTATATATATCTCAACATGTGAGACGAAGCACAGATACGCTTACAGAGAAATTTTAGCCTAGGGAATTCCCACTGTGGCGCAGCAGAAACAAATCTGACTAGGAACCATGAGGTTACAGGTTCGATCCCTGGCCTCGCTCAGTGGGTTAAGGATCCTGCATTGCTGTGGCTGTGGTATATAGTCCAGCAGCTTGTAGCTCTGATTCGACTCCTAGCCTGAAAACATCCATATGCTGCCAGTGTGGCCCTAAAAAGCAAAAAATAAATAAATAGATAAAATAAAAATCCTTTTCCAAAAATTACATTAACATCGGATTTTAAAAAAATTTCATTCAGTATAGTTGACTTACAATGTTGTATTAGTTTCAGGTATACAGCAAAGTCAGTTATACATATAGCCATTTCTTTTTTCCCATATAGTTTAGTAGATTTCCCTGTGCTATATAGTACGTCCTTGTTTGTTATCTATTTTATATACAGCAGTATGTATATGTTAATCCCGTCTTCCTAATTTATCCCTCCCCTCCACAGTTTCCCCTTTGGTAACCACAAGTTTGATTTTGAAATTTGTGAATTTGTTTCTGTTTTATAAATAAGTTCTTTTGTATCTTTTTTTTTTTTTGGTCTTTTGTCTTTTTGTTGTTGTTGTTGCTATTTCTTCGGCCGCTCCCGCGGCATATGGAGTTTCCCAGGCTAGGGGTTGAATTGGAGCTGTAGCCACCGGCCTACACCAGACCCACAGCAACGCAGGATCCGAGCCGCGTTTGCAACCTACACCACAGCTCAAGGCAACGCCGGATCGTTAACCCACTGAGCAAGGGCAGGGACCGAACCCGCAACCTCATGGTTCCTAGTCGGATTCGTTAACCACTGTGCCACGACGGGAACTCCTTTTGTATCATTTTTATTAGATTCTACATGTAAGTGATATCATATGATATTTATCTTTGTCTGATTTAGTATGCTCATACTAAGATTAGCACTTAGTATGCTAATCTCTCAGGGCCGTCTGTGTTGCTGAAGATAAAATATTTCATTCTTTTTTATGGCTGAGTAATATTACATTATATCTATATACCACAACTTCTGTACCCATTCTTCTGTTGATGGACATTTGCTTCCATGTCTTGGCTACTGTAAATAATGTTGCAGTGAACATCCGCATACGTGTATCTTTTCAAATTACAGTTTTCCTTGGATATATACCCAGGAGTGGGATCATATGCTAGTTCTCTATTTAGTGGGTTTTTGGGTTTTTGGTTTTTTTGGCTGCACCCACAGCATGTGGAAGTTCCTAGGCCAGGGCTCAGACCCATACCACAGCTGTAACCAGAGCCACAGTAGTAACAATGCCAGATTCTTAACCTGCTGAGCCACAAGGGAACTCCTACACTTAGTTTTTTAAAGAACCTCCATACTGTTCTCTATAGTACTACACAAAATTACATTCCCACCAAGCCAAAAAAAATTGTTTTTGAAAGGAGTTCCTGTTTTGGCTTAGTGGCCACTAATATCTATGAGGATGCAGGTTCGATCCCTGGCGTCACTCATTGGGTTAAGGATCCCAGCTGTGGTGCAGCTGGCAGCTGTAGCTCCAATTCGACCCCTAGCCTGGGAACTTCCATATGCCACAGGTGCAAGCCTTTTTTAAAAAAGAAAAAAAAAAATCCCACCAACAGTATAGGAGAATTCCCTTTTCTCCATACCCTCCCCAACATTTATTGTTTGTGGACTTTTTCATGATGGCCATTCTGACTGGTGTGAGGTTTTTTTTTTTTTTGTCTTTTGTTGTTGTTGTTGTTGTTGTTGCTATTTCTTGGGCCGCACCCGCGGCATATGGAGGTTCCCAGGCTAGGGGTCTAATAGGAGCTGTAGCCACCAGCCTACGCCAGAGCCACAGCAACGCAGGATCCGAGCTGTGTCTGCAACCTACACCACAGCTCACGGCAACGCCGGATCGTTAACCCACTGAGCAAGGGCAGGGACCGAACCCGCAACCTCATGGTTCCTAGTCGGATTCGTTAACCACTGTGCCACAACGGGAACTCCTGGTGGGAGGTTTTGATACCTCATTGTAGTTTTGATTTGTATTTCACTAATAATTAGTGAAAGCACATCTTCGCATGTGCTTTTTGGCTATCAAACTTTTTTTTTAATGAAATAAATGTTACAAATGATTATTGAGAAAGTTCATCAAGCTGATCTTTAAACTCCTTTCAAAAAATCTGATGAGGAAAAAAAAAAAGGAGTTCCTGTGGTGGCTCAGCAGAAACAATCTGACTGGTAACCATGAGGACACAGGTTCAATCCCTGGCCTCGCTTAGTGGGTTAAGGACCTGGCGTTACCATGAGCTGTGGTGTAGGTCACAGAAGCAACCTGGATCCCACATTGCTGTGGTTGTGGTGTAGGCCAGCAGCTACAGCCCCTAAGCTGGGACCCTCCATATGCCGAGGGTGCAGCCCTAAAAAGACCAAAAAAAAATCTGATGACGTGTATGTGTATCAGTGAATTATATCAGGTTTGCCATGGTCATACAGTGATCAGCAAACTTTTTCTCTAAGTGTCTAGATGATAAAATATTTTTACATTTACTTTTCAGACCATATTGTGTCTGTCACAACTACTCAACTCTGCCATTATAGTATGAAAACAGCCTTAGACAATATGTAAATGCATGAGTGTGGCTGTGTTCCAATAAAACTTTATGTACAGGAAACAGGCAGCAGGCCAGCCACAGTCTGCAAATCCCTGAAGGTTCAGGCAGAGACTGCTACAAACTCTGCCGGTATGGCATGAAAACAGTCCTGGACAATATGTATGTGAATGAGTGTGGCTGTGTTCCAGCAACACCTTATTTATGAAACCAGTAGACCAGCCATGCTAATTTCTGAGAACTAGAGGGTATAAAATGTGCTACAAAGTTAAAAGTAGGAATATCTACAGATACTAGACTGGTAGAGCTTAACGACATAATTGCTTATTGAATACAAAAAAGGGGAGAGGGAAGGGGCAGCACAAAAACACAGAATTCAATGTGTTTGTTTGCAGCCATGGCGTATGTATGCTCATATTGTTAATTTCCACTTATCCAGTTCTATACATTGAATAAGAGAAAAAAGTATATAGGGCTATAGTATAAGTATCCTGAGATAATAAAAATCTTGGGAAAAAAAATCACTGAAATGGCCTCCTTTTATAATTAGGTGCAAAGAGTTTCTGTACTGTTTTCCACTGTTTGTTAGTTTGTATACTGGAGAATTATGAATTTATATCCAATCTGAAATAACTTTAGCATTTGAAATATTACTATGGAATGTGTGTTTCTTTTTTTGCATTAAAATACTTGCTTGCTCTTGCTCTTTCCATGCTTTATTTTAATTTGTTGTTTTATTTACTTTTAGGATCTTAGGTTACATGGTAGTTAACTCTACATGCCTGTGAAATCAGCCATCATAAATTGAGGCTTTCAGATTATAGAATGCAGTATGAATCCCTCAATGAGGCAAAGAAATAGGCCAGTTGGTTTCCAGTTATACACTGAAGCATAACGTAATTTTGAGAGAACTTAATGAATTGTTTTTTTTTTGGTTTTTTTTGAATCGTGATTGGTCATATGCTGCCTTATAAGATTTTTTGTCTACTTGTAATTTTCATCTTCTGCTTTCCTCTCCAACTCTTTTAAGGGTTCTCAATTGTCTATATATACTTGAAAGTTTACACCAAGAAGGCTCATGTGAAACAAACAGTAGATACTGCACTTAAATATAAACTTATAAACTTGGCCAATTGAGCATACCATTTTTTACTCCCTAGAGCAAAGTATGAAAATTCATGTTTCCCCTAACATCTTGTAGAAATTGTCAAACTTGAGTTTTACCAATCTAATAGATAAGAATTGCTATCTCGTTATAGTTTTAATTTGTATTTGGATTGAGCATCTCTACTGTCTAAGAGCTATTCATATAGTTTTTTCTTTATTTGGTGGGTGAGACACTATGTTTTTTGCCTATTTTGCTATTAGGTTCTTGGTATTTTTATTAATTAATTAGATTTTAAGGAGATTAGCCCCTTTGTGTGATATGTTACAAATAATTTTTGCAAATCATCATTTTTGTTTCAGTTTTTCTTAGTGTGGTTTTTGCCATGCAAAGTTTTTAGAATTTTTTTTTCTTTTTTGGTTTATTAGTCTCTTTTGTTTTTTGGATTTTGGTTCATGGTTAGAAAGTTCTTTAGTACTCCAAAATTACAAAGAAATTCATCCTTGTTTTCTTTTAGTAAAGAAGGTTTCATTCCTTACATTTAAGTCATGGGTTGATACATTTGCAGTTGATACTGGTGTACCTTATTTATTCTTTCTTTGCTGTCTTTTACTTTGCCAACTATAATATGATTTTTATGAGGGAAAACATGAAAACATGGATTCATTTGAGATCATGGGTTGCCTACCTTTTTTTTTTCAAAGACTAAGAAGCTAGAGAGAGGGTCAAAAGAATACACTGGGGTAAATGATTATTCTTAATAGAATTGGTGTGTTTTTGAAAACAGTGAACCCCTGTCAGAAGCCTGATATTAGTATTTTCTCTGGAGGGCCTGTATGAATTGCTCTTTGAAATTTTAAAGTCTGTTCAGATCTCAGTGCAAGTGTTTGGTTGGGGTCACTCCTACTTTTTTCACATCTTGTATGATTAGGTCTTTTGGAATGCATGGGTGTCATAAGGTGGGCAGAGTCATCTGAACCCCTGGAGTGAAGGAATATGGAGGAGTAGCTCAAAACATGTGTCATGACTAATCTCAGGGTTTAAACTTGTCAGTCCAACTGCCCATGGTAGTTTTCCTGAGGAATCCTCAAAGCAATCGTTTGTTATACTCTGAAGCTACTTTCTGGTTTCCTGTGTTCAGTAATCTAGTGCTTTTAGTCTTTTGTGTTTATTGTGGTAAGGTAGACATAACATAAAATATACTGTTTAACCATCTTTAACTGTACAGTTCTGTGACGTTAAGTATACTGTATATTGTTGTACAACCATCACCACTGTCCATCTGTAGAACTTTTTCATCTTCCCAAACCGAAAATTTGTGGCCACTGAATGCTAGATCTTTTCCCCCTCCCCTCAGTCCCTGGCAGCTACCATACTACATTCTTCCTCTGTGAATTTGACCTCGTATAAGTAGAATCATACTTACTTTTTTTTGTGACCGGCATGTTTTCAAGGCTCATCCATGTAGCATGTGTCAGAATTTCCTTTCTTTTTTAAGGGCGAATAGATATTCCACTGTATGTATCTGCGACATTTTGTTTATTTGTTTGTCAAAGGACAATCGGACTGCTTCTTCTTTTTGGCTATTATGAGTAATGATGCTGTGAGCATGGTTGTATAAATGTCTGAGTTCCTGTTTTCACTTATTTTTGCATAGATACCTACCAGTAGAATTGCTGGGACATACCGTAATTCTATGTTTAATTTTTTGAGGAATCAACATAATGTTTACATAGCTACTCACTATTTTACCCAATACTGTTAATCTTTTTTTTTAATTTTCCCACTGTACAGCAAGGGGGTCAGGTTATCCTTACGTGTATACATTACAATTACATTTTTCCCCCAGCCTTTCTTCTGTTGCCCAATACTGTTAATCTTAAAGCTTCAGTTCACCACCAGCTTGAGATCATTTTCAAAAGAATACAAGTGATTTCTCATGCTTTTGTTTCAGTGAGTGAAAACCATAATTTCATTTAATCAGGGTTGATGTTTATGCTAAATGTGTAAGAACAAAGTGTATTTTATTCACCTCCAGCAATGGTAGAGTGGCTTTGCTTCCTTTTCTTTTTTTTTCCTTTTTTGCTGTGCCCCAGCATGCGGAAATTCCTGGGCCAGGGATTGAACCCATGCCACAGCAGTGACCAGAGCCACAGCAGTGACATCGCTGGATCATTTAACCACTAGGCCACCAGGGAATTCCTGGTTTTGCTTGTTTTAATGGGGAAGGCTTCACGCAGTAAATTAGAATATAGCATCTAGGAGAGTGAGAAACATTTTATTAATATCTTTAAAGTGTCAGTTTAATTGCTGGAGTAGATATTTTTATCACAAGTTTTCCAGAATTTATTTATTTTTTTCTTTTCTTTTCTTTTTTTTTTTTTTTTTTTTTTAGGGCCTCACCCACGGCATATGGGTTTCCACGCTAGGGGGCAAATCGGAGCTGCAGCTGCTGGCCTACCTACATCAGAGCCATAGCAGTGCCAGATCCGAGCCGCATCTGTGACCTATGCCGCAGCTTGAGGCCACATCGGATCCTTAACCCCGTGAGCGAGGCCAGGGATCCAACCTGCCTCTTCATGGATACTAGTTGGATTCTTAAGCTGCTGAGCCACAACCGGAACTCCCCAGAATTTATGTTTTTAATATCTTTTATCTGTGAAAGATTATGACTACATTTGCAAGTGTCAGTTAATAACATCTCTATGGTATTAACCAAAATCCACTTCTTTCACTAAATGGTGTAGGGTAATTAAATCAGCTAGCTCTAGTCCCTTCATGACATCATGACAGTAACCCAAGCACACACACACGCACACACACATGCTAAATAGATAAATAGATGAATAAATAGATACAGATTTTAAAAGTATCACTTTAAGAAAACTTCTAACTTTATCATTGTCATGTGACTATCATAACATGCCCCCCCTTAAGATGGAGGTATAATATTAGACTGAATTAAGGTATTTTTGCCCCTGTCTATAAGAGAACTTATTTTTCAAGGAGAAGCAGAAACTATACTGATCGTATACTAAATTTTAAGACACATTCCTACTTCAGAATCTTTAAAATTGTAGAGAGCAAGGAGGAATGAATTATACTGTTGAGGAAATACAGTATTTGGAGGTAAAACGCCAAAGTTTGATTGTTAAGCCACTTACTGGCTGAGTGTCTTTGGGGAAATTATAACCTCTCAGAGTCTCAGTTTTCACAAAGGTGAAAAGGGGTTTAGTGTACAAACTCACCACATTATGATAATCAGATGACAGTGGTATGGAAAGTTAACAGTTGTTCTTAAGGTGATACTTTTTTTTTTTAACCAATTAGCGCCTATCCCCACCCTTGGAGTATTTTTAAAATGAGTGTTTTTTTCTTAGCCCAAGATAGGACTGGTTTTTTTCTCCCCACAGGTTGAAACATGGTGATATGTCATATTAACTGAAAATAAATCTAATTACCTTTCCTGATTTTATCTTTCTCCTTTTGTTTACTTCCTTAATATGTAGTGATCAGTGATTAGCTGCCTTGACCTTCATATCACTATTTCCTTTGTGTGAATTTGTAGCAACGGAAATGGTAGGTCTGCCAGCTTTTTTCAGAGGTGTTAAGTTAGTCCGGGGTAGTGATGGAATTTAAGAACAAAAGGAAATTTTCTTGACTCCTAAAATTAAGAGACATGCTTTTTTATCTTTTCCTTTTCTTATTGTGAGTCAGTAGTGATTGAATAAATAGTCGTCTTCTCTATAGAAAGTGCTCTAAATCTTAGAGCAAATACAAGCAAACTAATCTGGTAAATAACTAAGGGAAAACTGGTCTATTCTTATAAATTTATGTGATAGTAAAAGCTTTGCACAGAATTCTCTTTGCTTTGAAAGCAAAAAGGATTAATGGTTCTGAGAAAAGTGGAAGAGTTTCTTACCTTTTTTTTTCTTTTGTTATCCGCAACTTTTTTTTTTTTTGGCTACATCTGCAGCATATGGAAATTCCCGGGCCAGGGATCTAATTCAGCCATAGCTTCAACCTATGCCACAGCTACAGCAATACCAGATCCTTAGCCCACTGCAACAAAAGCGAGAACTCCTGTCATCTGCATCTTGATATATAACTTTATGGATGTAATGACTATAACTTGAAGAAGTATCGATGAGAATTTGTCAATGTCTCCTTCAGCAGACGTATGTGATAAAAATAAGTAAATTTTATTTTTTATCTCATCCTTTTGGCTTTCCCAGGAAAAGGAATTTTGGTATGGCTTATTATATATCTGTAAAAACAGGTTGTAATTATGTCATGTCAGGATATCTTAAAGTGATCAAAATGATAGAAGGTCCAGATAGATGCCTGCCATCTCCTGCATCTCATTATTAATTTATGTTACATTATTTAAGGATTAGAACTTAATTTCAGCATAGCTCATCTGTAAGTAAGGTATTTTCATTTGTAGTATTTAACTTCAAATCGGAGAATGCATGATTCAGAAAGTGATATAACTACTGAGAAGAACAGGTTATTCAGGCATGAGCATAATCTGATCCCCTTGAATTATTTCAGTGCGTGAGTTCAAGGCTTTATTAAGAATATTCCTGTCCTTGCTGGAGATTGATTCAAGTCCTCATACTATGCCAGGAATTTTTCTTTAATTCTAAGAATGTAAGAACAAAAAAAGTGATTTTCTCTATACGCTTATGGAACTCACAGTTTATGTGGGAAGACAGACCCATTAAGTAATAGTAGAGTGTGATTGATGCCCTTTGTGTGTATGTGCTTGCACAAAATGGTATGGGGCGGGGTGGTGGGGGTTGGGGAATGTGCTGTAAAAGTAAAACGGCTTCAAGAATTAGTTCTTCGAAACTAAGATTTTATATAAGGGGACCATTTAATTTGTATCTTGAAGGATGAATGGGGATTTCCAGTCGTATCAGAATATTAGTATAGAATGAGAAAAATCATAGAGGCTTGAAAGTGTGGGATGAATATAGAGACCAGAATTCAGAATTGTTAGTGGAATGTAACAGGAGATGAAGCATGTCACTGCTTAATGACAGTCTGTGCCTCACAGTATAGCGTTAAGTGATTACTCTGCTTTTTTCCATGTCTTTCTTATAGTGCAAGTCTGTTAGTGGCACATTCTCTTAATCTTCGTTTAGCAAAAAATATTTTATATTTATTTTTGAAGGTTATTTTCATGGGATATAGAATTCTAGGTTGACTCTTTTTTTTTAATCCTTTAAGCATTTTAAAATGCCTTTCCGCTATCATCATCATCTTCTTTCCACTGTTTTCATTGTTTCTGATGAGAAGTCCTTCATATCTTTGAATCCCTGTAGATAATGTGTCACTTTTCTCTGGTTGCTTTCAGATGTTTTTTTTCTTTAAGTTTGGTTTTTAGCAATTTGAGTATGATGTGCCTAGGATATTTTTTAAAAATTATCCTGCTGGAGCTTATTGTTTTTATAAAATCTGAGAAAATTTCAGCAATTATTTCTTCAAATATATTTTTTTCTGCCCCATCCTTTCTTCTAAAGATTCCATTTACATATATGTAAGATCAATAGTCTTATTGGTATTGTCCAATAGGACACTGAGTGTTCAATTTTTAAATTTTATTTATTTATTTATTTATTTTTGTCTTTTTAGGGCTGCAGTTGTGGTGTTATGGAAGTTCCCAGGCTAGGTGTCGAATTGGAGTTGTAGCTGCTGACTTTTGCCACAGGCATAGTGCCACAGCCTCGCCAAATCCAAGCCTTATCTGGAACCTACACCACAGCTTATGGCTATGCCAGATCCTTAACCCACTGAGCAAGGCCAGGGATTGAACCCACATCTTCATGGATACTAGTCAGGTTCATAAGTGCTGAGCCACATCGGGAACTCCTGAGTGTTCAGTTTTTTAAAGTTTTTTTCTCTGTGTTCTTTAGATAGGATAATTTCTAGTAATTTGTTTTCAAGTTCACTGACTCCTCTTTCACCTGTTTCATCATCTAAACTCATCCAGTGATTTAAAATTTTTGACTGTAGTATTTTTTTAGCTCCAGAATTTCCATTTGGTTCATTTTGGCTTTTCTCTTTCCCTGCCGAGATTTCCTATTTGTTCATTTATTATGAAACATATTTTTTTTATATATCCTTAAGCATAGTTACTTAGCTGCTTTACACATTCTTTGTACTGATTCTAATGTTTGGATCATCTCAAGGTTGAACTGTATCTATTGCCTATTCCCTTTAGTATTTTCCTTGGTATGTCTTGGATTATATCTTGGGCATTGTGAATGATAGGCTGTAGAGATTCTAGATTCTGTTATTTTAATAAGTGGGAATTTTTTTGTTTGTTTAAGTGTGCAATTAAGTTGGCATTCAGACTCCAAAGTCTTTCTTCTTTGTGGTATGCAATACCTGAAATCTCACTTATTTTAGTTTTAGCTCGGCTGTCTGAAGGCAAGTCTCATGCATGAATGGTTTAAGAGTCAACCAGGGATATGGGTGGAGTTTAGATGTAGAATTTTAAACTACCCAGTGTTAGCTCTCTATTTTCCAGAAATTTTTTCCCCTTGATTTTCAGGTGTTGTAGTTGACCTAAATCCTGTCCTTTGGTTCTTCAGACCAATAAGGCTACGGTTTCATTCTGAGTTTTGGATACCCCTCACAGTGTCAGCTGGGTTCTACTATCCATTGTGAGATTTAAAAGTATAAAAAATTTTTGTCTTCATACACAAAGCTAAAATTCAGAACATTTTTCTTGACTGACTGAAAGCATCACTTGATTCCCTAATCCCTTCAAAAGAGACCTTAATTACAAAAGAGGCCTTTGGACAACCCAGGACTGAAAAATTCATTTAGCTTTACAAAGGAAATGGGGTTACTCAGGTGCAGATTTGATGTGCTCATCTTCTTTTCAGAATTTTGATTTCCACTATGCAAGAATATGTGTTGAAGTCTGCAATATAATTTGTTAAAACATTCTAGGATGTTAGAGCCACAGCCACACAGGACTGTGGCTCCTTGAATGTGCTTGGTGAGGAAGTTTGAAGGACCCAGCAGGGGGCTTCAGATTCCCAACACTATTTTATCTATTTTCTGTGTTGGATTTTTACATGAGATTTTGTTTAAAGAGAGAATTCTGTGGCTAAAGGATCTGAAAACAATTCATCTGGCGAACCCTCTTCTTTTAAATGTAAGGAAAATTGAGATTTGGTAAAGTAAAAAGATAGTGCTTATTGTTTTCTTTGCCTAGTTTGCTAGTACTGGAAAACAAGTCTTCTGACTGCTAACCCAGTACTATTTCAGCTATACCAGTATTGTACTATCATTAAATATTTAATCTCTGTGTTATTCTCCTAAACAGCCTATTTTGATATAGTGTGAAAATCCTGGGACTATTGGATGGGGCCATTTGAGGTGATTGGATTTTACACACAGCATTATGAATAAAGTAAAGATTATGTTATGGGGGAGTTCCCATCGTGGCGCAGTGGTTAACGAATCCGACTAGGAACCATGAGGTTGTGGGTTCGGTCCCTGCCCTTGCTCAGTGGGTTAACGATCCGGCGTTGCCGTGAGCTGTGGTGTAGGTTGCAGACGTGGCTCGGATCCTGCGTTGCTGTGGCTCTGGCATAGGCCGGTGGCTACAGCTCCAATTCAACCCCTAGCCTGGGAACCTCCATATGCCGCGGGTGCGGCCCAAGAAATAGCAACAACAACAACAACAACAAAAAAAGATTATGTTATGGGAACTTGATGAGAAATTGTAATCAATTGGAAAAGAAGGCTGGTTGCCAGATGCTAGAGGAACTAATGAAGAGTGAAGAGAAGACTGCCATGGCTGAGTTATTTTAGCTAAATGACTAAGGAATAAAATTTAGCAGAATATTTTATTGCCTGTGACCTGGGTCTTCCCAAAATATCCAGTTAGCAACCAACAACTTCCTTTTCTTGATCACCGGTCCTTATCCTTTGCAGAGAGGAAGGAACGCAAATCCTGTAGTGGTATTTTTCTGGGTTTCCTGCCAAAAGAAGGCATGATTACGGGAAAATGTTTTTCCTTTGTTTTTCCCTTCTGACTCTTCAGTTGTTACCCTGTTATACAGGACTAGACAGAAATTCAAAATAATTGTTTTATATTTTTCTAAGACCTTATTATATCTTACATTTTACTTCTCTGTTAAGTGTTCTTCTATATCATCCTCATAATTAAAACTCCTGTCTTTTAGCAAAATGCATATTTCTAAACTAAATCTTCCTAATTAAGAAGGCCTGAAAAATTGGAGGAGAATTGAGAGACTGAGGAAGCAGTCAGGTCAAGTTTAATAGATAAGAGTGTTGAAAGATATAAAGGCGATAACATATGCAAACATACCTGCTATATAGTATGAAGCTCAGTGAGTATTTATTGAATTACCTGACAGTTAGATCTCCTTTTTTAAATCTGCATGTGAGGATAATAATAAGCCTGCTTCACTGAGTTGTTATAAGGATTAAATGAGAATATACATGTGAGGTGCTTAGAACAGTGTCTACCACTTTGAGATTACACCTGTGGAAATATTTGCCTTTATTTTAAATTATCCTGTTTAGCAATATTTCAAAAAAGTTGAAGGCAAGGAACGAGAAAAGGATATACAACTGTTATTAATACAATGATTATTTTTCCATATAGTCCTTTTTTATCATTTATTTATATATATATTTTTTCCTACTGTACAGCGTGGTGACCCAGTTACACTTACATGTGTACATTCTTTTTTCTCACATTACATGTTCCATCATAAGTGACTAGACATAGTTCCCAGTGCTACACAGCAGGATCCCATTGCTAATCCATCCCGAAGTCAACATTCTGCATCTGTTTACCCCAAGCTTCCAGTCCCTCCCACTTTTTTCCATATAGTCTTACATTCTTTATATACTTTTTTTTTTTTGGCCACACCCACGGCATATGGAAGATCCTGGGCCAGGGGTTGAATCTGAGCCACAGCTGCAACCTAGGCCACCAGATTCTTTAACCCACTATGCTGGGCCAGGGATCAAACCTGCACCTCTGCAGTGACCCAAGCCGCTGCGGTCAGATCCTTAACCCCCTGTGCCACGGCAGGAACACTTGCATTTTTTATACGCTATTTTAAATTTCAATTTTATTTATTTATTTTGCTTTTTAGGGCTGCATTCTCATCATATGGAAGTTCCCTGGCTAGGAGTCAAATTGGAGTTGTAGCTGCTGGCTTACGCCACAGCTACAGCAACGTGGAATCCGAGCCAAATCTGTGACCTACACCATAGCTCATGGCCATGCTGGATCCATGATCCACTGAATGAAACCAGGGATCGAACCCTCATCCTCATGGACACTAGTCCAGATGTGGCTCAGATTCGATCCCCGGCCTGGGAACTTTCATTTGCCTCAGGTGCAGCCAAAAAAGGGGAAAAAAAGAAAAGTATTTTTTTGCTTTTATTTTGTATTTAATGATTTTTATTTTTTCCATTATAGCTGGCTTACAGTGTTCTGTCAATTTTCTACTGTACAGCAAGGTGACCCAGTCACACATACATATTATATATACATTCTTTTTTCTCACATTATCATGCTCCATCATAAGTGACTAGATATAGTTCCCAGTGCTATACAGCAGGATCTCATTGCTTATCCATTCCAAAGGCAATAGTTTGCATCTATTAACCCCAGATTCCCAGTCCATCCCACTCCTCCCCCTCCCCCTTGGCCACCACAAGTCTGTTCTCCATGTCCATGATTTTCTTTTCTGTAGAAAGGTTCATTTATGGCATATATTAAATTCTAGATATAAGTGATATCATGTGGTATTTGTCTTTCTCTTTCTGACTTATCTTAGTATGAGATTCTCTATTTCCATCCATGTTGCTGCAAATGGCATAATTTTGGTTTTTTTTTATGGCTGAGTAGTATTCCATTGTGTATATATACCACATCTTCTGCATCCATTCATCTGTCGATGGACATTTGGGTTGTTTCCATGTCTTGGCTATTGTGAATAGTGCTGCAGTGAACATATGGCTGCAAGGAAAGTTTTGTCCAGATATAAGCCCAAGAGTGGGATTGTGGAGTTGTATATGGTAGTTCTATGTATAGTTTTCTAAGGTACCTCCATACTATTTTCCATAGTGGTTATGCCAATTTACAATCCCACCAACAGTACAGGAGGGTTCCCTTTTCTCCATACCCTCTCCAGCATTTGTTATTTATGAACTTATTAATGATGGCCATTCTGACTGGTGTGAGGTGGTACCTTATAGTAGTTTTGATTTGCATTTCTCTAATAGTCAGTGATGTGAGTTGAACATTTTTTTCATGTGCTTGTTGACCATCTGTATGTCTTCTTTGAAGAAATGTCTGTTCAGGTCTTTTGCCCGTTTTTCATTGGGTTGTTGGCTTTTTTGCTGTTGAGTTGTGTAAGTTGTTTGTGTGTTTTAGAGATTAGGCCCTTGTCTGTTGCATGGTTTGAAATTATTTTCTCCCATTCTATAAGTTGTCTTTTTTTTTTTTTTTGGTTTCCTCTGCTGTGCAAAAGCTTGTCAGTTTGATTTCATTGCACTGGTCTATTTTTGCTTTTATTTCTGTTGCCTTGGGAGACTGACCTGAGAAAACATCTGTAAGGTTGATGTCAGAGAATGTTTTGCCTATGTTCTCTTCTAGGAGTTTAATGGTGTCTTGTCTTACATTTAACTCTTTAAGCCATTTTGAGTTTATTTTTGTGCATAGTGTGAGGGTGTGTTCCAGTTTCACTGGTTTACATGCAGCTGCCAGTTTTCCCAGCATCGCTTGCTGAAAAGACTGTCTTTTTCCCATTTTATATTCTTGCCTCCTTTGTTGACGATTAGTTGACCATAAGTGTCTGGGAAAGAAAAGTATTGCACTGCCTGGATTTCCATGAACTTCAGCCTTGGTTGCTAAAGTGCCTGTTGTTTTAGCATTTTTGTTGTTGTGGTGGTTGTTGCTGTTAGGGCTGTTTTCCATCTCTAGCAGTGGCTTGTGTCTAGTAGTCGTTTATATGTTTTTAGTTCATAATGAGACTACCTTTTCAGTCTGCCTTTTCTACCCATTCAAGTCTGCCTCTCAAAATATTTCCTATTTTCATTTCATTTGTCTTTAAATCCGTACCTATAATTTAAAGGGCATCAGAGGTTTTTATACTGGTCTTTATCTCTAAAATGATAAGGACTCACTTAATTGACCCTTTTGGTCAGAAAAACTGAGCAAAGATGCCTTGTATATTTTGTCTAGAGTGTATTATGGTAAAAACATGTAACGAGACAGATGTGTTTATCAGCAGCTAATTCTGTAATGTCTTATTATTTCAAATATTATCTTTAAAGTGATTTCCCATCATGCCTAGCTTAATGTCAGATGTATTGTAGTTGGTCAGTACTTACTGATAAAATAAAAACGTTTATCTTATTGCTTTGTGCAGTGGATTTCAAGAGGGAGTATGGAGTAGCTATTTTTATTATGAAAGTAATACAAGTATTCTTCAGCTTTACTAAGGAGAAGTAACCTGAACTACTAAGGATTGGTTTTTCTTCTTTTTTTTTCTTTTCAAGGCCACACCTGTGGCATATGGAAGTTCCCAGGCTAGGAGATGAAATGGAGCTACAGCTGCTGGCCTTCGCCACAGCCATAGCAACATGGGATCTGCGCCAAGTCTGCAAGCTACACCACAGCTCACAGCAACACCAATTCCTGACCCAGTGAGTAGGGCCAGGGATCAAACCCTCATCACATGGATACTAGTCAGATTCATTTCTACTGCACCACCATAGGCGCTCCAGGATTGTTTTTTCTTGTTTTTAGATTTCCTCCCTCCCAGCAGGAACTCCAGATTTCCTTCTTTCTCTCTCTCTCTCTTTTTTTTTTTTTTTTTTTAAAGAGCCTTACCCACGGCACATGGAAGTTCCCAGTCTAGGGGGTCAAATTGGAGCTGCAGCTGCCAGCCTACGCCACAGCCACAGTAACACCAAATCCAAGCTGTGTCTGTAACCTATACCACAGCTCACAGCAACACTGGATCCTTAACACACTGAGTGAGGCCAGGGATTGAACCTGCATCATCACGGATACTAGTCGGGTTCTTTTTTTTTTTTAGGGCCCCACCCACAGCATATGGAAGTTCCCAAGCTAGGGGTCAAATCAGAGCTGCAGCTGCCAGCTTACACCACAGCCATAGCAACTCGCAATCTGAGCTGCGTCTGCGACCTATACCACAGCTCACAGCAATGCCAGATCTTTAATCCACTAAGCGAGGCCAGAGATCGAATCCACATCCTCATGGATCCTAGTTGGGATCATTAACTGCTGAGCCATGAAGGGTACTCCCACTAGTCAGTTCTTAACCCACTGAGTCACAATGGGACCTCCCCAGATTTCTTTTTTGTTGTTGTTGTTGTTGTTGCTATTTCTTGGGCCGCTCCCGCGGCATATGGAGGTTCCCAGGCTAAGGGACGAATCAGAGCTGCAGCCACCGGCCTACGCCAGAGCCACAGCAACGCGGGATCCGAGCCGCGTCTGCAACCTACACCACAGCTCACGGCAACGCCGGATCGTTAACCCACTGAGCAAGGGCAGGGACCGAACCCGCAACCTCATGGTTCCCAGTCGGATTCGTTAACCACTGTGCCACGACGGGAACTCCCAGATTTCTTTTTAAAGTAAACATGATCCATAGTATTGTGAGTGATTGCACAAATAAAGTTTTTTTTATAGTAAATATAATTTAAATTTAAATAAAATTAAATATGATTTTTATGTTAAATATAATTTAAAAATTGTCTTCATATTTAAATATTCTGTTATATTCTGACAGAGTGTAATCTCTAGAAATATAAACACCTACCTCAAGCAGTCATCATTCATAAGGAGCCTGAATATAGATATTTTCATAGTGCTTTGTACACAGTAGGTGTTCAATAACTGTTGAATGAATGCATACAAGTTAACCTGCCTACCAGGTGGCAGAGTTTGTTCTGAAGAACTTTACAGAGGAAGTACTGTGTAAGAGAACTCATTAGATTAAGAATCAAAACACATGGGTTTTAATTCTAACTCTCCTCTTAACTTTAATATTGGATAGCCCTTCCTCCTCTTCCAAGTTTTAATTGTAATTTCTCAAATATTTTATGAAAGAATTGAGGGAGAACAGTTCGATGATCTCTTTAAAGTTTTCACCTCTTACAAATGCTGTGCAGAATCTTAACTGACCTTTCCTTAACCTTTTTGCATTCACAAGCCCTCTGCCTTCCCCCTTTAAGGCATACTGATTCTTCCCCACATTGCACTATCCACTCCTGACTGCTCCTTAGGACGCCTATACCTCTCTGCTTCCACGAGTTGAGTCATTGCCTTTCAAGAGCCAATTCTGTTTATCCCCAACTGTTTGTGCTGGTTTTACTTCTTGTTGCATTTATATGATTTACTTTAGTTTAATGTTATAGTAACAATGAAATCTGAGTATAAAAATGGTTGTTTGGAGTGCCCTTGTGGCACAGTGTATTAAGGATCTGGCATTGCCACTGCTGTGGTGCAATTTCAGCAATTTCAGTTGCCGTCCTGGGTGGAAA
Source organism: Phacochoerus africanus (assembly GCF_016906955.1). Taxonomy (NCBI): domain Eukaryota; kingdom Metazoa; phylum Chordata; class Mammalia; order Artiodactyla; family Suidae; genus Phacochoerus; species Phacochoerus africanus. The sequence continues at coordinate 85,257,595 of NC_062549.1, forward strand.
CTTCCAAATGCTGCAGGTAGGACCAGGAAAAAAAAAAAAAAAAAAGCTGTTTTTATGAGAACTAGTTTCATAAAGTTGAGTTTCTGAAAACCCCCAAACTATTAAATTTAGGTGAGACAACTGAAAAAGATGAAGGGAAGTGCTAAAAATCCAGGAGGATTCTGGACTCAGGTTACTTTGCAAGATTCTGAATTCTCTCGCTTCTTTCAAGAAATTGAAACTGAATATTTTAGTTTCAGCTTCACTTCATGCAATAATGACTAAATCCAGCCATAAGACCTCCATTCAGAGAAGAGGCTTGGCTACAAGAAGTAGCCATTGAATGTACTGTGTATACTTTGTGTTGAAACAAAAGATGACCTCTTTTTGATTTTACACTTGAAAAAAATCAGCTTCTTTGGTTAGTAGCTCAAGGTTCCATCAGGTAAGAGGGCTTTTACTGTTATGTGATCTCCATAACGTTGTAGGCCTTTTAAAAAGTAACATAGTGGTAATCATCCTATTTTAGATCATATCAGTACTTTTTATTTATATGGCTTCTCTTTATATGAGATCTATGTTCAACACATTTCTCTATATCTCATATTAAAACATAATTTGTATTGTTTCCTCTACAGAACATCCAGAAGATTCTTGGCCTCGCCCCTTCACGAGCTGCCACCAAGCAGGCAGGTGGATTTCTTGGCCCTCCACCTCCTTCTGGGAAGTTCTCTTGAAATCAAGAAGAACCCTGAATTCCTGTCATTCTTTTTAGACATTCAAATCAGACTGGCAACTATTTTGTAGCAAGAGCCACGGGCAGCCTTAGCACTTGGGCCACTTTCTAGTTTTATTTCTGGGCTTTTTGGGTATGATTCAAATGAGAATGGCACCCAACAAACATGATAGTGCTTTTGGTCACAGATTAATATTTTTAAACAAATGTGTTGATTGGATAAGCTCAGGTGATGTTTATGTAATGAGAAAAAATTTCTTATGTTGCTTACACAAATATTCTGTGGGACTGACTTTTAGGTATGTGCTGTGTGCCATGTACCATGGAACTTGGCTTTTCGAGAGCATTTAGAGATCTGGAAGAAAAATTTAGTTTATGTAACTTAATTGGAACTATTTGTTGTTGTTTTTTTCAAGCCAAATATATGACCTAAGATGAATAAAGAGGCCAAAATTTTAGCTATTTCATCTACAAAGAGAGATCTGTTTTGTTTTACCATATTTCTAGGTACATATTTTTAGTAATCTGAACATGAAGGTAAATATTGACCAGGAAAGGGTAATGTTTTAAATGTACTATTTTATCATACTTGCCTCATATGCTCAAAATATAGAGTTGTCCTGTTATAGGAACTGGAAAGCGTGAAAGGATAGGAAAGCAGTAATCCAAGTGAGTGCAAAAATGAGAGTTCCCAGAAGTTTCCTTCATACCCTTGTACGGTCTGTTGGCCTCTTGGGAAGGCACTCTTAGATGACCCCTGGAGCCAAGGTCATAGTTATATGAGGTTAATCTTGCAGAGCTTCCTTGTGGTCACAGTGGCCTTCAGTTCCCGCCATGCTCCTTTGTAAAGGATGAGAGGATGCTTTTACTATGATCTTGCCCCCTAATCCATGGAACTGGAAATCTGGTGTTGAGTGATATCTCTAGGAATAAGTATGTACATTTATCAGTAGTGTCCTTAGATGTATGTATTCTGGCAGTGGAAAGATACATTATTTGCAGTGTAACAACTGTTAAGCCAGACTTCTCAGTGGCATAAAATCCAGAAGATAATGGGATAATGTTTTCAAAGCTTCAGAAAATAATTGTCAGCATAGAGTTTTATGCACAGCTAAACCATAAATTTGGGGGCAAAATTGGAGACAGTATTTTCAGAGCTACAGAATCCCAGATAATTGAATTATTAAGGGATATATTTCAGGGACAAAAAAGAATACCAGGGGCGGGGTTCTCGTCGTGGTGCAGTGGTTAACGAATCCTACTAGGAACCATGAGGTTGCAGGTTCAATCCCTGCCTCTTGCTCAGTGGGTTAACGATCCAGCATTGCTGTGAGCTGTGGTGTAGGTTGCAGACGCGGCTCAGATCCTGCGTTGCTGTGGCTCTGGTGTAGGCTGGCAGCTACAGCTCCGATTCGACACCTAGCCTGGGAACCTCCATATGCCGCGGGAGCGGCCCAAGAAATGGCAAAAAGACAAAAAAAAAAAAGAATACCAGGGACAAGGTGTAGGGTATAGGAAACAGGTCAACACAGAAATTGATAAAATATATGGAGAAATTTAAATGTTTTGTGGATTATCTAGTTTAAGGATTGGAACAGTCCCATGAGGTAATTACTAGTCTTACCCTCATTTAACAGATGAAGGAACTGAGGCCAGAAAGATTAAGTAACTTGCTCAGCATCCCATAGCTTACTGAGTGGCAAAGTTAGGATTTGAGCCCAGGCAGTCTAAAGCCATACAGTCCAGGCCTCAAATGCTATGTTCTCTATAGTCTCTCCGTAGTAGGTGGTGAGTCTCTTCCCATCAGTTTCCCTTATCTCCTTAGCTCTGAAGTTGGGGGATCAGGCTTTTTTGTTGTTGTTCTTGTTTCCTCAAAGCTGTCACATAGGTGGGAGGACAGCAGAAGCTCACTAAAAGCAGATGAAATGGAACAGAAATCTCTATTTCAGGGGTATCTTTATCAGAAAAGATGCCTGATAATGGATGGTGATGACAATTAATGGTCTTTTCTTCATGTCATTAAGTATTCCAGGCAAAATAGTAGTAAAAAGGGTGGTAATGAAGGAAATGGTGACCCTGATAACAGTGATGACAAAATGATGAACTGTCTACAAGAGAACATAAGTGAAGAAACCACGCTCAAAATTCTGCCATCACTTTGGTAAAGTGAAAATAATATAGTTCATCCTACCACCTTAGGGTTTGAAGCTGGTGCTTTCTGATCAGATTTCTATGGATGAGATTTTTCATAAAGTATATTTCAGTAGAAGAGGATAAATAAGAGGGAGAACGGGAGTTCCCCTTGTGGCTCAGCGGTAACAAATCTGACTAGTATCCATAAGGACGTGGGTTTGATTCCTAGCCTTGCTCAGTAGGTTAAGGATCCGGTGTTGCTGTGAGCTGTGGTGTAGGCCAGCAGCTACAGCTCTGATTAAACACTTAGCCTGGGAACTTCCACATGCTGCACATGTGGCCCTAAAAAGCCAAAAAAAAAAAAAAAAGAAAAAAAAGAAAAAAGAAAGAAAAAAGAAGAAGGAAAAGAGATAACATCTATTCACCCTATTTCTAAAAGGGCACAGTAGCAGAGATGTGTACGGAGGAAATAAAGCTATCACACCACAAGAATGTAAGTTCAAGGAGATATTGGGGACTACTGCAGCCTCACAATTAATTTTTTAAGTTATTTTCCCTGAAAAATTTTCAAGACTCGTCATTTGGGTGACTAAATTCAGACCGTCACTGAACTAATGGAGATGACATTTCAAGTCAGAGAAGCCTCTGAACAGCTCTCAAAACACATGATTTGGCTACTATGTAAAGGGTAGGATGTCCCCTTTCCAGTTAAAAAAATCAGGCATTATTAATATTTATAATTAGGCTACTCAAGTTATACTCATAATATACTTAGTTGTAAACTTTAAAAGAAGTGCAGGTAAGCCTGAATTTATTAACAGATAACATTTCAAAATCTAAGCCAGTTTGAAAACTGGAAAGCAAGTGTACGTACTCATAGGCCTTTGACCAGATCGTGGTCCCTCTTCTCCCATTGGCAAGTTATTCTGTTTAGGAGGGTCAGTTGGTTAATGAGCACCCAAAATTCCCTTACATCTAAACCAGGCTCATTTTGTCACATACTAGTATGCAGTAGGGTTTTCAGCACACTTCAACTTAAGTTGTGTGTTTTGATACTGCCCTTCCGTACAAGTAAGAGCACCACCATATGCTCCTTTTTTGGATTAATTCTACTTAAGTTAAACAATTTTTTATTTTGCTTGAATTTATTCCTTCTTTTGAGTTTTAAAACTTTTTAGAATGGAAAAAACCTCCAAAATAAATGAGAGGTTTTGTTTTTTTTTTTTAAGGTATAGTATAAAGAACACCCAGATACCAGCTGTTCATCTTCAGCATTATTAACTCATGTCCAATCTTACGTCCACCCCCACTTGCCTCTCTCCCTCTTACACTACTCTAAAGCAAATCCTAGGTGTTGTCTCTTTTACTCATAAATATTTCAGGGCTTTATGTATTTAAGCTCAATACCTTTTTCTCACTTTAAAAGACTGACAATTCCTTGATAGCATAATTGTCTATAAATGTCAAATTTTTAAAGTTGTTTTTTAAAATCAAGAGCTATGTAAGATAGCCATATTGCAGTTGGTTGATAAGCATTGTCAATCTCTTCTAGTCTATCATAGTGGTTCTCAAACTAGAATACGTCAAAGTCACCGAGATGGCTTGTTAAAACACAGACTGCTGGGCCACCCAGAGTTTCTGATTCTAAGTCTACTGGGGAGCTTGAGAATTTGCACTTCTAACAGATTCCACCCACGGTGACACTGATGTTGGTTAGTTTGAAGTCCACTCACATTTTAGTTCCCTACCATCTCTTTTGTTTCCCCCCTTGCTGTTATCTTGTTGAAGAAACTACATTATTTACCGTGTAGTTTCCCTCAGTTTGGATTTTGCTGGTTGCATGCCTGTTTTACACACTGTTGGTTGTCTCTTTTGCTAGTCACTATTACTAATTAATTAGGGTTTGAAAAATTGTGAACTTCTAATCCTAGTATCCATTTATTAGTATCTATAGGTAGACACTTGCCTTCATCTACTGTTTGATTACTGTTTGATTACCTAGGGTTAAATTTTTTTAGGAAAAGCAGAATAAATGCTTGATTATCTGGTTTTCATAATAATGAATTGTTCAGTACTCTCCTCCAGGGGCGAACAGTCTGTGTATGTGTGTGTGTGACATTAGTAATTCATAGGTTTAAACATACCTGATTCACGTCAATTCACTGAAATTATTTTTCCTATGGAAGCTCATATTGTCCCATTTATGGCTGGTGAGAGGTTTTTTTAGGTTGGCTCCTGGGTCTATTTGCCATGACCCTAGTTTTCCTTGGTAGCATCTTTGCTATGATAAGATGTCCCAGGGCCATCTCACATTTCCTGCCTGACCTGAAAGCAGCACTTTCTCTAAGGAGGCCTGACTTTTTACTGGGAAATGGTATTTGGAAACTGCAGTCAGAGCACTGCGTGCCCATTGAGACTGGGTTACTAGGTTTTTAGGCCTTTTTTGTGGACCAAGATAGGTAATATGTTTTGTTGTTGTTGTTTTAAGATAAAATACCTCATGGGTTTATACCAGAAACTTATGCACCACTTAAATTCAGGGCTACAGAGTTTTGACTTAATTTATTTGGCTTATGTCTCTTAATTCTCATTCTGAGATTTCCAATTTTCAGCGCCAGAAACGATGGCCTGTCATATAATTAGTCATTAGCATAATCCCACCATATCCACCTGAAAGTCTCAGAATATCAACATTAGTACCGGTAACATGGTAACTGAAAATAATTGAAGTTTTTTTTAGTGGCGTGGAGGATTCTTTAAAATATATCCCAGGAAGTTCTCGTCGTGGCTCAGCAGAGGCAAGTCTGACTAGCATTCATGGCAACGCAGTTTTGATCCTTGGCCTCGCTCAGTGGGTTGGGGATCCAGCTTTGCTGTGAGTTGTGGTGTGTGTCTCGGATGCGGCTTGGATCCCCAGTTGCTGTGGCTGTGGCGTAGGTCAGCAGCTGCAGTTCCAATTGACTCCTAGCCTTGGAACCTCCATATGCCATGGGTACAGCCCTAAAAAGACAAAAAAAGATACATCCATTGTGGGTTCACAGTCAGATTACTGAGATATCAAGCTACAGGTTTCTTTTTTGATTTTATGCCACCATTTCCATTCATTTGTTTGATTTTATTTGTCATTTGGGGAGCATGCCCTTCGATTTTACCTTATAACAACAACATATAATGTTTTCATAGGTTTCCAGACTAGCCCACAGAAGCATATTTAACCCTACCTAGAGATGGGCACCTAACTACCCACACTCCTTTTATGGCTGTAACCCACTCACAAGCCCCCAAATGTGTTGAAAGATGGGCAGGTACCTAATAGTATCAGGAACAGTTGTATTTTAAGCCAGCAGTGGGGATGGCAGGGACACTACCTTCCGTGACACTGCTCCCTTATTCTTACCCACACTTGTTGGATAAAGGGAGGAGATCCAGTGGGGGAGAAAAGACCATGTGAGGACATCACTAGCACTAACTCAGTCATGTCCTCATCACTGTTGCTTAGTTTCCCTGAAATAGCTTCCCAGGTAGTCTCCTTTATTCTGGTCTCTTAGCGTCACTCCTTCATCCATCCTGTAATGGCAGTAATCTTTCTAAAATATAAATCTAATTATGTTGCTCCTCCAAGAAGAGTTATCTACTGGCTCCCGGTAGCCTGTAAGTAACCTACGTAGTGTAGAAAAAAGCATCTTAGTCTGGATCGCCCTTCTCCCATCCCCCACCCTCATCCATATCTCACATACGTCCTAGGCTGTTGTCAAGTAGATTTATTTTTGAAGTTCTGCATTTTTCACATTCTTTTTAGACTTTACTACTTTTCTCTGCCTGCCTGGAATGTTCTGATTTTCTCCTGTTTCCTTCTTAGCTTGGGTCAGGCATCTCCTCTTCGTAAAAGTTTTCTCTGACCTGGACATGGTGGTGGTAGATTTCTTTTCCTTGAATCTCAGTTTGAACTTTCCATATATGAGTCACTTATAAAAACTGGGCCAATCTCTTAACTTTCTGAGCCTCAGTTGCCTCATCTGGAAAATGGGGTTAATACTCCAGTTAAAATTCTCTTATCCAATATCCACTTAGATCTGAATTTTTGTCTAGATTCTCTTAGTTCCCTCTGAAAAGCCTGTTGCCAGATGCCCAAGGCATACTGGCTGCTCTCAGCCGCGCTTAACGCACTTTAGCTCTTAGCTCTCACCAGGGAATTGTAGAACATTACTTGTTTTACTTGTTACTTTTAATTATATGCATTTACTAAGTGTTATGTAAATTTAAAAAAATATGGGTGCAAAAGGAGAATTCGTCCTTGAAAACTGATTTGAATGGCATAGAGTGACTCAATAAAAGCAAGTTGCCAAAAATAATTGGTTGGACTTATATGTGGGTAAAATAACAGAGACTGAAAAGAGTAGTAAAAATTTAGAAAAATTCAGCACTCATATTCTTTCTTGGTGTTTTAGTTATTAATACTCTAAAGAAACCAAAATGAAATCAAAGATAATAATACATTTTGGTCTTAAAAACATTTTATTTTATGTGTTTATATATAACTGAATCACTTTGCTGTACAGCAGAAGTTAACACAACATTGTAAATCAACTATACTTCCATAAAAAATTATTTTAGGAAAGCATCACCATAAATCATGGCATTTTCGTCATCACAAGTTCCGTTTAAATTCTTCCAATTTTTGTAACCTGTATTTGAGATGGAAATGTTTTATGCATGGAAAACAAAATAAAGTATTCTTTGAAATAAGAGAGCCAGTCATGATGAATCAAACAAAAAGATACAGGAGTTCCCATCGTGGTGCTGTGGAAACGAATCTGACTAGGAACCATGAGGTTGCAGGTCCCTGGCCTCACTCAGTGGATTAAGGATCCAGTGTTGTTATGAGCTGTGATGTAGGTTGCTGATGCAGCTTGGGTCCCACATTGCTGTGGTTGTGGCTGGTGACTACAGCTCCGATTTGACCCCTAGCCTGTGATATGCCGAGGGTGCGGCCCTAAAAAGACAAGACAAAAAAAAAATACATTTTGGATTTGATGCATGCAAACAAAACAAAACAAAACACCCCAATGGGACTCCAAACAGTAGAGTCATATTCAAGGAAAAAGCCTTGGCCCTATATCAAAAGTGAATTATGTTTTAAATTAAATGTTAGGTTTTAAATTAAAACTGAGGTACATATTTTTTTTTCATGATCCTGTGATTAACTTTTTAGATTAACCTACAAATTACTGGTTCAAGTCATACCAGCTACATGGGTTTTTCCCTCACAGTGTTTTTGATGGATTGTTATGTAAAGCAATTGACATCATGCCTGACATATTGAAAGCATTTCAACTTCAAACACAGCAATCCTATAAGGTAGATAGATTATCTTTTTATTGTCCCGATTTTATGTAACAGATAAGGTTCTGAGATGTTAAATGATGTATCCAAGTAACTGTCAGAATCAGGAAGAACCCAGAGACCCTTAGGTTTCAGGGTCCATATTTCTACGACAGCACCCAGTAGGCTGACTCCATTGGGTCCACTGGTGAGCTGGAATCTTGTCTGGACTTGTTACCCTGTATGTGAAGGAAGTGTCTTCATGTAAAATAAGCTGGCCTTCCCAGAGGGTATATTTAAGTGACTATCACTGTCTCTTTTTCCCTCTCTTTTTTTGCTTTTTATGGCCAGATCCTGGCACATGGAAGTTCCCAGACTAGGGGTCAAATCGGAGCTACAGCTGCCAGCCTACACCACAGCCACAGCAACATGGGATCTGAGCCAAGTCTGCGACCCATACCACAGCTCTCGGTAATGCCGGATACCTGACCCACTGATCTAGGCCAGGGATCAAACGCTCATCCTCATGGATACTAGTTGGATTCATTTCCACTGCACGACAGAGGGGACTTCCAGAAGAAATATTAAAATTATTATTAAACCAATTAGGAAATCGTCCAACTGTCACCAGATGAATATGGGAGAGGATAAACATAAATCTACTAAGAGATGATATTTTGAATGGCTGATTTCTGAAGATGGAGGCTATCCACATTTTTTTAATCCAGAAAGTTATATTTGGATCCAAGGCCATCTGGCTGCTTACGAATATAATCAATGGTTATTTTTTACACAAGTGATTTTTAGGTTTATAATTAATTACTGCATCCATTTGCTGGACAGTCAATTCAATCATAAACAGAGGTCACACCAAGCAGGTTGAAAAACCCTGAAACCTGCTTGAGCTGGTGACAGGCTGTTCTTTTCCAGAGAAAAATTCACTTTTAAGTGAAATGGGACAATAACTTTAGAGCAGTGGTTTTGAAACCTTCTTGACAACTCATGGTAAGGAATATGTTTCATTATTGTAGCCCAGACAAGAAACAATGTTTTTCCTTCTATATGCACTCAGATAACTTGATTTTTCAAAAAATTTGGTGACATTTTCTAAATGGCATTTCCGCTCTTTTTTTTCACAGTGCTGCTCCAAGAACACTCATATAAACAGTAATGTCAGCTTGGGCAGGAAAATGGAAATTCCACTGGCTTCCCTATTTCCATTTATATCCCTTGACTGAGGGGTGATATTTAAAATGTAAAAATTTTAGCATTCCTGTCATGCACAGCGGAAATGAGTCCGACTAGGAACCATGAGGTTGTAGGTTCAATCCCTGGCCTCACTCAGTGTGGCCATGAGCTCTGGTGTAGATTGCAAACGTGGCTCAGATCCTGTGTTGCTATGGCTGTGGTGTAGCCTGGCAGCTATAGCCAAGCCTGGGAACCTCCATATGCTGTGCGTTCAGCCCTAAAAAAAAAAGCTAGATTTTTCAGATGAACAAATTTCATTTCCTTCTAGTCTTGGTTGTATCCCCTGTTGACAGGATAATTTAATTAAAAATCTTATCTTCCAATAAAAAATAATAAACCAATTTCCTGCTTATTTCAGGAGACAGGATTTATTGATATACAATATAGATAAAAACACCCAGAAGATTTCAAAATAACATCAAGTACTATTAGACCTGCTCTCAAAAATTACATAGCTACAGATATAGAGAGGTCGTAATCTCTAACTCTGGTAAGATTCAATCCTTAAAAGTTTTTTTTTTTGTCTTTTCTAGGGCCACACCTGCAGCATATGGAGGTTCCCAGGCTAGGGGTCTAATCAGAGCTATAGCTGCTGGCCTACACCACAGCCACAGGAACGCCGGATCCTTGACCCACTGAGCGAGGCCAGGGATCCCACCTGCAACCTCATGGTTCCTAGTCAGATTCATTTCTGCTGCACCGTAATGGGAACTCCAAAAGTTCTAGCAATATGAATATCACCTCCCCATTGGAATTCTTCTCAGTCAAGATCAACTCAACAGCACCAGGCTAAGTGTAGGATTAATAATACATAGTCATTATCCTCAAGACCAAGGATGAACAACATGAATGATTATGATGTATGTTGCCATATATGTAGCTACACAGAGCAAAGGAAACCACTGATTCTGTCTGGAAGGATTTGGGGGATGGGTTAGCAAAAATTAGTAAAAACAAAACCCCTGCCTTCAAACAAGGATGGCAATTACCACATTCTGAGGTAATAGGGTTAGGATTCTAACATACTTTTTTCAAGGGACACTATTCAACCTATAACATTTCCTAATTCAGTAAAATCCAAAGTTTCTGCAAAGATTCTATGAGACCCAATGAGATGTATTCACTCCCCCGCTTCCCCCCCATCCCTCTGTACTCTCTGACAACAGCCCCCCCCCCATCCTCTCTCTGTCCTTCACTCTGATCCTGACACAGGGACTTCCAGGATGTTCTCAGTACACTGAGCACATTCTGCCTCAGGGCCCTTGCACTTACTTTTCCCTCTGCCTGAAAAAGTCTTTTTGCATGGATCTTTTTTTTTTTCCCCCTGCATGGGGCTTTTTTTTTTTTTTTTCTTTCAAAGCTAGGAAATCTTTTCCCAGATGATGCCCAGCCTTCCCAGTGCCCACTGGCTGTATCTGGGTTCCAGGCTCATTCCTAGGTCCATCAATGCCAAGGAGAATAAGACAACCCTACCTGGCTTAGTCTACTCAGAATTTGTCCTAGTTGTGTGGTGAGGGAGATAGACAATGGAACAAAATCCAGAATCTGCAAGCCTGTGAAAAGGGAGAAATGGCTTTGGGTCGGATACAAATATTAAGGGGTATAGATAGTGACTCAAGAGAGGCCATTCAAGGTAGAATTGAGCTGCTTGAGGGGGCAGCCTGGCCCAGGGTGGGGCCTCAGCCTCTCTTTCTCTGTATCTTGCTATTTGCTGCCACCTAGTGCAGGAGTATTTCTTTACATCATGAGCAAGCATCCATCTTCAAGTTTAGGGGCATTAGAAAAATCCACTTGGTGGACAAAATTTCAAAAATACAATAGATGTTTGAATAAGTGGACTTCATTCTTGAATTCCATCTTTGCTCTGTAGGTTTGCTTTTTCTAATTGTCCTTTATCCCGCCTCCCGCTAAACCCACTGCTTATGTGTGTGTGCCACCTAGTGGTGAGAATTTATCCTGCAGGCTCTTCAGGGGAATGAGGTGCTGGTTCTTTGGAGCCATTAGCCCACTGTAAGGCAGATGGGACGCCTGCAGAGTGGACCCCACGCTGAGGGGATTCTGTAATAGGGCTAGTGGCTACTGGAATAGGGCCAGTGGGAGGCTCCTTGTGGTTGAGCATTAAGGCACAGATCTCAGAGATGCACAGCAGGTATCCTTACCTTTTTCCCTTCCTAGATGCTTCTGCCACTCCTCAAACCCCTCAGTATACTTCCAAGAAGACAAAAACAAAATCAGAAGGGCTTGTTTCTTCCTTTACATGGCAACCATCCTTAAAAATAAGAATGAAAGAGAGTGGGTGGACCTGGAAGTGTACCCCTTTTCCTGCTGGTTGCCCAGCAGTGTCTGTCTTCTTATTGCTTGTTTCCATCCAGCCAAGCCCGTCTTTCTCCCTGTGTCCCTTTTCCTTCCACCAAGTCCTCTGCAGCCCCTGTCCTTTGCTTAGACTTTACTACAGCCTTGGGTTTTTTATTTTTATTTTTTGATTTTTAGGGCCACATATGGAAGTTCCCAGGTTAGGGGTCAAATTGGAGCTGCAGCTGCCAGCCTATACCTCAGCCACAGCAATGCCAGATCTGAGCAGAGTCTGTGACCTACACCACAGCCCACAGAAGCACCAGATTCTTAACCCACTGAGCAGATCCAGGGATCAAACCCCATCCTTATGGATACCAGTTGTGTTTAATCTGCTGAGACACAGAATACCCCAGCTACATTACCTGAAAACCTGCCTTTCTATGAAGGTAAATATAATTACATAAATGCATCTGATATTACATGGTAATTCACAGTCCTCTTAAACAGAAACTGCTGTTCCTCTGACTTTGCTAGCTAAGGACCAGGAGGTGGGAATGACATGCCCTTAGCTATCCATCGCCCCACCCTCTGTTTTTCAAAAAGCCTGTCTTCTTTTTGTTAATATTTATTTTATTTATATTTTTCCTGAAAAAAAGAACATTTTTGTTTTATTATTTTGAAAAACAAATAAATGGCATATATCATTTTAGTAGTTTCAGGAGTACAACATTACTGATTTGATATTTGTATATATTGGAAAATGATCACCTACAAAAAGTCTAGTTAACACCCATCACCACACATAGTCAACACAATTTTTTTTCTTGTGATGAGAACTTTTAAGATCTACTCACTTAATGAGTAGCTTCAAATATACAGCACAGTATTAGTAACTACAGTCACCATGCTGTACATGACATCTACTTTTTAAAAGACAGCGTTCCCATCGTGGCTCAGTGGTTAACGAACCTGACTGGTATTCATGAGGATATGGGTTCGATCCCTGGCCTTGCTCAGTGGGTTAAGGATCTGGCGTTGCCCTGAGCAGTGGTGTAGATCACGGAGATGGCTCTGATCCCACATTGTTGTGCCTGTTGTGTAGGCCAGCAGCTATAGCTCCAACTCGACCCCTAGCCTGGGAACCTCCATATGGCGCAGTCATGGCCTTAAAAAGACAAAAGACAAAGTAAATAAATAAATAAATAAAGAGGAAATGAAATGAATCTAGTGATTATAACATACATACTTAACTTCACAGTCTACTTAGCAAATTTTATTCCAACAAGGTCATCAGGCCACAGTGTGGGGATGCAGGGACATCATTTAGAAGTAAAACCTGTCCTCTTTTCAGATTGGTATATCGTCAGTCTACAACACCTTATCCCTTTCTTAAAAAATAGTAAATTTTTTTTTTTTTTTTTTGGTCGTTAGGGCTGCACCCAGAACATACGGAGGCTCCCAGGCTAGGGGTCAAATTGGAGCTGTAGCTACTGGCCTACACCACAGCTCATACGACACAGGATCCTTAACCCACTGAGTGAGGCCAGGGATCAAACCTGTGTCCTCATGGATACTAGTCCGATTTGTTTCTGCTGCATTACAGGGGGGAACTCCCAGGTATCTTTTATTTTTTTTAATTTCTTATTTTTTTGCTTTTTAGGGCCACACCCTCGGCATATGGAAGTTCCCAGGCTAAGAGTTGAATGGGAGCTACAGCTGCTGGCTTATACCGCGGCCACAGCAACATGGGATTCAAGCTACATCTGTGATCTACACCGCAGCTCATGGCAATGCTGGCTCCCCAACCCACTGATGGAAGCCAGGGATCGAACCAAATCCTCATGGATACTAGTCAGATTCATTTCTGCGGTACCACAGTGGAACTCCCAGGTATTTTTTAGATGGGATAAAGTGTCATGATGAGTAGATTTTGAGTAAAGCAGACCATCCTCTAAGATGTGACTGGAGCCTCATCCGAATCCTTCTGCTTCCTTCCCGAGATGCTCCCTCCAATCCTTTATTCACAGAGCAGACAGGGTGAGCTTTAAAAAATTTTTGCTGGATCAGGTCACTCCCTTGCTTTACACCTTTGATGGATGCCCCATTGTTCTTAGGGTAAAATCCAGACTCCTTTCCATAACTGGATGCTTATCCTTCAGCTTCACCTTGAGCCACTCTCATCCATCTTGGCAATACACTGGCTGTCACCCAAAGTCATCGATAGTTTCTAGACTATGCTTGTCTCTTCTCCATCTGAGGAATTTCATGCATTTAGCCCTCTCTGTCAGAAATGCTCTGCCCTCAACACTTTCCTTTCCTAATTTCTATTTTTCCTTCCAGTTTTGGCTTAATCATCACCTCCTCTGTAGACACATCACAGCATTTTCCAAATTTGTGATTGCATATTTATCTGCTTATTCTCTATCTTACTATGCTTAAGTCTTAGTTCATGAGCATAGGGATCATATTTGTTTTATTCATCACTGTGAACTTCATGCCTGGCCCACAATAAAATTCTGTTAAATGAATAGATGACTAGAACTCCTGAAAAGTATTTATTTTTTAAAAAATTATTTTATTGAAGTATAACTGATTTACAATGTCGTGTTAAGATTCTTTTAACCCGCTTCACCAGACTGGGAACTCTTTGCTATTCAGGTTCGTATATGCTCAATGTCTAATTCCTCGTCCTCCAAAAAATGGAAAGGCAGGTGAAAAACCACCTACATGTCAGATTTCTCAATGGTAATGTTATAAACTGGAAGATAATAGGGTGTTAACTTCAAAATTCTAAATGAAAATTATTTTCAACTCAGAAGTCTGTGCTTACCTAATCCCACATACTAGATCACCTAGATAGATCATCAGTCATGAATGAGGTGAGAATGAATTTTTTTTCAATGAGGCAATCTCCAAAAACTTACCTTCTTTATATCCTTTCTCAAGAAGTTACCCCTAGAGGAGTTCCCTTCGTGGCTCAGTGGTTAACAAACCCAACTAGAAGCCATGAGGATGTGGGTTCCATCCCTGGCCTTACTCGGTGGGTTAAGGCATTGCCATGAGCTGTGGTGTAGGTTGCAGATGTGGCTCAGATCCTGTGTTGCTGTGGCTGTGGTGTAGGCCAGCAGCTGTAGCTCAGATTAGACCCCTAGCCTGGACACTTCCATACGCCACACCTAAAAAAAAAAAACAAAAACAAAAACAAAGTTACCACTAGAAAATTTCTTTCAACATCTCTGACTGAATTACTGTTTATTTGCTTATTCAACAAATATTCATCAAGGACTGAATCCTAGTGTCAGGGTGCCTAGATCAGGAAAGCCATTAGATCTCAGGTGAGAAAATCATATTCTATTTATAAAGAACATGTGCATACTCAGGGCTTAAAATGGAGTCCAATCTCTGAACTATTGTAAGAGAAAGTCCTTTCTCATAAATATGGGCAGGAAGAGGATTTTGAATAATTTTTCCTTCACTTTTCGTGTGGATGTTTTTCTGGCTCCTCACTGAAAGACTTAAAAGACTAATAGACATATTATTGTATCCATGAACAGAGAAAGTGTGTGTGTGGAATTCCTGATGTGGCTCAGTGGGTTAAGAGCCTGACTGGTATCTTTGAGGATGCAGGTTTGATCCTTGGTCTCACTCAGTGGGTTAAGGATCAGGCATTGCTGCAAGCTGTGGTGTAGGTCAAAGATGTGGCTTGGATCTGGTGTTACTGTGGCTGTGACTGAGGCTGGCAACTATAGCGCCAATTTGACATCTAGTCTGGGAACTTCCGTATACCGCAGATGCTGCCCTAAAAAGAAAAAAAAAAATGTGAAGTGTGTATGTTTCTGACATTGTTCTAGAAGATGGAGTGAGAGCTGGCTACTCTCCAAAGATATTCTCTTTTCCTCCTGAAAGGTATATCAAAGAATTGCATACCACTAATGATGAAATTAAACCAGAGCAGCATCCTGGCAGCTAGATGACTTGGGGGTGAGGTGAAGTGAAGGACCATGGCAGTTCCCAAGGCCTCCCTCCTGTGGGAGCCCTGGAGATGGAAGAATAGGATCTAGCTGATCTTCACCTCCAGTTCCCTGGGGAAGGAAATTCAGATATGGAGGTGGCTTTAGCGGCACCCGGGCTTGGCTTTAATCAAATTGCGAGATAGGCAGTTTCTGTCAGCATCTGCTCCTCCTTTAGCAATGATTCTGCTCCTCCCTTTTCCTGCCCCCCCCCAACCTCTGCCATCCATTGTGCACCCATCCTGGGTGTGCACACCCGTCTGTCTGTGTGCTCTTCTCTGTCTCTTTAAATTTTCACCTTTCCCCTATACAGCTGGCTGACACACTCTGTGGCTTCTCAGTTGCTCTGGGAGTATTGCAAACAAGCTCCTCGCAGGAAACTTAGAGGTCCCCTTTTTTTTTTTGTCTTTTTGCTATTTCTTTGGGCCGCTCCCGCGGCATATGGAGGTTCCCAGGCTAGGGGTCCAATCGGAGCTGTAGCCACTGGCCTGCGCCAGAGCCACAGCAACGCGGGATCCGAGCCGCGTCTGCAACCTACACCACAGCTCACGGCAATGCCAGATCGTTAACCCACTGAGCAAGGGCAGGGACCGAACCCGCAACCTCATGGTTCCTAGTCGGATTCGTTAACCACTGCGCCACGACGGGAACTCCTATAGTTTTTTTTTTTTTTTTTTTTTTTTTGAGGTCCCTTAAATCTTTTCCCCAGGACCAGCTTTCTGGATTTCAAACCCCGCCTTTTCTTTGATAGATGACTGCCTAATAAGAGCGAATTCTGATAGCAACTTTCATGGGGATGTTTTGACCCGGATAGCAACATTTGGACCCAGTGTAGTGAGAAGAAACATGCATTGGACTTGCACAGAGCTGAATTCCCATCCCAGCTCCTCTGGGGGACGAGGGGGGAAGCTCTACAACCTTTCTTAGCTATTTACCTCAGCTTCACAAAGAATGATAAAACCCATCTTGCAGAATTGCCACTGAGATATTTATGAAAGTGTCACATATGAGCTCTTTAACTCAATCTGTGTTTTTTTGTTTGTTTATTTTTTGTTTCGTCTCTTTTTAGGGCTGTACCCGAGGCATATGGAAGTTCCCAGGCTAGGGGGGTCGAACGGGAGCTGCAGCTGCCAGCCTACGCCACAGCCTCAGCAACTCAGGATCCAAGCCATATCTGCCACCTATACCAGTTCACCGCAACGTTGGATCCTAAATCCACTGAGCGAAGGCAGGGATCGAACCCGCATGCTCATGGATATTAGCTAGATTCATTACTGCTAAGCCACAATGGGAACTCCCTCGATCTGTGTTAATCCCATCTTCTCTCACAGATTTATGAGCATTAAGTGAGAAAATAAATGTGAAGGTTTTGCAACCTATAAAGTCTCTTTACATGTTGGGTTTTGCCAATAATATATATTAATAACACTAATAATAAAAGCAGTGATAGGCAAATGGAAGAGCTGAATATTTTGGCAGAGGTTTGCCCTTTTTATAATTTATGAATTATATCAACAGACATGACCGCATATCTAAAATGAACATCAGGCAGGAATCATGATCTGACATGTCAAAATGCGTTTGTTGGGGCAGAACATTATAAATAGGAATTGCTCCCTCCTCCTCCTGGATAAAAACCTTGAGATGTATGGTCTCTGTACACACAAGTGACCATCCTTGCTCCAGTGATCCTGGAAATCTACTTTGCTCCTCACCAACTCATGATATGTTTTAAGTCTGCTTCTAACCTCTAACAATAACAAAGGTAGTAGCTGAGTTTGGTCCCAGGTTGTTTTAAGTTTGAATAATGCTCTTTCCATTTGAGGGCTGTAGAAAGTAACATAATGTCTTTTCTATCAAAGGAAATCTTGGTTACTCCATTTTGCTGGGGGGTTTGGCTGAAAGGCCTTCCTGGGACACCCCCGCTCCTCTTTTCCTCCTCTCCCAGTAACAATTGTTTCAGATTAGCCAATGGAGAAGAAGGTGCACCCTGACCTGACCAATGGGAAGGGGACAGGTACATCACCTGTGTTAGGGATAAATAGGGAGGGTCTTTTCTTCTTTGTCCCTGCTTTTTGAGCACCCGCGCCCTTCTGCAGAAGTAAAGAACCTTGTCTAGATCTCCCCGTGTTCATGTGTCTCATTTTCTGACACTGAAGATCTGAGCCATCTCCCCAACAGGACAAAGGCCTACAAATTTCATAGCATTGAGAGGGTTAACAAATTGGCATAGGGTTCTGGAAAAGCTGACCAGTGTCATTTATTTCTATTTTAAACCTGAAAATCACCCTCCCTAATATCATGGAAATAAAAGGAAAAGAAAAGAACATTGAGAAAGACTGCAGCCCCTAGGAGAGAAACATGCCTGCAGGAAATCATGAAATGTAAAAATGGCCAATTAATTTCTGTTCATGAAGTCTTTGCAGCATATGCATGGGAGTGCAGTCTGATGAAAGAACAGGATTGCTTTTGTGTAAGCTCCCTTAGCTGACACGACCTTGGGAGTCCCTCCAAGTGGCTGTACAGAGTGCCTTTTTTCCTCATACCTTCTCATGAGGCCTTTGGTTTGTGCTATTTGTCATTGATAGCATTCACACAGCTCTTTTAGAATTTAAAAAGCAGTTTCACACGGCAATATTGTATGTTTCTTTGACAGTCCTTCCCTAGGTCTTTACCATAACTTTTTTTAAAAAAAGACTTAGGAGTTCCCATACAGGCTCAGCCTAAATGAATCTGACTAAGAACCTTGAGGTTGTGGGTTCATCCCTGACCTCGCTCAGTGGGTTAAGGATCCGGTGTTGCCGTGAGCTGTGGTGTGGTTTGCAGATGCGACTGGGATCTGATGTTGCTGTGGCTCTGGCGTAGGCCAGCAGGAACAGCTCCGTTTAGACCCCTAGCCTGGGAACTTCCATATGCCGTGGGTGCTGCCCTCAAAAAGGCAAAAGACAAAACAACAACAAAAAAGACAATATTAAGTAATTTTAATATATTCATAAGGAGCCTTAGAGCAATGCTTAGCAAATAATAAGTGCTCAGATCATTTATTGAACATCATGTACATTCCAGGCAGGGAACCTGAATGAGTGCTTCGTTTGCATTTTCACAATAACTTTTAAAAAGTCCTATTATATACATAAAGAAATGGCGGCTTAAGAGTGAAGTAACCAAAGTTAAAATTCCTAGCACGCCAATTCTTCATTTTCTTTAGTCGAAAGGATCAGGAGTAGGATCTTAAGGATGAGTACATGCAGTGACGTACCAAAAAACTCTGGTTCCAAATACTGATCTGGAAGAAGAAAGTGAAAATGAGCGAGGGAGAGAAAGCGCGCGTGCGTCTGTGCACGTGTCAGTGGGCGTAAGACTCTGGTTGTCACCCATCCTTTCGGCTGTGCGAGGACCGGACCTGCACCACGGAGGAGCCCCAAATGAAGGTCCCCAAAAGCCTCCCAAACTCCGCCCTGGAAGGTCGGGCTCTTGCCAGGAGACCGGCTAACTCTAGTCCTAGCCCTGCCACGCCCCTCAGCCCCCTCCGCAAACTCTGCCCTCGAGCGGCCTGCCCCTCCCACGGCCCCGCCCCTAGCCCCTTCCGTCTCTCGGTCCCGCCCCCAAAGCCTCGCCCCTCCCCTCGGCCCCTCTACTGGTGCCCGCGCCTCCCTCGCATGTTTCTCCGAGCTGGTCTAGCCGTTCTCTCTCCGCTTCTCCGCACTCCGGTCGCCGCGATGAGCACTGGCACCTTCATCGTGTCACAGCCACTTAATTACCGCGGCGGGGCCCGCGTGGATCCGGTGGACGCCTCCGGCACCGAGAAGGCGTTCGAGCCGGCAACCGGTAACTGGACGGAGACCAGGCTGCCAGGGCCTGGGTAGCCCGGCTGTAGACGCCATGCGGGCTGGGTTAGGGGCAGGGTCGGGTGGGGTTGACGCTCCCCCGCCTGAGGGGTGCACCTGTTCTAGGCCCTGAACCTTCATTCGGTGCATTCAGCAAACGTTTATTGACCACAGACACTTGACGGTGTAGAGTATAAAGTTGTATGTGTGTGCCTGCAGCTAACGCTGCTTGCAAAACACGAGTGCATCTGCACCCGGACAGGAAGGGAGTCTAGGAAACTGGAAGAGCTGGTGAGTTGCGCGGCGGGGTCATGGGTAATTTTACAACGGCCTGAACAGAGAGCCCACAAAGGTGCGTGAGGTGGTGTCTTTGTTAATTATTACACTTTAAAGCTGGGACTGCAGTTCTGTCTTCCACGGTGCCGGTAGTAGAGGAGTTCTAGAAGGACGGGGGTGAAAAGAAACGCTTGTGCCAAAATGGAGGTGCTCGCACAGATGATTCTAATGAGCATGACTGAGGACTTTGTTGCCGTCTCCTAGTGTTAAAACGTTTCTGAACATAAATCGGAACTGAGAAGAGGGGACGAAATCTTGCTTCTATCCAGTGTTTAATGTGTGCCAAGCACTGTGCCAGGCCTCAGATCACAAAGCAAATGAGAGGTTTTGTTTTGTGTTTGTTTTGCTGGGTTTTATGGAATATTTATGGGGAGAGAAATGTAAATGTTTGCGAAAACCGGAATGGCATGTAGCCAGAGAGATTTAAAACTGGATTGCAAAGGCCTGGGGAATTTAGGTTTGACCAGTTACACTAAAGGGCAGAGCGCTGACTTGTCAGCAGGAAGGGGTCGCAGACATCATCAGGGTCTCCTTTAGGTAGGAGGAAACCGCCTCTTGACCCCCACCTCCATGTTGATGCAAAAGAAAGAACAATTGCTCTTTATATTAATCCCCTACAGTTGTGTGAGATCCTTAGCCACTGCCGTTACCAATTGGCTATTCAAATTTGTAACAAATTGCAGGTTTGTCAGATCTCTGGGAAAAAGCAGAGTTCTAGGTTTTCTTGTGGGAGGGGAAAAGAAACTGCTGACTTGACGTCTTAGGGAATTCTTTTTGGTACAGTCAGTCACAACCCTTGGGATTTGGGTCTAGAAAAACTGATCATTTCATATTTTGCCCCAAATCGGGATAGGGAATACAATTGAAATAAGAAGAGACCTTTTTTCCCCTGTATTTAAGAAGAGTTTTCTTCTGTTAGGAATATCTTTTCTTGATATTCTGTTTATTAACCATATTTGTCAAGTGTCAGTAGTAGTATATCACTTGTATAGAACATAAACCAGTGATTTAAAATCAGGGTTTGGAGTTCCCATCGTGGCTCAGTGGTAACAAACCTGACTAGTATCCAAAAGGACACCAGTTCAATTCCTGGCCTCTCTCAGTGGGTTAAGGATCCAGTGTTGCTGTGAGCTGTGGTGTTGGTGGCAGATGTGGCTGTGGCCTAGGCTGGCAGCTACAGCTCTGATTTGACCCCTAGCTTGGGAACTTCCATATGCTGAGGGTGCGGCCCTAAAAATACCAAAAAAAAAAAAAAAAAATCAGCGTTCATGACCCAGGAGACTGAGTACAGTTTTGCTTTTGCAAGCCCTCTCAGATTCCCAAACATTGCTAAGCAGTGTTGCAAAATATTTGAAAGGAAGTTAATGTAAGTAAACCCAAGTGTAAAATAGAGCAGGGCGGGGGTTCTTACTCCAAAGTTCATGGTGTACTAGGCAAGGAACAAGATCTCTGTAATTCTGTGAAGTCTGCAACTTTTGTTAGGCGCTTAAAAGGCTTAGTGACCCTTAAATAAGAGTTAAGAACTACTGGTATAGGTTGTCACTAAATCAAACTATATTTAAAAACAAGGGGATCATTAAAAGGAAAATTGGATACACCGTATTTTATTTAAAATGTGTGGTCACAATTTGCGATGACACTAACTTTCCATGTACTTATAGGTCGAGTGATAGCTACTTTCACATGTTCAGGAGAAAAGGAAGTAAATTTGGCTGTTCAAGATGCAAAGGCTGCCTTTAAAATATGGAGCCAGAAATCTGGCATGGAGCGTTGCCGAATTCTTTTGGAGGCTGCCAGGATAATAAGGGTATGTTTTGATTTACTCTCTTCCAGAAAAGCCCTCTTGAATTGCTCTTTGAGTTCCTTGTGATGATTTGCAGTTAGACTTTGATGCACTATGACCTTTTAATGAAATTGAGAAACATTTTCACATGCTCACTTTGGTGGGTACAACAAGCTTTCATTCGGTGATTAACTAATGACTCGTAGCTCCTTGTGAGGTCTCCCCTGGCAGGTTTTCTTTGCCTTTTTTTGCTGTGGGCTCCTCTAGGCATATTGAGCTCCCAGACAGGGATCAGATCCCAGCCTCGGTTGTAACCTAAACTGCAGTTGTGGCAACACCAGATTCTTAACCCACAGTGCTGCACCGTGCTGCCATCCTGTTTCACCACAGCAGGAGCTCTTGTTCCTTCTTCTTTTTTTTTTTGTCTTTTTCTAGGGCCGCACCTGAGGCATGTGGAGGCTCCCTAGGCCAGGGGTCTAATCGGAGCTGTAGCCACTGGCTTAAGCCACAGATCCGAGCCGGGTCTTCGACCTACACCACAGCTCATGGCAACGCCAGATCCTTAACCCACTGAGCGAGGCTAGGGCTCAAACGCACAACCTCAAGATTCCTAGTCGGATTCATTAACCACTGAACCACGACGGGAACTCCTCCTTTTCCTTCTTTTTTGGAGTGCCTTTTGTCTCCTTTTCATTTTGACTGTGTGTACTTGCTTCCTTTTTACTTTTTCCTCTTGATGACTCTTAAGCTCATTTTTCTTTCTCAGGCTTATTTTCTGCCACAAATTGCCTGGAAGATTTCCTAGATTCATTGATGTTCCCCTCTTAAGAAACAAAGTTAAGCTTTGTTAAGTTTTTTAAGTTTTAAAAAAGTAAAAGTACCAGACTGTCATTACAGAAAATTAGAAAATTCCGCGGATATACACCAAAATATAAATCAAGAAGATCTCTCAGTGGTAGGAGTGTTGCAAAATTGATGGGAAGTTAATGTTAGTAAACTCAACTGTAAAATAGAGATGGGCAGGGGTTTCTACCCTGAAGTTCATGGTATACTAAGCAAGGAACACAATCCCTCATCAGTAATGTTACTCAGAAGCTGAGGGTCTGGGAGTTACCACACTTGCAAGGTTATGTATGTATTCTGATGAGAGACATGAAGCTTTCTGGATTACGGAAAGAGATTTTATTACAGCAAAATCCAGCAGCCAGAGCAATGCTTCAGCATCAATTTTCAAGCCCCAGCCCCCACAGGGTGCTGCAGAGAGAGCCACATGTTTTCTGGTTACATGGTTACATACGGTGGGTTGCACCAGAGGAGAGGAACCTGAAAGTGGTAAGATTCAGTTTGTTTAGGGGCTGCAGGCACATCTGCCCATTCTCTCCTCAGGAGAGAGAGAGGTTACTCATTAAGCAGCTCTCCAGAGTTAAGGGGAAAGCGTCCCTAGGTTTATTACTCTGGAAGGTAAGCAGATCACTCTAGGAACAGGAAATGAGAGACTATAAATCTATAAGCTCCATATCTCTCCAGAGAGACCTCTTTCTTTCTTTCTTTCTTTTTTTTTTTTTTGTCTTTTTGCTATTTCTTTGGGCTGCTCTTGCGGCATACGGAGGTTCCCAGGCTAGGGGTCCAATTGGAGCTGTAGCCACTGGCCTGCGCCAGAGCCACAGCAACGCAGGATCCGAGCCGAGTCTGCAACCTACACCACAGGCTCAGGGCAACGCCGGATCCTTAACCCACTGAGCAAGGGCAGGGATCGAACCCGCAACCTCATGGTTCCTAGCCGGATTCGTTAACCACTGCGCCACGACAGGAACTCCCCTCTTTCTTTTTTTTTTTAATGGCCCCAGCTGTGGCATATAGACATTCTCGGGCTAGGGGCCAAGTCAGAGCTGCAGCTGCAGCCATCTTGCCAGATGTGAGCCGCATCTGTGACCATGCCACAGCTTGCTGCTGGATCCTAAACCCACTGAGCGAGGCCAGGGATCGAACCCTCATCCTGGTGGACACTGTCGGGTTCTTAACTTGCTGAGTCACAATGGAAACTCCGAGACCTCTATCTTTAGGGAGACAGTATCTTTGCCTTCCAAGGCCTTTGCTTTGCAATCAGGGTCCTTTGCTCAGAAAGCCTGGGCCATGCAGTAATGTCAAAATACTCATGGAAAATTTTCTCCCAACAAAGTATTTTCCTCTATTAAAATTTTATTTTTAATTTGGTAGAACAAAAGTGGTAACTCAAAGCTATAATTTTTTATTCTCAGTTGTCATTCATTTTTTTCCTTAGGCGTGAGCATTTAGGATTGTCATGTCTTCTTAGGAATTGACTCCTTATGGAGTTCCCGTCGTGGGGCAAGTGGTTAACAAATCTGACTAGGAACCATGAGGTTGAGGGTTCGATCCCTGCCCTTGCTCAGTGGGTTAAGGTCTGGTGTTGCCGTGAGCTGTGGTGTGGGTTGCAGACTCGGCTCCAATCCTGCGTTGCTGTGGCTCTGGCAGCTCTGATTAGACCTCTAGCCTGAGAACCTCCATATGCCACGGGAGCGGCCCAAGAAAGGGCAAAAAGACAGAAAAAAAAAAAAAAGAATTGGCTCCTTTATCATTATAAAATAACTTGTTTTCCTTTATCTTGAATAGTATCTAATATTATTTTGTTCTGAAATCAACTCTGTCTGCTATTTTGTTTTTCTTTCAACTTCCCATTCCATTCCTTTAATATTTATGTATTATTTTATCAGTCAAAAATATACTACAGCTTTTCTGTAAAGCTCTTGTCTGACAGTCATTCCCTGGATCTGCTTTTACCCAAAGGTGTTCCACAACTGAACAAATCCCATCCTCTGATTACAACCTACAGCCATAACTCTCAATTGCTTCCTTTTTTTTTTTTGGCTGTGCCCGTGGTATGCGGAAGTTCCCGGATCAGGGGTTGAACCCATGCCACAGCAATGACAATGCCAGATCCTTAATCTACTGAGCCACCAGGGAACTCCCCTCAATTGTTTCTTTTAGTGATTTTTCTGGTTGATCATGATCTGCAGTTCTTTTCCTTTTCCTTTTTTTTTTTGTCTTTTAGGCCCCCCCACCGAGGCATACGGAGGTTCCCGGGCTAGGGGTTGAATCGGAGCTGTAGTCACAGCCACAGCAACACGGGATCTGAGCCGTGTCTGCGATCTACACCACAGCTCACAGCAACACCAGATCCTTAACCCACTGATCGAGGCCAGGGATTGAACCCACGTCCTCATGGATGCTAGTTGGGTTCATTAACTGCTGAGCCATGACGAGAACTCCCCATTTTTTTTTTTAACTAAGCATAATTATCTTTTTAAAAGAATTTTAAAATAAGTTAAAATATATATGTATTTTTTTAGGGCCGCACCCATGGCATATGGAAGTCCTCAGGCTAGGGGTCGAATTGAAGTTATGTCACAGCCACAGTCATGCCAGATCTGAGCTGTGTCTGCAACCTACACCCCAGCTCACGGCAACGCCAGATGTTTAACCCCCTGAGCGGGGCCAGGGATCAAACACTCATCCTTATGGATGCTAGTCACAAGGGGAATGCCCCTAAGTTAAAAATATTTTATGTTTACCCACATTTTTGCCATTTCTAGTGCTCTTCATTTCTTTGTGTAGACCCAAATTTCTGTTTTTTTTTTTTTTTTCCTCTGCTTGAAGAAATTTCTCTAGGATTTTTAATATTTTTTTATTTTTTATTTTTATTTTTTTGTCTTTTTGCCTTTTCTAGGGCCACTCTCATGGTATATGGAGGTTCCCAGGCTAGGGGTCGAATCGGAGCTGCAGCCGCCGGCTTACGCCACAGCCACAGCAACGTGGGCTCCGAGCCTCATCTGCAACCTACACCACAGCTCACGGCAACGCAGGATCCTTAACCCACTGAGCAAGGCCAGGGATCAAACCCGCAACCTCATGGCTTCTAGTCGGATTCGTTAACCGCTGTGCCACGACGGGAACTCCACTAGCATTTTTTATAGTGCAGGTTTGTTGGTAATATTCTTTCATCTTTTGTAGGTCTGAAGAAATATTTATTTTGCTTTCATTGTTGAAAGAATTCTGTGCAAATAGTTCTAGGTTGTCAGTTTTTTCTTTTAGTAATTTAAAGATGTTGCAACCACTGTCTTCTGGCTCGTGTTGTTTCAGAAGAGAAATCTCCTGTCATTCTTATTTTTCTTCCTCCGTAAATAATGTGTTTTTTCCCCTCTGTCTGCTTTTAAGACTTTTCTTCCTATCACTAGTTTTAAGCAGTTTTATCTTTTGATGTATTTTTCTTTATATTTCTTTTGCTTGCAGCATATTGATCTTGAATTTGTAAATTTATAATGTAGTTAAATTTGGGAAAATTTTGGCTATTATTTCTTCAGATATTTTTATCTCCCCTTTCTTCTATCTTCTCTTTTTCAGAGCCTCCAATTACGTATATGTCAGCCTCCTTGAAACTATTCCACAGCTCACTGAGGCCCTGTTCATTTTATCCCCCAGTTTTTTTCCCCTGTGTGTTTTATTTTGACTATTACCATTGTTAATGCCTCAATCTCACCACTTTTTCTTATGTAGTGTCTAATCTACTATTTATCCCATCCAGTGTATTTTTCATCTCTAGAAGTTTAACTTGAACTTTAAAATCTTTTTTTTTTTATGTTCCATGTTGCTCCTTAATATGCTCTTGTTTTTCTCTGTCTTTTTCAACACATGAAATATAGTTATGATAACATTTAGTATCCCTGTCTACTAACTCTATCATCTATCAATTCTGGATCTCTTTATCTTGCTTTTTTTTTTTTTGGTTTTTTAAGGAGCACATCTGTGGAATGTGGAGGTTCCCAGGCTAGGGGTCAAATGGGAGCTGTAGCCGCCTAGTCAGATTTGTTTCCGATACACCATGACAGGAATTCCCTGTTTTTTAGTCTTATGTTCCATTCTCACTTTGACTCTTGATGCTTTTTACCAGATTACAAAGTTGTTTTTTTTTGCTTTGTTTTGTTTTTGTCTTTTAGGGCCGCACCCACAGCCTATGGAAGTTCCCAGACTAGGGGTCTAATTGGAGTTGGAGCTGCAGCTGCCAGCCTACACCACAGCTACAGCAACAGAGGATCTGAGCCTCTCTGCAAGCTATAGCACAGCTCGTGGCAATGCCAGATCCTTAACCCATTGAGTGAGGCCAGGGATCAAATCTGAGTCCTCAAGGATACAAGTCAGGTTTGTTACCACTGAGCCATGACAGGAACTCCATTTTAATGGTAAGTCCTAATCTTTTCTTAGTTGCAGTCTCCTTATGAAAGTAGTTGTCATAAGGAGTTGCTGCTGTGGCAGGAGTTTGATCCCTGGCCTGAGAACGTCTGCATGCCACAGGTGTGGCCAAAAAGTAAGATAAAATAGAAGGCAATTTAATTTAGACCATGTCTGAATATGAACAGATTGTTCTTTCAAATTGTCCTTTCCAGATTATTTTGAAGGAACATGTACATTTAATAATTGCAAAATTTATTTAGAAGTTACTAGTTTCCTTTTTAAGTGAGCTCCTTTAGACAGAGACTGGGTCTATCCTTTTTTCTTAGTAACGAATGTGGAATAAATGAATCAAAGCACTTTATACCTCTGGGCTTTGTATAAGTAGAATATGCCTAAATATCATTATCAAACTGTCCTTTCCTGTATTTCATACTGGTTTTCATGTTTCTCCTTCTGTCATTTCGAGATTTGGACTGTGGATAAATGCTTATATTAATTTCTGTTGCCATTTCACTTTGCTTCTGGTTAGCCTTATCTGTTTTAGTGAGAGAATGCTCCTTGTCAGTTGTTTGATTCAGCTTTTATGTATGTTCAGATTTTGACCCTATTGTTTATTTTAAATTGGACCCATAATAGCAAATATCTATTTCTCACATATTCAATTTTTCATCTTCTTTGGGGAAAAAAGGCATTATTCAGTGCTTTTTTTTCCAGATCTAATTTCCCAAACCTTTTTGTCCATCCCTGGACCATCTTGAGTGCCCCTGAGTTGTGTAAACTACAACTAGAAACAGTATTTGGAAAGAGACTAATGAGTACTGAGCATTCAAAGATAATTACCTTATAATTTTAACATGCTGCATTTCTTTGGGTGAATTAAAGCCATGGGTTTGTATAACCTCTTAAAGGTCAATTGTGTGTTTGGTTATTTTGTGTCATTTTTCTAGGGACTAGAAACACATGTACCTATATCTATACATATTAATATAGGTATACACATATATTTCTCAAAACACGCCTTTTCTGGAGTTCCCGTTGTGGCTCAGCGGTAATGAACCCAACTAGGATCCATGAGGATGCAGGTTTGATCCTTGGCTTCGTTCAGTGGGTTAAAGATCCAGCGTTGCTGTGAGCTGTGGTGTAGGTTGCATCCCATGTTGCTGTGGCTGTGGTGTGGTCTGGCAGCTACAGTTCTGATTTGACCTCTATCCTGGGAAATTCCCTAAAAAAAAACAAAAACCAAAAAAACCCCATGCCTTTTCTAAGTGAGGTATTGCTCTTATATCTGTGACAGTTACTTGAGGCAGAGAACAAAGCTGCTGCTTAGAAATAAGCTTTTATTTCTCTTCCAAATATCACACTGCCATTCCTTTTTTTTTTCACTGAAAGTGCAAGCTGTTTTAATTTTTTAAGATTGGGCAATGTATTCTGTTTTGAATGTTGACTATATTGAGGTATATGGTAATAGGTCTTAAATCTGGTTTTCTCTTTCACCCAAAGGAACGGAAGGACGAGATCGCCACCGTGGAGACCATCAACAATGGCAAGTCCATCTTTGAGGCCCGATTGGACATTGACACTTCCTGGCAGTGTCTGGAGTACTATGCAGGCTTGGCGGGATCCATGGCTGGTAAGTCCTTCTATGACCAGATGACAAGAAGACAGAAGAACAGAGTTGGGATTAAGGCAGACCTAAGGTTAAAATCATGGGTTCATCACTCTACTTGGATGACCCTGGGAGTTTGTTTATCTCTCTTTATGTAAATGGAAATGATAATCCCTATCTTCTTGGTTATTATGAAAATTAAATGAGATGTTGTATATAACGCACCTAGCCTTGTACCTGAGCTGTAGTCCAAGTTGTTGAAAAACCAGTTCTTGCAAGAATCAGGGAGTATATTCATACTTACTAATTTTATGTACTTGGTAAGGAATTTTCTTTGGCCATATAGGAAGTTTATACCAGTTCATGTTGGATGGTCTACTAGGGCCCAGGAGGGCTGTGGGGAGCCTGAAGTCTGAGGTTTCAGGGTCCTCAGACCCTTCAGCCTCTGTCTTTCCCCCATTTCTGTTAATTTCAAGTAAGTTACCTAGTGGATGCTTGGTGAATTTTTAGAGAATTACATCAAGTTGAATGGACATGGGTTTGGAGGATAGAAGGGATTCTTTGTGTGGAGAGAACATGCAGAAGCAGTGTCAGAATGACTAGAATGAACAGAAGAACGGAGATGGAGTGAGCTCAGTGTGCTGGGGGCAGCGAGGGGGCCCATCTGACAGGAGTCCAGGTGCTGGTGGAGTCTTGGGATAGGCAGCACTGCACTCTACTCTCTTCTGTCCCCTTAGGAGAGCACATTCAGCTCCCTGGCGGATCCTTTGGTTACACCAGAAGAGAGCCACTGGGGGTGTGTGTGGGAATCGGAGCGTGGAACTACCCCTTTCAGATCGCCTGCTGGAAGTCGGCTCCAGCGCTGGCCTGTGGTAAGAATGAATACGTCTCCACCTGGGCACCTCTTCTTCTCTGAGGGCACGGTTTCCTCCTGTCTGCCCCTGGGAAGTTTGTAGGTTAGACACACAGCTCATGTCTACAGTATTCCCATTTTTGTTTATCTAATTTGTTTTTGGGGTTTTTTGGGTTTTTTTTTTTTTTTTTTTGCTTTTTAGGGCCACACTCGTGGCATATGGAAGTTCCCAGGCTAGGGGTCCAATCAGAGCTATAGCTGCTGGCCTACGCCACAGCAACTCGGAATCTAAGTTGTGTCTGCAACCTACACTATAGCTCACGGCAGCTCTAGATCTGTGACCCATGGAACGAGGCCAGGGATTGAACCCACATCCTCATTAATACCAGTCAGGTTCGTTTCCGCTGAGCCACAACAGGAACTCCAATTTGTTTTTGTTTATAGAAGAAAGAAAGTTAATTTTGGTCTTGGAGATCTTATTTATTTATTTATGTTTTACTGTCGAATATACTAGCTTTGTGCTACTGGTAGGTTTTCTTCTTCTCTGGATAAGGATTGTGGACCTGAATTTCTGTGTAGGGGGTAGCACTTAGGAGTTTGACTTCATTTAGGAAGCAGAAGGCAAACCTCCTTCATTTGTGTCTTAAGAGAAATGATAAAGTTTCCCTCAGAAAAGCTTCGGCTGATTGACAGAAAGTTTTCTCATGCTATCTGTGGGAAAAGAATCCTGTATCTTAGGAGAAAACTCTCAGATTAAAAAAGCTTTGCTATTCACACATTGTATTGAAATGCAGCTTTTTTTCTTTTCTCTTCATATTCGTCTTCCTGCATATTCCTATGTGATAGAGAAATAAAATTAAGTTACTAGCTTTGGGGCCTCTCATCAAATTAAGCTTTCTGGTCTTCAGTTTCACCTTTTATAAAATGGGACTAATCATGCTTACTTCACACTGCTGTTGCAAATGTTAAATGAGATTAATACATGTAAAACGGTCCAGATCTGCAAGTATAAGGTACCCATGGTTGAGACTGTGCAAGTATGTAGTTTGGAGTCTGTTTAATGAGAGAAACCAAAGTGGAAAGAACAGGATGTTTACTTAATAATAGCATCTTTGGCCGAGCATTTGGTGGGGAATAGAGTTGTTGCTTTGTTCTCTGGTCCTATCCTCAGAGGATTCCCAGTCTTAAGAAATCTTTCTGAAGTTCCCATCCTAGCTCAGTGGTTAGCGAAGCTGACTAGCATCCATGAGGATGCGGATTTGACCCCTGGCCTCACTCAGGGGGTTAAGGATCTGGTGTCACTGTGAGCTGTGGTGTAGGTTGCAGACGCAGCCGAGGGTGCGGCCCTAAAAAATAAAAATAAAAAATAAATTAAAAAAAAAGAGAAAGAATGACCAAACAGATCTCCCTGTGTTTGTGTTTTGGTGATGCAGGTAATGCCATGATCTTTAAACCTTCTCCCTTCACGCCTGTGTCCGCCTTGCTGCTGGCCGAAATCTATACTGAGGCTGGCGCTCCTCCTGGGCTCTTCAACGTGGTGCAGGGAGGGGCCGCCACAGGCCAGCTTCTGTGTCAGCATCGTGATGTGGCCAAAATCTCCTTCACTGGAAGTGTGCCCACCGGCTCAAAGGTGAAGATAAACCTGTGTAGGTGAACACAGGTGGCATCTCGATGTGGCCGTGTCAGGCCTCCCCAGGGTGTATGCTGGAGGCTCATCCTCTCATTTTACCTAGCTTGTATTGGGAGGGAGACTCTAGGTGTTCCTGGGCAAGGCTCTCAAATGTGCTTTAAAGTGTGAGGGGGTGAAGGGGGCACCCTTGGGGTGATGACAGCAGCCCAATGGGGATGGGAGTCGTCATCTCCTGCCTGTGTCTGAGAGGGGAGGCCCTGGGCTGCCACTTATGCCATTTGGTGACTTTCCTCATCTATAGCAGCCAACCTCCTAAGGAAGAGTATTTTTTCAGGTTATTTCACTTTCATTGTTTTGACCTTAATTTGTGCTCTGGGCTCTGTCAGCCTTGAATACATAATAGTAATATAAAAGAGTTTTTGCCCATGACAATGAGGTAAATTGTCAGTGTTTTTTAAATGAACTCCCTCTTCAGAATATCAGGTGCAATTCTGTGGGTTCTCGTCAGTGTTCTGGAAAAGAATATTTCAAGTAAACGACAAAATACGTTGAGAAGAGCAAGGCTGCAGGCCAAGTTCAAGGTGACTTTGGAGGGTCAGGGTTTAGTTAACATCTTGTACAATCTCAATTGTGTTAAACTTCTGAATGCTTTTGTTCTTCTTCTGGAAGATCATGGAGATGTCAGCTAAAGGAATCAAACCTGTGACTTTGGAACTTGGAGGCAAATCTCCACTGATCATCTTCTCAGATTGTGACATGGGGAATGCGGTGAAGGGGGCGCTGATGGCCAACTTCCTCACGCAAGGCGAGGTGTGTACCTGACCTGGAAAAGGTTTGAAAGGAATCTCCATCATTTCATCTCACAGCATGTCTTAAGGCTTGTTATTTTGAAATAATTTCAGACTTACAGAAAAGTTGCACAAATAGTACGAAGAATTTGCATGTACCTTAGAATGAGGCTCCTCAAATGTTAACATTTTATCTCATTAACTTTACTGTTCCTTTTGTTTGTCTGCACATACATATGCATATTATTTTTTTCTGAACTGTTTGAAAGTTACAGACAGGAGATCCCTGACCTCCACCAGTGTATATCCTAAAAACAAGTGCATTCTCTTAAATAAGCACAACATATCTAGGTAAATTCAATAATAATAACTTGATATTAATGTAGTACTATTATTCAACCTATAGCCTTTATTTAGATCTCACCATCTGTTTGACTAATGTCCTTTTAGCAAAAGAAGACTTTTTTTTTTAAACTGGTCCAAGATCTAATCCAGGATGATGCATTACATGTAGTTGTCCTGTCTCCTCAAACTCATTTAATCTGGAACAGTTCTAAAGTCATTCTTATCTTCCAGGACCTTGGTATTTTTGAAGAATACAGGCCATGTAT
The DNA here is from genome assembly GCF_016906955.1 of Phacochoerus africanus. Classification (NCBI taxonomy): domain Eukaryota; kingdom Metazoa; phylum Chordata; class Mammalia; order Artiodactyla; family Suidae; genus Phacochoerus; species Phacochoerus africanus. Next base: position 85,289,999 of record NC_062549.1, read on the forward strand.
TTTGTGGAGTGTCCCTCATTTGGGGTCTCTCTAGTTTTTTGAAAAAATTAGATTCGGGAGTTCCCATCGTGGCGCAGTGGTTAATGAATCCGACTAGGAACCATGAGGTTTCGGGTTTGATCCCTGCCCTTGCTCAGTGGGTTAACGATCCGGCGTTGCCGTGAGCTGTGGTGTAGGTTGCAGACATGGCTCGGATCCTGAGTTGCTGTGGCTGTGGCGTAAGCTGGCAGCTATAGCTCTGATTCGACCCCTAGCCTGGGAACCTCCATATGCTGTGAGAGTGGCCCAAGAAATAGCAAAAAGACAAAAAAAAAAATTAGATTCAGGTTGTGCATTTTTGGCAAAACAAATACTACGAAAATGATGTTTTATATTTTCCAGTGGTGGTGTTGACTTTGATCACTTGCTTAAGGTGGGGCTTTACTGTAAAGTTACTTTTTTTTTCCTCTGTGGTTAATAAGTCTCTTACAGGAGGGAAGGTGAAACTATCTTGTTCCTTATTAAACTTTGACCTAAGTTTTAGTACTCATAAATGGTGTTTGCTGGAAACATTTTTTCCTAGTGGTCACCAAATGGTGATTTTATGCTTCCATTATTCCTTCTACATTTGGTTACTATCTATTGTAAGAAAGGACTTTCCCTTCTCTCTTTCTCTTTTTTTTTTTTTTAATTCCTTTACTTCTATCAGCATGGACCCATGGATTCTTATCTCCTTCTGTGGGTTATAATCCATTACTATGATTCTTTTTTTTTTTTTTTCTGTCTTTTTTTTAAGGCCACACCTGTGGCATATGGAGGTTTCCAGACTAGGGATCAAATTGGAGCTGCAGCCACTGGCCTACACCACAGCCACAGCAACAGTGTTGGATCTGAGCCTCTCCTGTGACCTATACCACAGCTCATGGCAATGCCAGATCCTTAACCCACTGATCGAAGCCAGGGATCGAACCTGCATCCTCATGGATACTAGTCAGGTTCGTTCACCACTAAGCCACATGGGAACTCCCCTTACTATGATTCTTGATTTTGATGCTCAAATAATTGCAGATTCTGTTAACGGGAGTCTCTTTTTGTGACATTTTGATATGTTCATTATTCTCTGAGCACTTCTTTATTTCCTGGCACAGCAAGGAGCTCTCTGGTGGAGGTCTGGAACCAGCCATTTCTCTAAGGAGGCTTGGTTCCAGTTAGGTAAGTGGTATTTAGAAACCAAGATCTAAGTGCCAGGTGTGCTCGTTTCTGCTAGGGTATCATGGTTTCTATGTCTTCTCAGAGGCCAGCGTCAGGAAAAATGATTGGCATATGTGTACTATGTATACATACATATCTATTTCTATATCCATCTGTATTAATAACTGCAAGTTCATACACGTATTTCCAGCCAGTTCAATACTGCAAGGTTTATTTAGCCTCTTCTCTTCCATGTTTATAGTTTCCTTCTCTGACAGTGAGACATTTTTCTTCCATTACTCACAGTATATGAAATTTCTCAGTCCTAGAATCTATTTATAATAGTTTCAGATTTGTGGACCTACACTACCATGAAAAATAAACCTTTTAACTAGAGTTCAGCATTTTTTTTTTTTTACAGTTCTTTTTGTCTTTAGCCTGAAGGTATAGTTAAAATTCTGTGTTCAGAAGTTAATGGGTTGGCTGTACTTCCCGTCATGGCTCAGTGGTTAACAAACCCAGTTAGTATCCATGGGAACATGGGTTCAATCCCTGGCCTCGCTCAGTGGGTTAAGGATCTGGCATTGCCATGAGCTGTGGTGTAAGTTGCAGACGTGGCTCAGATCCCACGTTGCATATGAGGCAGGTTTGGCCCTAAAAAGAAAAAAAAAAGGAAGAAGAAGTTAATGAGTTGGTTTTTCCTTTACCATCCCCTTCAATAATACTCATTTTTAAAGATAATACTCATTTTTAAAAATGAGTTTATTTTGGAGTTCCCGCTGTGGCGTAGTGGTTAATGAATCCAACTAGGAACCATGAGGTTGTGGGTTTGATCCCTGGCCTTGCTCAATGGGTTAAGGATCCAGCATTGCCATGGGCTGTGGTGTAGGTCGCAGATGCGGCTTGAATCTGGCGTTGCCGTGGCTCTGGCATAGGCTGGCAGCTACAGCTCCGATTAGACCCCTAGCCTGGGAACCTCCATATGCTGCCAGAGCGGCCCTAGAAATGGCAAAAAGACAAAAAAAAAAATTTCTATTTTTTTTTTCACTTGGGGTTTGTTTTGCCCTATCTTTGCTGATCTTAAACAAATTTATTTATTTTAAGTGAAATATTAACCTGGTTCTGAATGTCAGAATTTTACCAAAAAGGCACACAGAAATGTCACTCTTCTTTTGCTTCTGCCCCACTCCCGTTCCCTCCTCCTTCCCATCCACTCCATCCAGCCAAATCTCTTTCTCATTTTTCCTTCCTGTTCCTTTTCACATAGATGAGCAGGTCCTTGTATATTATTTTTCCTTTCCTTAAAAGCATATTAGAAATACTCTCTTCTTTGCTTTCTTCACCTAATATGTCCTGAAAATCATTTCATTTCATAGAAATCTTCTTTCTTTTCTATAGCTGTGTAGATAGTATAATTCTTTGTACCGCTGTTAATTTTTTCAACTACTCTGTTTTGGATGGGCACTTAGTTGTTTCCAGTATTTTGTGATTACAGACGATGCTGCAGTGAATAACCTTGTTGCTGGAGGCCAGCTCCGGCGGCCAGGGAGTGTACACTTTTTCCCAAAGAAGAGGGACAGACGTCGGCTTTTGCAACAGAGACAGCCTCTTTGTCCCTTCTTTCAGGGCGCTGGACTGCTCAAATTTTATTGGCAACAGTGGTTGATTATATAGACAGCTTTTTGCTACAGATTACATCACAGTGTTAAAAGTACATTGGTTAACTTTTACATGGCACAGCAGCTATACATCACGTTCTAACATCTTTGTCTTAACTAAATTTAGTGGGTACAGTTTAGGGGCAATTAGGTACAGTACATCATGTGGAAAGGAGGAGACTCAGTACAAATCATCCCATGGCCAGCAAGTCTCCACAAGTTGAAGAGGTCACGGACACAAGAATTGGGCATTCACAAATCTTGTTTTTAGATTGGTGCTTATCTTTAAAGCGTTATGGCAGGGAGACAGTGTAAGAAATATAAACCAACTTAACTGGATATCACTTAAAAGCTTCTGTAACTCATAGCTAGTTGTCTTTTGGCCAAGAATAATATATGTCAAACTTCTATGAACCTCATTAAAATCCTAACTCTAAAGTTTACTGTATAACTAATTAGTAGATAAACACTATGTTTTAATTAAGTTGGATATGAATAGGGAAAAGTCCTTCAGGATGAAATTCTTATTATATTATTGTTGTAATTTTGTTAAATCACAAATCACCATAGGAAAACAAGAATGGAAAAGAAGAATAATAAGCAAGTAATCAGGAAAGACTGAGGAAAACTGAATAACAAATAAAACAGCAGAAAAGACTAGGTCACCCGAGAAACAATCCAGGTTCTCCAGTGTAAACATGGAAATTGTTTTCCCAGGAAAGCCCCAATTCTTCCCCATCAACATCAAAATGAGAGCTGTGTAACCTGAGGCCTGCCCCCAGCTTGTACCGTGCAGGTAGGCTTTTTATCCTGACAAGAAGCCCCCCTTCGGCTTGTACCGTTCAGGTGAGCTTTTATCCTGTCCAGAGGCCCACCTTCGGCATGTACCTTTCAGGTGAGCTCCCTTCCTTGGTTAGGAACTTGCCTTCAGGTTTTTCTGCCATCAGGCAAGGTCCTTTTTTTTTTTTTTTTTTGAGTCCTTGCATCTTCTCGGCTCCCCGCATAACCTCATGCATGTGTGTGTTCACATTGATGTAAATATATTTTCAGAGTCAATTTCTAGACGTGGTAAATGCATATGTAGTTTCCTAGGCCTATTTTTTTTTTTGTGGTAAAATATTAACAAAACTGACCTGTTAACCCTTAAGCATACAGTTCAGTGGCATTAAGTGCATTGACACTGCTGTGCAACCATCAGCACTCTCCATCTCTGGCACTCTTCATCTCATCTTACAGGACTGAGACTGTACACGTCAGACAATAACTTCCTCTAGCCTCTTCCTCTAGTCCCTGGTAACCGCTATTTTACTTGCTATCTATATGAATTTGACTCTTCTAGGTATCTCAGATAAGTGGGATCATACAGGGTTTGTCCTTTTGTGTCTGGCTTATCTCTCTTTACATAAGGTCTTCAAAGTGTATCCATGTTGTGGCATGTGTCAGAATTTTCTTCCTTCTTAAGACTGACCAGTATCCCATTGTGCATGGGTACCACAATGTCTTTATCTATTCATCTGCCAGCGGATGTTTAGGTTATTGCTGTCTTTGGCTGTGGTGGATAGTGTCGCTGTGAACTTTGGTGTACATGCACCTGCTAAAGCCCCTGCTTTCACTTCTTTTGGGTATATACTCTGAAATAGAATTTCTGCATCATAGGATAATTCTGTGTTTAGTGTTTTAAGGAATTGCCATGCTGTATTCTACAGCAGCTGTACCATTTTACATTCTCACCAACAATGCACAAAGGTTCCAGTTTCTCCTCATCCTTGCCAATACTTGCTATAATCTTGTTTTTTTGATAGTAGCCTTCAGAATAGATGTGAAGTAGTATCTCACTGTAGGTTTTTGCTTGTATTTCCCTTACGATCAGTGATGGTGAATGCATATATAACTTTATAAGATAGTGCCATATCCTCCTCCAAATGGGTTGGATCAGCTTGCATTCCTGCCGACAATGTATGTGTACCTATTTCCTCACAAGGTAAGAGACGGTATTTCATTGAAGTGTTCATTTCCGTTTTCTAATTATGAATGAGATTGAACATCTTTTTTAGGCTTAAGGACTATTTATATGTGTGTGTGAATTGTCCCTTGTTCATTTTTATATTGAGCTTCTAGTCATTTCCCTCAATTTTTTAGAGTTTTTGTTCTTATTCACATACAGTAAATTTAGCTTTTTTTAGTGTATTATATATCAGTTTTGATTTTTCCCTTAGTTTTAGAAGTTATTTAAATATTGGTGATAGTACCCTTTATCTATAATGTACATTGCAACTATTTTCTTCTGTTTTGTCTATTGCCCTGGCTGTATTTAGGACGTCTTTGCCATGCAAAAGATTATTACTTTTATGTAGTCAAATTTATCATTTTTTTCTTTCATTGTATATAGACTTTTTTTTCCCCTCCGCTTTTTAGGACCACACCTGTGGTATATGGAGGTACCCAGGCTAGGGGTCGAATCAGAGCTGCAGCTGCTGGCTTATGCCACAGCCACAGCAACACAGGAACCAAGTCTCGCCTGTGATCTACAGCAGAGCTAACAGCAGCGCCACACCCTTAACCCACTGAGCAAGGCCAGGGATTGAACTTGCGTTCTCATGGATACTAGTTGCATTGGTTACTGCTGAGCCACAATGGGAACCCCTGCATCTAGATTTTGAGTAGTAGGAAACCTTTTCCTATACCTAATTTATACATTTCACCTACATTTTCTCTTAGTAATTGATTTTTTTTTAGGCCACAGTTGCTACATATGGAAGTTCCCAGGCTAGAGGTCGAATCAGAACTGCAGCTGCCAGCCTATAGCACAGCCACAGCCACGTGGGATCAGAGCTATGTCTGCAGTCTACACTACCGCTCACAGCAATGCCAGATCCTTAACCCACTGAGCAAGGCTAGGGATTGAACCCACATCGTCGTGGATACTAGTCGGGTTCATTTTGGCTGAGCCACGATGGGAGCTCTGGGTCTGTTCTTGTTTATGGTATGAGATTGTATACAACATGGCTAACCAGTTGTAGGTCTGTTTGTTACTAGGTCATCCTTGTTCAGTGGCTTGAGACTCCACCTTTATCATAAACTAAATTTCTCTGAGTACTTGGATATCTGGTTTTGGACTTTCTTTTACCCGGTTTTGATCGCATTTGAGCAGTATTTATGTTCATATTTATGTTCCTATCTGAATAGTCATTATTTGTGGTTTTAGAGACAAACATGGACTGTGAAATGCTCTGGGTTTTTCTCAGACTCAAGGACTCAATTCCTAACCTATTTTTACTCTTTAGTCCCTTTCACTCTTACCTCCTATTCTCAAAATATTCAGCCAAATTGAGCATCGGAAATGAGGAAATAGAAGACGTCCTGTGGATCATATGGATCAGTTAATTGCCTTAGAGAAACATAAGCAAAAACAAAGATACAGCTTTTATCTCAAAGGGCAGCTAGTTTGTGCCTGTAGGGTAATATGTCCACAGTTACATGTGTGATCCTATTCAGTGTGGTGATAATTTTTAGAAATAGAACTAATCTTTAACGAAAGCATTGTCTCTCTTAAATGTAAAGCTGTTGTACTTTTTTTTTTCCCTTTTCCTTTTTCTCCCCTTACCTACATGTAAATTTGTGTTTGTTCTTCAGGTTTGTTGTAATGGTACAAGGGTATTTGTGCAAAAGGAAATTCTTGATAAATTTACAGAGGAAGTGGTGAAACAGACCCAAAGGATAAAAATTGGAGATCCCCTTCTGGAAGATACAAGGATGGGTCCCCTGATCAACCGACCACATCTGGAGCGAATCCTTGGGTTTGTTAAAGTGGCGAAGGAGCAGGTGAGAAACAAGTAGAGAGGAGATGATGAGGAGAGGGGTAGCTACTCCTAGGTTCCTTGCTCCATATCCTTTTCCTGTGGTCTTATCCTTTGGGGAGCATCATTCTGCTTGGTACCTGCAGTGGAGTGACCAAGTATGCATTTGTCAGGAATCATGTAGCATTTCGTGCATGCATGTTGAGGTTGTGCGTGTAACACAAAATACGCATTCTTTTTTCTCTTCTGGCAGGGTGCTAAAGTGTTATGTGGTGGAGACCTATATGTACCCGAAGATCCCAAATTAAAGGAGGGGTATTACATGAGACCTTGTGTGTTAAGTATGTCCTCTTTATGTCTGCTTTAACAGTTCGAATCAAATATCAGATAGAAAAAAATATTTCTAAACTATGTATATGGTGTAAAGCAAGGGTTGGCAGACCGTGTCCCCACAACTCAGATTTAAGCACTAAATGTTCTCCCGTGTGCCCCCTCCTCCTGGACGATGGTATGTGTCAGTTTACTTGGGACTTAAGCTGTTGATTTGGAAGCAAGGAGCTTAAAAAAATGAACGTGCATGTTTGATTAAAAATTAAGTAATGAATTTCATTTCTGAAGAAAGTTGGTAAAGAATGTGCATTTCATTGAACTATAGGTCATCAATATTATAAAACCAATTTGTCAGACACTATATTAACATTTTAAAAAATTATGTGATATAATAATTTTCCATCTTAAAAATCGGGTTTGGTCAAGTCTGTAGTCATCCTCCTGTTCTCACACCCATCTCCTTCTCTTCTGCTCGGGGTGACACTTTCCTAGATGTCGTTGTTGTCGGTGTCACTGTTGTTGTCATGTACTTTTCTCTGTCGTTTTATAAAGTATGTTAGTATCTCCTATAAAAATACTGTTGGTTTTCTTGGCTTTAAAAAACTATATATAGAGGCAATTATGTTGTATAATTCCTTACACCTTATCTTGAAGACAGATTCAGCTCATTTTTGTCCTTGAGGTTGATAGTGGTGTCACTTGATATGTGATGCAGTTTAACCTTTAAGCCCTTGCCCAAAGAAGATCCACTGATGTTTTAGGGACTGCGAATTTAGCGTCCATGCCATGGATTAGCTTGTAGCTATTAAAGAAGAGAGATGATTTACGGTATGTTTTTAAATAGAAAGTATAGGTTAAACAGTAGTGGGTATGCTATTATGTCATCTATTAAGAACCACATACGTCCATGGGAAAAAGGGAACAGAGTATGCATCGTAATATTAATAGTGGATTTCTCAGGATGTTGGGATTAAGGTTCTTTTTATTATATTTTGTGCATTTCTGAATATTACAGATGTTCTATCGAGAATGTTTTACAATTGGGAAAACAGATTAATTTTAAACAAGCTATGAACCCGCACAGAGAACAGGGAGCACTACCTTAACTTCATTCAAGTGATTCCGAAAGCCTGGTTTGTGGTCCACAGCATCAGTATCACTTAGAAAACTTGTTAAAAAGGCAGATTTCTGGTCCCTATGCTAGACCCCCAAATGTAACTCTTGGGGGCTGGAACCTCGTGATCTGCATGTTGATAAGTCCTCAGTTCATTTTTCTATGTGTTAAAATTTGAGAATGACTCCAGGGCCTCAATCTTTAGATTGTTTACCTGAGATATGGGGCTAGAATATAGTGAGTGTTTTGTTGTGGGCAGGAGCCCTCCCTTTCTTTGTATGTCTGCTGCTGCTTTATCGCCTCATCCCTCTTGACTCTCCAGTATAGAACTCACTGCACAAAGAGCCACACCGTGTTGTTAGCCTGTGTAAGCTATATTCTGGGACTCTTGGGTGATGTGTTGTCTTGAGTAGTTTAATATTCTGGCTAGGAGTTCCTGTCGTGGCACAGTGGAAACAAATCCCACTAGGAACCATGAGGTTGCAGGTTCGATCCCTGGCCTCACTTAGTGGGTTAAGGATCCAGCATTGCCGTGAGCTGTGATGTAGGTCAGCTCGGATCCCTCATTGCTGTGGCTGTGGTATAGGCCGGTAGCTATAGCTCCGATTAGACCCCTAGCCTGGGAACCTCTATATGCTGTGGGTGTGGCCTTCAAAAGACAAAAAAAAAAAAAAAATTAAAATATTCTGGCTAATGATTTCCCTAAAAATTATATATGGATTAGTAGTTTTTAAAGATATAGAATGTAATAAACTACCGTTATTACATTCTAAAAATTATTTACTATACCTTTGGGGACACCTAAACTGTCTTCAAAGTACAAGGTAACATAAAGATGACCAGAGTGCTGTTCTTACTTTGTACACATAAGCTTCAATCCACCTCTTTTGAGATTTTAGAGTCTTCATCTTAGACGTGTCAGTAGTTAGTTTTTAGCTGTGGCTAGTGTAAAGCTGCTGTTTATAGGGGGGTTCCTGAGCAGCTTTCTGCCTCCACATTGTTTACGTGTGTAACACAACCTTGCAAACCACTCTTCTCCCTTTGTGCAGTGGTTGCCAGCGCTGAGGTGAGCTGTCACGCAGATAAAAGCACCACTCTCTCTCTCGAATCCCTGGGGTTCAGTATTGCAATATAAATATATGAGCTTCTTTAGATATATATATGCATATTTAAAAATGCCAAGTGTGTATTTAATCATGTTAGGGAATGAGGCACTTAAAAACTTAGGTCCATTTTCATGTAAAGTGATCACCCCTTCAATTATTTTTTAGTTTATGTTTTTACATTGGATTTTCTTTTTTTAAAAGTAGTTCTTGATTCTAACTGTATATCACAGTCATTAAGAAAATGTGAAAAAGTGTGAAAATGTGTAACATTTTTGCAGAAATTGGGAAGATACATGCAGTTATTTATATTACATTTAGTTATTAAATTTTCTTCAAAAACATTACTTTTCGAGGCTGCATAGCAGTTCATGCTTGGGATGTGTACTGTTCACGTGCTCACTCCATCTGTTTTGGATATTGTTTTGCTGCTTCTCGTACAAGGAGTGCTGCGATGGAAGTCCTTGTACTTACGTCCTTGTCCACTTCACTTCAGTAGCTGTTTCGAACAAGCAGAGTAGAATTAGAACTAAAGGCCATGACCTTAATACATAGTGTTAAATAGTCATGCAGAAAGGATACTGTGATTTATATTCACACTGGAAACATCACATTGAAATTTCTCTAAAGCCGTTTACAATGAACAAGAAATTTCCATGTGCCAGAAATAATAATTCCTTCACTGATGTTTGCTTTTTTTAATAATGTTTGCAGCCAACTGCAGAGATGACATGACCTGTGTGAAAGAAGAGATCTTTGGGCCAGTTATGTCCATTTTATCATTTGACACTGAAGCTGAGGTTGTGGAAAGAGCCAATGATACCACTTTCGGGCTAGCTGCCGGTGTCTTCACCAGGTAGGTGGGGAAGGACACCTCGTGCGGCTTTGAAGAGATGGGGCTGCAGTATCTGCTTAACTGATCTTATTTCCCTCCCTGGAGTTGGCCATCACTCCATTTCCATCAGCAGTTTCTGTTTGCTTCAGCTAAAGTCAGAGGATGCCAAAGTTGCATTTTGCAGTTAGGCTTGAATAGCCAGAGAACCCTGCTGTTGAAGTTTACCTTAAGCTGAAAGGTCTACTCTTTTTTTATTCATTCATTGAATAAATATTTAAGGTTCTGATCTATGCAAAGCATCATATTAGGTGCCTGTTAAAAACATACATGTCGAGGAATTTAGAACCTACAAGCTTATAAATGTTGGGCAGTATTCTTCAAAGACATGATTTTTAATGGCTTCGTAGTAATCTCTAATTGAAATGCATTATAACACATGGTTTTCAGTTATTATAAGTAATGTGATTAATACCTTTGCTCATAAATTTTAACTACTATAAGAAAAGCAAAAAGTGATTTAGAGTAAAATTTCTTTGAAAATATTGTAGATTGACTGACTGTAAACAAACTGATTAGCTTTGGCTGTAGTAGGCAGTTTTCTAAGACTGCTTAACACCTGGGATTATACTGTTTTTTCGGTGATATGCAAGGTTAATTTTTTTTTGCAGTTTTGTGGTCAGAAACTAGGGGAAGGAAGACTCAAGTCTGCCTTGAGGACCTGATATAATAGCTTCTTTCTGAGTTCTGAAGAAAAGAGTGAGGAGCTACTTTTTTTTTTTTTAAATAGACTTTATTTTTTAGAACAGTTTTAGGTTCACTGCAAAACTGAGTGAAAAGTACAGATTTCCCAAGTACCCTGCCCCCACATATGCACAGCTTCCCCTCTTATCTGCATCCCTCACCGAGTGGAACATTTCTTAGAACTGATGAGCCAACCTGAACACATCATTATCACCCAAAGTCCATAGTTGACCTTAGGGTTCACTCTTGGTGTTGTACATTCTCTGGTTTGGACAAATAGATAATGACAAGTACCCACCATGACAGTGCTCTCTGAGGAGCTGCTTTTTGTGATTCGAGGATTGAGTGGGTTGTCTTTTATGTTCCTGTGCCACCAGAATAGGCCAACCAAAAAGGAGGATAAACTTTTTAAATAGCTTTTTTTTTTTTTTCTTTTTAGCTATTTCTTGGGCCGCTCCCGTGGCATATGGAGGTTCCCAGGCTAGGGGTCGAATCGGAGCTGTAGCCACCGGCCTACGCCAGAGCCACAGCAACGCGGGATCCGAGCCTCGTCTGCAACCTACACCACAGCTCACGGCAACGCCGGATCCTTAACCCACTGAGCAAGGGCAGGGACCGAACCCACAACCTCATGGTTCCTAGTTAACCACTTCCCCACAATGGGAACTCCTAAATAGCTTTGTTGGGAAAATGCACGTGCTGAACAGTTCACCCATTTAAAGTGCACAAGTAGTTTTTTGTATATTTACAGAGTTGTATAGCTGTCATTATAATCTAATTTTAAGGATTCATTCCCATCATCCCAAGAAATTCCCATTCACTCTGCATTCTCCCCCAATCCCTGCCCAGCCCCTGGCAACTACTAACCTACCTTATGTCTTTATAGATTTGCCTTTGGTTGAATATTTTACGTAAATGAAATCATACAGTACGTGACCTTTCATGACTGGCTTCTTTTCAGAGTTCATTTATATTATAGTAGGTATCACTACTTCATTCCTTTCCACTACTGAGTACTATTCTGTTGTATAGATATACCACATTTTGTCACTCATTGATAGACATTTGGGCTGTTTTTACTTTTCAGCTATTATAAGGCTCCTATAAGCATTTGTATATGAGTCTTCGTGTGGATATTTGTATGTTTTGTTTCTGCTGGCTATATATATATATTTACCCAGGAATGGAATTGCTGGATCATATGGTAACTCTGTGGTTAACTTTTTGAGGAACTGCTAAATTCTTTTCCAAAGTGGCAGCACAGTTTCCCATTCCCATAGCAACATGTAAGGGTTTCAGTTTCTCCATATTCTAGGCAGCAGTTGTAATTGTGTGTTCTTTTGATTTTTAGCCATCCTAGTGGATGTGTAGTAGCGTCTTGTAGTTTTGATTTGCATTTCTATGAGTTGTCTTTTTATGAGTTGTCTTTTTACTTTGATAGTCTCATTTACAGCACCAAACTTAGTAATTTTGATAGTACAATTCTGTTTTTTCTTTATCTGTTACCTCTGGTGCAATGTCTAAGAGGTTTGGTCTAACCCAAGGTAATAAAGATTTATTCCTGTTTGCTTTAAAGTGTTTTATGGCTTTCACTCTGACATTTTAGGTCAGTGATCCATTTGAGTTAATATTTGTATATAGTGCAAGAAAGGGATCTTCCTTCGTTCTTTTTGTATGTGGATATCTAGTCGTTCCAACACTATTTGTTGAAAAGACTATTTTTTTTCCCCACTGAACTGTTTTGACACCCTTATTGCTGAAGCATCTGTAGATGCTTCTGGTTGCGACTATAAAATTCAAATCCTCATCTGTTTTGCCTGGATGACATAAGATTTTAAAACATATTCTGAAGAAACAATTGGCAATGTTTTGAGACCCTTAGAAGTGAGTCTCACTTTTCCTATTAAAGTCATAGCAAAAGGAACTGTGAATAACCAATGCATTTTGCTTTCTTCCTAGGGACATCCAGCGTGCCCACAGAGTGGTGGCTGAGCTTCAGGCTGGAATGTGCTTCATTAACAACTATAATGTCAGCCCTGTGGAGTTGCCCTTTGGAGGATATAAGAAGTCAGGTGAGGAGCTGGGAATTGTGAAAGCAAACCTCCATCTCCAGAGACCCTGGTCATAATTCAGTCCTTAGAGACCAGGTTCCTAAAACCTGTCTGTGTAGCAGAATCATCTGGAAAAGTACATGAATTCCTGGTCCTCCTTTGCACATTGTATTCGTCTCTAGAAATGGAAGCCAAGCATCTTATTTTTTCCAAATGTTCTCCAGAAGGTTCTGATGTGTAGACTGGCTTGTGAACAGTGATGTACATCTCAAAGAGGTTTGTCTTGTGGGTGGGGGTTACTTTTTCCTTGCAATCTGTGATTGCTGTAAGTATAAAACCAGTCCTAGACCTTCTCACCATGGCGAGTGTGTAAGTCTAGTCTGTTAGGAGAAGATTCGAGGCATCAAGAATGTAGCCATTACTTTGAAGTCCTTTCTTTGGAGCTTGTTGCCAATTTCACTGGTTCTTCTGTATGAAAAGTGGTTTGGACTTTCTTATAGAGGCATCATCCTGAGAGTCCCAACCCCAGTCTCTTGGCAGATACTTACGGCCATCACAGAGTTGGCAAGCATGGAAGCACTGATGAATGATGATGAGATGGTGGATGTTAATCGACAGTTTTTTATTTGGTATTTCATTTTCTATTATCCTGGCCTTTTTTTGTTTGTTTGTTTTGTTTTTTAGACTGCACCCATGGCATATGGAGGTTCCCAGGCTAGGGGTCAAATCAGAGCTACAACTGCCAGCCTACACCACAGCCACAGCAATGTGGGATCTGAGCCGCGTCTGCGACCTACACCACAGCTCACGGCAATGCCAGATCCTTAACCCACTGAGCGAGGCCAGGGATCGAACCCCACAACCTCATGGTTCCTAGTTGGATTCATTTCCACTGCACCACGATGGGAACTCTGGTATTTCTCCTGCCATTCTTAGTCACCTTGTCCCTACAGGGGACCCAGAGGAACTGTACACACAGGCTTCAGTGCAGGCTAGGAACCAAGCTCTGTTTCATTAATTCTGGAGAGTTTTAAGTTGACACTGACTTTCAAAGGCATCAGGTTGGTAGTTGTGGAGACTGCTTTAATGCTTGGTAAGAAAGTCGGAACATTTTTAGACCTTAGCCTAGAGTATAGATCCTGGAAGTTAAAATTCTGCAGGTAGGAAAGGAGACCTGGATATTTCCCTGCCAACTGAGGGGTCACGTTCCCATGTCTAGCTCCACAGCTGGTACAGGCAGCTAGGGACTCGATCCCAGGACTTTTCAGCTCTGCCATCCTCTCCAACCCTGATTAAGGATCACTGTGTCTGGACTGCAGCGATACTCACCCTTCTCTTCCTTTCAGGGTTTGGCAGAGAGAATGGCCGTGTGACCATTGAATATTATTCACAACTGAAGACTGTGTGCGTGGAAATGGGTGATGTGGAGTCTGCTTTTTAAAAACCTTCAGTGAAACCAGTGAACACGGCTGGAATGAGAACCAGCAGCCTTGATGGAGGAGGTGCAGCTGCCCACCCTTTTACATCCAGAATGTTGGTCACTCAGGATGAGAGAGTGGTTCACTGTTACTCTTCATTACTCAGTCAATTTCCTAAGTGAAAATGTGCATAAGTGCCTTTTAGATTCTAATCAAGATGGCTTCTCGGCCTTTTGGCTAAGATCAAGTGTAGATTCTAATCAAGAAAGCTGTAGTTTCCCTCAAAGCACATTTCTCTGAATTCTTTGAGAGCCACTGACACACTTCCAGAGAACAGGGGGTGGGACCAGGATTTTGTTCTTCCAGAATCTACTCACTGCCGAGCTCATTCTCTAGCTTGCTTTAAAGAACCCATCCTTTAGAAGTTCCTGGTGGGATCAGTGCAGGTGATTTCTGCTCCTTGGCATTTCTTAAGCCATGCCCCCTTGTCGTTCCACTGAGAAGGTTGACAGTCGGGGAGAGAGGGCTCAGTTCAGTGTGAATGCTGATGGACCAGAGCCAGCACATCGGTGAGGAAACTGGCCTCCAGTCCGTAAGTCTGATGTTCTCCCAGCTGAGCTATTTCAGTGAGGGTTGCAGTCCTTGAATTATAGCTTGTTCTCTTATGACAGAAGAGTTATCTTTTAAATGTACAAATTATTTCTATGCTACTACAGTATACTGAAATGAAATAAATCTTACCTTCAATCCTTTCAGTCTCATATTTGGAAGCTAAACACATCGCAGAGTTGTAGGAGGATACGGAACAGGACGGAAGTTAAACTTTTAAGGCAGGAGTTCACGTTTTGGCTCAGTGGAAGTGAACCCGGCTAGCATCCATGAGGTTGTGGGTTTGATCCCTGGCCTCGCTCGGTGGGTTAAGGATCCGGCATTGCCATGAGCTGTGGTGTAGGTCACAGATGTGGCTCGGATCTCAAGGTGCTGTGGTGTAGGCCAGCAGCTACAGCTCCGATTGACTCCTAGCGTGGGGCTCTCCATATGCCATGGGTTCGGCCATAAAAAGACAAAAATAAATAAATGTTTAAGGCAGAGGATTTAACCTTCTTTGAAGTGAGCACATACGGGCAGTCTTTGTTGCTGTGAAGAACTTTCAATAGCCCCTGCACACTTCTAGGCTCTGTGTTCTTCCAGCCCCGATAAGCACTGCTTGTCCGTGAAGAGCTGTCCGGTCACAGTGACCTCTCAGACGACGGCAGGGATCCTCTCCTTGCCCCCTTGTCTTCCTTCCAGGGGAATGTTTTATATTTAATAGGGGTATTAGGGTTCTCCAGAAGAAGAGAACCAATAGAATTGAATAGGTCTGTATAGCAAGAGATTTATTACAGGAATTGACTCCCCTGATCGTGGAGGCTGAGAAGGCCTACCATCTGCTCTCTGCAAGCTGAGGCCCAGGGAAGCTGGTGATGTAATTCAGTCCATGTCCCACGGCCTGAGAACCAGGAGCGCTGATGTCCAAGGGCAGAAAATAGACACCTGCACCCGCGCAGGGAACGAATGTCCCCTTCCTCTACCACCTTGTTCTGTTTGGGCCCCAGACGGATTGGTTGAGTGAAGTGAGTAATTGGTGAAGTGAGTAGAGCAGATGGCCCGCCCCACCTCCATCGGCTTTACTCACTTCACCAATTCAAATGCTGATCCCTTCTGGAAACGCCCTCACAGATACACCTGGGCACTCCCTTAGCCCTGTCTGGCTGATGTGTAAAATTAACCTGTATTAATTAACATAAATCCACAGTAGCTAAGAGCTAAGGGATGATTGCTGTCACTAGGCCCGCATCTAATTGTGTATCGTAGTGGACAAATACCATAGCAGTATTCGAGCATGGGAACACGTGAATCAGCCTCTCTTGATGGATATTTGCACAGAGGGTGCATGCACAGTCCTGAGCAAGGCCCCCAGTGACCTCACCCCGTGTCTCAGGGGACCCTTGTGTGACTTCAGTAGTAGGAACTGCCTGGGCGGAGCCAAGTTTCTGGCAGTTCCTCTGAATAGAAAACAGCAAGGAAAAGGGCACCGACATTTAAATACTCACCGTGTTCCTTCTGCCACGTCTCTTCTCGCTGAATACTCACACTAAACACGAGGAAGTTCTCAGCCCCGATTTTTGGATGAAAAAACAGAATTGGAGAAGTCTTAACTGAAGCCAGGTCACTAAGTTGAGGAGCAGGGTTCCAACCCAGGTACGGGGAATGTTAATTCTTGTGCTTTCTGTTATCCTTCCCCGAGTTCTAGAACTCAATGTATCTGTTTCCTATGACTGATGTGACAAATTACCACAAATGTAGGGACTTGGAAACAAGGCATCATTATCTTGTAGTTCGGGAAATCAGAAGTCCAAAATGGCTTCACTGGGCAGAATCCATGGTGTCGGCGGG
The DNA here is from genome assembly GCF_016906955.1 of Phacochoerus africanus. Taxonomy (NCBI): domain Eukaryota; kingdom Metazoa; phylum Chordata; class Mammalia; order Artiodactyla; family Suidae; genus Phacochoerus; species Phacochoerus africanus. Next base: position 85,306,652 of record NC_062549.1, read on the forward strand.
GCCAGGCCACCTCACAGGGAGAACATCTTTTCTTCCCCAGCTTTCTCCAGTCTCTAGAGCTGCATTCTGTGGTCCATGGCTCCTTCCTCTGTCTTTAGAGCCAAAGGCGTAGCATCTTCCGGTCTCTCTCTACCTCCATTGCTGTCTTCCTCTCTATGTAGGCAGACTTCCCTCTGCTTCCTTCTTACATGGACACTTGTGAAGGCCCAGGGCTTGGTCCACAAAAATCTCTCAAGATCCTTAACCACATCTGTGAAGTCTCCTTTTGCCATCTAAAGAAATAGTCACAGGTCCTGAAAATTAGGACACGGACATACTTGGTGGGGAGCATTATTCAGCCTGCCACACTCAGTAGGTCCGAGGTGTGTCCCAGGATGTCATCAGCGAATGTATTTCACAGATTTACCTGAACGAAGATCCTTGTTTGTTAATGAAGATCTTATATGAGAGTAATACTGTGTACAAAATGCACTTAAGGAAACATGACTTAACCAAGAAGTTTTGTCTAAATTCTCCTGGAGTCTCCTTTTTTCTCCACTAGTATTTTGTTTCACTTTTGAAAGGGAAGCAGAAGGCACCCTTCTTTCTCCCTCTCCCATCTAATTTTTTTTTTTTTGGCCTTTTTCTAGGACTGCTTCTGTGGCATATGGAGGTTCCCAGGCTAGGGGTCTAATCGGAGCTGTAGCCGCTGCAATGCCAGATCTGAGCCGAGTCTGCAACCTACACCACAGCTCACAGCAATGCTGGATCCTTAACCCACTGAGTGAGGACAGGGATCGAACCTACAACTTCATGGATCCTAGTCGGGTTTGTTAACCGCTGAGCCACGAAGAAAACTCCTGAATTTGCATTTTAAAAAGATTCTGAGGAGTTCCCATTGGGCTCAGCGGAAATGAATTTGACTAGTGTCCACGGGGAGTCAGGGGGACGAGAGCCCCTGGCCTCGCTCAGTGGGTTAAGGATCTGGTGATGCTGTGAGCTGTGGTGTAGGTCACAGATGAGGCTCGGATCCCGTGTTGCTGTGGCTATAGCGTAGGCCAGCGACTGCAGCTTTGATTCGCCCCCTAGCCTGGGAACCTCCATATGCTGCAGGTGCAGCCCTAAAAAAACAAAAACAAAAACAAACAAACAAATCCCCAGGTGATTCTTATGCACAATAGTTTGTCAAACACTGCTTTGAAAGCAATGGTTCTTAACTTTGGCCAAATGTTTGAAATATCCAGAGAAAACTTTAAAAATACTGAAATTCCAATTTAATTGTTTGGGGGCATGGCTTTCTCATCTGGATTCTGAAAAGATCCCTGCCAAGGTGAATCTAGGGGACAGAGAAGGTTGAGAACCACTGCTTTACTATCGTGTTGTCCAAGTACAGTAGCCACTAAGCCCATGTAGCTACTTGAATGCAATTAAAACTAAATAGAAACACAGCTTTACTCTAGCCGCATTTCAAGTACTCAGTGCCACACAGGGGGTCGGGGTTTTTGTGGTGGACAGAGGAAATGTAGAATATTTCCTTCATGTCAAAAAGCTCTGTTGGACAGTGATGCTCAAGAACTGAGAGAGCTCAGGGGTTGGATTATGAGCCATCGTTGGAGACACCAGCTATAGGGATGAAAAGGGAAGTGGGGAAAACAGGGCAAAGAGTGGTTGTTTAGAACAGAAGAGAACCTGGTTGCTGACTTTTGATGGATGAAGTTTTACCAGGAGGTGGCTCTCGTGCTTCCTACCACGCCTTGTGCTGGAATCTGAGCTGGCCTTTGGTCTCAGAAGCACAGTCATTCTATCCTTAAGAACCTTATACTTGGTAATTTGATAGGGATTGCATTGAATCTAGATTGCCTTGGGTAGTATAGTCATTTTGATAATATTGACTCTTCCAATCCAAGAACATGGTTCGTCTTTCCATGTATTTGTGTCATCTTTGATTTCTTTATCAGTGTGTTATAATTTTCAGAGTACAGATCTTTTGTCTCTTTAGGTAGGTTTACTCCTAGGTATTTTATTCTTTGGGATGACATGGTAAATGGGATTGCTTTCCTAAATTCTCTTTCTGATCTTTCATTGTTAGTATATAGAAATGCAGTTGATTTCTGTGTATGGATGGCCAAAAACCACATGAAAAGATGTTCAGCATCACTCATTATTAGAGAAATGCACATCAAAACCACTACGAGGTATCACCTTACACCAGCCAGAATGGCCCTCACAAAAAAGTCTACAAACAGTAAGTGCTGCAGAGGGGGTGGAGAAAAAGGAACCCTAGTACACTGTTGGTGGGATTGTAAATTGGTCCAACCACTGTGGAAAACAGTATAGAGATTCCTCAGAAAACTAAACATAGAACTACCATTTGATCCAGCAATCCCACTCCTGGGCATCTATCCAGAGAAAACCATGACTCACAAAGACACATGTACTCCAGTGTTCATTCCAGCACTATTTTCAATAGCCAAGACATGGAAACAACCTCAATGTCCATCAACGGAGGAGTGGATCAAGAAGATGTGGTACATATACACAATGGAATAGTACTCAGCCATTAAAAGGAACGGAATACAGGCATTTTTAGCAACATGGATGGACCTAGAAATTATCATGCCAAGTGAAGTCAGTCAGACAATGAGACACCAACATCAAATGCTATCAGTGACATGTGGAATCTGAGAAAAGGACAGACTGAACTTCTTTGCAGAACAGATACTGACTCACAGACATTGAAAAACTTATGGTCTCTGGAAGAGAAAGTTTGGGGGGTGGGGGATGTGCTGGCGGTGTGGGATGGAAATCCTATAAAACTGGATTGTGGTGATCATTGTACAACTATAAATATAATAAATTCATTGAAGAATTAAAAAACACCTTATACAGTTAGGACAGGTGGAGATGAAGATGGTGAAACAGAAGGACATGGAGCTCACAACCTCTCACAAATACAAGAAAAACACATGTACACATGGAACAATTCTCATAGAATATCTACTGAAGACTGGCAGAAGACCTTACACAACCAGAGCTGTAAGAGAGATCACCACGTAACAGTGTAGGGTAAAAGAAAAAAAAAAAAAAAGAATCAGGATGGGACCTGTGCCCCTGGGAGGGAGGGGTGAAAGAGCAAAGGCTCCCTTTCCCTGGGAAGACCCCGCACCAGTCAGGAGATCAGCCTTGACAGAAAGGGGGCTTCAGAGGCTCAGAGGAGACTGCAGCAGGAGGCTTGTGGCAGGCATGGCAGAGAGAGCAGCATAGACGATCCTGGCCACCTCCCTGCACCCCTAGTCCAGGACGCATGTCTGCTGGTGCACGCGGGGACTGGGTGCTGAAATTTGCATCTCAGCAGACAGACCGTGGGGAGAGGACAGGGGCCGGCTGCACAGAAACATCTCAAAGGGGTTGAAGTGTGGTTAGGGCCGTATCCAGGGGTACAGATAGGGCAGAGCCCAGGTTTGCACAGAAGCCCCATTGTTAGTGCGGGTGTGGAGGGAGGGGCAGGGTCTGCCAGAGGAGCCTCATTCTTGGAGCGCTCACAGCACACGAAGCTCCATTTCTACAAATGCTGGGAACATGTAAGCACCAGGGCGTTGCCCACACAGAGGTGGGCTGAAATCCAAGCCATATCTCAAGGGCGGTGCAACCTTAGCAGATCTGCACTGGCTGGCTTTGTGGGCACAGTGCCTGAGGCTGACTGCCTGAAATCCCATGGCTGAAGTGGGGCCAAGGGCAGTGCCAACAGCAGTGTACTCTGTGAGCCTGCACAAGGGGTGACAGGCACCACCACAGAGCGCTTCCTGGTGGACAGCTCCCTTGGAGGAAGACAGTGACTCCTTTCCCAGGAGCACTCCAATCCCGACTACCTCACACTGCAGCTCAGAAACGGATCGAGGGGTGTCTGCTTCAACAACTGGGGAGCAGACCCTGCCTCCAGCAGGGCTCTGACAACCACAGAAAGAGGAGTCTCCACTTAACATTCCAGCACAGGCTCTGGTCACAATCACCAATCACACCCCCAAGAAGGGGAGAACAGCAGGACACACTGAGGAACGATGCGGCAGGCATCCACACTAAAAAGAGCCCTCACACCAAAAATATTAGACTCACCAGGCTACACAGGGACACTCCCACATAAAAACAGCCCTTTAATGGGTGTTCCACTCTTGGCTCAGTGGAAACAAATCTGACTAGTGTCCATGAGGATGCAGGTTCAATCCCTGGCCTCACTCAGTGGGTTAAGGATCTGGTGTTGCCGTGAGCTGTGGGGTAGGTCACAGACACAGCTCGGATCTGGCATTGCTGTAACTGTGGTGTAGGCTGGTGGCTACAGCTCCGATTTGACCCCTAGCCTGGGAATCTCCATGTGCTGCGGGTTATACCCTAAAAAGCCAAAACAAACAAACAAAAACCCCAGCCCTTCAAGACAACAATAGATAACTGTTTCTCCTAAATTCATAGAGAAATACAGTAAAATGGAGCAGAGGAAATACAATGAAAAGAACAAGAGAATTCTCCTGAAAGAATGAGGAAACCAATTTCTTCAGTCTATTAGAGCCTGAGTTCAAAAAAGTAATAAAAATACCAAAGGAATTGAGAAAGCCTATTGATAGGAATTAGAAACTATAAAGAGCCATTCAGGGAGTTCCTACTGTGGCACAATGGCATCTCTGCTTCGCCAGGATACAGGTTTGATCCCCAGCCCAGCCCAGTGGGTTAAAGGGTCCAGTGTTGCCACATTTGCAGCATAGGTCGCAACTGCGGCTTGGATCTGATCCCTGGTCCAGGAAATCCATATGTCATGGAGTGGCTAAAAAAAGAAAAAAAAAGGAAAGCCAATCAAAATTGCCAGTTGCCAGTTGGCAACTCAGTTGCCAAGATGAAAGCTGAGCCAAAGGCAATAAATAGCAAACTAAATAATGGAGAAGATTGAATAAGTGATCTGGAAGACAGAATAATAGAAACCACCCAATCAGAATAGCAGACAAATGAAAAAAAAAATTAAAGCAATATATGAGACCTATGGGATAATATAAAGTGAGAAAATCTACACATTATAGGGATACTGCTGGAGATGAGAGAAAAGGGGATTGAAAATATATTTGAAGAAATTAGGGCTAAAAATGTCCCAAACCTAAAGAAGGAAATAGGTGTCCAGTACAGAATGCACGGAGGGTCCCAACAAGATGAACCCAAATGACCTAGACCAAGACATAATTAAAATGTCAGAAGTTAAAGAGAGGATTCTAAAGGCAGCAAGAGAAAAACAGAGATATAATTACAAAGGAACCTCCATACCAGTATCGGCTGATTTCTCTACAGAAACATTGCAGGCCAGAAGGGAGCGGCATGGCATAATCAGGGTCCTGAAGGAAAAAACCTGCAACCTAGGATGGTCTTCCCGGCAAGAGTATCATTTAGAATAGAAGTCTTGGGTTGCATCCTGCACGCCTACAAGCCCTGTACTTGCCCATCTTTGAGACCGGGGGAAGAGCCCAGAGTCAGCAACAGAGACATATATCAATAGTTTAGCTGACAGATGGATCTTACGGGTCTGAAGCAAGGTCCTGGAGTGACACCCCACCATGTGTCACCATGTATCATGGGCAGGACATGATAGCAGTCTTTGCTCCTGGGGAAGTTACAAGTTATGGAGGGAATTGGCTCCTCAGTTACTGGGGAAATTAGCAGAGGGGTTCACCCCTCTCCAGCCCTCTGATAAGCTATCATGGTGAAGATGTTCTGATCTAAAGATTAGAACAGTCAGTCATTAGCTGGGGCGGGAGCAAGTATGTGAGTAAGGTGTAGGTGAGGCAGGGGATGTTCAGAGAGCAAGAGAACAGCCATCTTGGGTGGCCTGACCATACACTTGACCCCTACATACCCTGCACAACCCTTATAATCTTGGTCTGCTTCTCTTCTTAGGTATCCCTATGGTCAGGTATGTAGGGGGGACTGCAACCAGGTACCGCAAAAACAACACAGACAGCAGCAGCCAAAGAATATCAGGAGAAAAATATCTAGTTTTCTAAGAACAGTCACTTGCCAGGATATGGGCACATTTTGGAGCAAGCACTTACCAGGTCAACAGAGAGGGCGTCAATAGCAGGAGCCCCCTGTCCTGTTATAAAGAAGGTAAGGCCATCCCTGGTTTTCACAAACTCAGAGCCATCACCATGCAGAAGGCCCTGGCTCTAAAAGAACATTCTGGTGGCCCAGCCAGGAGTCAGCATTCGCCCCATGTTATGTTGAATGCCATCAAGTGTGGACCCATGAGGTCTCCAAAAAAGCAGTTAATCCCACTAGTGGGTCCAGAAGCTAGCCTATTCCACTCCACACAGCATAACCCAGGGGGTCTCATGGGCACTCAGCCTGGCAAAGTGTATGACGTGTCAGATGGTAACGTTTACCAACAGAGGTCCTTCTGACGTATTGGCAAGTGGTACAGGAAGATGGTAAGTCTTCCCCTCTCATTGTCAGTCATCCCCACGTGGTCGCATTAGCCAGGTCAATTTTCCATCGAAGTCCAGAGGAAGATAACAATGGCATCTCACTGTAGACACAGCAATTAGACTCATGTTGCAGTGAGGCCATTGTTGCTGCTCAGTCCTTGAACAGATTTCCTCTGCTCAGGCTAGAGATGAAATGTAAGACATCTAACAGGTACAACACAGGGGAGATTATGACAATTAAGCAAAATATGAGCAATAATTGCATTCTGAGATATTACACCTGCCTGTGGTTTTTATACTAAACTGCAATACAGTTCAGAAAATTTGTTTTCAGTAATATAGAAACATGTCTAAAATCATGTACAATGGCCACCTAGTTTAACCTTGGATATCTGAACTACAGCTACTCCGTTTTGACTTTCAAAAGCATCCCCCTCCCACAATGGCCAAAGCAGATGTACAATGCATGTTCAATAGGCCAGGAAACAAGTCATTCTGGCCGGTAAATTCCAAGTTAAAGCATGTATAAGCCAGAATGATCTCCCCCATACCTTCATATGTGAGGATTTTTCTCATCAGTTCCCTTTTTGATTACAAAGCTTTCAGGAGACCGAAATATGTGTTCCTTGAAGCCAGGGTGAATATTGCCTGCCCTGGGTCCAGATCTTGTCCCTCAGTGCTGGGCTTCCTTTATATTTGCTTGGTTATCCACCTTGGGGAAAAAAAACTGATTGGATATTGTTAAGAAGCTCAGAGGTATGTTAATGGGGAAACATTTTCCAGGCTAAATGTTTTATCCATTATACCAAATTGTTAAACATTGTACATGTGCTTTTACCAAGAGATTTAAAGCATGTTACATATCACGAGTAGTTACATTCTGTGACACCTTCGCTAGAGAATCTTTTCTTTTCTTTTTTTTAAAGGGCTGCACCTACAGCATATGGAAGTTCCTAGGCTAGGGGTTGAATCAGAGCTGTAGCTACTGGCCTACACCACAGCCATAGCAATGGGGGATCTGAGCTGCATCTGTGACCTACACCACAGCTCATGGCCATTCTGGATCCTTAACCCACTGAGCAAGGCCAGGGATACTAGGCTCATTACTGCTGAGCCACAACAGGAACTCCCCACTACAGAATTTTCTTTTCCTCCTGAACATCAGGGCAAAAGTGTGGCTAACAAAAATACTTACATAAATCTAGAGTTCAATTTTGTGTGTGTGTGTGTCTTTTTTAGGGCTGTACCCGTGTCACATGGAGGTTCCCAGGCTAGGGGTTGAATCAGAGCTGTAGCCTCTGGCCTAAGCCACAGCCACAGCAACACCCAGGATCTGAGCTGCATCTGCAACCTACACCACAGCTCACGGCAACGCCGGATCCTTAACCCACCGAGTGAGGCCAGGGATCAAACCTGCAACTTCATAGATACTAGTCGGGTTCATTAACCACTGAGCCATGATGGGAACTCCTAGACTTCAATTAATAGTACTAGAATTTACTATCCACTGAAACAATATTTTTCTAAAATTACTCTCATCTCCACCAAACACAGCCAAATCAAGACAAATTTGTTTGTAAAATAAATCTGGTCAATTAACTACATTGGCTCCTCCAAACTGGGTGTGGTGGAATTCCTCAGGAGTCTCACACTGAATTCCTCAAAGGCTTCTCAAGGTCAGGAAAGCCATGCCAAGGTCTGACATCAGACTCTGCCTGTTGGAGTCCCCTCTTCTTGAGGGCCCCCAAATACTGGGATTTCTTCACATACCAGGAGACAGTCTTTCTCATTCAGCTGATGAGGCTGCTTGGAACCCAAGAGTCTCTAGTTTCTGGAGGGATGAGGCAGAGAGAAGAGAAAAATGTTCCAATTCTACCACAGGCATAGTTTACCAAATTGCTTTAAGTCATAATTACCTTGAGGGGAAGGGCTTCCCTATATCAGAAGACACACATCAAAATCGGTAATATTCTAGACAAAAGCCATAAAAATTATAACCATATTCACCAGTTCACTCAGTATCCACTCTTTTGTTAACTTTTTATGATGCCATCAGGTTCTTTTCCCCATTAGGATTTTTAATTTTTTTTGGATTTTCTTTGTTCTGTTTATTTTTAAAATTATTATTATTATTTTGGTATAGTTGATTTACAATGTTTCTTCAAGTTCTGTTGTACAGCAAAGTGACCCAATCACACACATTTCCCTATGCTGTACAGTAGGGTCCCATTGCCCATCTACTCCAAATATAACAGTTTACCTAAGAGCTCTTATCTCACTTAAATTTACTTAAAGCTTCATTATATCAAGTTATTTTCCTTGCTGACAAATTTGCAACAGATATAAGGTCTTATGTGACCTCTGGTAAACCCAAGTAAAACAAAAGGATTATACTTAACGTTGATGACTCTGAAGACATGTCTATATTAATCAAACCAAGTAGCTTCAATGCCACTTATTGATTCAGTACTGATTTTTTCCCAGATTACATGAACCTGAAATTCATTCTGGCTAGTTTCTTTTATACATGCTTATTTTCTTTTAAGCCAGTGAAACAGAGCTCATCCGCAAACCAATCCTGGCTATTTGAAGGCAGAGACACACTGTGTTTATAAGGTACATAGAGAAATACTTACAAGACACAGAGATCTCACAGTCTTCTTTCTAGAGTTTAAAAAGGCCTCTTTTTTTCCCCCTTCACTCTCAGGTAGATCATTTATATCTCAGGAAGAATCCTTCTAGAAAGCTAACTTCCTCTAATGGCAGTGCAAAAATGTCAAGAGTCCAATCTTGGACACTTTCAGGGATTTTTAAAATAAAAGACATGACACCATAAAACTCCTAAAAGAGAACATAGGCAAAACATTCTCTAACATAAATCACAGCAATGTATTCTTAAGTCTCCCAAGGCAATAGAAATAAAAGCAATATATACAAATGGGACCTAATCAAACTTATGAGCTTTTGCACAGCTAAGGAAACCATAAACAAAAAGAAATGACACCTTACAGACTGGGGGAAAATATTTGCAAATGATGTAACCAACAAGGGCTTAGATGACAAAATATAGAAACAGCTCATACAGATTAATAACAGCAACAACAACGAAACCCAATTAAAAGAAAAGGGCAGAAGACCTTCATTTCCCCAAAGAAGAAATCCAGATGGCCATTAGGCACATGAAAAGATGCTCAGCATTGCTGAATAGCAGTGCATTAGAGAAATGCAAATCAAAACTACAATGAGGTATCACCTCACACCAGTCAGAATGGGCATCATCATAAAGTCTATAGATAATAAATGCTGGAGAGGGTGTGGAGAAAAGGGAACCTTCCTGCGCTGTTGGTGGGAATGTAAATTGGTACAGCCACAATGGAGAACAGTATGGAGAGTTACCATGTGATCCAGCAATAGCACTCCTGGACATTGATTCAAAAAGATAGATGTACCCCAATGTTCATTACAGCACTATTTACAATAGCTGAGACATGGAAGCAACCTGAATGTCCATCAACAGATGAATGGATAAAGAAGATGTGGTATACAAATTTAATGGAGTATCACGCAGCTATAAAAAGAATGAGATGATGCCATTTGCAGCAACATGGATGGACCTAGAGGTTATCATACTAAGTGAAGTAAGTCAGAGAAAGACAAATATCATATGATGTCACTTCTATGTGGAATCTAAAAAATGATACAAGAAGTTTACCTAGCAAGTATCATTATCCCAAACTACAGATGGGCAAGTGGAGGCTTAGGGAAGCAAATAAGCTTGCCCAAGGGCACACACCTACCTGCAGGGGGATACCTGAGGTTCAGTATGAAGCAATTATAGACTGACATAGTTCTCTAACTTCCATCAATAACACTCAGAATGTGTTGTGTTTTTTTTTTTTTTTTTTTTTGTCTTTTTGCCATTTCTTGGGCTGCTCCCTCGGCATATGGAGGTTCCCAGGCTAGGGGTCAAATCGGAGCTGTAGCCACTGGCCTATGCCAGAGCCACAGCAACACGGGCTCCGAGCTGTGTCTGCAACCTACACCACAGCTCATGGCAATGCCGGATAGTTAACCCACTGAGCAAGGGCAGGGATTGAACCCGCAACCTCATGGTTCCTAGTTGGATCCGTTAACCACTGCGCCATGAAGGGAACTCCCAGAATGTGTTTTTCCATAGAAATAAACCAACTCATTAGAATGTACACTGCAATGTTCACTGCAGTACTATTTTCAATAGCCAAGACATGGAAACAACCTAAATGTCCATTGACAGGATTGGATCAAGAAGATGTGGTACATATACACAATGGAATAGTACTCAGCCATTAAAAGGAATGAAATACTGGCATTTTTAGTAACATGGATGGACCTAGAAATTATCATGCTAAGTGAAGTCAGTCAGACAATGAGACCCCAACATCAAATGCTTTCACTGACATGTGGAATCTGAAAAAAAGGACAGAATGAACTTTGCAGAACAGATATTGACTCACAGACTTAGAAAAACTTACGGTTTCCAAAGGAGAAAGTTCGGGGGGGCGGGGGGATGCGCTGGGGTTGTGGGGTGGAAATCCTATAAAACTGGATTGTGATGATCATTGTACAACTACAAATGTAACAAAGTCATTAAGTAATAAAAAAAAAGGATGTACACTGCAGAATAACAGTGAGTGGAAACAATACTCATACCCATTTTTTTTTTCTCCAGGAGATAAGGGAATTTAATAGAAACTAGCTCACCAGACAGTGTTATTCTCTATTGCAGCACTCTACAAACTGGATTCTGCCTAGCCCTAGGCTGCCCTGGAAGTGTGTTGGGGGGGGGGAACCAGGAAAATGAAAGGGCAGAGCATGGGTTCCCCACTTCAACCAACCACCCTTTCATGTGTTGAGTTCCTTACACAGCTTCCTTTGAGCCCATTCTATGAGAGCAAAATGACAAAGATGGAGCACATTACTTTGAAATGCATACCCTGTTAAGACTTCAAACTAAGGTGAACACCCAACTTTGTCTCCTGGTCTCCCCTGCCCTGCTTTGCTGTTGCCTATACTCTGATGAGAAAGGAAACCTCAACAAGTTCTCTGATCCCTAGGTACCTTTCTTATCAAACACAAAATGAAAAGGCATAAAGAAACAAAATAAAAAACCACCCAAAACACAGCCCTAGCTTATTACAAATTTTTATTCTTTTTTTTTTTTTTTTTAGGACTGCACCCTCGGCATATGGAGGTTCCCAGGCTAGGGATCTAATCAGAGCTGTAGCCACCGGCCTATACCACAGCCACAGCAATGCCAGACCCAAGCAGCATCTGCAACCTACACCACAGCTCATGGCAATGCCGGATCCTTACCCCACTGAGGAAAGCCAGGGATCGAACCCGCAACCTCAAGGTTCCTAGTTGGATTCATTTCTGCTGTGCCATGACAGGAACTCCCTTTTTTAAAAAAATTATCTTTTAAAGTCAGGACCAAAAAAACCCCTACCACTCATCATCACCATCATTTCATAATGGGATATTTTAATGCAAATAAGAATACAAGTTAAAGCCTTAGGAAAATAGTCCTCGTTCTCCACTGGTGGAAATTTCTCATGAACTAACACTGATCTAGTCCAACCTCTTTATCAAATGCCCTGAGGGCTCCAGGTGGTTATCTGGCCAAAGCTGACCATCTTCAGTGGCTGACCAGGGCATTCTATCCTTGAGTGCTTTAGCTCCTCGAAGTGATAGAGGGGTACAACGGAAAAAGCACGGCTTTTAGAGTCAGGCCTAGGTTCAAATCCTATCTAATCCTGACAGGCTACTGAGCACCTGAAATGTGGTTAGAGCAACTAAAGAACTCATTTTTAGGGTTTTATTTACATTGCATAAGTTTAAATGCAAAGAGATATAGGTAGCTAGTGGCTATTATATGGGAAGGCACAGGTCTAGACACTCTTACTGTTTATGCAGTTTGTGGTCACATTCATTTCTGGAGCAGACATCTTATTCTGCCAACTTGCATTGTTCTCCAAGTCAGTTAAAACCTTTTAAGTCTTCCATATTTTGTTGCTGAGACTGTCCTTCCCCATTTGTACCTGTGCAATCAGATCTTTGCATCCAAATGTAAGTCAGATTCATCTTTATTCAGTTTCAGAATCTTAAATTTATCTAACACTTCAGTTTTTGAGCATTAAAAGCAATATTCAACAGAGATTTTTTTCTTTTTAGGGCTGCACCTGTGGCATGTGGAGGTTCCCAGGCTAGAGGTCCAATAGGAGCTATGGCCAACGGGCTATGCCACAGCCACAGCAATGCCGGATCCGAGTTGTGTCTGTGACCTATACACCACAGCTCATGGCAACACCCGATCCTTGACCCACTGAGCAAGGCCAGGGATCAAACCTGTGTCCTCATGGATACTAGTCGGGTTCGTTAACCACTGAGCCACACAGGAACTCCCAATAGAGATTAAAAAAAAAAAAAGATCCTATTGTCCTTAGCAATTCTTACCCTTAGCAAGTGAAAAGATAATCTTGCATATCCTAACCAGTGCTAAAAGACCCTCCTTCTTCAAGGCCCAGGTTTTCGCTGCTGTGGCATGATTATGGACATATTTCCACAATTAAGACGTTCTCCCAGCTCACGCACTAAATAAACATCCTCTGGCAGAATGTGAAGGGGTGTTTAATACCTATGGCCCCTCTCTCATCTCATCTAGTAGGAACAGGCTACTTTTAGATAAAGACTCAAAAAGAAATAAGTGATAGAGTCAGGGTTAGGTATGAGGCCGAGGCCAGTTAAGTTTTTATTATATTTAGGGGAAAAAAAGTAACTGGAAATAAAAGTAAGTCACTCGAAATGAATGAGAGTTTTCAAACACCCTATACTTTTCTAATGGCACTTGGACTTACAGCCCAAGCCGGTTTTAACCCAACCAAGATGCTGGAAGGCAGAGTACACAGTGGTGCCCATGAGGCCAATGAGGGCAATGGAGCCCAGTGCTCCCCGACTCCGCTTGCTGGGTTCTAAAAAAAGAGGAAAGAGCAGAAGTTACTGGGGATGCTCCAGAATGACAACACCATCAACATATACTAGCCATCCCATCAAGGCACATGGGGTTGTACACTGGACCACTGAGTCTTAAGAAGTCAACCAACTCTTCGGTCTAAGTTGTCAGTATGTCAGATCCTGCACGCAAAGTCATGTGTCACAATAGCTTTGGACCTCAAAACAAATTATGGGATAATAATTAGAGCAACTGTTGCTCCAGGACCTCTGAGAGTGTTTCTCTCTTCTGAGAGGTTAAGTACAGCCAGAAGTCTTTCCCTACCTTCTCTCTCAGGCACATCATTTAGAGCGGTTATTAGGAGCAGGGGATCCAGAGTCTGATGCCTGGGTTTGAATCCTGGCTTTCTTTCCTTTTTTTTTTGCTCTTTAGGGCTGTGCTCCCACCATATGGAAGTTCCCAGGCTAGGGGTTAAATCAAAGCTTCAGTTTCCAGTCTACACCACAGCCACAGCATTGTGGGGGGCCAAGCCATGTCTGTGACCTATACCACAGCTCATGGTAACACCAGATCTTTAACCCACTGAGTGAGGTCAGGGATAGAACCTGCATCCTCACAGATACTAGTTGGGTCCCTAACCTGCTGAGCCACAAGGGGAACTTCTGAATCCTGGCTTTCTAGTTTATACTTAGTAGCTGTGTGATCTAGAGCCTTACTCTTTCTAAGTCTCAGTTTTCTCGTCTCTAAAAGAGGATAATATTATCCATGCCATAGAATTGTTGTAAGGCTAAACTGTACATGCAAAGCATCTTGGAACAGCAAATGACACCTTTCAAATTCTCAATAAAAATGAGTTTTGTTACTATTCAAAGCTTAGTAAAAAGAAAGAAGATAACAGAACTTTCACCTAAGAAAATCAAGTTACTTTCCCTTCTCTTAAAGCCGTGCTGAACAGAAACATACAGTAGCCTAAGATGTTAAATTTGTTTCCTTGTCAGATGCCAGTAGGTACTTACCTCCTGTGTAATAGCCATAAGCATAAAGAACTCGTCCAACAATCCAGGCCAAGCCCAAGCCAGAAACTATACGCTGAAATAAAAGGGCTCCATTAGTATTTGCATTAAAGAGACAGGCAGTTTTTTTTTTTTTTTTTGTCTTTTTGCTATTTCTTGGGCTCCCGCGGCATATAGAGGTTCCCAGGCTAGGGGTCGAATCGGAGCTGTAGCCGCCAGTCTACACCAGAGCCACAGCAACGCTGGATCCGAGCTGCGTCTGTAACCTACACCACAGCTCACGGCAACGCCGGATCGTTAACCCACTGAGCAAGGGCAGGGACCGAACCCGCAACCTCATGGTTCCTAGTCGGATTCGTTAACCACTGCGCCACGATGGGAACTCCAGACAGGCAGTTTTTATACACATCTAGGATTGATTACACAACCTTTTAACACAAAGTTAACCGTTTCATGGATATGGTAAAATACTCCCTACCAAAGTTAGGACAGAATACAGTTGTTTCAATCAGGAACATCATAGCACTGAGATCCTTCTATGAACTGCTCAGGGAGCTGGGAGGTGGGTGCTGGCCTTCTCCTAGGTAGGCGGGATGGGAGGAAGGACCCTCTCGGCTTGCCGTGGGAGACTCAGTGTGCTGGATCACAGGGTAAGGAGAGGCAGGCCTCGGGGGCATAGAGGAACCCAAAAGAAGAAACTGACCAACGTCAGGACGAGAGGATAAGCCCTGCTAACATGAGTTGGCCTGCGCATGCCCGAAGCTGCTGCTGCGCATGTCTGGCATTGTCTCAGTGAGGAGCGCCCCGCCCCTTCCCAGAGTTAGGGTGGGGTTTAAAGGCTGTGGGGTCCATGCATATGCATGAGGCTCCTTGAGACGAAGTGGGGAGAGCGTGTTGTGAACCCCAGAATATGCAGCACTGGGAGGGGGAAGTCCGCTCGTTCCCAGCACCCTTGAGAAGCCAGAGTAAAAACTCATGTGAGATGGAAAAATCTTTCCATTTGGGTGCCCTCCTGGGGTGCCCGACCCATTTGGTCAAAAGGGGGAGGCAGGCAAGAGGAAGAGAGGGTGCATGAGGACATGAGTCATTGTCCCCGAGTGCCCAATTCGGCAGTGGCATCAGTAGGGGTAAAGTTACTATAGAATTTTTGTTTGTTTGGATGATTTTAGGGAAAGTTAAATATCAGTAAGAGCACAAAACAGCTATAAACAAAAACCTAGGCCCATAAGTCACTCTCTAGAAGCTCTGAAGTCTTTGCCAGGTTACTCTTTAACATTGCATGACCCAGGAGCAATATTAGGTGCTGTCCTCAGGGTAGTCTTAGAGTGTTCTAAAGAACTAAGCACAAGGAATGGGAACTGAGAAGTGGGACAGGAACACAGCAATAGGTGACATCAGGTGATGCCTGATCTAGAGAGACCAGCTAGTCTAGCCACTTGCTAGAACTGGGGCTCTTTAGAGGCACAAGAAAGAAACATCTTCTCCAAGAGAGCAGCAGATAGTTCTTTGAAAAAAATACAAGACTTCAAGGTCATGGACCACTGATGTGCTGTTTTGGTAGCTTACAACAGTAGCACAAGGCCATTCAGGAAAAGACCAGAAGCTTATTATGAAAGTCTCAGAAGCAGAAGTGCCAGCACTCTGGTCAGAGCTTAGTGAAGGGGAATCTGGCCCCTGAAAAGGAAATAACTTTCTGTGGAAACCCAATCAGGCTGAGATAAACTTGCTTTATTTAGATAAAGTGTAGCGGAGACCAAAGCTAGGGCTCTCAATGGCCACAGTGGCCTACAAGGCGCCATGGTCCACCCTCACCTGCTGCTCACCCCTGAAGCTGTGCTGTTCACTGTGCGCCACACAGATCAGGCAAGCTCCTGCCCCAGCGCCTTGCCCTTGCTCCTCTTCTGCCTGGAAATGTCTGGGGACAGAGGCACCTGCTCGCTCACCTTACCGCTTACCTGTCACCTTCTTAGCAAAGCCCTCCTCCCTGACCACTCTACTCCACACTGTCTTCCTTTTCTCTGTTCAGGCTTTTGTTTCCTCTGTTGGGGCACACCAACTTCTAGCATTCTACATAATGTACTTGCATTGCTTTTGGTCTGCGACCCTAACTAAAAGTCAGTTCCATGAAACTGGGAGTCTTTGCCTATTCGGTCCACTGCAGTAACCTCAGGTGTCCAGGAAATGTTTGTTGCATGAATAAATACGGCAAAGGAAAACCTGATGGTCATGAATTTTCTGGGATCAGACAGACCTGGGTTCAAATTCTAATTCTTCTACTCTGTAGCTATTTGACCTTGAGAAACTTACATAGTATCCAGGAGACTTCTCATTATCTGGAAAACACAGGGTAAATTCTACCTACTTTAAAGAACTTTGTAAGAAGTAACTGAATGAAATTCTTTGAAATACTTGGTACTTAGACGTTCAAGATATTCATTAAATGTTCATTTCCTCTTCCCTCACTGAAGGCCACTCAATGAATTAAATCCAATTAGAAGAAACCCCCATGGAAAAACTTACCGGGTGGTAAATACCTCCAACGGCTAGAAAAAATAAGAAGGGCGGATACACTTCCAACCTGGAATAGATAGAAAGTTTTGTTTTTAAAAGTGTTCTATTTAAGTATGTCTATGCAAAACTAGGAACCCTTGACATTCTTACTTGCCAAGTTAGAAACTTGAGAGTAAAAATAAACAGTGACTAGAGGGGAAAGACGTGGCCACTAAGATCCACCTTCTTTTGCTCTACTTGGGGTCAGAGGTAACTCAACACAATGAGTCGACCTCACATCTAACAAACTGACAAAGGAAGGTCCTGGTGAAATCAGAGTAGATGTTCCAATCTACACAGCTCAAGATTCAGTATCAGTGTAGATGGGACTGAGCTGTAATACTGCAGAAGAGTAATACAGCATTAAAGACATTTTTGAAAAGATTATCCAGAATCCCACCATCTTAGTAACTCTTCATTTTGCTTAACATTTAATCTGTTCACATACATGTTTCAAATGATACTTTGGGGCGAGGAGGCAAAGGAGAAAAAAATAGCTGTATTGCTTTACAAGGCAAAGGAGGGTAACAGCAGACTAATGCCTTAAAGACTGTGCTACCCTTCGGAGAGATTGGGAGGTGGGTTTATAGTTTGCGGGAGTGAAAGATAGGGCTGCACGTAAGGATCAGCATAGAGGCAAGCTTGCACTGTTTTCAAAGCTGGTGTTCAGTGGTCTGGTGGGCTTCTTTCTGGAATAAAGAATGCTACATTAACATCTTCTGCTGTTGGGGGGTTTACTTCCGGTGTCTGGACTCACTGAGGTTCAGGTTCTTCATGCCTCCACGCAGAAGGAATTCCGCGAGAGACAAAGTGATAGGCAAGAAACAGATTTATTAAGAAAGGACGCTTGTAAGAGATGCAAGCGGGCAGGCAAGGAGGCTCTGCCTCAAATGATACTTGTAATGAACTGTCATCATGACTATTGCTCAGCACACACTGTACCAAGGGCTGAGGCGCTAGACAGAAAACACCCACTCTGCAGATGTCTTTGGGGCCCGGCAGTACTCACGTGTTCTGGTGGGCTCGCTGAATGCAGTTGAAGAGGTGTCCGTTTTCAGGGTCCGTGCTGTACATGGTAGGATACTGTGAAAGGACATGGCATCCAATGGTCAAGCGTGGCACCCAGCGTTGAGGGTGAAAATCAACCTTAAAGACAAGCTATCCCAAAGCATTCCCTGTCCTAACCTGGAGAGATGATTATTCCATTTCTGCTTAAACACTTGCAGAGACAAAGCTCTCCGTTCGCAGAGGCAGATTCAATCTGTGTCGATTAACATTCAGTTATGGGAATGTATGTCAGCGCCTTACACAGGATGGAGGCAGCTTGTGCCAAACGCAGTGCTTTTCACTGACATTAGGCCATCACCTGCGGCTTTGGGATGCATGACAGAGATACCACAGGGAAAACGCTCCTTCCCGAGAGTCATCAAATAAATACCACATCCTTTTAAGGTTTCTCTTAGTGGGGGAACAGAAATAAGAGTGTTTGAGAATTTTAATGGATGTGTTCATTAAAAAAAAAAGAGAGAGAGACTGGGTATAAAATCTTTAAAAGGCATTCTACTTAGGAAGCCTAATTATAAGTTGCTAAACAGAAACAGACATTTAAAATTGCTCACCAGGGACGTCTTCAGTAATGATCCCTTCTAGATCAGCCAGAACTAAAGGAAGCATTTAATAGACCTCTCCCCTCTGTCTGATGTCTAAAGCCAAGCAAACCTCAGAGCCATGTACTTCTTTTCAACTTGAGAAACGAAAATCATCTAGAGACATCATTTTAAAGTGGCACACGTGGGAGTCTGTGTTGTGGCTCGGGGTAACGAACCCGACTAGGATCCATGAGGATGCGGGTTCAAGCCCTGGCCTCACTCAGTGGTTTTAGTATCTGGCATTGCTGTGAGCTGCAGTGTAGGTCACAGACACAGCTCAGATCTGGCATTGCTGTGGCTGTGGCACAAGACGGCATTTATAGCTTTGATTTGACCCCTAGCCTGGGAACTTCTGTATGCCGCAGGTGTGGCCCTAAAAAAAAAAATTAAAAATAAAGAATTACATGGCACACGAGGAAGTAATCGCTATTGAGCCCTCTTTAGAAAGTAACACCTCCTAGCAAACTTCTCCAGCCAAAAGCACACCTGGTCTTTCTACAGAGAGAAAAGTAAAACTAGATGGAAATAACCCTCCAGCAGGGCCCATGTTTCTTGCCATCTTCTCGCCTGAAAGGGGCAGACTTTCTAACAGGTACAATCCTGAAACTGCCACTGCTGATCATGACCTGCTCACCTCTGCCCTACGATGGAAAACAAGTTCGTGCCCCCCACAGGCCTACGAAGGCACCCCTGTGTTCCCACTCACCTCCACTTTGTACTTCTTGCGGGCCTTGGAGACGTTGATGGCTAGATGCCCGACCATTATGAAGCTGGCAGCGCCGGTCAGAACCACAAAACCGTATTCCTTAGAGAGCACAGTCATCCTGACTCTGTGGAAGAAAGGACACATTAGGAGCCACCTGGCGTGGCGGCCTCCGTGCAGCAGGAAGCCTCTGGAACGCAATGCTTCATTACAGCAAATGCATCCCTACAGAGCAAAGAGGTGTGAGAGATGTGACGGCTCTAAGAGGTAGTTAGAGACGTTACTGTGCACCACACAACAGATGTCAGTAATTACTCAAGTCTGGAATGTACACACAGAAAAGGTCACAATTGTAGGCATGTGCCCTTTTGTGCCTGGGTTCTTTTGATCAATGCTGCATTTACAACATTTATCTATACTACTGCAGTTGTCATTGCCATGGGAGCATGTGGCCACTAAAAAGCACGACTTTAAAAAACACTATTTTATTTACTTATGTATTTATTGTTTTTGTCTTTTTTTTTTAAGGGCTGCACCTGCAGCATATGGAGGTTCCCAGGCTAGGGGTTGAATTGGAGCTACAGCTGCCAGCCTACACCAGAGCCATAGCAACTCAGGATCCGAGCCACATCTGCAACCTATACCACAGCTTGTGGCAATGCCAGAGCCTTAACCCACTAAGCGAGGCCAGGGATCAAACCCATGTCCTCACGGTTACTAGTCAGGTTCATTACTTCCAAGCCACAAAGAGAACTCCTAAAAAGCACAATTTGAAAAAATACTTGATAAGGCAAAATGCTAAAGGATATATTAAATTATGAGAGAGAGAGAAAGAGGGAAAAGCAGGATATAAAACAGTAAGTACACCGTGATTCCAAGTTATTTGTTTGCCTGTTGGCCTGGGGGACACTATGAGGACAGGAACCTTAGGACTTCCCTTCAGTTTGGGGCAGGTGCTGATACAGCAGCAAAAACATTACACTGGTAGGGAAAGGATCAGTTTTTGTGTTTTGAAAGCAGAGTAGGGCTCTGGGCAGCTCCTAGAGAATCTTGCTTGTTCATCAAATCATCACTTCAAAACTAACCCCAGGACATGTTCTGATGCCTGCAATGCAATGTATTTTGAAAAGCATCAAAGAATGATATTATAAATATAGCAAAATATTAATTATAGAACCTGGGTGGGGCGTTCCCTGGTGGCTCAGTGGCTTAAGGATCTGGCATTGTCACTGCAGTGGCTCAGCTTGCTGCTTTGTTATGAGTTCTATCCCTGGCCTGGGAACTTTCACTTGATGCAGGTATGGCTATAACCCCCTCCCCCCCAAAAAAAAGCAAACAAAAAGAATCTGGGTGGCAGCTGTATGGATGTTCGATCTACTATTCTTTCAGCTTTTCTACATGTTTGAAAAATTCCACAATAAAATGTTTGGAGAAAAAGCTAATTTCAGCATTTTCCCATGTTTGATAATTTCAGCTTTTTAGCTCGTGTCCTGTCCCAGGAGGAAAGAAGAAAGAAGAAACAAACTGGGTATCAAGGAGAGGAAAACCTGGTGGGTGGGAGGAAGCCCTAAAATTCTCAAGGAGGTTAGTGCTGCCCTCCAACCTCTCTAGGCATTTATCACCAGGCATTAAAAGGGTCAGAACATGGCAGGAAAGAGCTACACGGCTTCCAGAGGGCCTTCGCTGCTGGCCCATCACGTGCATGGCTGCCACAGGTCCGAAGCTCCTGTTCCTTCTGCCTTCTGTTTAAAAGGTCCATCCCTGGAGTTCCTGTTGTGGCAGCAGTAACAAGCCCAACTAAGATCCATGAGGATGCTGGTTCCATCCCTGGCCTTACTCAGTGGGTTAAGGATCCGGCGTTGCCCTGAGCTGTGGTGTAGGTCACAGATGCAGCTCAATCTGGCGTTGCTGTGGCTGTGGTGTAGGCTGGCAGTTATAGCTCTGATTCGACCCCTAGCCTGGCAACTTCCATATGCTGCAGGTGTAGCCCTAAAAAAGCAAAAAAAAAAAAAAAAAAAAAAGAAGAGGACAAAAAAATGTCCATCCCTGATAACTTTGGTTACAATCTCTCCTGTAGGCCTGGGGGGGTTCCTGCCCCCAAATGTTTCCAGTCATCCTCACAAGCAACCCAAAAAGATGGTTAATAGCTCCATCTTCCAAAAAGCACCCAAGGGTTAAGTATTGTTCCCAAGGTCTAAAAGAGAAAGTCACTGGAATTCAAATTTGGATACTAATTCAGCCACTGTCCCCATGCAATCCCACCTGAAGACAGAGCTGCCCTGACCCTGGGGTCACAGCACTTTTCTTGGTGAAACAGCTCAGTTCCTTTTTTTTTTTTTTTTTTTTTTGGCCTTTTTAGGGCCCCATCCTCAGCATATG
This sequence comes from Phacochoerus africanus, assembly GCF_016906955.1. Taxonomy (NCBI): domain Eukaryota; kingdom Metazoa; phylum Chordata; class Mammalia; order Artiodactyla; family Suidae; genus Phacochoerus; species Phacochoerus africanus. The sequence continues at coordinate 85,328,368 of NC_062549.1, forward strand.
GAGATTCCCAGGCTAGAGGTGGAATCAGAGCCATAGCTGCTAGCCACAGCAACTCGGGATCCGAGCCTCATCTGAGACCTACACCACAGGTCAGCAATGCCGGATCCTTAACCCACTGAATGAGGCCAGGGATCAAACCTGCGTCCTCATGGATACTAGTCGGTTTTATTTCCACTGGACCATGACAGAAACGCCTCAATTCTTTAAAATAAGTTTCCCTTAGGTCTGCAAAATAACATTTGGGGCCAAAGTCCTACAATTTGACCATCCCCCTCAATGGTTCACAGTAATTCTCATCAGTTTCCCCTTCTACCTTCTTTGCTCAGAGCTGCCTGCCAAAGGGCACCCGCCATCCTGTCCTCCATGTTAGGGGACACAGACTGGAGCAGGGAGTCCCTGTGATTCGGCTTGGGAATCCCTTCCAGGTCAGCCTCTCCCGGGCCATACTGTGTGGCCGCAGAGAACAAGGAATCTTCGGCTGCCTTCCCAGTTTCCTTGCCCTCACTCTCTTTTAGAATTAATCATTTCCAGAGCTTAGAAAATCAGCTCAGAGAGGAAGCTTTAGTAGCAGTTATTACAACAAACAAAAACATGGGGTGAATACTGAACACTTCTTTGAAAATAAATAAACATGATGACCTGATAGCTCTAGAGTTCAGCACATTTGGGCCAAACAGGCTGCTGAAAATAGAGCTGTCTCAGAGTTCCCTGGTAGCCTAGTGGGTTAAGGTTCCATCAATGTCACTGCTGTGGCATGGGTTTGATCCCTGGCCCGGGAATTTCCACATGCCATGAGTGCAGCCAAAAATAAATAAGTAGGTAAGTAAATTGAAGCTGTCTCTAACTTTGTCAAAAGCCTCCTGTTTAAGAATGATATAATTAGGCATAACTGGCTTAGGTCAAACTTTGCAAGTTGAAAGTCCATCAAGACCTCACCTTTGGACAGGAGACCGGGCTCCCTCAGTGTGGGATCATCCTGTGTTGGCGCAGCCTTTGCAGCTCGTTTTAAACCTTTGCTAGAATCCCATAAACTGGGAGTTCCCGTCATGGCTCAGTGGTTAACAAACCCGAACTAGGATCTATAAGGATGCAGGTTCGATCCCAGGCTTTGCTCAGTGGGTTAAGGATCCGGCATTGCCATGAGCTGTGGCAAAGGTCGCAGATGCGGCTTGGATCCTGAGTTGCTGTGGCTCTGGTGTAGGCCGGCAGCTGTAGCTCCAATCTGACCCCTAACCTGGGAACTTCCATATGCCGAGGGTACAGCCCTAAAAAGCAAAAGCAAAAACAAACAAACCAAAAAACCCATAAACTCTATTTTACAGCAAAGGAAATAAATGGAGCCTCAAGTAGACAGATGAGGGCAGAGCTAAAGCTACAGCAGGTTTCAGAATTCTTCCTCAGCTACTCCAACAAGCCCAGCAAACATTAGAATTTGGCGGCCTAGTCACTGGCTTCTGGTTTTCTGATTTTTAAAGGCATGAGTAGGAGGAGTTAAGTGGCAGGACAGAGAAGCACCTCTTGAGTGGATGTTTGTAGTTAAGGCTGTGAACCCTTGAAAAGGCAATTGCTCAAAAATCTGCAATTAGAAGTTAATGTTTACTGGAGTTCCCACTGTGGCTCAACAGTAATGAACCCAACTAGTATCCATGAACATGAGGGTCTGATCCCTGGCCTCACTCAGTGGGTTAAGGATCCAGTGTTACTGTGGCTCTGGCGAAGGCTGGCAGCTGTAGCTCCCATTCGACTCCTAGCCTGGGAACTTCCATAGGCTGCACAGTGCAGCCTTAAAAAAGCAAAAAACAAACAAACAAAAATGAAATTAATGTTTATGACTGAGCTCCTCTTCCCACTTTGCTAAGGTGTCAGGCACTGAGGGAAAAGGAATCTGGATGGGGCAGAGCCAGGAATAAAACCTCTGAAGGGCAGAGAATTTACTTAAGGGGGACGAGAGTCCAGTGCTCAAGTGGGTGGTTGGCAAAGGACCGTGTAACCAGTCAGGAAACAGTGAGAGTGCTAGGGGGCGGGAGGAGAGAGGCAGTCCTGGGGGGCTCCCCCTGCAGGAGCTGAGGACACATCTGCACAGGTGCAGAGGCCAAGTCCATTCAGCCCTCCCCGACACCTCCCTGCACTCTGACTGAGAGAGGAGTCTGGCTTCATACTCCACTGCCGGCGTGAACAGGGTTAGGACAGAGAGCAGCCAATTGCATCAGCTACTAAGCTCCTCTGCGAGAGAAATGGTGTTTGTCTGGCATCCTGCATGCCAAGCATAGAGCATGTGTTGATAGAAAGATGTGGAATAAATGAAGCAACCTGTATGTCCAGGTGGCTCTCAGAATGACCCCTCCACTTGGCCCAGTGGCTGGCATAAAGTGTGTGCCTAACCAAGGTCAGTTTCCTTTCTTCCCCTCAAAGTATCTATTAAAACAACGGAAGAGTTCCCCAAGCTATATAGCAGGTCCTTGTTACCTATTGATTTTGTATATAGTGGTGCGTATATGCCACCTACTATATAGCTCAGGGAAATCTATTCAATACTCTGTGATGGCCTATATGGGGAAAGAATATGAAAAAGGATGGATATATATGCATGACTGACTCATTTTGCGTACACCTGAAACTAACACAACACTGTAAGTCACCTATACTTCAATAAAATTTGTTTAAAAAGGAGTTCCCAATGTGGTGCAGCGGAAACGAATCCGACTAGGAACCATGAGGTTGCAGGTTCGATCCCTGGCCTCGCTCAGTGGGTTAAGGATCCGGCGCTGCCGTGAGCTGTGGTGTAGGTTGCAGACTCTCCTCTGATCTGGTGTTGCTATGGCTGTGGCGTAGGCCGGCAGCAATGGCTCCAACTGGATCCCTAGCCTGGGAACTTCCATATGCCGCAGATGCGACCCTAAAAAAGACAAAAGGCAAAAAAACAAGATTGTTTAAAAAAAAAAAAAAACACCAATGGAAGCAACTGGAGAAAGAGGAGATCAGAATACAGTGAAAAGCTCTGTTGCCAGAGCTCCTGAAAATGTAAATTCAATAGGGACTGAAAAAATGGTTAAGGCTTGTCCTTGGAGGAAAGAATCAGCTTAATTCACTCAGGGTTCAAAAAAAAATTATCTGCTGAACCTTTATTTTCAGAGGCATCCAGGGCAAAGGGATGGACACTGCCACCCTTTTGTCGGCTGGGGTGCAGGTGTGTGGCCTGGGAGAGGGGAGGCAACTCGTTTCATGGTGGCCACATCCCAGGCAGTCCCAGACACACCCAAGGCTGGGCCAGCCCTGCAGTCAGCAGATAGCCCTCCACAGAGGCTTAAGAAGCTGATAAGTGGCATATAACCTCTCTCTGGTATGAGCACTCATAGGACCCCACACCCTGGTTTGTTGATTACCTACCTGCTCTGTATCAACAGCAACCCTTAAATCAACCCAATAAGATAAGATTTTTGGGGGTGGGGACTCTGCCCCAAACTTTGCCTTCTACATGATGCTAGACACTCAGCATGTGGTCCAACAGTTCTTTCTGAGCTGAATTTTCACAAGCAACATGGATTACCTTGTAACTCACTTGGTTGTATATTAACATTTGTTAATCATCATTCAGTTTTCAAGATTCATCACACTTCAGCTATAAAGATTAAAATTTATGATTTGTAGAAATGAAAATTTATTTAGGTGTTTTTCCTTTTTTTTTTTCTTTTTGGTGGTGCCCATAGCATAAGGAAGTTCTGGGCCAGGGATCAAACCTGTGCCACAGCAGTGACAATGCCAGATTTGGGTACTTATTATTTTTTTGTCTTTTTGGGGCCACATCCATGGCATATGGAGGTTCCCAGGCTAGGGGTCAAATAGGAGCTGAATCTGCTGGCCTACACCACAGCCACAGCAATGCCAGATTGGAGCCCTGTCTGCAACCTACACCACAGCTCATGGCAATGCTGGATCCTTAACCCACTGAGCAAGGCCAGGGATCAAACCTGCGTCCTCATGGATGCTAGTCAGATTAGCTTCCACTGAGCCACAACGGGAACTCCTGGGTTCTTATTTAAAAGTAGTTAGTTGGCAATATCACATGCTGCTATGGGGAGTGTAAAGCAGAACCATCTGGAGGACAGCCTGGCAGTGGGTAATATGCTTTATATTGTCCATATCTTTGGCTCATTAATTCTACTGGGAATCTATCCTGGGGTAATAATCAGGAATGCAAACAGATTTGGTTCAAAGACATTCACTTCAGCACTATTTATAACAGCAAAATCAGAAATGGTACAGATGTCCAAAAGGACTAATTAAATAATACTCCAATTAAATAGAAGGGTATATATATATATATATATATATATATATATATATACACTAAAAATGGTGTGTACAGGAGTTCCCTGGTGGCCTAGTGGTTAAGGATCAAGCATTGTTGCTGCTGTGGCTCAAGTTACTGCTGTGGTGTGCGTTTTATCCCTGGCCTGGGAAAATTTCCTCATGCTGCAGGCATGGTCAAAAGGAAATCACCGAAAAAATTAGTGTACACAAACATGAAAGATGTTGAAACAAACTTAATATAGCATGTTAGGTTAAAAAAAAAAAGTGTGTATCTTAGTTTTCTCAATAATAGAAAAAATGAAAGAATATCAAAATCATAAGCACAATTATTGCAGATGGCTGAATTATAGATTTTCCTTGGTACTTCTCTATAATATCCAAAATGAGAAAATATATATCGAAAAAGATATATAAAAAAATGGTCCAACAATAATTAGTAACTGAGGAGGCAGAAGAACAGGCAATATATTACACAGAACCAAAGAATCAGACCTGACTTCTAGCCTCAGTCCTGTCTCTCATCGGTCATGTGCGGTGCCCGAGACAGCCTTGCCAGTAAGGGTGCAATTTTGGAATCAAATTTTCTGGGCTTAGAATCTAGTTCTCACACTCTTAGCTGTGTGTCCTTGGGAAGATTGCTGAGTCTTTCTGCAGCTCGGTGTCTTCATTTGTTACATGGAGATAATAATGACACCTACCCCACCCCATATCGTTGTTGGGAAGATTAAATGGAGACACTGTCTCTAAACACCCATCACGATGCCTGACACACAGTAAGTACTTGGCAAGTGTTTTATATCAGATTCTATGATATATATTAATGTGTTATTAACCATCTTTGCCTTGGTTCAATCATAAAAGGGGATGTCTGAATAAATGATAATGAAATACATTTAAGAATTTAGAATTACTATTTTAAAATAGCAAATGAAGCTTAGAATTATATATATATTCCCCTCCTTTTCTTTTCTTTCTTTTTTGAGGGCTGCACCTGAGGCATATGGAAGTTCCCAGGCTAGGGGTTGAAATGGAGCTGCAGCTGCCAGCCAAGCAACACCAGATCCATGCCAGCAATCCCAGATCCTTAACCCACTAAATGAGGCCAGGGATCGAACCCATATCCTCATGGACACTAGTCAGGTTCTTAATGTACTGAGCCACAAAGGGAACTCCTATTTCCCTCCTTTTCTGAACTCTTAGTAGCCAGCTGTGTTAAATTATCTAAAAAGTAGGAATATTCAAGAGGAAGTAGATTTCCAGTGCTCTGGAAATGAGCAAACTGCAGTCATTCAAACCCTCCCTGCGGCTAGATGTGCGCATCCCTGCATGGAGCTGAGGGTGCATTTGTTTATTTATTCAAGTTTATGGAATGCCTACGATGTAATGCTCACTGGGCCAGGTGCTGGAGATGAAGACACGAACAAGCCGGCCTTTTGTCCCCGCCCTCAGCAAACTCATGTTCTAGTCCAGGAAGCAGGCAAATAAGGTAAAAAACACCTAATTCCAGATTTTTCCCTTTGTAACAATGATTAGAAACTGAGTACCCCTCCCCTCAAATCAAACGAAATGGGTTGGGGAAAGGCAGAAATAGGACAGAAATGTTTCTGTTCTCTCATTAGTAATTACAGAAGTTTATGCTTCTAGTTAGCCGTTTTCTGGAAATCTTGAGTCAAAATAGTTCAATTGGGAGAACATTTAATTGAAAGTTTAAAAGGAATTAGTTTTTATTTAGAAAATTCTCATCACTTATTTAATAGTAGAGATCTTTGGGGGAATAATGTCTTTATCCTAACAGACTTGAATACTGTTTTTTTTTTTTTTTTGTCTTTTTAGGGCTGCACTAGAGGCATATGGAAGTCCCCAGGCTAGGGGTCCAATTAGAGCTGCAGCTGCTGGCCCACACCACTACCGCAGCAACCCCAGATCCGAGTCACATCTGTGATCTACACAACAGCTCACAGCAACTCTGGAACCTTAACCCACTGAGCGAGGCCAGGGATCAAACCCACACCCTCATGGATACTAGCTGGGTTCGTTACTGCTCAGCCGCAATGGGAACTCCTTGAATACTGTTTATTATTTGCCTTTCCTATGGGAAAATCCATGGGAGTAGAGACACTGGGAATTCTAGGGTTAGACCTGTTTCAGACCCAGCCTCTTGGAGCCTGGGAATGTTATTTAATTTCTCTACCAAATGGGAGAACACTAACTACTCACTTCACAGAGTAGTTTGAAGAGTCAAATGAGATAAATTAGATTATGTTGGTCCAGGAGTTTCCATTGTGGCTCAGCCGAAACAAATATGACTAGCATCCATGAGGACACACAGGTTCGACCCCTGTCCTCAATCAGTGGGTTAAGGATCCAGGGTTGCCATGAGCTGTAGTGTAGGTTGCAAACGAGGCTTGGATCTGGCATTGCTGTGGCTGTGGTGTAGGTTAGTGGCTACAGCTCTGATTTGACCCCTGGCCTGGGAACCTCCATATGCTTCGGGTATGGCCTTAGGGGAAAAAAAAAAAGCAAAAAAGAAAATACTAGTCCAAACTCAGAGACATACTGTACATTCTGGCAGGTGTACATGTCTGTCCACATATGCAATACTTCCTAAATAAGGAGCTATTGATTTTTCTACAAATCAATAATGGGCTCTGACTTAGAAAGTAGTTCTGATACTCTTTGGGATAGATTCAAATTTGGCAAAAGGTTGGTCTCCTTAGATTCCTGATGCGGACAGCATAAATGAGTCTACAGGGCATTAGTTTCCTAGTGTGGACAGCATGAGTCCAAGAGCACTTAATTCACTTACTGAACCACAATATACCAAGTGCTTCCTCTATGCCAGGTACTGTTTAGGAATATAGCAGTGGTCAAGACGGGGTCCCTAATCTCAAGGTGCTGACATTCGTTTTTAAAAATTTTTTTTTAAAGTTTTAAAGCATAGTTGATTTACAATATTCTATCAATTTCAGCTATATAGCAAAGTGACCCAGTTGTAAATATACAGGTGCGTATATATGTATATTCTTTTCTCATATCATCTTCCATCATGTTCTATCACAAATGACTGGATATAGTTCCCTGTGCTATACAGCAGGACCTCATGGCTTATCCAATCTAAATGTAATAGTTTGCACCTACTAACCCCAAACTCCCAGTTCATCCCATTCCCTCCTCCTCCTCCTCAGGAACCACAAGCCTGTTCTCCATGTGGGCACTGACATTCCACTGAGGACGGGAGACTGACAACAAACTCAACCTGAGAGAGCGGTGACTGTCACGGACTATACTCAGGGCAGCGAGGGAATGGGGAGCGGGGGTAATCCAGCAGGATCCTCTGGGGAAGATCTCTTGCCTGCGGGCCAACACCTGCACTGACCCATGAGTGAGGAAGAAACAGCCACACCATGTTGTGGGGCAAGAACATTCCAATCAGAGGAAACAGCAAGTGCAAAGGCCCTGGGGGAGGAAAAGCCTGGGTCCCACTGAGTGGTGGGAACAGAAGGAGATAAAGTTGGAAAGGACAGATCCAGACTATGAGAGGGTCTTTACAGGCCACGTGACACTCAATACTTCCTGCTTCTCCCTTGAGGGACTAAGAGGAGATGTGTGGAGGAAGAAAAGGTGTGAAATTGTTGAGTGCCAGCATAGGAAGCATCCCTTTCCAAAGGGAAAGGTGTCTGACCAAGCAAACATGCTCCAGCACTAACCACACAAGCCTTCCTGAGGATGCAGCTCCTTACACAGGGAAAGAGCTTTCCAGGTATGAAAGGGACCAGGAATGGCAGAGCCTCAATGTAAGGAAGAGACTGAGTTCTGGAAAGGAAGAAGCAGACACCTCTGTTGAGAAGCATGTTGAGAACAGGCTAAGAACATGCTCTTGGCTTTGGTGAGGGGGAGCCTGTGATGGCCAGGTTTTAGGGGAATGGTAGTCAGTAGAGGCTCACTGGTTGAGCGTTAAGAGACAAGTGGGCTGTGAGGCAATACATCTCAGGCAATCCTCCCTCCTCAATGTGTTCACCGTGTCTCATCCTGCCAGTGAGGCCCTGTGCAAGTCCTACCCCTTCCCATGTAGCCTTTCTTCCTTGAGAGACCCCTCACTGGCTACGGGAGCTCTGCCTTGGGATATGTATACATTCTGAGAATACTTTAGAAACCTACCTATTTCCATAATTTTTTTTTTTTTTTGTGGTGCCTATGGCATACAGAAGTTTCAGGGCCAGGGACTGAAGCCGCACCAAAGCAGTGACAACACCAGGTCCTTAACTCACTGAGCCAATGGGGAATTCCTCTATAATAATTTTTAACCAGCAGCATTTATGCATTTATGTTTGTAACTTTTTAAATTTTTAAAGATTTTTATTGTTTTGCTTTTTAGGGCCACGTCTGCGGCATATGGAAGTTCCCAGGCTAGGGGTCAAATCAGAGCTACAGCTGCTGGCCTACACCACAGCTCATGGCAATGCCGGATCCCTGACCCACTTCGCGAGGCCAGGGATCGAACCCACATCCTTACGGATACTAGTTGGATTCGTTTCCACTGCACCAAAATGGGAACTCCCCATAACTTTTTCATTAAAATATTTGTTACTGGCCAAATGTGACTTTTTGAGGATGTACCAGATTGGGGGGAAAAAAAACTAGAAAGAGGATTTTGAAGCAGGTAGGGTAGAGGACAAGGGGCAGCAGAAAAGCCCCAAAGAGGAGATCAGAGAACCCTGGTACCCTGGTGACCGGTGGGGCCTTGAAGTCTAAGGAACAGCATGGAGAATGGAATAGTATTTGGGGCAACAACTCTTTGGTGCAGCCAATGAGTAGGTCCAGTGGATTTAAAAAAAAATTACAAGGCAACACTGTCAAGTCTCACTTTAGCAGTGATCAAGCTTGGACTTAAAATGCATCACAGTTAGTCTCACCCCTTGAAGATATGCTCCATTCCAGTGCCTGAGTTAACAACATGGAGTTTCTTTATATTATTTGGCAAAGGAATTTTACTGACAGAGTCTCCTGGAAACACGGTTCCTGCAGTGCTTACACTGTGCTCAACCTTTCCTCCAATTTTTGTTTCTGCCACCTCTTGGCTTATCTCACTGGGGCAGGGGTTCCTTGAGTTACAAGAGGATTACTCAGAGAACTTCCAGAACAATATCCAGCGGAATACTCCTGGGAAAGCTCTCCTTCACTGTTTACTCTAGTCCCTCTTCACTGCCAACAGAAATTCCCCAGGGCACAATCAAAACTGCACGAATGGAGCAAAAGGCAGGCTTTATAATGTGGGCACCTGCCTCAAATAATTTATGACTTCTGAGCCACAAAGTTACAACAATTTATCTTTTACTAAATGAAAATCAATGAAATGTTTTAAGGGAGAGAGGATTTCAATGTTTCAACTTTCTCTCTCTCTCTCTTTTTTTTTTTTGCTTTTTAGGGTCAAACCCATAGCATATGGAAGTTTCCAGGCTAAGGGTAACATTGGAGCTACAGCTGCCAGCCTACACTACAGCCATACCAATGCCAGATCCGAGCCACAGCTCACAGCAACGCAGGATCGTTAACCCACTAAGCGAGGCCAGGGATTGAACCCACATCCTCATGGATCCTAGTCAGGTTCATTACCGCTGAGACATGATGGGAACTCCTCAGCTCTCTCTCTGCCCACAAACAAATAAATAAAAGCCAGCGTGGACAATGGTAATCCCTACTTCCATTTGTAAGACTGATCTCCTCCAAATGTCCTTTCAATTTCTCAACATAGTCTTTATTTTATGCCTCAGGAATGGGACAGTGCTAAAACACCTATGGACTAACTTGGAGCCATTTTGTAATGTTTATTTGAGTCTTTATTTGGCTGCCTGTGCTATTAATCCAATCTTCTTTAATTAATTTATTTTTAAAATTTTTGGCCACACCCACAGAACGCAGAAGTTCCTGGGCTAGGGACTGAACCTGTACCACAGCAGCAACCAGTGACAATATTGGATCCTTAACATACTGAGCCACCAGGGAACTCTTCCAATCTTCCTTTATACAGTCTTTTATTTTACATGACATTTTCATGAGAGTAATACAAGGATGATAAGTTAAGGGCTGCATCTGATTATATTAAATGGACTCCCATGAGTCCCCAATACTGTGAGGTGGTTCCAAAAATTCCAAGGCTGTGCTCGGGGTCCACTCAGCCTGCACCCTTTCTATTTTTCTTTTTATGGCTGCACCTGCAGCATATGGACGTTCCTAGTCTAGGGGTCCAACTGGAGCTGTAGCTGCCAGTCTATACCACAGCCACAGCAACGCAGGATCCAAGCTGCATCTCTGACCTACAACACAGCTCACAGCAACGCTGGATCCCTAACACACTGAGCAAGGCCAGGGATTGAACCTGCATCCTCATGGATAGTAATCAGGTTCATTACTGCTGCATCACAATGTGAACTCCCAGCCTGCACCGTTTCAATGAAATAGTTGCCCAGCCTCATTTCTGCTTCCAAATGTTTCTACAAAGGAACAGTCCCCCAAATTATTTCTAGGCAGGACAGCTGAGCCCATATAAAGCTACATGGAGAAATTTAAGAGCCTGGAGTGAAGCAGCACAAAAGTAAGTCTCCGTTTCCATGATGAGAGAGAAAGAAGGAGAGTTACAGAATTTCTTTGGGTCCATCCTACATTTTCAAGATGCCAGTCTGGTCACTTCTACATTAAACAGATGATAAAATCTGTTGAGTGTCAGAGTTTCAAAAGGCAGCCAGATTTTTAAAATGGACAGTTAAGAGAAGGAATAATAATCAGGTGAGGAAAAATAACTATTTCCCACAATTGCACTGCATATTCAGAAGATACTTCTCCAACGGCTAAAAATGAAAAGTTAGTTGAACAAGCAGACCATTAATTGTCCAGCACTCAATTCCTAACTCTGGTGAGGAAAACAGCGGAGGAAGGGCATAACATGGGTCTTCCCCAGTTTCTCATCCCCTTTAATTCCTCAGCAATGTTGCTGGCAGAACACTTGGAAAGTGGAGGCAAACTCTAAGTTAGGGGGATGGAAAATCTGTCATTTTTAAGAGATAAATGTCCTATAATCCAAATATATTCATCTTATAGTTAAATAGCCACAGCTTGGTTGTATGACATTCAAGTTTCACATGTCATTTTAATTCCAACACTTTGGTGAACTGAGGACAATTAATAACTACGCTGGCTGGGAGCAGGTGCTGCAGGAGATGGGGTGGGGTGGGGGGAGGGCCAGCATGATGCTCAAGTCCAAGTGAACATTTCCTGGTTATGTGGGATGAGCCTGCACAGATACAAATAAACTCTGCTAAGGCCAAATAAGCAAACGACCTGCTTTCTTCATCTCTGGAATCTTAACTTCTATGTGAAAAGGCACTAAACACACATGCCTAAATTGACTTGAATCTCTCCTGGGAAAAACTGGCAATTTAGCTCTTTCAAGAATCTAAGCATAGTAGATTGTAAGACAGAACAAATCCTAAATTCCCCAGTTTGTGTGATGACAAACTTTCCCAAACAGATTCTTGACACAAAACACCTTAAGGCAAGAGTTTCTTCATATGCTAATGCCTCACCTAGAGGCCCTGGGCCTAGACCTCTGGAGCTCAGCCTCTGGGGAGGTGGGATCCCAGGCACAGGCGGCAGGATAATTCTCATGTTCTGAAGGCACTGATCTCAGAGGACAAGGAAGAGAATGGGGGAGAAGCCACAGGATGCAGAAGAAAATAAAAATCTCATAGCAATTTATTCAAGGGAGCTGATGTGACAAAGTCACTGCAGGACAAACCATTTTACCTAAATGGAATGCTTGCCTTAAGTCCACACCGGCTACTGAGTATCCTCCTCAGTATTGCCTGAGAAGGATTCCTTCCCTGATTTATCCCATGCTGAATGCCGAGTACCACGCAGGGCTATGATGGTGACTGAGATTGAGAAGCATGGTCCTGACCCTCTAGCATACAGAGTCAAATGGAAGGAGCAACACAGGAGGATCATAGAACAGGAGGTCTCTGAAAGACAAACAGTGATGTGGAAGTGAGAATGTAGGTTGAGAAAACAGCAAGGACACAGATGTGGAGACAGGAAAGGGTTTTTCTTGTATAAGGAAGAAAAAGCACAGTGGTATTGGCTAAAGGGCAGTGATACAGACTGGAGGAAGAGTGGTAGGAGAAATCAGTGATTATTGGGAGTTCCCACCGGCTAAGAACCAAATATCCATATCCATGAGGATGTGGGTTCGATTCCTGGCCCTGCTCAGTGGGTTAAGGATTCGAGGTTGCTTACAAGCTGTGGTGTAGGTCACAGATGCGGCTCGGATCTGGTGTTGCTGTGGCTGTGGGGTAGGCTGGCAGCTGCAGCTCCAATTCAACCTCAGGAACTTCCATATGCTGCAGGTGCAGCCATAAAAAATATTATGATTATTAATAACACAAATTATTAGCACATACATTATTTACTATTTGCCAAACACTGTTCTAAGTAGTTTATCAATATTAACACACATAACGTTTCACAGCATCTTTATGATATATTATTTTTTTTAATTTGTATTTATTTTTTTAGGGCCACACCTGGGAACACATGGATGTTCCCAGGCCAGAGAACTGCAGCTGCTGGCCTGTGTCACAGCCACAGCAATGCGGGATCCCAGCTGCATCTGCGACTTACACCACAGCCACAGCAGCACAGGATCCAAGCCACATCTGTGACCTACACCACAGCTCACAGCAATGCGAGATACTCAACTCGCTGAGAGAGGCCAGGGATGGAACCCGCATCCTCCTGGACACTAGTCAGGTTCATTTCCCCTGAGCCACAAGAGGAACTTCCCCTATGATGTATCATTATTCCATTTTGTAGATGAGGAAACTGAACACCAGGGAGGTTAAGTAATCCGCCAAGGCTCATGTAGCTATCACAGAGAAAGCCAGGAATCACACACAGCTAGGCAGTCTGGCTCTCGGGCCCATGCGCTTAACCCTTGGCTATATTGCCTCTCCATGAAGTTGGGGAGCAAGTTTAACCACATCTGATCTCTTTTGAAATTTTCTGCCTCCCCAGACCCTCTCTTGAGCATAAAATATATTAACGAGAATAGAAAGCTAATAATTAACTCCAAGTCTATGGAGTTTAAAGCCTGATTAAAGCCTGAGATCTTTCTAATTGGAAGGAAAAAAAAAAAAACTTGGAAAAGGTCCAAAATGGAACTTTTATTCCCCCTTTTTTTAATGGGCATCAGCACTGCGGTATGACAACAGAAGCGAGATTAAAGGAAGGAAGAAAAAAAATCTTTCAACAGGGAAATTGGCACTTAATTTTTACATCATGATTTCCATACAACCTGTCCCTTAACTGGCATTGCATAGGAACCCAGGGGACAGAGTAAAACTAAGCCCTGACTTCCCCAAGAGGGAGGGAAAAAAACCCTCTAATGAGTCACATTGACACCACTTGGATTTTACATCACAAGACATATGGGTGGACTGCAGTTAATTGTTAGCGGCTGCTGAGTTCCCCACTAGAGTACCAGCCATTCTGAATGAAGGAACTGCATAGGTTGCTGGCTTCTGCCTGACACCGGAGCCTAACTCTTCAGGCCCGTATGTGCTTAGAATGAAGCGGTGCCATAAACATTCACATTTCTTAGGCTGGAGAAATAAAATATCACTACAAAATTTAAAAAGGCATCAAAATATTAGAACACAAGTTCCAGTTAACAAATAGGTCAACTCTAGAAAGAACTCAGAGGGTAACCGGGGGATCTATGATCCTAACTACTGAAATCCTTAAAGGTATTTGCAAATGTATTTAGAAGGTACACAATTTCCCCAGAGGAAGATAGGTAGGTAGACACTGTAAGAGATAGCAAGGGAAACTCAAAAATTCTATGTTAAATAGCGATAACCTACCTGATAACTGCTGAATTCTTCTTTTTCAGTAGGATAGTATACTCATAAGTAGTGTTAATGAAATCAGGTGCAAAAGCCACAGCAGAATATTTTTTTTAAACAAATACTGCTTCTAAAAATGCTAAATGGGTCACGGTCAACTGTGGCTGGCAATGGTGTTCTGAATACTGATTCAGAATATTTGAACAGAAATATAGGGAACAATATATTTAAATATAGCTAGCTTACAATGCAGTAGGGACTAAATATGCAGTAGGGACTAAAATTACTTTTTGACAGACTGATTTGTCATCCACTTCATTTCTAGATTTCTCCATGTAGGTTCAGTCTCTCTGTTATCCTCCAGGTTAAGAGGTTCCCCTTCACTGAATGCATCTCCTCAGAAGCCTAAGCCAGCAGTATTAAGTCTATATAAGGGGGAAGACTGCCCTTTCCAGTTTTGTTCCTTCATCTGAGGAAGCCCGGACAGTACAGTGTCTATGGCTGGCCACAGTGTCACTATCAGTTTCTGTTTTATATATAGTAACATTGGTTTAAAAAAAAACCTTGACAAAGTTTTCCATTTCTGTAACATTGTGTCAGAAGAGAAGCTTAACAGGAAGTCTTGTGGGATGAAAGTATTTGCTTGGATTTTAGGTGAAAGCTTAACTCAGTTAAATTTCACTCTTGTGAGAATAAACATTCTTGATCCCCCTAACTCAGATACTATGTTCTCATTACTGAATCCACTGAACTAAATTCTGTAATTCTGACCAATAACTTTGGGTGTTTGCCAGAAACTGCAGGCTCCCCGCGATCTACAGATGTCTGGAGAGATGCCCTTGCTCCAGCTCCACAGAGGAATCTAAACTCTGCCGCAATTCCACACGACCACACCCAGGTCCACAGCACCTGCAGAGAGCCATACATCTGCAGAGCAGTAAATGTCCTTCCCTCCAGAACTCCCTTTCTCCAGTTAGGGGCATAAGGCCACAACCTAGCTCTCTGTTCCTACCCACCCTCCTGTCTCTGCTTTTCTTTTACCTTCTTTCCCACACTCAGTTGTCCTCTAAGCTACAATGTATCGGTAAACTCCTGACTCCCAAGGAAAGTATTAGTAGAAGCTAGAATTTCAGGGGAGTGACTCACCAACCCGTCTCGAGCCCCTACCACCGCCCTGCAGATGCCCCACCACTGCGGTCCTGGGGCTTCCTGCAGCAGCACCAGATGAGGGAAATTCTGAAATCCAAGGCAGAACCTAAATGAAGATGCCACCTCCTCTCCTGAGACATCTCTTGCTCTAAATGCAGCGGTAGGAAATGACCCACTGCAGGTTCCAATACAAACCGAGAACCAAGGTTTCTATGAGGCAGGGAGAAAAACAGACACAATTCCCTGGGAGGCTCTCTGGGAAGGTCCCTAGCAACACTTCGACATCCGCCACTGGCGCAGCACTGGGAGCACTCGCAGGCCACTTTAAAAGCCAGTGTTATCACTCAGGCCTGCACTGACAATCGCCCCTGCAGTGCCCCGCCCGCCCATCCTGTATACCAGAGATGAAGTTGGCAAGGTCAGGTGGGCTCCGGTAGATAGAAAGAAGGAGCCCAGCGTCTGCACAGTCTGTGCAGAGAAAAGGAAAGAACTGAGGAAGAATGACCTTGAGAATCTCCCTGAGTGTTAGATAGCAAGGCCGCTCTGGCTTAGACGCTCCCAACCCTCTACATCAAGGGAGGAGGCAGGGCAGGTGGAGGGCAAAGGTAGAAAGAAATCTACAGGCAAAAACGGAGAGAGAGCGAGCGAGCTCCAACGCAGCTCGGGATAGCATAGATATGGGCAGTCCCAAAGGCGGAGGTGAAGTGCCCTCAAGGCCCGTGCTCCTCACTGCCCGCAGGTGCAGGAACTCACCTGGATCACCTCTACAGGACTGGTGCAGAACTCAGCAGCACAGGGAAGTGTAGGAGCTGCGCCCTTGGCCTCTGGGAGAGTGGGGCGTGGCCTGGAGCAGTCCCCGCCTCCTCCCAGCTGGCAAGGGGCCAGGCTCGGAAGGCAGGGCTCCTAGTGAGGGAGAGCGCCTTTTGAGTGCCACCTCTGGGAACTTGGTTTTGAGACGGAGAGTGACTTTTCACAGATCTGCCCCTCCCACTCTCAAGTCAGTTCATCTGTTCCTTTCTGCAAATGTCACCACCTTGCTAAACTGCCCCAGCCGGGTCATACTTTTCATATTGCGTTCTCAGAAAGGTAGCACGTTAACAGTTTGTTCCCAGTAGAGCCACCGTAGCCAGCTTCTAGGCGCTCCGCGATGAGGGTGGGGCACAGGCTTGCACAGCGCATGCGTGGAAGTAGAGCACGTGGACTGGGGTCCGGGTGGGGTGAGTGTGTTGCGGCTGTGGGAGGTGCTCAGTGTCTCAGTGCTACACACCCTAAGTGAAAGGGATTTAAGGATGTTAGAACTTGTTTCCCTAACTAGTATTATTGTTAGCTTTGCCGAGAGCCTGAACCGAGCCCTGCCCGTGTGGTGACCCCAACAATCTTCGCCTCCCCACCCCCTTCCCCGTTTGCCAGGTCTGACTCTCTGGGGACTAGATGGCACCGCTTAGGGGACCCACAGCTCTTTTATAGCGAATACAGCTCTAGTTAGGTCCTCTAGTCAGGGCTCAGGACCGTGAGGTCTTGGCAGAGGCATGCAAGCAAGGTCAAGCCCGAAGGGGTAGAGCTTGCTTCTAAGTGCTGAACGCTCAGTGGGAAAATCCCACCTCACAAGGTGGCCAAAATTTCCCGTGTTCACATACTTCAGGTGCACCTATCACTCCTTTCTTCTGGATATCCCATATGCTAGCAGGGCTCGCCACATCTGGCCGCCTTTAGTGCCTTTCTTTTCTTTTTTTTTTCTTTTTGTCTTTTTAGGGCCGCACCCCAGCCATATGAAGGTTCCAAGGCTAGGGATTGAATTGGAGCTGTAGCTGTCTGCCTAGACAACAGCCACAGCAATGCTAGATCCGAGCCAGGTCTGCGATCTACACCACAGCTCAGGCAACGCAGATCTTTAATCCACTGAGTGAGGTCACTGGGGATTGAACCACTGTCCTCATTAACCACTGAGCCCAGGGGAACACCCCCTAGTGTCTCTTAAGTGGGGGTTCTTATCCTCTTTGTGAGAGCAGGTGCTTGGAGCCAAAGAGTCCAAGTCAAGGTATGGAATGGCTGGAATATTGATCTTAGCGGGCTGGGCTGGGTGTTGGTTCCTTTTTATTGATGTTGTCATATCCAGACACCTGGAAGTACTTTGAGGGCTTGCAAAATCTTTACTATTGCTGTCTCTGCAACTTCCAACCATTTTCAGGCTTTCAGCTTCTTCAGTACAAGAATGCCTTATATTTTAGGGGTTTTGGCATGTTGGTTATAAAGGACTTGTTTTCCTTGAACTTTGGAAATGATGTAAGAAAGCATTTCTCTGTTATTGAGGGACTTGTTTTTTCTTCTTGCTACTAAAGACTGAAGGTGTCACTGTAGTCTTCTTTGTCCCTCCCCCCCCCCCCCACCAAGTTCAGATTTCAGGTGTTGAAACCTAATCCTCAATGTGATGGTATTCTTGGGTGTTGCCTTTGGGAGGTATTAACTCCTGAGGGTGGAGCCCTCATGAATGAGATTAGTGTCCTTGGAGAGACCTTGGAGAGCTTCCGTGGCCCTTCTGTTGTGTGAGGACTCTGCCAGAAGACTAAGACTGCCATCTATGAACCAGGAAGTAGCTTTCATCAGACACAATTTGCTAGCTCCTCAATCTTGGTTTTCCTAGCCTCCAGAATTTTAAGAAATAAATGGGAGTTCCCGTCGTGGCGCAGTGGTTAACGAATCCGACTAGGAACCATGAGGTTGCGGGTTCGGTCCCTACCCTTGCTCAGTGGGTTAACGATCCGGCGTTGCCGTGTGGTGTAGGTTGCAGACGCGACTCGGATCCCGCGTTGCTGTGGCTCTGGCGTAGGCCGGTGGCAACAGCTCCGATTCAACCCCTGGCCTGGGAACCTCCATATGCCGTGGGAGCGGCCCAAGAAATAGCAACAACAACAACAAAAAAAAAAAAAAAGAAAGAAAGAAATAAATGTTTGTTAAGTCACCCAGTCTGTGCTATTTTTATTATAGCAGCAGGTGGGAAGTTAGGCATTTTCTGACTGTTCTGTATAACAAAAGGCAGCCTAAAGTGGTAGAAGGAATGACTGAAGAGTCAGGACCCTAATTCTGGCCTCTTCATTTCCCCTTATCCGTATTTGACCACAAACAAGTACTTAATCACTCAAGACCTTCCTTTAAAAAAACTCATTATAAAAGAAATACTTGTTTATTGTTGACATTTTGGAAAATAGAGAAAAACCCATCAGAAGAAAAATAGAAGTCACACTGTATATACTTTTTGTTGTTTGCTTTTTCCACTTAATAAATTATAAATCATTTCTCTTATTTCTTGAACATTTCATTCTGCAGCATTATGTGGTCCTGATTGCATGGATTTATCGATCCCTTCTTGTTGGAGTTAGCTTGTTTTCAATTCTTTACTATTATAAGCAATATATCTACCTTGTAGATAAATCTGTGTGCATGCTTGTGATTATTTCTTTTGGCCAAATTCCTTTAAAGAGGATTTTCTGGATCATTTTAAAGTCTTTTGATATATATTAACAAGATGCCCTCCAGGGAAAGATTTATAATCTCCAACACTAGATAATGGATATCATTTTCCTCCATCTCCAAATGGGGATAAGACCTTTCTTACAAGGTCATTGTGAAGTTCAAATGAAGTAAAGACAGAAGTCCAGAAGAAGACACAGGATAATGTATTTCGCAAGTTCCTTTACAACATCAGGAACACTTTGGCTCAGTTCCTACTTCAGTCACCATTGATTCTCCATTTATAGTGTCTTCTTCCAAACCTCTCCTTAAAGGTCACCATTTACCTCATAAGCTCTCTCCATCCTTGGAGTCTCAAACATTGCTCTCTAGATTTCTTTCTTTCTGCTCTCCTTTACTACCTCCTTTTCATCAATCTGCATCTTAAAATGTATTCAAGATTTTCCAAAGCTCTATCCTTTTTTTTTTTTCTTCTAACTCTTCTATGAGTCTCTTCTTTAACTTTCTTTTATTGGTTGCACCTACTGCTGTGGTTATTTGAATAGTCTAGAGTTCAAACCCTCATCTCTTTGGGGAAAAATCCCTCATTTTCTGTATATTCGTTGAAGGTAGTACTTACTACTGCAATGTAAAAGTTGAAGGGCAATTCTTCCTCTCCCTCATTTCAGAGGAGTTAAGGGGGTGGGTACATGCCTCCATCTTGGCCCATCAGTTTTACTCTCAACACTCAGGCCCTCAAGAGAATGAACAGCAACCAAGGGACTTTTTGGAGTTCTCATCCACTCTGTGGCTGTAGCAGTGGAGGGACCAGAACTCTCTGAGAGACTTTTCTGACCACAACGTTAAAAACTGCAATTTCCCTCTCCTAAAGGTACTCTTTATTCCCCCCCTTCCTTGTTTTATTTTCTATTCTCTTGACATATTTTTGGATTTAATTTGTTTATGACCTATGATCATGACTTGAATATAAGCAGCATGAAGGTGGGGTATGGTCTGTCTATTCATTGCTGTGCCTCTAATGCTCTGAGGTGCCTGGCATAGAGTAGGCACTCAATATCTATCAATTAAACAAATGCACGAATGTCTGGTTCTTGTTGCTAGCTGTCTGGAACCCCTATGTTCCTGACCTTTTCATGAAGCTTGTCTCTCCAGCCTACCACTGACTCTGAGCCCCCATAGCCTCCCAAGTAATACCCTATTTGGCATGTTAACCAGAGTCAGTTTGTTTCAGGCAGAACTGCTTACTATATTACAGACTTCTGACCCACAGGGGAACCAAAACCACATTTGTTATCTTTCCCAGCAAATTTTTATGTAATTCAGCAAAGAACATCATCTAAGCAGTCACCTTAGCTGGAAACTCGGCACCACACCTGTCCCTCACTCCTTGGGCTGGGAATCACATAGTCTTGCAATGGAATTCCAGAATAGTCATCATTTAGCTGTGTGATTCTAGCGAGGAATTATATAGTTTCTCTGAAACTTTTTTTTTAATCTGCAAAATTAATACATCAATACCGATTTTGCTTTGCTCTTGAAAAGATAGCATAGAGTCTGGGCTTAATTTAGGCACTTAAAAATTGGTAGTTATTACTACCAATACTTTTTTTGTTTGTTTTTTTTAGAGCTGCACTCACAGCATATGGAAGTTCCCAGGCTAGGAGTCTAATCAGAACTGCAGTCATCGGCCTATGCCACAGTCACAGCAATGCCAGATCTGAGCTGCATCTGCAACTTACACTACAGCTCATGGCAACGCTGGATCCTTAACCCACTGAGCAAGGCCAGGTATTGAACCCATATCCTCATGGATCCTAGTCGGGTTTGTTAACCGCTGAGCCATGAAGGGAACTCCCCAATACTTGTTAATGGCACCTCAAAGCAGTCTCCTTTCTAGTTCTTCCGCCCTAGTTTAGACATCAAATTTCCTCTAACCTAGACAATTACGGTAACCTTTTAACTGGCTTCTCTTTAAACATTCATTACCCAGCTACTCTCAGAGTTACCTATCTAAAGCAGACCTCTTCTTTGATACTGACCAATGCCTTTAGGACAAGGTCCAGACTTGCGTACATGGTATTTCAAAATATTTGAACAGTCTAGCCTCAAGCTGCTTTCCCACAACCCTCTCTTGTAACATTAATGTCATAAGCATCCAGCATCTATTACTGGATTCCAGGCAGTAATAGAACTTACATTTTAATAGGGGAAACTGCCAATAAAAACAGGATAATCACAGATTGTAACTGAGATTTCAACCTGAAGCTTCAGGAGGCATGGACAGTTTCCATTGCTTCTTTTGTGCTTCTGTCACCCATCATGAAAAGTGTATGTTTCAGGAAGCCAGTGTTTCTTCACTCTGAAGAATTGGAAACATGGCTGGCAGACCCAAACCTGATTTGCAACCTGGAGCCAAACTTGACTGAACACAAGCAAGGTCAGCCAAGCCCAGCACAAACACAACTAGCCCGCGGACTTGTTTGTGAGGCACAAATATTTACTGTAACTCACTGTGAGTCTTGGCTTGTTATTTTCATTTTTTTTTTTAAATTTTTGTGCATTTTAGGGCTGCACTCGCAACATATAGAAGTTCCCAGACTAGGGGTCAAATCAGAGCCACAGCTGCTGGCCTACATCACAGCCACAGCAACTCGGGATCTGAGCTGCACCTGCAATCTACACCACAATTCACAGGAATGCCACTGAGTGAGGCCAGGGGTCGAACCCTCATTCTCATGGACTTTAGTTGGATTCATTTCTGCTGTGCCACAACAGGAACTCCCGTTTGTTGTTTTAGCAAAACTGAGATAATATGAAGATAGAGCCAAGAGGGCTTGCTTATGGGCTGGATGTGTGGGAAAGGAAAAGAAAGAAATCAAGGTTTCTGTCTTGAGAAATAGAGTGGCAATTGGCATCAATTACCAAGGAATTATCGAAGAAGTAATATTGTTAAAATGGCCATACTACCCAAGGCAATCTACAGATTCAATGCAATCCCCATCAAATTACCCATGAAATTTTTCACAGAACTAAACAAACAATCCCAAGATTTATATGGAACCGTAAAAGACCCAGAATTGCCAAAGAAATCCTGAGGGAAAAAAAACAAGCAGAAAGTAAAACTCTCTTAAGACTTCAGACAATATTACAAAGCTACAGTAATTAAGATAATGTGGTACTGGTTCAAAAACAGACAAACAGACCAGTGGAACAGAATAGAGAACCCAGAAATAAACCCAGACACCTATGGTCAATTAATCTTCAACAAAGGAGGCAAGGATATAAAACTGGAAAAAAACAATCTCTTCAACAAGTGGTGCTGGGAAAACTGGACAGCTGCATATAAATCAATGAAACCAGAACACACCCTCACATCATGCACAACAATAAACTCAAAATAGCTTAAAGACTTAAACATAAGAAAGACACCATAAAACTCCTAGAAGTGAACATAGGCAAAACATTTTCAGAGTTCCTGTCGTGGCTCAGTGGTTAATGAACCTAACCAGCATCCATGAGGACTCAGGTTTGATCCCTGGCCTCACTCAGTGGGTTAAGGATCTGGCATTGCCGTGAGTTGTGGTGTAGGTTGTAGATGTGGCTCGGATCCTGCATTGCTGTGGCTGTTGTCTAGGCCGGCAGCTACAGCTCTGATTCAACCCCTAGCCTAGGAACCTCCATATACTGTGGGTGTGGCTCTAAAAAGACCAAAAAAAAAAAAAAAAAAAGAAGAATTCTCTGACATCAACAGTACAAATATTTTCCTAGGTCAGTCTCCCAAAGTAATAGAAATAAAAGCAAAAATAAACCAATGGACCTAATTAAACTTACAAGCTTTTGCACAGCAAAGGAAACCACACCAAAAAAGAAAAAAAAGCAAGCAAAAAGACAAGTACGTAATGGCAGAAAATAGTTTCAAATGATGCAACTGACAAGGGCTTAATCTCTAAACATAAACAACTCATACAATTCAACAGCCAAAACAAAAAAACAAAAACAATAACCTAATTGAAAAATGGGCACAAGAACTGAATAGACATTTCTCTAAAGAAGATGTAGAGATGGTCAACAGGCACATGAAAAAATGCTCAACATCACGAATTATCAGAGAAGTGCAAAGCAAAGGTACAATGAGGTAATACCTCACACCAGTGAGAGTGGCCATGATTAACAAGTCAACAAATAACAAAGGCTGGAGAGGGTGGAGAAAAGTGTCCCCTCCCTCACTGTTGGTGGGAATGCAAATTGGTACAACCACCATAGAAAACAGAATGGAAGTACCTCAGAATGCTAAACGTAGAACTACCACATGACCCAGCAATCCCACTCCTGGGCATGAAAAAGATACACGCATCCGTATGTTCATAGCAGCACTATTCACAATAGCCAAGACCTGGAAAAAAACCTAAATGTCCCTCAACAGACAAATGGATTAAGAAGATGTGGTATATACACACAATCGAATACTACTCAGCCATAAAAAGAACAAAGTAATGCCATTTGCACCAACATGGATGGAGCTAGAGACTCTCATACTAAGTGAAGTGAGTCAGAAAGAGAAAGACAAATGACATGATATCACTTATATCTGGAATCTAATATAGGGCACAAATGAACCTATCTACAGAAAAACAAACTCATGGACATGGAGAACAAACTTGTGGTTGCTAAGGGGGAAGAAGTGGGATGGACTGATGATTTGGGGTTAATAGATGCAAATTACTGCATATGGAGTGGATAAGCAGTGAGATCCTGCTGTATAGCACAGGGAATTATATTTAGTCACGTGATGGAACATGACAGAGGGTAATATGAGAAAAAGAATTATCTATCTATCTATCTACCTATTTATCTACCTACCAACCTATCTGGGTCACTTTGCTGTATAGCAGAAATTGGCAGAACATTGTGAATCAAGTATAATAGAAAAAATAAAAATCTTTTAAAAAATTACTAAGGAATTACCCAGTTAGAGAAGATTGGTGGGGGAAAGAACTTGGGTAGGGGAGCCCATTTTTGACATCTGTAGTAATCTGGATATGCTAACAGCTGTTCAACAAATAACTTCAAAATACCAATGTATGTGTATATAGCTGGGTCACTTTAGTATATAGCAGAGATTGACAGAACATTGTAAATCAACTATAATAAAAAATTTAATTATGAACTTTGAAAAAAAACTACAAAAGGATTTCAGAAATTGAAAATTAGAAAGGATTTGGAAAAAGGATTCTGTATTGAAGTTCCCATCTACTCAAGGGGTATAGGTGAGTGATATTTCCCTCACACCTCAAGCATAGTGACAGGACCTTCAAGGAGACTACTTCAGGAGCTTAACAGTGTCCCTTGAATTGAGGGGTGGAGATGTTTATTAAGATGGAGAATAAATTGAATGGATGAAAGACCAGACACTCCTGGAAGCCACTTTGCCTCCCCAGTGAGGGTAAATGATGTATGAGTGTTGCCGAGGACCACATGTAGGTCACAACAAAGAGAGGGAGCTGGCCTGGAGCCCTTCTGAATTGTGACCAAAGAGGACATCCTAGAAGGATGATGGGAACCGTACTGAAAGTTTGACCCAAGCCACCACAGGAAAACCAGAGCTGAGGGGATGTCATACACTTCGTGAGAAGTGACAGCAAAGATGCCTCTGAAGAAGCCAGGAGAAAGACCACAGAGAGTCAGCCATGATGACCAGACCCAGAAAGTTCTAATCCATTCATTCATTCAACAACAAATATTTATTGAGCACCTACTACGTGCCAGACAATGTCCTAGGCCCTCTAGCATGTCAGTGAACTACTGTGGAGTCTGCATCCTTTCAAGAAGCAGTAGAGGAGGGAAGACAAAGGTAATAAATGACATAATAAATGTGTAATTACACGGTATGATAGGTATTAAAAGTGCTCTTAGGGGGATCAGAAGCAGGGTAAGATGGAAGTTGTGTATATTTAAACATATGCATATATAAATTGCATATTTTTAAAAATATTTTTAACAGGGTAAGGATAAGGGGAGTTGTAATATTTTTAACTTTAAATTTATAGTAATTTCAAATTTATAGAAAAGCCACAAGAACATTAGAGAACTCTTGTATACCTGTGTACATACATAAGCATATATGTATGGATTTATATATTATCTACACATTATCAGTATGGCTCACAGATTCTTTTAATGAATTATAACTTACTACTATCCTTATTTATATTACATATCAAATTTTTCTTAGCTCATCTTTACTTTACATCTTTACACAACAAGATTTTACAGGGTGTCCTGAGTTTCAGTCATTTTTCCAATAAGCCCTGGTTCCTTCTAGTGGTGAGAATGGTATTTAAAAATCAAAATAATGAAGGTTTGAGTCCTAGATGTCTTTTTTGCTAGTTGGATATCATTACCCTTGAGCTCCCAGCTAAGCATTTCCTAGCTTTCCATTCAGCTAGATATAGCTCTAGAGCAGGGCAGAGTCACAAGATAGAAAGAACTTGAATGAAGCTATGCATAAAACATCACCCCCTGAATACTCGCATTGAAGTCCTTTATGAACAAGAAAAGAAAAACCTATTGTGTTTTGCCATTGCTATTTTGAGGATATTTGTTGAACAGCAGTTAGTCTACCCAGATTACTACAGATATCAAAAATGGAACCTGATAACTCCCAACTCAATTCTTTCCTCTACCAATCTTCTCTACCTTGGTAATTCCTTGGTAATTTTAAAAAAGATTTTAATTTTTTCTATTATACTTGATTTACAATGTTCTGTCAATTTCTACTATACAGCAAAGTGACCCATATACATACGTGTGTGTGTGTGTGTGTATACACATTCTTTTGCTCATATTACCCTCTATCACATTCCATCACAAGTGACTAGCGCCCACCCCTGGCAACCACAAGTCTGTCCTCCAAGTCCATGAGTTTGTTTCTTTTGTGTAGATAGGTTCATTTTTGCCCTATATTAGATTCCAGATATGTGATATAATATGGTATTTATCTTTCTCTTTCTGACTCACTTCACTTAGTATGAGAGTTTCTAGCTCCATCCATGTTGCTGCAAATGGCATTATTTTGCTCTTTTTATGGCTGAGTAGTATTCCATTGTGTAAATACACCACATCTTCTTAATACATTCATCTGTTGATGGATATTTAGGCTGTTTCCCCTTTTGTACTTTTGATATGCATTACTCCTTTAACTGGTTCTTGGAAACCTGCTCAAACTTTTCTGCATGGTATTCTGTCACTCCATTTACTTTGGTGTCTGATACATAGTGTCTCAGTCAAAACTTCCAGTTTAGCATCCTGTTGCATATATAAATCTGTGACCCACCCTGGCTCAAAGATATGCTGCTACCAAATATCAATCAAAATGCAATTTCAAAATAATTCAAGTGCTTTCCACAAAAGACCCAGAATAGCTAAAGACATCCTGAAAAAGAAAAAAGGAGCTGGAGGAATCAGGCTCCCGGACTTTAGACTATACTACAAAGCAACAGTCATCAAAACCGCATGGTACTGGCACAAAGACAGAAATGTAGATCAGTGGAACAGGATAGAAAGCCCATGCACCTACCAGCCAACTAATCTATGACAAAGGAGGCAAGAATATACAATGGAGAAAGGACAGCTTGTTCAATAAGTGGTGCTGGGAAAACTGGACAGCCACATGGAAAAGAATGAAATTAGAACACTCCCTAATACCATACACAAAAATAAACTCCAAATGGATTAAAGACCTAGATATAAGACCAGACACTATCAAACACTTAGAGGAAAACATAGGCCAAACACTCTCTGACATAAATGACAGCAACATCTTCTCAGATCCACCTCTCAGAGTATTGAAAACAAACACAAAAATAAACAAATGGGACCTAATCAAACTTCAAAGTTTCTGCACAGCAAAGGAAACCCTAAACAAAATGAAAAGACAACCCACAGAATGGGAGAAAATCTTTGCAAGTGAATCAACTGACAAGGGATTCATCTCCAAAATTTATAAACATCTTCTGCAGCTCCATACCAAAAAAAACAAAAAAACAAAAAAAACAAAAACAAAAAAACCAAACAACCCCATCAAAAAATTGGCAGAAGATCTAAACAGACAGTTCTCCAAAGAAGACATACAGATGGCCAAAAAACACATGAAAAGATGATAAACATCACTCATTATTAGAGAAATGCAAATCAAAACCACTCTGAGTACCACCTTACACCAGCCAGAATGGCCATCATCAAAATGTCTACAAACAATAAGCGCTGCAGAGGGTGTGGAGAAAAAGGAACCCTAGTACACTGTTGGTGGGATTGTAAATTGGTCCAACCACTGTGGAAAACAGTATGGAGATTCCTCAGAAAGCTAACATAGAGCTACCATTTGATCTAGCAATCCCACTCCTGGGCATCTACCCAGAGAAAACCATGACTCACAAAGACACATGTACTCCAGTGTTCATTGCAGCACTATTTACAATAGCCGAGACATGGAAACAACCTAAATGTCCATCAATGGAGGAGTGGATCAAGAAGATGTGGTACATATACACAATGGAATAGTACTCAGCCATTAAAAGGAATGGAATACAGGCATTTTTAGCAACATGGATGGACCTAGAAATTATCATGCTAAGTGAAGTCAGCCATACAATGAGACACCAACATCAAAAGCTTTCACTGACATGTGGAATCTGAGAAAAGGACAGACTGAACTTCTTTGCAGAACAGATGCTGACTCCCAGACATTGAAAAA
Organism: Phacochoerus africanus; assembly: GCF_016906955.1. Lineage (NCBI taxonomy): Eukaryota > Metazoa > Chordata > Mammalia > Artiodactyla > Suidae > Phacochoerus > Phacochoerus africanus. Next base: position 85,355,944 of record NC_062549.1, read on the forward strand.
CTTATGGTATCCAGGGGAGACAGTTTGGGGGTGGGGGGGATGTGCCTGGGCTGTGGGATGGAAATCCTGTGCAATCAGATTTTTATGATCATTATACAACTACAGATGTAATAAATTCACTTGAGTAATAAAAAAAATAAATCAAGTGCTTTCTTTGTATTTTTCCAAACACCATGGAGGGGAGTTATTGATTACAGTGAGATATCTTTTTTTTTTTAAATTTTAGGGCCACACCTATGGCATATGGAGGGTCGAATCAGTGCTTACAGCCGCCAGCCTATGCCACAGCCACAGCAACACCAGATCTGAGCTGCGTCTGCAACCTATACCATAGCTCATGGCAACACCAGATCCTTAACGCACTAAATGAGGCCAGGGATCAAACCTGCAACTTCATGGTTCCTAGTTGGATTTGTTTCTGCTGTACTATGCCAGAACTTCTACAGTGAGCTATCTAAAAGCTTCCTTTCCCACTTCTTTTTATATTCCTCATATGTCACAGCCGTCCTCATTCTTCTCTCTTCCAGATTTTCCCTAAGTTCTTCCCTTGGCCTTTATGACCTTTGGCCCCCCTTCCTATCAATTTCTGCCATATTTTGTATCCTTAAGGATCCCCAAGAATATTCTATCCAGACTCATCCCTAGTTAGAATGAACGTGGTTGGGAATGTTTGGCTGTTCATCACTGGTAGCTGGCAAGGATTGTCCAGCTACACTCCATTTCTTAATTTCTCTTGCAGTCAGGTGTGGCTGTGTAAGCAAGTTCTCCCTAATGGAATGTAAAAAAAAAAGAGATGTGCCATTTCCAGACCTGAATATAGAGCTGCCTTATTTGCCTTTCTCCCTTCTCTTGAGCTAGAATAGTGATGATCAGAGTAGCTTTTCCCCTGCTATCAGTCTGGGACACAGTACGACTCTATGGAAGAGAGCTGCTTGCCAAATATTCTGCTTCCAGAATAGTTTCCCCAGAATGTTAGATGAGTTAGAAATAAAGGTTTATTTTGATTGAGCCACTTTATTTAGTGTTCTATCTATTGCAGCAGTTCAGACTACTCTAAAAATACAGAAATTAGAACCAAGAGTGGGGTGCTGCTGTAGTAAAAATCCAAAATATATAGCATCAACTCAGCATTTGGGCACCAGGCAGTGAGAGGGTGGAGAGCTGTAGATCCTCGTTATGCTGGGAAGATGTAGATGGTATAACACTGTCTGAGATAAACAAGGAGGCAGGTATAAGTTCCTCCTAAGCCTGTAGTTATGGAAGCAGCAGTTGGAAGGAGCCAGAATTTTAGGGCAAATTGGCTGCTGCTTGCTGCTTTTAGCAAGGTACAGATCCAAAACTTTTGGAGCAGATGTGCTTGAGAATTCAGAATTTTTCAAAATTTAGCAAATTAACAGTGCGTATATTGTATAGTACAGTACAAAACACTCCAGCAGAATCTGGAGCAACACATCATAATCAAACACATTTCTATTTCTGCAGTGAGATGTATGATCATTCACACTAAGCAGGATAAATAAAGACTAAACAGCCCACATCAATTTAGGTCAGATTTCTGCCATCAAAAAGTTACAGAAATGAACTATAGAAAAACTTGTTTTTCAGTTTTTTGGGTTTCAGAATTGTGAATAAGGGATTCTGGACCTAAATTATAAGAGAGAGATGAATCCAGGCAAGGAGTGACCTGTTTTCAAGCAGAAAAGGGCCAGATAGTGCAAATAAGAGTCCAGAATTTGGGACATCCTTGGATTGTATCTCAGATTGCAAGAGATCAAGGTGTTTTTGCTTAAAGACACTGCCCCCCCAACACAAATTAAGTCTTCTCAGTCAAAAAGAACCCAGCTCTGAGGCCATGATCTGTATAAGGGAAGTATAACCTTTCTGCTATGCCTATTTTTTTCAGATGGCCTTAGAGTAGCTACCATAAATTAAAAAAAAAAAATCTTTTCATAGTTGCATATCTGTATTCACCTCTTTATATAAAGTATTTTTTCTACAAAAAGTTTCTATTTATTCATAGTTCTTTGTTTTTTACATAATATAAGATCCTTAGCAAATTTTCCACGTCAGCATTTAGCACACTGTCTCATTTTCTTTAACTCTGGCCTTTATGCAGCAGATGAATGTACCTATACTTTGTTTAACCAGCCCCTTGTGGGGAACAATTTAATAATTCCATTTTGTGTTCTCTCTCGCTACTATGAAAAAGGCTGCAGTGAACATCCTTGAAGAGCTGAGGTCCCCTGCAAATGTTGCCAGTTTATCCTTAGGGCAAATCCCCAGCAATGGGATTGCTGGGTTAACAAGTTCATACTTTTTTTGGGGGGGTCTCTTTAGGGCCGCACCCACAGCATATGGAGGTTCCCAGGCTAGGGGTTGAGTCGGAGCTGTAGCTGCCAGCCTACACCACAGCCACAGCAATGCTGGATCCGAGCGGTGTCTGTGACCTACACCATAGCTCATGGAAACACCAGATCTTTAACCCATTGAGTGAGGCCAGGGATCGAACCTGCGTCCTCATGGATGCTAGTTGGGTTCGTTAACCACTGAGACACTATGGGAACTCCCATACATTTTTAAATACTGAAATCAATTGTCAAAATTTTCTCCAGAAGTCCATAAGATTACCTTTTGACAACATTCCAGGACCACATAAGAGAACAACTCCGTTCACACTGACCACACAGATTTGGGGCTGCCGTGCCACACAAATCCAGCCAGAGTTATGAGTACGCACAGCCTCCATGGTTCAAAACAGCCACCCTACCTGCCTGCCAGTCTCATGGGACAAACACTGCATTCCATCATTTTGGTTCTCATTTCTTTGTGTAAGGCTGAAAATCACCGTCCATCTATACTTTAATTTTTTAGCAGCTTGTATATCCTTTGCTTATTTTTCTACTTAGTTTTGTTATTTGAATTATTTTGTCTACCTGTATAAAGCTTTGGGTGTAAGTTAAGGATATCAGCTGCTTGTTTTCCTGTACTACAAATATCTTTCCCTGGCTCGTCAATGATTTTTTTTAAAGTTTATTTATTTATGTATTTATCAAGAATAAATTTACAAATTTGCTGTGGTTAAATTTATTAAACTTCTGCCTTCCAGCTCATTGGCTTGATATCTTTCTTGGAAAGGCTGTTTCCACTCCAGGATCTAAATGTATTTTCATTCGTGCTTTATTCAGAAATTGTATGGGTTTATTTTATGCAAAATCTTTGATGCAAGATCTTTGATCTTTGTGTAATTAATTTTAGTACAAACAGTGAACTATGAATCCAGCCTTATTTTCTCCACATTCTTCAATTCTCCCAATACTATTCTATTTATCCCTCTGCTTAGATTGCATACAAATTCACTGATCAGTAATGATACCTTTATTATTAACAAAATGCCATGCATATTTAGGTCTATTTCTGGATTGTCTATTCTGTTCCACTGATGTTTTTTTATTCTCCAGTGGTAAAAAATTTTATGCATGATAACACTAGGTCTTTAAAAAATGTTATCTTTTTGATTGGTGCAGTCAACTTGGTTAGCCGTTTTGGGAATGACGAATTAGCTACGTGATTGGTGGAGGCAGCACCAAGGAATTAGCCAGCATGGCCAGGACTGCTAGGGCTGAAGATTTGACCTTTGTGGTTGGTGCTGTTTGGTGGGACTGGGGCCAACAATTCAGCCAGCACGCTTGGGGCTGACAGGACCAATGCCAAGAAGACGGCCCGAATGGTCAGGAGGTTGCTTATACACTGGGGAACCGACCGAAGAAGAAATATATTGAGAATAATGGAATCCAGGTTTCTCACAATCTGAGAGAGGAATTAGAAGTATGGAAAAATATGGAAAAGCAGGAGCTGGAAAAAACACTGTGGTGCTGGTTTGGAATTGGAAATATTGGTATAAACTCATGGTTTTGAATATGTACAAACGGAAAGATATAAACATAGATTTACAGGTTGTCTGTATATATTCATATATTTCTAGTTCTATCTCCTGTGGGGACCAAAAAGCAATAATATCCCAGTAGTAATGAGTATATTTATTGCCCGGACCTTGCTTTCTATATACTATTTTCCATTCAAAGGAACCAGGGATCCTTGGATAAGTGGCCATTCCAGATACGGAAAAAACAAGTAAAAGATGACACTGGAAGATATTTTTTTGTGACAAGCAGTAAAAATTGCTCAAAGAATATTAAGAGATGTGTCATACAGACATATGAATCAACTAAAGGAGATTTCTCTTGTTAAACCTGGGACAATTTGTGGATTGCAAAGTTTAGTTTATGACTATGAAATACAAACTAAACAACAACAACAACAAAAATCTGGCACAAGAGTTCCTGCTGTGGCACAGTGCGTTAAGAATCCCACTGCAGTGGCTTGGGTTGCTGTGGTGGCTCAGGTTCAATCCCTGGCCTAGTGCAGTGGATTAAAGGATCTGGAATTGCCACAGCTGTAGCATATGTCACAATTATGGTTTGATTCACTCCCTGGCCTAAGAACTTCTATGCCATGGGTGCGGCCATAAAAAAAAAAAAATCTGGGACAATTTGAACATCAAAACAAACATGAAAAATAGTAAAAGATGTAATCTATTCAATGAAATAGAAATTCATGAGTCCATAAATGAATGCATGAGTAAGAAAAGAAATTACTGGAGTTCCTGTTGTGGCGCAGTGGAAATGAATCCGACTAGGAAACATGAGGTTGTGGGTTTGACCCCTGGCATCGCTCAGTGGTTAAGGATCTGGCGTTGCCATGAGCTGTGGTGTAGGTTGCAGATGCAGCTCGGATCTGGCATTGCTGTGGCTGTGGTGTAGGCCAGCAGCTGTAGCTCCGATTGGACCCCTAGCCTGGAAATCTCCATATGCCACAAATGTGGCCCTAAAAAGCACACACACCCCCCCCCAAAAAAAAAGAAAGAAAAAATAAAAAGAAAAGAAAAGAAATAACTGGGGGAGAAGGAAAGCTCTATACCACAGTCAGATGCGAACTAAGTGTAGAGGGAATGCTAGAACTAGAAGCTTTTTACAATCACTGTAGTGATAATTCATCAGTGATGCTAAAAACTAGGGAGCGAATGCTTGATAAGGAACAGAATTTTACATAATTTCAGAATTATCTCCACAGAAACTCCACATTAGTTGCTTACTAATTAATACCAAATACTTCTCAGTTAATTTTCCTGCAGAGCGATCTTTTTTTTTTTTGGTTTGGCTGCACCTATGGCCTATGGAGGTTCTTGGGCTAGGGATCGAATCTAAGCTGCAGCTGTGACCTATGCCATAGCTGTGGCAACACCAGGTCCTTAATTCATTGTGCCACATGGGGAACTCCAACTGCAGAGCAATCTGATAGACACTCTCTTATAAATGTCAAGACCATCACCTATACTGGGATACTCTGACACTGTGTACTTCCTGAAAGGATGCCATTAGAAGAACATAGCATTACTTTTGGGGGTATTTCTGCTAAAAATATAGAACTTGTATGTAATTATGAGGAAATACCACACAAACCCAAATTGACAGACCCTCTTTGCTCAGGTTGTGATAACGAAATGTCATAGAGAACAGGTATTTATTTCTCACAGTTCTAGAGGCTGAGATCAGGGGGCCAACAGGGTCAGGTTTTGGTGTAAATTCTCTTCCTGACTTGCAGAAAGCCACATTCTCACAGTATCCTCATGAGGGCGGGGTGGGGAGGGTAGAGGGGGAGAGAACAAGAGAGAGTGAGAGAGAGAGAGAGAGAGAGAGAGAGGAAAAAAGGCATTGCTCTGGTCTCCTCGCAAATACCATCATGAGGATCCCTCTCTCACAACAATCACCTAAATCTAATTAGGTCCCAAAGGCCCCATCTCCAAATAAGATCACATTGAGGGTTAGGTCTTCTGGCATGCAACTTTGTAGGGGAGATGTAAACATTCAATCCATTATAGGGATTTTCTGCAAAGTAACTGGCCTGTTCTCTTTAAAAATGTCAAGGTCCATTTTTCACACAACTAGAAAAAAAAATCCAAAAATTTATATGGAACCACAGAAGACCCAGAATTTCCAAAGCAATCCTGAAGAACAAAAACCAAGCAGGAGGCATAACTCTCCCAGACTTCAGGCAATATTACAAAGCCACAGTCATCAATACAGTGTGGTACTGGTACCAAAACAGACATATAGACCAATGGAACAGAATAGAGAACCCAGAAATAAACCCAGACACCTATGGTCAATTAATCTTTGACAAGGGAGGCAAGAACATAAAATGGGAAAAAGTCTTTTCAGCAAGTATTGCTGGGAAACCTGGACAGCTGCATGTAAATCAATGAAATTAGAACACACCCTCACACCATGCATGAAAATAAACTCAAAATGGCTGAAAGACTTAAATATAAGACAGGACACCATCAAACTCCTGGAAGAGAACATAGGCAAAACATTCTCTGACATCAACCTTATGAATATTTTCTCAGGTCAGTCTCCCAAAGCAACAGAACTAAGGGAAAAAATAAACCAATGGGACCTAATCAAACTGAGAAGCTTTTGCACAGCAAAGGAAACCAAAAAGACAACTTATGGAATGAGAGAAAATAGTTTCAAATGATGCAACTGACAAGGGCGTAATCTCTAGAATATACAAGCAACTTATACAACTCAACAGCAAAAAACCCAACAACCCAATTGAAAAATGGGCAAGAGATTTGAATAGACCTTTCTCCAAGGAAGATATACAGATGGCCAGCAAACACATGAAGAAATGCTCAACATCATTGATTATAAGAGAAATGCAAATCAAAACTACTATGAGATACCACCTCACACCAGTCAGAATGGCCATCATTAATAAATCCACAAATAACAAGTGCTGGAGGGGCTGTGGAGAAAAGGGAACCCTCCTGCACTGCTGGTGGGAATGTAAACTGGTACAACCACTATGGAGAACAGTTTGGAGATACCTTAGAAATCTATACATAGAACTTCCATATGACCCCACAATCCCACTCTTGGGCATATATCTGGACGAAACTCTCCTTAAAAGAGACACATGCACCCACATGTTAATTGCAGCTCTACTTACAATAGCCAAGACATGGAAACAACCCAAATGTCCATTGACAGATGATTGGATTCGGAAGATGTGGTATATATACACAATGGAACACTACTCAGCCATAAAAAGAATGACATAATGGCATTTGCAGCAACATGGATGGAACTAGAGACTCTCATACTGAGTGAAGTAAGTCAGAATGAGAAAGACAAATACCATATGATATCACTTATATCTGGAATCTAATATAAGGCACAAATGAACCTTTCCACAGAAAAGAAAATCATGATAGACTTGCAGAATAGACCTGTGGTTGCCAAGGGGAAGGGGGAGGGAGTGGGGTGGTTAGGGAGCTTGGGGTTAATAGATACAAACTATTGCATTTGGAATGGATTAGTAATGAGATCCTGCTCTATAGCACTGGGAACTATGTCTAGTCACTTGTGATGGAGCATGATAATGTGCGAAAATAGAACATGCACATGTATGTGTAACTGGGTCACCATGCTGCACAGAAAAAAAATTGTATTGGGGAAATAACTATTAAAAATGATTAAAAAATAAATAAAAATGTCAAAGTCATAACAGATAAGGAAAGACTGAGGAACTTGAGATGACAGAGACATGACAACCAAATGTTGATCCTGAATGAAGTCCTGGACCTCTAATAGATGTTACTGGGGTAACTGAAAAAATTTGAATGTGATCTGTGGATTAGGTCAAATTGAATGTACCCTTTAAAAGGTGAAACATCAGGGAAACATTTTCCTGTTTGCCTGGAAGAAGAGCAACAGCTCTGTGGTGAATGGAGGGGGCCATGTGGCTAAAACCTGAAGGTTTCCTGCAGCAGAGGGTGACCCCTAGCTGACAGCCAGCAAGAAAATGGACTTCAACCAAAAGGAACTGAATTCTGCCAAAACCTGGATAAGCGTGGAAGAGGACCCATGTGTCCTGGGTATTGCCTTTCTCAGGGAAAGTATGACTGTTGGTCATCCTAGAAGTCCAGACTTTTATTTCTCTCTTTTTAGAAAATTATTTTTTAAATTTAATTTTATTTATTTATTTTTTTGTCTTTTTAGGGCCACACCTGTGGCATATGGAGGTTTCCAGGCTAGGTGTCGAATCTGAGCTGTAGCTGCCGGCCTATGCCAGAGCCACAGCAATGACAGATCCGAGCCACATCTGCGACCTACACCATAGCTCACTACAACGCTGGATCCTTAACCAACCAAGTGAGGCCAGGGATTGAACCCTCAACCTCATGGTTCCTAGTTGGATTTGTTTTCCTCTGCGTCATGAAGGAAACTCCAGAAAATTATTAACAACAATAATTATCCATTTCCATGGCTTGGGATTTATTGCTGTTCTGCTAGTCAGTTATGTCATTTGCTAGTGGATCATGTAAACTGGGAACTGTTACTGAAGCATAGACTGACATGAAAACTGTGGACATCTGCAGTGCTGAAGGCCACATATTTTTGATGTATTAAAAGACATTCTTCTCAGTCTCTATTGGATGGGACTTTTTCTACATGAAATATACATTGGGAGCCTTCCTTTGCTGGTTCTCCCCAGTATTCCACCTCTTCCATGGAGTACCTCAGAACTCAGACCTTGAACATTTTTCTCTCTACACACTTGCCTAGTGATTCATCTACTCCCTTGACTTTAAATATCATCCATTTGAACTCATGACTCCAAATACATATTGTCAATGCGGATTCTCCCCTGAACTCCCAACACAGATACTCAATTACCTATCAGATGTCTTCTTTAAGAGGTGAAATAGCTTACAGTGTCTAAAAGTGAATTCCTCATATTTTCCAGAAAACTTGCTTCTCCCACAGCCTTCTACATTCCAAAAGTAAAAACATCACCCTTCTACTTGCTCAGGCCAACTTTGGAACCATCCCTGACTCTTTTTAAAGTCTCTGATTCTATAAAAAAAAAAAAAGCTGGTAAATCCTCCAAAAACACTTCCAGAATCTGACCACCTCTCACTGCCTTCCCCCTAACAACACCCAGGTCCGGGACATGTCTCATGTGGATTACCACAATAGCCTTTTCATTGGTCTCTTCAATTCTATTCTTACCCATCTATAGTCTATCCCCAGTATAAATCCAGCGCTATTCTCTTAGAACACAATCAGCAGTTTCCATTGCTGAAACTCCACAAGTTTTTCACCATCCCACTCAGAGGATGGTCTTACAGTTACGTGGCACATCGTCACCCTGCTGCTGTCCTAACTCCATCTCCAGTCTCACTGCCCTCCTTGCAAACCCCAGATATGTTCTTTGCTATTCCCTTTGCCTACGAAGCTCATTCCCAATTACCTAAAAAGCAAGATCCACTATATATTACACAGGGCCAACATAAAATGAAAATGTGGGACTTTGTGCTAAAAATTTATTAAGATTTTCAAGACCATGAAAATAGAGTGTCAAACCAAGTATGGGGTCCTTCTAAGTATGCGGCCCTGTGTGAAAGGCTTGCCTACCCACTGAATCCTTCTTCTCTGACCGTCTTAGACATGCCTCCCCACCTGGAACTCATTTATCCCCTATAATTTCCTTTATCTCTTTAGCACCACTCATCCTCTGAAATATTGTATAATTTACTTAATTTTGCCTTTTCTGACCCCTCCAATGCGTTACAATATATGAGGCCAGGGGTTTTGTTTTGGTCAATCCTGTACCCTCAGCACTCAGAACCATGCGTGGTACATAACAGGCACTCAAATATTTGTAGAAAGAAGGGATAAACAAATGTATTTATTGATTTTTGTGGTCTTCTGGTGGAAAGAGACAAGCTTTTAAATCCATCCTTAAGAGGGAAAAATCTTGTGAACTTGCAATATTTGTAGGAAAATTACACAAGTTGCTTTCATTGACTTCATTTTAACCTCAGAACATGCTTGGACCACAAAAAAAACTGGGCCATCTTACCTTCCCAGAATTTAGCCTCTCTCTGTGTGCTTTTCCTTATGCAATCCTGCCGCTCCTTATAAGGTTCTAAAATTAAAAAAAAAGTCTTGGCTCTTTTTCCTTTTAAAAAATATCCTTATAGATAATATGGTTTAGAATTCAAAAGTTACAAAAATGAAAAGCTCCCTGGTCTTTGCTTGTCTTATCATGCAATCCCTTTCCTCAGAAAAAAGCAAATATTATCTTCCAATTCTCTTGGGAAACTTCCCAGAGACATTCTAGGCGGAGAACATACTGGTAAATATGAGTGTCACGTCTATGTAGGCTCCTTTTTTTTTTTTTTCTCCAAAAAATGATTTGACAATAGGATTTGAGAATGGGAATCTTCTATCTCAGTTTTGACTGAGGTTCCAGGACTCTCGGTTTCAAATACTTCCATGTTTCTCAGGGAGGTACCAGGGGACCTTTGCAGTACTTGGAAAAGTGCTGAAAACTGGTGTTGCAAGACTTCAGCCTTCTCAACTCAGGGTTATGAAAGAGTCTGGAAAGGCCAAGGTGGATTCTGAAATTGACTAAGAGAGCTGATGCCCTGGGGTTTGTGAGAGCCATGCCCTGTTCCATAGGGAAGCATACTTTTCCCTCACCTGCAGCCTAGGACTGAAGTTGGTTCTCAGCTAGGGGAAGTTTTCCCACAGGGGACAACTGGCAATGTCTGGAGATATTTTGGACCATCATGTCTGGAGGGATGCTACTGGCATCTGGAGGCCAGAAGTGCTGTTGAACATCTTGCCATGCAGAGGATAGTCCTCCACAAACAGCAAAAAGTATGTAGCCCCAAATGTCAGTAGTGTTGAGGATGCGGAACACCAGCCAAAGGAGAGGGCCTTCTTCAGCACCACTTGAGAACTGGTGAAATGTCTCTTGCAATTGGTGGACTCAGGGAACCTATGTCTGGCCCATGTCTAGAGGTGAAGGCTGGCTCACTCTGCTAATGGTAGAGAGGTGAGTTTGCTGAACTGGCGGCAGCCTGTGCTCCCAGAGCATTTGACAAAAGGATGCTTGAGTGATTCTTGGAAGCCAGAATCAGAATGAGGATTGTGAGAGTGAGAGCAGAAAGCAGGAATGCTACATGGAGAGAAGAGCTGAGCTCAGCAGAAACAGGAGGGAGGGTACTGCCAGAAGCTCTGGAATGAAGAAGCACCCGTATGCACTGACCTATACCAGGAGAGCAACAGCGGAGTCATCTCCAGTCAGGGGAAAGTATGGTGAGTGGGTTGTTGCTGAAAAACCTCCCCAAATGCTTCAGGAGCGAATGCATCTGTATCAAACCCTGGAAAGCCCAGTGAGCTTATGACAGTTTGTCAACATTATTAGTTAAGACCTCAGGTGACACTCCAGTACTGCATAGAGAATCAAACAGAGCTCACAAGATCCTACTTGATTTGGCCTCTGCTGACCTCTATCTTCATCTTTTCTTTGTTATTTTGCTCAAGCTACAGTGGATGTCAGACCTTTCTTCATACACAGCAAGCTTGCTCTGACCTTAGGGCCTTTGCACTTGTTTTCCCCACCACTGGGCATGCACTTCCCCAAGATCTCTGCTTCACTGTTTCCCTCTTCATTTGAATCTCTGCCCCACTGTCACTCATCTAAAATAGGCAAATCCCTGTTACTCTCTCATTTGCTTGCTTTATTTCTCTTCAGTGAACTTAATACCCACAACCTTTTGTTATAATGTAATCACATGCCAACTGCCTCTCTTCTCCATTATAATGTAACATCCCTGAAAGGAGATATTTATGTTCCCATAGTCTAGGGCCATTTTGGCGTTTTGTACATGTCCAATAAATGAATAAGTGAATATCTAAGCAATGCTGTTGTGATTTGCAGAGCTGTTAGATTTGGCTTCAGGTTTGTGAGTGAAAGCAGAGTCCCTTCCCAGCTCTAAGCCTGTCATATTCTAATGTGTTCTCTCCTATTAAATTGGCCCCAAAGCAAAAAACACCCATGCAGGGGGGTGGAAGGACCAATTGACCCACCTCATACAACCTGTCAGATAAAAAGCTCAGTAAAACATTTGCTGAAGTCACCCCACCCTGTTTAAGGACTTAGGTGAAAGCTGAGAAAGATGAGAGTAATGACTCCTGTATCCTGTACTTTTTTTAAGTCAAGTATGCCTGCGTTTTGGAGTTCTCTGGTGGTAGAGTAGGTTAAAGATCTGGTGTTTTCACTGCTGTGGCTCAGGTTGCTGTTGTGGCACATGTTCAATCCTTGGACCAGGAAATTTTACATGCCATGGCATGGCCGAAAAACATATTTCTCTGTTTTACTTATAATCTCATTTAAGAGATTTATTTATTTTTATTTTTATTTATTTTTTTTGTCTTTTTGCCTTTTCTAGGGCTGCACCCGCGGCATGTGGAGGTTCCCAGGCTAGGGGTCTAATCGGAGCTGTAGCTGACAGGCTATGCCAGAGCCACAGCAATGTGGGCTCCGAGCCGTGTCTGCAACCTACACCACAGCTCACGGCAACACCAGATCCTTAACCCACTGAGCAAGGTCAGGGATCAAACCCGCAACTTCATGGTTCCTAGTTGGATTCGTTAACCACTGTGCCACAATGGGAACTCCTTAAGAGATATATTTTAAAATAAAAAATAGGGATTGGAGTTCCCATTATGGAGCAGCAGAAATGTATCCTACTAGAAACTATGCGGTTGCAGGTTCAATCCCTGGCCTTGTTCATTGGGATAAGGATTTGGCATTGCCGTGAGCTGTGGTGTAGGTCACAGATGTGGCTTGGATCTGATGTTGCTGTGGCTGTGGCGTAGGCCGGCGGCTGTAGCTCTAATTCGACCCCTAGCCTGGGAACTTCCATATGCCGTGAGTGCAGCCCTAAAAAGCAAAAAAAGAAAAGAAAAAGGGGGGATTTATTGATGAGGTGTAGGGAAATTGAAATAAGGGGAAAGATGGCATAAGTTCATCCACAATTCTATTACTAGACACTATGACTTTTAACATTTTGTGTACTTTCTTACCATCTTTTTTCTATGCATGTAAAAGAAGTTATATTTTAATATGGCATCATATTAAACAATATGTGAAAAAAATGGCATACACTCTGAAATCATGCCAGATTTTTTATGGTTATTTTCATATAAATGTTCTTCTAATTCCTTCCCCAAACAAAACAAAACCTATACACATGCATCCTATTATTTATATATCCATCCACCTATCTATTTCTACATCTATATAACAATGAATTTATCTGTTATATACATTTGTATTTCATGTTTCTATGTCTATCTTCTTATCTATGTAATCTCTGCACTCATTCATCTATCAATCTTTTTGTATATTTATCTGTTATCAATGTATAGCTCCTTCTCTTCCCTTATGAGCATTTATCTATCTAGGCATCTATGCAGGTATCTGGTTATCAAGATATCTATCTATTTATGCATCTATCATATATCCATGGATTTATCTGCCAATTATCTATATTATTGCTCAATCTATCATATTTGTTTCTATCTGTATATTTACCTATGAATCTTTTCATCATCTACCTACCTATGAGTGCATATATATGTGCATGTATATATTCATATATCTATCATCTATGTATCTAACTTTCTTTTTTTTTTGGTCTTTTTAGGGCCACACCCATGGCATGTGGAAATTCCCAGGCTAGGGGTCAAATTGGAGCTGTAGCTGCCAGCCTACACCACAGCCACACCAGATCTGAGCCATAGCTGTACCTATATGTCACAGCTCATGGCAATGCTGGATCCTTAACCCAGTGAGCAAGGTCAGGGATCGAAGCCATGTCCTCATGGATACTAGTCAGGTTTTTTATCACTGAGCCATGACAGGAACTCCATATTCTTCATTTTTATTTACACAAGAGATTTTTCTGCTATGCACACTTTAACACCTTGTTTCTTTCACATAATGCATATTAGATACCGTCTACATACATAAGTACTTCAAGAGCTTTCTCATGCCACTCTATAGAAAAAAAGAAAAAAGAATGAAAAGAAAGGAGGGCAGTTTAAGAGACCTTTGGGACAATATCAACCACACTATTTTCATTTTAGGGGGCCCAGAAGGAGAAGAGAGCAAGAAAGTGCCTGAGAAAAATATTTGAAAAGATAATAGCTAAAAACTTCTCTAACCTGGGAAAGGAAGGAGTAACTCATGTCCAGGAAGTGCAGAGTCATACAGATTAACTCAAAAGAGGAAAAAACATACCACAACACATTGTAATCAAAACAAAAACAATTAAAGATAAAGGGAGAATACTACTAAAAGCAGCAAGGGAAAAGAAACAAATAACATACAAGGGAACTCTCATAAGGGTATCAGCTGCCTTTTGAGAAGAAACTCTGCAGGCCAGAGGGAGTGGCATGATAAATTTAAAGTGATGAAAGGGAAAAAACTACAACCAAGAATACTCTGCCTAGTAAGGCTCTCATACAGATTTGACGGAGAAATCAAAAGCTTCACAGACAAGCAAAAGATAAAATAATTCAGCACTACCAAACCAGCTTTACAACAAATGCTAAAGGAAGAAAAGGCCACAACTAGACACAAGAAAATTACGAAATGGACAATCTCACCAGAGAAGGCAAACATACAGCAAATGTAGTAAATCATCCACACACAAACTAGTAGGGAGATTAAAAGACAAGTGTAGTAAAATCATCTGTGTCCACAATAAGTGACTAAGTGATAAGTGATTAAGGGATACACAAAACAATTAAATGTAAAATATGATATCAAAATTAGTAATTGTGAAGGGAGACAAGTACAAATGCAGAAATGCAGGATTATTATTATTATTTTTTTGGTCTTTTTAGGGCCACACCCACAGCATATGGAGATTCCCAGGCTAGGGGTTGAATCAGAGCTATAACTGCTGGCCTGTGTCCACAGTTACAGCAACACCAGATCTGAGCTGTGTCTATGACCTATACCACAGCTCATAGCAATACCAGATCCTTAACCCACTGAGCAAGGCCAGGGATCTAACCTGTGTCTTCATGGATACTGGTCAGATTTGTTTCTGCTGAGCCATAATGGGAACTCCTAAGTGCAGGATATTTAAAATGCATTTGAAATTCAGAGATCAGCAACTTAATACAATCATGTATATATAGATTGCCATATCAAACCTCAAGGTAACTGCAAAACAAAAATATAATAGATATTCACAGAAAAAAAAAGGAATCTAAACGTAACACTAAAGATAGTCATCACATCAGAAGAAAAGGGAGCAAAAGGGAGGAAAAAAAAAAGACCTACAAAAACAAATCCAAAAACAATAAACAAAATGGCAATAAGCATATAGGTATTGATAATTACCTTAAATGAAATGGATTAAATACTGTAACTGAAAGACATAGATTGGTTAATTGATACAAAAACAAGATCTGTGTATTTTTCTGCCTACAAGAGACTCACTTCAGTCTAGAGACACATACAGACTGAAAGTGAGTGGATGGAAAAAGTTATTCCACGCAAATGGAAATCAAAAGAAGGCCAGAGTAGTAATACTTATATCAGACAAAGCAGACCTTTAAAATAAAGACTGCTAACAAGAGACAAAGAAGGAAAAGACATAATGATCAAGAAGTCAATCCAAGAAGATATAACAATTGTAAATATATATGCACCAACATAGGAGCACCTCAATATATAAGGTAAATATTAACAGACATAAAAGGAGAAATTGACAGCAACACAATAATAGTAGGGGAATTTAACACCTGACTTACAATGGACAGATAATCCAGACAGAAGATCAATGAGGAAACACAGGCCTTAAATAACACATTAGACTAGATGGATTTAACTAATGTTTATAGAGCATTCCACCTGAAAGCAGTAGAATACACATTTTTCTCAATTGCACATGAAACGTTTTCCAGGATAGGTCACTTGCTGCGCCACAAAACAAGTCTTGGTAAATTTAAGAAAACTGAAATCATATTAAGCATCTTTTCTGACCACAACACTATGAGACTACAAATCAACTACAAGAAAAAAAATGCAAAAAACACAATATGTGAAGGCTAAAAAATATGCTACTAAACAACCAATGGATCACTGAAGAAATCAAAGAGGAAATAAAAATATTTGGAGACAAATGAAAATGCAAAAACAATGATCTAAAACCTATGTGACACGGCAAAAGCAATTTTAAGAGGGAAGATTATAGTGATACACGTTTACCTTAGGAGAAAAGAAAAAAGAAAAATTTGAAATAAACAACCTAACCTTAAACCTAAAGCAACTAGATAAAGAAGAACAAACAAAACCCCAAATTTTAGAAGGAAAGAAACCATAAGGATCAGAGCAAAAATAAATGAAATAGAGATAAAGAAAACAAGAGGAATGATCAATGAAACTAAAAGCTGGTTCTTTTAAAAAATAAAAATATTGATAAACCTTTGCCATACTCATCAAGAAAAAAAGAGAGAGGGCCCAATCAACAAAGTTAGAAATGAAAAAGAAGTTACAATGGACACCACAGTAATACAAGGATCATAAGAGATTACCATGAGCAACTCTATGCCCATAAAATGGAAACTTGGAAGAAATGGACAAATTCCTAGAAAGGTACAATCTCCTAAGACTGAACCAGGAAGAAATAAAAAACATGAACAGACCAATTACCAGTACTGAAATGGAACCAGTAATTTAAAAACTCCTAACAAACAAAAGTCTAGGACCAGATGGTTTCACAAGTGAATTCTACCAAACAGAGAGGAGTTAATACCTCTCCTTGTGAAATTATTCCAAAAAATTACACAGGAAGGAACACTTCTAAACTCATTCTATAGGGCCATCATCACCCTGAAACCAGAACCAGAGAATTAATCTTCTAAATATACAAATAGCCCATACAGCTCAATATCAAAAAAACAAGCAACCCAGTCAAAAGATGGGCAGAAGATAAAGACACTTCTCCAAAGAAGACATACAGATAGCCAAAAGGTGCATGAAAAGATGCTCAACATTGCTAATTATTAGAGAAACGCAAATCACAACTACAAAGCCATATCACCTCACACTGGTCAGAATGGCCATCATCAGAAAGTCTACAAGTAATAAATGCTGGAGAGGGTGTGAAGAAAAAGGAACCCTTCTACACTGTTGGTGGAAATGTAAATTTACCACTATGGAGCCACTATGGAGAACACTATGTAGGTTCCTTCAGAAACTAAAAATAGAGCTACCATAGGATTCATTGATCCCATTCCTCAGCATGTATCCAGAGAAAAACACAATTGGAAAACATGACTCACCCCATTGCAGAACTATATACAATAGCCAAAAAGTGGAAGCAAACTAAATGTCCATTAACAGATGAATGTATAAAGATGTGGTACATATACCCAATGGAATATATTACTCAGCCATAAAAAAAGAATGAAATAATGTCATTTTCAGCAACATAGATAGATGGAGAGATTATCATACTAAGAGAAGTAAGCCAGACAGAAAGATAAATATGATATTGCTTATATGTGGAATCTAAAAAAAGGATACAAATGAACTTATTTACAAAACAGAAAGATACTCACAAACATAGAAAACAAACTTATGATTACCAAAGGAAAGGGGGGAGAGGGATAAGTTAGGAGTTGGGATTAACATACACACTACTATATAAAAAGAGATACCCAATGAGGACCTACTGTATAGCACAGGGTACTATGCTCAATATCTTTTAATAATCTATAATGGAAGAGAATGTAAAAAAAGAATATATGTAAATATATATGTATATGTATAACTGAATCATTTTACTGCACACTTGAATCTAACATAACACTAAATCAACTATATTTCAATTAGAAAACCCCTATAATCACTAAAACATACACTGATGACAGAAATTGAAGACCAAACAGATGGAGATATATACCATGTTCCTGGATTGGAAGTATCAATATTGTTAAAATTACCATGTTACCCAAAGCAATCTACAGATTCAATGTAATTGCTGTCAAATAATCAATGGCTTTTTTCACAGAACTTGAACAAGTAATTTTAAATTTTGTATGGAAAAAAAGACCCCAAATAGCCAAAGCAATCTTGAGATAGAAGAATGGAGCTTGAGGAATAAGGCTCCCTGACTTCAGATTGTACTACAAAGCTACAGTCATCAAAACAGCATGGTACTACAAAAAACAAACAAACAAACAAACACATAGACCAGTGAACAGGATAGAAAGCCCAGAAATAGACCTATGCCCTTGCAGTCAGTTGATCTATGACATAGGAGACATGAATATACCGTGGATGGGCATAGAGGGAAACTACCTCAACATAATAAAGGCCATATATGACAAACTCACAGCTAACATCATTCTCAATGGTGAAAAGCTGAAAGAGTTCCTGCTGAGATCAGAAACAAGACAAGGATGTCCACTCTCACCACTACTATTCAACATAGTTTTGGAAGTCCTAGCCACAGCAATCAGAGGAGTAAAAGAAATAAAGGGAAGGAATCCAATTGGAAAGGAAGAAGTAAAACTATCATTATTTGCAGATGACATGATACTATACCTAGAGAATCCTAAAGACTCTACCAGAAAACTGTTAGAGCTCATCAATGAATTTGGCAAAGTTGCAGGATACAAAATCAATACACAGAAATCAACTGCATTTCTATATACTAACAGTGAAAGATCAGACAGAGAAATTAGGGAAGCAATTCTGTCTACCATCACATCCAAAAGAATAAAATACCTAGGAGTAAACCTACCTAAAGAGACAAAAGACCTGTACTCTGAAAACTATAAGACACTGATGAAAGAAATCAAAGATAACACAAACACACAGAAAGACATACCATGCTCTTGGATTGGAAGAGTCAATATTATCAAAATGATTATACTACCCAAGGCAATCTACAGATTCAATGCAACCCCTATCAAATTACCAAGGACATTTTTCACAGAACTCAAACAAAATATTTTAAAGTTTGTTTGGAAACACAAAAGACCCAGGATGGCCAAAGACATTCCAAAAAAGAAAAATGGAGCTGGAGGAATCAGGCTCCTGGTCTTCAGACTATACTATAAAGCAACAGTTCTCAAAACCATATGGTACTGGTACAAAGACAGAAATATACATCAGTAGAACAGGATAGAAAGTCCAGAATTAAACCCGCGTACCTACAGCCAACTAATCTA
Source organism: Phacochoerus africanus (assembly GCF_016906955.1). Classification (NCBI taxonomy): domain Eukaryota; kingdom Metazoa; phylum Chordata; class Mammalia; order Artiodactyla; family Suidae; genus Phacochoerus; species Phacochoerus africanus. The sequence continues at coordinate 85,375,125 of NC_062549.1, forward strand.
TGACAAAGGAGGCAAGAATATACAACGAAGAAAAGACAGCCTGTTCAATAAGTGGTGCTGGGAAAACTGGACAGTCACATGGAAAAGAATGAAATTAGAACACTCTCTAACACCATACACAAAAATAAACTCCAAATGGATTAAAGACTTAGAAATAAGACCAGATACTATAAACCTCTTAGAAGAAAACATAGGCCAAACACTCTCTGACATAAACAACAGCAACATCTTCTCAGATGCACCTCTTAGAGCAATGACGGTAAAAGCAAAAGTAGACAAATGGAACTTAATTAAACTTAAAAGTTTCTGCACAGCAAAGGAGACCCTAAACAGAACAAAAAGACAACCCACAGAATGAGAGAAAATCTTTGCAAATGAAGCAACTGACAGGGATTAATCTCTAAAATTTATGAACACCTCCTACTGCTTAATACCAAAAAAACCAAACAACCCCATCAAAAAATTGGCAGAAGATCTAAACAGACAGTTCTCCAAAGACATACAGATGGCCAAAAAACACATGAAAAGATGTTCAACATCACTCATTATTAGAGAAATGCAAATCAAAACCACTACGAGGTACCACCTTACACCAGCCAGAATGGCCCTCACAAAAAAGTCTACAAACAATAAGTGCTGCAGAGGGGTGGAGAAAAAGGAACCCTAGTACACTGTTGGTGGGATTGTAAATTGGTGCAACCACTGTGGAAAACAGTATGGAGATTCCTCAGAAAACTAAAAAGAGAACTACCATTTGATCTAGCAATCCCACTCCTGGGCATCTATCCAGAGAAAACCATGACTCACAAAGACACATGTACTCCAATGTTCATTCCAGCACTATTTTCAATAGTCAAGACATGGAAACAACCTAAATGTCCATCGACAGAGGAATGGATCAAGAAGATGTGATACATATACATAATGGAATATTACTCAGCCATTAAAAGGAATGGAATACAGGCATTTTTAGCAACATGGATGGACCTAGAAATTATCATGCTAAGTGAAGTCAATCAGACAATGAAACCCCAACATCAAATGATTTCAGTGACGTGGAATCTGAGAAAAGGACAGACTGAACTTCTTTGCAGAACAGATACTGACTCACAGACATTGAAAAACTTATGGTTTCCAAAGGAGACAGGTTGGGGGGTGGGGGGATGTGCTGGGGTTGTGAGATGGAAATCCTATAAAATTGGATTGTGGTGATCATTGTACAACTACAAATGTAATAAATTCATTGAGTAATAAAAAAAGAAAAGAATATACAGTGGAGAAGAAACAGTCTCTTCAATAGGTGGGGCTGGAAAAACTAGACATCTACATGTAAAAGAATGGACTTAAAGCATTCTCTAACACCATTCAAAATGGATTAAAGACCTAAAAGTTAAGACTGGAGACTCCAAAACTTCCAGAAGAAAACATAGGTAGAACACTCTTTGATATAAACCACAGCAATATTTTTTTTGTATCCGTCTCCTACGGTAATGGAAATAAAAACAAAAATTAAAAAAATGGGATCTAATTAAACTTGACAGCTTTTGTATAGCAAAAGAAACCATAAGCAAAATGAAAAGACAACCTATGGAATGGGAGAAAATATTTGCAAATGATATGAGTGACAAAGGATTAATTTCTTTTTTTTTTGTCTTTTTGCCATTTCTTGGGCTGCTCCCGCAGGATATGGAGGTTCCCAGGCTAGGGGTCTAATCGGAGCTGTAGCCCCCAGCCTACGCCAGAGCCACAGCAACCGGGATCCAAGCTGCATCTGCAATCTACACCACAGCTCACGGCAACGCCCGATCCTTAACCCTGGGCAAGGCCAGGGATCTAACCCATAACCTCATGGTTCCTAGTCGGATTCGTCAACCACTGAGCCACGAAGGGAACTCCAAAGGATTAATTTCTAAAATATATAGAGTTCATACAGCTCCATATAAACAATAACCCCAATCAAGTTAAAAGTTAGGCAGAAGATCTAATAGATATTTTTGTCTTTGCAGAAAGACATAAGGATTGCCAAAAGGCACCGTGAAAAGATACTCAACATAGTTGTTAGAGAAATGCAAATAAAAACTTCAGTGAGATTATCATCTCACACTGGTTAGACGACCATTATCAAAAAGCCTACAAATAATTTTGGAGAGGGTGTGGAGGAAAGGAAATCCTCTTATACTGTTGGTGGGAATGTAATTTTTTGTAGCTACTGTGGAAAACAGTATGGAAGTCCCTTCATAAACTAAAAATAGAGCTACCATACGATCCATTGATTTCACTCCTGGGCAGAGAAAATTATAATTTAAAGAGATACATGTACCCCAAAATTCATTGCAGCACTATATACAATAGTCAAGACATGGAAGCAACCTAAATGTCTGCCAGCATATGAATGGATAAAGAAGATGTATACTATGGAATACTACTCAGACATAAAAAGAAGGAAATAATGCCATTTAAAGTAACATGGATGGACCTAGAGATTATCATTCTCAGTAAGTCAGAAAGAGAAAGACAAATACTATATGATATCACTTATGTGCAGAACCTAAAACATGACACAAATGAACTTATTTACAAAACAGGAACAGATTCACAGAGATTACAAAAAGACTTTCGGTTAACAAAGGGGAAAGGAGGTGGGGGAGGGATAAATTGGGTGTTTGGGATTAGCAAATTCAAACTATAATATATAAAATAGATAACAAGGTTTTATTGTGTAGTACCGAGAACTATATTCAATGTCCTATCATAAACCATAATGGAAAAGAAAATGAATATACATATATATATAAATATGAATCACTTTGTTGTACATCTGAAACATTGTAAATCAATTACACTTCGATTTTAAAAAATCTAAAAAAAATGAGATTATCTCTTTTTTTTTTTTTTTGTCTTTTTGCCATTTCTTGGGCTGCTCCCGCGGCATATGGAGGTTCCCAGGCTAGGGGTTGAATCGGAGCTGTAGCTGCCAGCCTACACCAGAGCCACAGCAACGCGGGATCCGAGCAGTCTGCGATGTACACCACAGCTCACGGCAACGCCAGATCGTTAACCCACTGAGCAAGGGCAAGGATCGAACCCGCAACCTCATGCTTCCTAGTCAGATTCGTTAACCACTGCGCCAAGACAGGAAGTCCTCATTCTTTTCTTTAATAGTAGCATAGGAATCTTCTAACAATATTCTAAGAGTAGATTTAGGATTTCTTTTGTCCTGACTTTACTGTGCTATATAACATACACAATGTGTACACAGGCATGCAGACATACAAACACACTGACATTATTTAGATACTATTCAGGTCAAGAAATAGAGCCTTGCTACCACTCAAAGACCCCTAGTGAAATCTTACTCAAATAAAGCATTATTTCTACCTAGCAGAAGTCACCCTATCCTGACATTTGTGATAATAGTTTCCTTGCATTTAAAATATTGACTATCAATGGATGCATTTCTCAATAGGACAGTTTTTCTGTTTATAAACTTTATTTAGATGGGTTCATATCCCATGTTATAGTTTCTTACTTCTTTTGCTCTACAGTATATTTATGAGATTCATCCATATTGTGGCATGTAGCTGAGTTCATTATTTTCATTTCTCTATGATAGTATCCCATTGTATAACTAAACCCCACCTCAAAAAAATTAATTTTAATGCTGATGGGCATTTGGATGGTTTCCAGTATGGACCTATTGCAGAAAATGAACATACTGATAGATGTATTTTTATACTCATGTGCATCAAATTATATATATATATTTATTTTACATTTAATTTGATTTATTTATTTTGCTTTTTAGTGGCATATGGAAGTTCCCAGGCTAGGGGTCAAATTAGAACCACAACTGCTGGCTCCGCCACAGCCACAGCAATGCCAGATCCAAGCCACCTCTTCGACCTAAAACCACAGCTCACAGCAATGCCAGACCCATAACTCACTGAGCGAGGCCACGGAATGAACCCACATCCTCATGGACACTAGTTAGATTTGCTTCCGCTGCACTACAACGGGAACTCCCTGCATCAATTTTTTTTTGTCCTTTTTTTTTTTTTTTTGCTATTTCTTGGGCCGCTCTCGCAGCACATGGAGGTTCCCAGGCCAGGGGTCGCATCGGAGCCGTAGCCGCCAGAGCCACAGCAACGCAGGATCAGAGCAGAGTCTGCTACCTACACCACAGCTCATGGCAACGCTGGATCGTTAACCCACTGAGCAAGGGCAGGGATTGAACCCACAACCTCATGGTTCCAAGTTGGATTCGTTAAGCACTGCGCCACGACGGGAACTCCCTCCCTGCATCAAATTTTAAAGGTGTATTTCTAGAATTGGAATTTCTAGGTCATGGTATGTCAGTTTTATTAGGAAGGGCCAACTGTTTCTAAATGTTAGCACCCATCCCTTCCCACACCCCTGAGCAAAAGAAACTTAACATTGCTCAGCAAACTTGCCAACACTTGGTGCTGTCACACTATTATTTTTTTACAAGCTTCCTGCTGACAGTTTGGTTGTTGTTCTCTTTCTCTCCCTCCTTTAAATTTTTTTGTGCTATTACCAACACTGTAAGGAGCCCAGTCTCATAGACTGTCTTGGTGAAATGTGACTGTATCCACAGTAAATCTCCTTATTTGTGGAAAGGCTAAGTCAAAGGTACTGTGAATATTGATAGCTACAGCCAAATTTTCCTCCCCAAGAATTCATCAGTTTATATTCCCACAGGAGTACATTAAGATGTGTATCTCTATATTTCAACAACAATGGCTCATTGAAATTTAAATGTTTGTCAACCCCATAGGAATTGCATTTTTATTTTTTGCACTTATCTAATAATTAGTAAATTTTATTACTTATTCATTTGTATTTAATGGCTGGAATGTTTGTAGTTGAAAATTGCCATTTCTTATCTTTTGCCCATTGTCTTATTAGATTGTCACTTTTTCTCATTAACTTGTCTAAGCTTTTTTATTTTTTGTTTTTTAAAATTTACTTATTTATTTTGCTTTTTAGGGCTACACCCAAGGCATATGAAGATTCCCAGGCTAGGAGTCTAATCTGAGCCACAGCCACAGCAACTCTCGATCCAAGCCGCCTCTGCAACCTACACCACAGCTCATGGCAACACTGGATCCTTAACCCACTGAGTGAGGCCAGGGATTGAACCTGCAACCTCATGGTTCCTAGTTGGATTCGTTTCCGCTGTGCCACGATGGGTACCCTTAAGCTTTTTTTTTTTTTTTTATAAGAACATTAGTCTTTGGCTACCAAATAGGTTGTAAGTATACATATTTTTTCATTTGACAGTGGTCTTTGCCCTTAGACTACTTTTATTCCATAGAGAAAAAAATTGTGTATCAAAATTTACCAATCTTTTAACTTTATGGCCTCTAGGTTTTATATCCTAGAAAGGGCTTTTTTACCTTCAATCATGCTTTTTCTTTGAAATTTTATGGCTTATTTTATGTTCAACTTCTTGATACATGTTATATCTTTGAGGCACCAAAATATGGGAATGAGGCAGGAATCTAGCTTCCCCCTGCTAACAATTTTTTCTGTGGATCCGTGATTTTCCAACTTTTTTTTTTCTTTTTGCTTTTTAGAGCCCCACCCTTGGCATAGAGAAGTTCCCAGGCTAGGAGCTACAGCTGCCGGCCTACACCACAGCCACAGCAAGGCAGGATCTGAGCCGTGTCTGTGACCTACACCACAGCTCAGGCAATGCCGGATCTCTGACCCACTGAGAGAAGCCAGGGTTTGAACCCACATCTTCATGGATACAAGTTGGATTCATATCCACTGCACCACCAGGGGAACGCCCCCAACATGGTTGAAATGCCAGCTTCACCATGAAATAAAATGCCGTATGTATTGGGGTCTATTTTCGGATTCTCCATTTTGTTTCACAGATGTCTATTTTTTTCTCCAGGATAAAAACCACTTTAAAATTTTGCTCACTGCCTAGGTTTTACTCAGCAAAATAATTTTAAAAAATCTTAACCCAAAAATCAAAGCCATACATAGATATACAGGCACAAAGAACACGGGTACTTCAAGCATATCTGAGCAGAGTTCTGTGGAGAAGGAAGAAGGATGAATGTGTAGCCATCTCCCACAGAGTTTAATGGGCTACGGCTTCCAGGGGTACAAAGGTATTGTGGATCCTTGAATAGGAAAAAATGCTCTGTACACACTGCAAGCTTGGCAAGCAATAGATTTTAGGGCCAGTATCTTGGGGCAAAGTCTGATTTCATTCCCAATTAACAAGGTACCTACTAGCTAATTGGTTACCTTTTTTTTCAATTGAAGTATAGTTGATTTACAATATTGTGTTAATTTCAGGTATACAGCACAGCGATTCAGCATTTTTGCCAATTATATTTCATTGCAAGTTATTACAAGATAAGGAATATAATTTCCTGTGCTATACAGTATATCTTTGTTCCTTATCTATTTTATATACAGTAGTCTGTATTTGTTAATCCCATACCCCTAATTTTGTCCCTCTCCACTCCCCTTTAGTAACCACAAGATTGTATGTCTATGAATCTGTTTCTGTTTAGCATATACATTGATTTATATTATTTTTGAGATTCTGCATATAAGTGATTTTTTTTTTTTAAAGGCCATACCTGCAGCATATGCAGGTTCCCGCACTAGGGGTCAAATCAGAGCTGCAGCTGCTGGCCTACACCACAGTCACAGCAACATCAGATCTGAGCTGCATCTGCAATCTACACTGCAGCGTGCAGCAACTCCGGATTCTTAACCCACGGAGTGAGACCAGGGATCGAACTTGCTTCCTCACAAGGCACTATGTTGGGTCCTTAACCCATTGAGGCACAACAGGAATTCCATGGTTATTCTTTACTTAACCAACCTGCAGTTGTCTAGTTTTCAGTGGCTATAGAAAGGAGGTAGAGCAGTGACCTTCAGATAGAAATGGGAACAGGTGTAGTAAAACTTTGCCATCTTGCAACATCAAGAAATGGCTCAATGCTCTGTAAATATAAAGGCCTTCAAATAACACAACATACTTCATTTCTATTCTTTTGAATGGATAGCTCTCCCAAATGCATCACAACCATGCTTATCTTATTTCTAAAAATTACATTAATGGAGTTCCTGCTGTGGTGCAGGAATCTGATGCAGTGGCTTGGGTTGCTGTAGAGTCACAGGTTCAATCCCCAGCCCAACAGTGAGTTAAAAGATCTGGCATTGCTGGAGTTCCCATCACGGTGCAGTGGAAACGAATCCAACTAGGATCCATGAGGATGCAGGTTTGGTCCCTGGCCTCACTCAGCAGGCTAAGGATCTAGCATTGCTGCGAGCTGTGGTGTAGTTTGGAGATTCGGCTCAGATCTGGCGTTGCTGTGGTTGTGGTGTAGGCCAGCAGCCACAGCTCTGATTTGACCCCTAGCTTGGGAACGTCCATATGCCACGGGCGCAGCCCTAAAAAAGAAAAAAAAAATATATATATATATATATGGGATTGCTTCAGCTGTGGCATAGGTCACAGCTGTGGCTTGCATTCAATTTCTGGCCCAGAAATGTCCATATGCAGCAGATTTGGCCATAGAAAAAATTTCATTAATATAATTTGGGCAGAATTGTTAAATAAATTATTTAGTACAGAAAAGCAACAGTTTCCAGCCCCACCTAATCCTGCTGCCCTGGAGCAAATACCTTTGAACTCTTTCTACATTTGAGGTTTCTGGTAGTTGCTTCTTTACCTCTACATATCATGTGTATGCTCTTTTTTTCTTTTGTCTTTTTAGGACTGCACCCTTGGGATCTAATCAGAGCTGTAGCCACCCGCCTACACCACAGCCACAGCAACGCCAGACCTGAGCAGCATCTGCAACCTACACCACAGCTCAAGGCAATGCCGGATCCCCAACCCACTGACTGAGGCCAGGAATCGAACCTGTGTCCTCCTGGATACTAGTCAGATTTGTTTCCACTGAGCCATGACGGGAACTCCTGCTACTTCTTGATATGTTGGTTTTAGACACTGCCTCTTGACTATGCCAGGTGACTTTCATCGCCCTGTCCCCATCTTGTACAGTTAAATAACCGTCCTCTGTGCCTCCAAGATCACCTGCCACTGACTCTTATTTCTTTTCCCACCATCTAAAGGCAGTATCTCTTGACCCCACCCCCACATCGCTGACCTTTACATTTCCACTTTGCCCTCCCTCTCCTTTCCTCTCTTCTGCCTCTCTACATCTTTCAGCTGTTTTTACTCTTACATAATCAAGGTAGGTAACACCTGCCCTCTGTTCTGAAAGCATGGTTAACTCTCCAACGACTTGTTAATCGTTTGAGCCTAAAGGTTGAAAGCCAAATAATCAGGGTTACCACTTGGATGGCTTTGTGATATTGTTCATCACATAACCATGTGTTGTATTGTTTTCCTTTCCTTTTTTTATTTCATGTCTGATGTTATGATCTCTATGCCACTAAGTGGAGAACACTGGTGATGGTCAAGTCCAATGGAGTTGACTCTTCTTAAATATGGGCATAATGAACCTGATGTAACCTTCCTTAGTGTGAAAGAGACGGTTAACTGTACACCAAAACTCATTCTCCACTTTTTTTTTTTTTTTTTTTAAGGGCTGTACCTGAGGCACATGGAGTTTCCCCAGGCTAGAGGTCTAATCAGAGCTGTAGCTGCCAGCCTACGCCACAGCCACACCAGATCTGAGCCTCGTCTGAGACCTACATTCCAGCTCATGGCAACGCCAGATCCTTAACCCACTGTGCGAGGCCAGGGATGGAACCAGCAACCTCATGTTTCCTAGTCAGATTCTGCGGCGCCACAGACAGGAACTCCCACTCTTCACTTTTATTACTCCATGTCTTTAGCAGCTCAGGCTACTAAAACAAAATACCATGGATTGAGTGGCTTAAGCAGCAGACATTTATTTCTCACAATTCTGGATGCTAGAAGTCTGAGCTCCAGGAGCCACGTTTCTGATTATTGGTGAGGTTTCTCTTCCTGGCTGCCTTCTAATTGTGTTCTTTCAAGGCAGATAAAGAGGGGTGTGGGGCAGGGGAGAGAAGGGAGAGGAAAGGTGAGGAGAGGGGATCGCCCACTCTGGTCTCTTCCTCTTTAATTAAGAACCTTATGGGAGTTCCTGCAGTGGTGCAGCAGAAACGAATCTGATAAGGAACCATGAGGTTGTGGGTTTGATCCCTGGCCTTGGGGCTGCGGCCCTAAAAAAGAAAATAAATAAAATAAATAATAATAAATAAGAACCTTATAAGTCCCTATAGATACTGATTCCCATCATGGGTGCTCCACACTTATGACCTCATCTACACCTAATTACCTTCCTAAAGCCCTACCTCTAAATACCATTGCAGTGGGGATTAGGGTGTGAAAATATGGATATTGCAGGGGATGCAAACTTTTTTTTTTTTTTTTAAGGGCCACATGGGCATAAGGAGGCTCCCAGGCAAGGGGTTGAATTACAGCTGCAGCTGCCTGCCTACACCACAGCCACAGCAACACGGGATCCGAGCCTCGCCAGCAACCAATACCACAGCTCACGGCAACACTGGATCCTTTACCTGCTGAATGACAACAGGGATGGAACCCACATCCTCATCAACCCCAGTCAGGTTCACTAACCACTGAGCCACGAAAGGAACTCCAGGACACAAACATTCAGTCCATAACACTCCATTAGACCGCATTTCCCATCTTTCCTTATAGGTGGTGTGTCCATGTGACTAAGTTATATCTTTGTTGAAAGACAGAGTCCACCACTGGCCCCAAGCATCCCTGCATGTTTTTGGCAAGTGCACCTGACTGGTCCACTTTGTAGGTCAAGGTGACTGGCTCTCTTCTTCCCTATCGCTGTGATGATCCCTCACACAGGCTCAGATTACATCCCTCAAGAGTCTCAGAGAATTCTTTCACCCATCGAGATATGTTAGGATGACGTTAGGATTGAAAACACTTACCCAGATGTCCACTGTCTCTGCCAGAAGTCCAATCTCCTGAGATCATGCACGGGAATCCTAAAGCTGTTACAGATGCTTAATAAGCCTTCTACCCCATCTAAGCATCAGGGGTGCCAAGGTGGAAGCTTCAGGATCCCAGGTGGCAAGACAGTTCTCTCCTGGGAGCGGGAGATTTTTCTCCACTGAACATGTAGTTTTCAGCAAGTAGCTCTATCTCTGCCTCCCATGCCCTTGACTGTCATGCTACTTCATGAGTCCTGGCTTTCCATGACATTGCTCCCTGGGGCTTAGCCGTGCTGGTCCTAGGGCCTTCCATCCAGCCATGGTCAGCTCACGGGTCCTCGGTGCCTCCCTGATACCCTGCTGGGTGCTCCATGGCTCTGGGGCCTTCCCTGGCTCCTGCATCTCTCTCCTCCTCATTGCTGGTTCCCTTGCTCCTTGCTTCATTGGTGAGCCTTCTTCCACAGCAGCCACTCAGCAGCTCAGGCTTCTGGCTGCAGCTGTTTCTCTAACTCTGTCCCTAAGGCTCTGCACTTGGCCTTAAGATTGGTTTTAGACATGCCGAGGTCCTCCTGGTGCTCAGAGCTGGGTAGTGATCTCATCATGACTGTGAGTATGACGTGTGACAGTGAGCAGAACCCCAGGTGATCCTGGTGACAGGGGACCATAGGTCAATCTCGTGGAAACACCTGTGGAAAGGAGCGAGGTGGACTGTTGTGAGAACACAGCCTAATGGGCAGATAATGATTGATCATAGGAAGCTGCTGTGTGAATGTGGTGTGATCCTAAGTGGAAAGCAGGAGGGACAGGAGTGGGGTGCACAAGGGGAGCTCCCAGGACACATCCCCTTTTAGGGTCTGGCGTGTCCACCATAAAGGTCATGGTGATTCATTCCCAGAAGTAGGGAAGGGTCCTAAGAAGCTGGTGCTGTCCTAAGGCCACAGGTGGGCCAACACCTCTCCTCAGGGGCTAACACTTTGGGAGTGCAAGTGTGGACTTAGCAGCTTTCCCCTGATCTGTGAACCTCCAATTCGCTCTCCAAACTTTCTTATCCCTCAGGTGGCAGAAGCCCAAGGGTTGCAAAACCAGTTTCCAGGAACCTCCTTCCCATGCCAGCTTCAAAACCTGGGAGTGGTTACTAAGTAAAAACAAACGTGACATTTACTGCCTCTGTGGAGGAAAGTGGTGACTGGAGGACAGAAAGGGAAGGAGAGACTTTATGCTTTTGAACTTGATTTCTACACCTCTCCTACCTACCCATAAATATAAATTTATTTAAAAATACACCAAAGAATTACCAGATTTTTTAAAATGTCAGTTGGATCCAAAAGGAGAGATAGTGTAGCACTAAGGAGGAGCTGAAATAAAAACTTGGAGTTGGAGTTGACGTGCCCTGCGGGATTACCAGGGGGAACCAGTGTCTGCAGGTACATGCATGTCCTGGGGTGAAAACCAAACAAATGAAAGAAACTCACACGATTTCACACGGATGTTGCAGGTCCCCAGGACTCTTCCTCTGAGAGCAGACTTTCAAGCTGGAAGCTCTTCTCACCCAGCAGCGGCAGCTCCTAAAGTAGGTTTCATCACTGAACAATTTCACACCGATGTAGCTCTTTTTCAAGATGAATGGCCTGCAGCCCTGCAGGTCCATACTGGTCTGAAGGTAATCCGGGCTCTGGTAGCTGCTCCTTTGCTCCTGATCTCAATTTAGCAATCATGTAAGTAATCAAGACCAATGAAGGCAATCCATGAAAACAACCAGGGCTGTTTTCCAATTACTTTTGACCACTTTCTCACGTTGAGATATAGATGTTACACTGCAAACTAGTATACATGTCATGGAATTTCACACACACACACAAAATAAATTTTCATAAAATAATACTTCCTTTAATTACATGAGGTAGCCTCAGTTTTCTGTTCTTTCCAGTTTGTTTTGTTTGCTTTTGATTAAGGAAAGTAAATCACACCCACTTTCAGATGTGAATTAGTGAATTAAACTGGTTTCAGATGAAATCGGCACATAGGGATATCTCACTCAAAGAATGAAAAACTTTCCTGAGTTTCAGTGATTTTGGAAATGTTGCCCATAGTGAATATTATTACAAATGTATTTTAATCATATGCATGCAATTTATTTAGAGTATGTTATCTGATGAAATCAGTTTAAAAAGTCAAATAAAACTGCATCCCTTTTGAAATTACGAAGGATCTTTTTGTTTTTTTAAATGAACTTACTCATATGGAAGTTTCTAGGCCAGGGATTGATTTGGAACCACAGCTGCGGCAGATCCTTTAACCCACTTCCAGAGATCAAACCCATGCCTCTGCAGCGACCCAAGGCACTGCAGTCAGATTGTCTCTCTCTCTCTCTCTCTTTTTTTTTTTTGGCTTTATAGGGCTGCACCTGCAGCACCTGGAAGTTCCCAGGCTAGGGGCTGAATCAGAGTTTGCAGCTGCTGGCCTATGCAGTGACAGCCACGACAGATCTGAACCACATCTGCAGCCTACAACCACAGTTCATGGCAATGTCGGATCCTTAACCTAATAAGCAGGGCCAGGGATCAAACCCGAGTTCTCATGGATACTAGTAGAGTTCATTGCTGCTGAGCCACAACGGGGACTCTGCAGTTGGAACCTTAATGCACCATACCATGGCGAACTCCTACAAAGAATCTATTTAGTGGAGTGATTTGGGGATGGCATTTGGCCTTGAAAATATGATAGTACTATTATTTTTTATTATGAGTTACATATTTAAACTAGTAGTGAAAACGCTGAGTAGTGTGAAAATGAATGTTTTAGAAATATATAAAGCAAAGTTACTTTACACAATAAAATATTAACAACTAAGAAGAATTTTTGTAGCACCTATTACCCAGATAATGATACAGAGAGAAGTGCATTAGGTGTTCCTTCTGTGGCTCAACAGGTTAAGGACCTGACGTTGTTTCTGTGAGGATGAGGGTACGATCCCTGGGCTTGCTCAGTGGGTTAAGGATCTGGGGGCTTGTAGCATAGGTTGCAGATGTGGCTCAGATCCAGTGTTGCTGTGATTGTAGCAGCTCCTATTAGACTCCTAGCCCAGGAACTTCTATATGCCATGGGTGTGGCCATTAAAAAAAAGGCAATAAATCACTATCCATTATAAAATCAAGGTGAAATGTCTCAAATATTCAAATTATTTTCTAAGATTGAGCTTTAAGTCATAACTAAACCATTCAATCCCTTTTTCCTTTCCCAACATTTTTATTTTTAGGTCTAGTTCAACCCCTACATATATCTGTTAGTACTTAAAAATTTGGTACCCAATACTTATTACAATACTTTTCCATCCTATAATTTTGTAGAATAGATCCTACTTCCAGTTGAAATAGCTGAAAGGAAATGAGCAATTATGGATGAAGTCATTTATGCTGATACAGTAAAAATAAATAACTAGATCAATCAATCTCATGTATTTATTTGGGTGTTTCTCATATATCTACTCTACCTTGGTGCCACTACTTCTTTCATTCTACCTATAACTAAGTGCATATTCTCCAGCATATATTATATATGCTGCCATAGAAATAATTTAGGGGTGTGGAGTAGAATGTATTTATATACTTTTGTGAAATACTCTGTCCCTATGCACTGAGATGTGGAGAGGACAGTCATGGCAGAGCCTGTAGGGCGCCATGTTGGGATACAGGAGAGACCTCCCAGGTTGCCTCCTCTTAGAGGGAGGAACGATACTAAAGGCTTTGGAGGGGAGACCACATCCAGTAGGTCAGATTAATGACATGCACTCTCCATGGTTGATTGATTACTACCCCTCTTTTAAAATAATCAATTTATTGATATATAACTTATATACAGCAAATTGCCCCCATTCAAAGCATGCATCTCCATGAATTTTGACAAATGTAAACAGTTGTGTAACCACCACCCAATGAAGGTATAGAACATTTTCATCATCCAAAAATTCGCTTGTGCCCCTTTGCACAAGATGGGTCCATCTCCCACTATGCTCCTGACCCTAGGCAACCTCCAGTCTGCTTTTGCTTTCCTTTAATTATCCCTGTGAAATGTGACAGTTGATCCCTAGTGAATCAAGAGAGAACTGTTGGGATAGGGTGAGAAAGGAGAGCTGTGTGTTGATGAGGCCAGTCTGTGGAGGGGGGCGGGCAGTGTTAACTTGTGAGAGATGCCCAAGGAAAGTGAACCCTGAAGGACTGGAGTTGGTGGGGGGCTAGCTGAGCCTTCCTAAATGGAGACATGCCATCCCTTGGAAGTCTTGGAAAATTGCCAAGATCTGTGGTCTTTTTAGGCCATGGATGTTTGATTGAGGGTGGAGGACTGGCCCTGATGGAGTGGATAGATATATTGGAGACACTCTTTTAGGAGAGCCTAGTTCCAAATGGGTAAGGGGTTAGGGTCAGGAATTTGACCAGAAATTCTGAACCCTGCTGAGGCCCCAGTGGGCCATAAGCCTGAGCTTCTTTAAGTTATGACTGTATTGGAACTTAGACCATATTAATGAGCCAAATCAAGGTCGGGGCCAACAGCTGGAGTCCAAGAAAAGGTATAGGGCTGAAACAAGTAAGCATTCATGCAATAAGAACTGGGAAGGTATAGACAGCCATGGAATTCAGGAGAGTGGTTGGTAAGGCTGCATAGGCAGTATGGAACATGGAAGCCAATGGAACGTGGAAGAATGTGTACAGTAGTTTTTAATCAAGTCGTCTAAACCACAAGAGGGGGAGTTAGTCTTGCCAAGTAGTCAATGTAACTCTAGTGGTAGGAGGAGGCATTCAGAACTTAAATCAAGACTTACTGGAAAAAACCACATCACTGCTCACAATGAATATATGGTCAATACAGCAGAAGCTGTAGGTGCCCACTCACATCTCCTCAGCATTGATCATTTCCACGAACTAAGATGTCCAATTGGCAGCAGCTCTTAACTCTTTGGCTGCTGAAACCTACTCTGCATGGGCATGCTGTGCATGTGATCTTAACCAGAAGGCTGAGAAGCGATGAGCATGGTATAGATACTGAAGAATTACCTGACACTTCCTCTGGCCACTGCCCCCACTTCCTGCCTCGTATTATCCAAATGGATAGGGTGGTGATATGTCCTATCCCATGTTCATTCACATATAGTGTGAATTTGACACTCCTCCCACTGAAAAGTAAAGTCTAAGTCCTCTTCCTTTGAAACTGGGCAGGCTTTGGGGACTGTTTCAACCAAAGAGAGCACAGTTGGAAATGATGCTATATAACATCTGAGGCTAGGTCATAAAAAGCTATAAAGCTTTTACCTTCTTATTGGACTACTTTCCTTTGCACTCTTCCATCTACCCTGTAAGCCATCTGACTGCCTTAAGGGCACCATGTTGTGAGGAAGTCCAAACTATCTCATGGCAAAAGACGAAGGAAGAGCTATGAGACTCTGTAAAGAGAAATGTTGCCCATCCCTTAGCTGGCCTAGTTTCCCCTGCTCTTCCATCTCTAGCCACTATTTGATAATAACTACCTTTAGAGACCCTGTGCTAGAATGGCCCAGTCAAGTCCTAACCCATGGAAACTGTGAGAGATAATGACTGTTGCTATTCAAAGCCCCTAAGTTTGGGGTGATCTGTTATATAGCAACAGAGAACCAGAACATTCCTATCCCCTTAACCAATGGCTATTGGGACTTGGTGTATGAATTTTCCATCGCCTTCCCCACAGTGGGGTGATGTTGAAGAGCGTGTTTTTCTCTGCATTTACCACAGTGATATTTTTTGGTTATGGTCCCTTCTCTGCTTCACTTTCTCATTCTCTTCTGGGGTTTCCCAGGATCGTCTCCCCAAGCAACAACTAGTAGTTAAACCCCTATTCAGGGTCCAGTTCTAAGGCCAAAGTAGGATAGTTTCCAACGTCAGCATTTCTTACTTAAGTCTAGTTGGTTCCTCACCCATCTCCTGAAATGGATTTAAAACATGTACCCTTCTTCTAAGGCCCTTTCCACCCACCTCTCCTTTCATAGCAAACAGATGATCTCCCACATTTTCCCTAGGAAAATGAAGGCTGCCAGCAAAGAATTCCTCCAACTTGCTTTTCCTCTTATCTTTCTTCTGCTCATTTTTTTCTCCTTAAGCACCCCCATCCCCAGGTGCCCCTCTCCCATTGTGGCAGAAGGGATGTCCCTCTGCTTACCTAGGTCTGACGGCTCCACGTCCACTCCGGGCTCCCTCCTCTCTTCTCTCCTCAGAGAAACCAGCCTCTGACAATAGGCGCCTTTCTCTGGGACTTTACCTTCTTTACCAGCCCATTCCCCACAGCTCTCCTTCACTTTGACCTTGCCCTTCCTCTAGCTACTGCCCTTGCCTTCCTTTCACAGTGGAGTTTCTCCAAAAAAAAAAAATGTATCTTTTTTGGGGGGGGGGGGGTGAACCTGCGGCATATGGAGGTTCCTAGGCTAAGGGTCGAATCAGAGCTACAGATGCTGGCCTACACCAGAGCCACAGCAACGTCAGATCTGAGCCGCGTCTGCAACCTACACCACTGCTGACAGCAATGCCAGATCCTTAACCCACTGAGTGAGGCCAGGGATCAAACCCACATCCTCATAGTTCCTAGCTGGGTTCATTAACCACTGAGCCACAAGAGGAACTCCCAAGATGAGTCTCTGCTTCCTCCTCGACCATTCACCCCATTCCTACCCTAAGGTGAACTGTTCCAGATAGAGTGTTGAAACTACAAATCCTACCAAAGTCACCAGTTGAGATCCCTCAGCCTATGTACAAGAACCCTGTATTTGGGTTCCTGCCTGTCCCTGTGCCACAGCCCACAGGTCACTTTACTCCTGTCACTGAAAATTATTTATATTCTTCCCACAGGTCACTGTTTTATATCTTTGCACCTTTGAACATGCGAGTCCTTCTGCTTGAATTCTCTCCTCCTGCCCCAATCTTTCTCTAACAATTTCCATTTGGACAATTCTTAGTAAGCCTTTAAAAATGGTCTAAATGGTTGTCTCTTCAGGGAAGCTTTCTTTCCTAGTTTTAGAGGGCTTTTCTCTGTGTTCCCATAGCCCTCAGACATGATAAACATCCAGTGAGTGTCTGAATTAAGTAGGGGCAGCAGCTAGAGTTCCCATTCTGGCTCAGCGGGTTACAAACCCGACCAGTAATCATAAGGATGTGGGTTCGATCCCTGGCCCCGCTCAGTGGGTTAAGGCTCTGGTGTTGCCATGAGCTGTGGTGTGGCTCACAGATGCAGCTCAGATCCCATGTGCTGTGGCTGTGACGTAGGCTGACAGCTGCAGCTCTTATTCGACCCCTAGCCTGGGAAATTCTGTAGGCTACACGTGTAGCCCTAAAAAACAAAAACAAAAAAGAAAAAAAGGGAGGGGCAGCAGCAAGTAAGGGTCTCAGGTACCAACACTCACACAGTTTTAAGTCTGAATGTCCTGACCCCATCTGCAAACCTTTTCGAGGAAAGATCCAACATTAATAAGTGCCCATTCCAGGCTGCTAAGTTGACACAGGTAAACAGATAATCTGGTGGGAGGCATCAGGAAAGGGCAGAAATAGGGCAGATATCTTGAACAAACTTCCTGTATTAGTTTGCTAGGACTACTTATAAAGACACCACCCATACGATCTCCTTTTACCGTAACTATCTCTTTAAAGGTCCTTTCTCTAAATACAGTCACATTCTAACATACTGGAGTTTAGGACTTGAACATGTGAATTTCGGGAAGACGGAGTTCAGCCCACAACACTCCCCTAATATGGAGACCCTGAGCTCCTCAAAGCTAAGGCCTGAAAACATCAACTCAGGTGTCAACGCTGAGAGAAAATCTTCCAGGCCCTGGAGACATAAACTTGAGTCATGGACTTTGTTTTCTTAAGCAAGCTTTCTGTTTAAGGCTGGCCATAGAAGGATAGTAGGTTAAAGCCAGAAAGCAAATCTATTTCTTTCTTACTTTTTTTAATTAAAAAAATTTTTTTTTCTTTTTGGGGCCACACCTGTGGTACATGGACATTTCTGAGCTGGGGGTTGAATAGGAGCTGCAGCTGCAGGTTTACATCACAGCTATGGCAACACCGGATCTAAGCCACATCTGCAACCTACCATACAGCATCTGCTGTGGTGTGCGGTAATGCCAGATCATTAACCCACTGAGCAAGGTCATGGATTGAAACCACAGATCAAACCCACATCCTCATGGACGCTATGTTGGGTTCTTAACCTGCTGAGCCACAACAGGATCTCCTAATTTTTAAAAATTTAAAACTTTTTTTATGGCCATACCTGCAGCACATGGAAGTTCCCGAGGCATCAAACCTGTGCCTCTGCAGCGACAAAAGCTGCTGCAGTCAGGTTCTTAACCCACTGTGCCACAGCAGGAATTCTATAATTCTATTTTTTCATAGCTGTTAATACGATCATTCTTTAGCTTTTCTAGAGACCAGACTCCACCCAGGAGGTCTCCAGGATCCAGGGATGTGTGGAGGCTGATTGGGAGGATGAGGAGAACGGCCGCAGTCAGCTTCCAGAGATACTGCGCAGCATGTCTTCCGGGTTGGGTGCACTGGGCTCAGGCATCAGGGTTTGCAGAAGAGCTCATGCTTGTGTAATCATAAGCTTCTACCCAGAGCATCCTTAATGCTGCCATTTGCGGGTTCTCAGGTTGAGAAGATGTAACAGGAGCAGAGAAAGGAAGTGGGATGCTTCCCACTCCTGAGGGAAGCATCACAGGGTGAGCCTCTCTACTGGGGCCCAGTGTTTTGGAAGGTGTCTGAGCCTTCTCACTCAAGGATGGTCCCATCAGAGGCTGGGGCTCCTCCATGTGCACATGTGGCTCTTGGTTGATGGACAGGATATTGCTCTACCTCTTCAAAGATTTGGAAAGCTTTGGAGAGGAAGGGGAGGTGGAGAATGCTCAGAGAACATGAACAATCCTACTTTAGTTTCTGATGGCCCCTGTTTCCCCCTCAAATCAGGAGATAATTTACAATTCACTTACTGCTAGTCTTCTATTAATTTATTAGAGTCATCATGATAATAAGACATAGAACACAGCGTATTTACATTGGAAGAAGCTTAAAAATCGAATCTAGTCCTTCAATTGCATACAAGGGAAAAGGAAGAGCTAATACTTATTAAGATGTTTTACATATGCTATAAATCTTACAAGATAGTTATTACCCCCATTTTATAGATAAGGAGATGCCACTCAGAAAAAAAGAAGTAACTGGCTAATGGTACGAGATAAGTGCCAGGACTGGGATTAGAACAAGGATTCCTGGTTCCTAGGCCACTTGTCTTTCAGTAACGACTTTAGCCCACATCGAGTGAGGTGGTGCTCTCCTAATTTTAATGCCCCAATCTATGTTCTCAGTAGAAGATCATATCATCTAAAGAACTCGGACACTGCAGCTGGCCTTGTGGAGCAGCAGAAATAAATCCAACTAGTATCCATGAGGATGTAGATTCCATCCCTGGCCTCGCTCATTGGGTCAGGGATCCTGAATTGCTGTGGCTGTGATGTAGGCTGGCAGCTGGAGCTCCAATTCGACCCCTAGCCTGAGAACTTCCATATGCTGCAGGTGCAGCCCTAAAAAAAGGCAAAAAAAACCCCAAAAAACAAAAACAAAAACAAAACAAACAAACAAAAAAAACTTGGACACTGCTCAGGAAAAACTGGAAGGTAGTATAAGGTCAGCCAATAGCCTTTCATTACTCAGCCTTGTTGGATCCCAATTCTAAACCCACTGGAACCCTGCCATGTGCTTTGCTTAGATTCCATTGAATATATGATTTATACAACACTACACATAGAAAATCCTAAAGATGCTACCAGAAAACTACTAGGGCTCACCAAAGAATTTGGCAAAGTTGCAGGATATTAATCAATTAATTAATACACAGAAATCTCTTGCATACCTAAACACTAACAACAAAAGCTAAAAGAAAAATTAAGGAAACAGTCCCATTTACCATTGCATTGAAAAGAATAAAATACCAAGGAATAAACCTATCTAAGGAGGCAAAAGATCTGTAGTCCAAAAACTGTCACTGGTAAGAGAAACTGAAGATGACACAGACAGAGGAAAAAAGTCGTAACGTGTTTTTGGATTAAAACAATCCATATTAATTGACAGAACATTGTAAACCAATCATAATAAATTTTTTTTTAAAAAAAGTATCTATCTATCTATCTATCTATCTATCTATCTATCTATATATCTATCTATCTTTCTATCTTTCCATCTATTTATCTATATTTGTCTTTTTAGGGTTTCACCTGCACCATATGGAGGTTCCCAGGCTAGGGGTCGAATCCGAGCTGTAGCCACCAGCCTACACCACAGCCACAGCAACACCAGATCCGAGCTACATCTGTGACCTACACCACAGCTGATGGCAATGCTGGATCCTTAACCCACTGGGTGAGGCCAGGGATTGAACCTACATCATCATGGATACTAGTCAGATTTGTTTCTGCTGAGCCATGACAGAAGTCCAAGAATCAACATTGTTAAAATGACTATACTAGCCAAGGCAATGTACAGATTCAATACAATCCTTATCAAATTCCCAATGGCATTTTTCACAGAATTAGAAAAAAAAAATTTTAAATTTGTATGGAAACACACAAGACTAAATAGCCAAAGCAATACTGAGAAAGAAAAATGGAGGTGGAAGAATCAGGCTCCCTGATTTCAGACTACACTACAAAGCTACAGTCATCAAAACAGTATGTTACTGGCACAAACCCAGAAATATAGATCAAAGGAAAAAGATAGAAAGCCCAAAAATAAACCCATGCACCTATGGTCAATTAATTTACAGCAAAGGAAGCAAAAATATACAGTGGAGAAAAGACAGTCTCTGTCAATAAGTGGTGCTGGGAAGTTGGACAGCTACATGCAAAAGAATGAAATTAGAACATTCTCCTACACCATACACCAAAATAAACTCGAAATGGATTAAAGACCTAGATATAAGACTGCCTACTCTAAAACTCCTGGGATAAAATAGAGACACAACACTCTTTGATATAAATCACAATATCTTTTTGGATCTGTCTCTTAGAATAATGGGAATGAAAACAAAAATCAATAAATAGGACCTAGTTAAAGCTTTTCTATTGCAATAGAAACCATAAGCAAAATGAAAAGACAACTCATGGAATGGAAGAAAATATTTGCAAACGATGTGACTGACAAGGGATTAATCTATAAAATGCATAAACAGTTCACACAATATCAAAAAACAAAAACAAAAAATCCAATCAAGAAATGGTCAGGGAGTTCCCGTCGTGGCGCAGTGGTTAACGAATCCGACTAGGAACCATGAGGTTGCGGGTTCGGTCCCTGCCCTTGCTCAGTGGGTTAACGATCCGGCGTTGCCATGAGCTGTGGTGTAGGTTGCAGATGCGGCTCGGATCCCGCGTTTGCTGTGGCTCTGGTGTAGGCCGGTGGCTGCAGCTCCGATTCGACCCCTGGCCTGGGAGCCTCCATATGCCGCAGGAGCGGCCCAAAGAAATAGCAAAAAGACAAAAAAAAAAAAAAAGACAAAAAAAAGAAAAAAAAAGAAATGGTCAGAAGATCTAAACAGTCAGTTTCTCCAAAGAAGACTTACAGATGGCTAACAGGCCAATGAAAATATGCTTAACTTCACTAATTATTCACTAATTATTAGAGAAATGCAAATAAAAACTGCACTGAGGTATTACTTCACACCAGTCAGAATAGCCATCCTCAGAAAGTCTACAAATAATATATTCTGGAGAGGGTGGAGAGGGTATGGAGAAAAAGGTACCCTCCTACTCTGTTGGTAGATATATAAATTGGTGCAGCCAGTGAAGAACTGTATGAAGTTCCTTCAAAAACTAAAAAGAGATCCTGCAATCCCACTTCTGGGCATTTATCCAGAGAGTTTAAAAATTCAATTCAAAAAGATACATGCACCGCAATGTTCATAGCAGCACAATTTACAATAGTCAAGACATGGAAGCAACCTAAATGTCCATTAACAGAGGAATGGGTATATTTAAAAGAATGAAATAATGCCATTTGCAGCAACATGGATGGACCTAGAGATTATACTATGTAATAATAAAGACAAATATCATATGGGTTATATGTAGAACCTTAAAAAGGTGAAAATGAACTTATTTACAAAACAGAAAGAGACTCACAGACATATAAAACAAACTTATGGTTACCAAAGGGGAAAGGGAGGGAGAATTAACACATATATACACTACTATATATAAAATAGGTACCCAATTGTATATAGCACAGGGAACTATACTCAATATTTTATAATAACCTATGATGGAATAGAACCTGAAAAAGAATATCTATATATCTGTGTACATCTAAATCACTTTGCTGTACACCTGAAACAAATGCAACATTGTAAATCAACTATACTTCAGTGAAAAAAAGAAAATACGACTGAGAGATATATTGGAGGAGCCTTGGTTCCAGAAGTGAGGAGTTGCTGAGTTAACCAGTCATCAGGGTCAGCTGAGAGAGAAAGGAATCCATGTTCAGTGTAACAGTGAAAATCGAGGAGAACTTTCCAAAGAAAAGAGGGACCAGGGAAAAAGAACCACAGATTGTGCAATGAGGAAGAAGAAAGAAGATGCAAAGAGAGCATTTCAGGACCTTAAGATGTAAGAGTCAGGGCAGCAGAAACAGAGCCCTCATTGAACATACAGTCACTTGGGAGAAAGAGAGCACTCTGGTTGTCGTCGTGTGCCACCTTGTGGCCACCGTATCAGTTCCTCCTAAACACTCTGCCTTTTCTCACTCCCATTCAACTCCAGCGCCCTCCACTTTGCTATACAATTTCAGAGTTCTATGAGGAAGGAGGTACTGGACTCCAAATGGGGATAGAACCCCGTTCTTAAAAAGCACTGTTGAAACAAGAGAAATGCTTGAGGGACAAATGGAGGACTGACTGAGTAAAGCTGCTCAAGGGAGTGAAAATTAGTTACAGTAAATTTTGTTTCCTAATACAGAGCGAGAAGACTGTCAAAACCCAAGGCAAGTAGCATTGATATACCTGCGATGGAAAAGAGAGATTTTCCCCTGCATTTATAATGTTCCTGGGAAAGGGACTCTACATAGTAAATTCAGAATTAGGAAAAGAAAGGGTCAGAAAACAGTAGACGCCAAACAACTGCCACTGAAGTTGTTGGAAAATTCAAGAGAGCCAGCGCCCTCCACTTTGCTATACAATTTCAGAGCGCTATGAGGAAGGAGATACTGGACTCCAAATGGGGATAGAGGCCCATTCAATCTCCTGATATCCCTACGTACATTTGAAAGTCAAAGTCACTTGAGTTGAGCCCACAGCAATGATTAATTTCAGTGATGGATCTCAGGGCACTGATTTCCTTGGCCTCTCCTTCGTGGCAATGTATTCTTCTCTACTGCTGCATCAATGCACGAGGATTAATATTCATACTTGTAGTGGAGTAGAAATGAAAACATTGTTTTTTTTTTTGTTTTTTTTTTTTTAGGGCCGCACCTGCAGCATGTGGAGGTTCCCAGGCTAGCGGTCTAATCAGCGCTGTAGCCCCCAGCCTACACCACAGCCACAGCAACGCAGGATCTTAGCCGTGTCTGTTGCTGTTTTTCTGTCTCAGGAAGCAAACCTTGGGTTGGTGATCCAGATACCTCCTCTGGCGGGTTGATCAGATGCCTACAGAGATTACTGCCCGTGCGTGATATCAGGCGGGAGTGGGCTCCGCCGGGGATCCTTTCCACAACCCACCACAGGGTCCAGGGGATTCTCATTTCTTTGGGTTCCTCTGACACTGCTTTCCTAGGCCCACAGGAACCTTGACTGAAGGTCCTGGCCCCTGTCTTAACTGGTACTTTGGGCATTAGTGACTAAAGACCACTTCACCAAACGAGCAAAAAGCAACCAACATTTCCTTCCAGCGTATTTCCTCAGCCCTGCTCTCCCTGGGAACCGACCAGTCAGCGTCGGGCTTTGTGTGGCCGCGCCCGATTGGTGGGTTGCGAGGGTCCGTTCGAGAGGGCTGATCCCGTTGGGCAGTCTTTACCGCGCGTTGTAGGTAATCGAGGCCAATCGGAAAGGCAGGAGCCCAGGCAGGGCCAGCCCGGTAGCAAGTGGCTGCTCAGAGGCGGCCCGTTACCTTAGCAACCGCGGAAGCTTGGGACCTGGGTCTGCAGTTTAGCAGAGCGTGGAGCCCCATGCAGACCTAGGCATGCTGGGGACACTAAACCCAGTTTCTTGAGCACACCATTCAGAATTGACAGGAGAGATGGGTTAGAAATGAATGCCTCATTTCTGTCACTTTTATTCTTTATCCCCTAAGTATTTTTGTGTGTCAACCTCAATGTAAAAATCCACTTGCCCTGACAGAGGCATAAGAAATACTTCTATGGGAGTTCCCGTCGTGGCGCAGTGGTTAACGAATCCGACTAGGAACCATGAGGTTGCGGGTTCGGTCCCTGCCCTTGCTCAGTGGGTTAACGATCCGGCGGTGTAGGTTGCAGACGCGGCTCGGATCCCGCGTTGCTGTGGCTCTGGCGTAGGCCAGTGGCTACAGCTCTGATTCAACCCCTAACCTGGGAACCTCCATATGCCGCGGGAGCGGCCCAAGAAATAGCAACAACAACAACAAAATACTTCTATGGGTCAATGCAATTGTTTAAAATAAGTAAACTGTGAAAACTTTGGCAGTAAGCCTTTCTCTCATTTCTCTACCTTTTCTATGAGAAAAACATGTGCCTTGCTTGTTATTTATATGCTTGCTAGACATTTGCATTCTTCTCACATGGAGAGATTACATCACGAATCCTTTCCACATTCTGAGATTTTCAGATACACTAACAGATGTAAGAAAGAGTAAAGGAACATTCTGAAGTCATTCAGAGTGGGATAGGAGTTGCCACTATTAGGGACATTTCCCACTGTCTCATTCCTAATCGCTTTGGTTTAAAGATAACAGACTGCTTTTTCATCTCAGGAGTGGAGGGAACTAATGGACAAAAGGAGGAATAAGCAGACAAGGGAAGGTGGGATCATGTGCCAGGCATTCTTGGGTAGCTTCAGTGTAGACAAATTTCCCTCTCCCAAAATAGTTTTAATTTTATTGTTATGTGGGTATACATTTTTTTCCTTTTTTAAAAAGTAAGATTTTATTTTTAACAGCAGTTTTAGGTTTGAAGAGCTGGATTTCCCATATACCTTCTCACCTCATGCACATAGTTTCTGCGTTATCAACATCCTTCACCAGAGTGGTGCACTTACTACAACTGGTGAACCTATAATGACACATCATCATCACCCAAGTTTACCTTAGGGTCCACTCTTGATGTTGTCTGTTCTATGGGTTTGGATGAATTACGTATGTATTTTAGGAAATGACCCCAAAGTAATAATAGGTTACCCCAAAGAAAGAGTAGGTTGATAGCTGGTTGATTTCAGTTTGTAATTTAAAATGAATAAGAAGGAAAAGAAGAAATATAACTATTAAGTAATGTACTTATTTTCTTGTTTTGAAGGCAGTTTTGAAGGCAGTTCCAAGAGTAATTCCATAGATATTCTGAGCAAGGTTGTCATGTCACCTGGCAGTCAGTAGATATATAACTTCCTGTGAGGACTCCTTTGAAAAGGAATATTCACTTGGATGGATAAATTCTGATAATCAAAACTTGTCTATCTTTCCCCTTTTTTGCTCCCTCTTTTCCATCTTTATCTCATTTTCACAAAGGATTTGGAGGCATGGCTTAATAGATTCAATTCAATTAAAGCTACTTTGACATGAAAATATATAAATATGGAGCTTATTACTATTATTTTAGTCATTACCAAAATATTACCAAAATTTTTAGTCATCACTGATTATATCCTGTAGTACTCAGATTAAAACAGCCTGTAGATATGCTACTTAAAGATTAGGTAGATTAAAATTGAAATGTTGGGAGCTCCCACTGTGACACAACGGGATCGGTGGCCTCTTGTGAGCACTGGAACACAGGTTCCATCCCTGGCCTGGCATAGTGGGTTAAGGATCTGGTGTTGCCGCAGGTGTGGCTTAGGTTGATACTGCAGTTTGGATCTGATCCCTGGCCTGGGAGCTCCATATGCCATGGGGAGGCCAAAAAAACCAAAAAAAAAAAAACCCTGCTAAACAAAATATTTTCCTGTCGTCGTTGAATTAAGAAGCATTAAAAAGAAGCATTAAAAGAATCTTTGCTTCTGCCATGTGAAATTAGTAGGCATTACTAGTTCTCTTTTTAGATGTTTCTAGCCCTTAAGTTGTTAATGAAATGTATATATTGAACCACATGGGACTACTAGGATTTTGATTTTATTTGGTCAAAACAGTCAAGTATTGGCAATTTCATGTGATTCTACCTAATATATCCATAAGAAAAATTTCACATAAAATATTTTAAAGTGTCCCTTTCCTGATATATATGACCACCTTCTAGTGTATCAATTTTATAAGTTAAAATTTTATATATTGGGTTTACTTACAGCAGGACCCTTTTAAATTTTACCAGACTTTTCTGTTTTGCACATGTGTGGTATAATACCCTGACTAGAAATTCAGGAATTTAAGGGCAACTAGAAACCTTTCAGCACATGTCTTTCGCAGCATTAACCACAATCCACCCTGACAAGTTGGAGGTTACTGACTTTGAAACATAGCCAGTTGCTGAGAACCCAGTATGTATTCTTTCCATGACCCCTAAAAACTGGCCTGTTTCCTATTAATGAATTTTTTTTTTGTTTAGTTTGAGGCATGTTATGGTCCAGTTTCCTGGTTAATTTCCAGATCTTCTGCCATTCTTCTTGTACAACTCATTTTCTTTGTGGTGGGTCTTACTGAAAGACACTGTGTACAGAAAAGGCGCTTCTGGAAATTATCATGTTTCAGCAACAAAATTGTTTAAACATCTGACTATCATTTACAACCAAAATTTCTGGTCTCATCCATGGAAAATATCACACATAGCAGAGAAATTGAGAAGAGCTGGCAGAAGATAGCTGTTGAGTTTGCATTGTGCACCATTCAAATGTGTTCCTTGGAGATCTCAGACCAAGGCTATTTTTTACTTCAGTTTAACTTTGGAGTGTGTTCCTTTCTGTGGAGAGCTGAAGACCCGAGTCTGGTTTTGAAGGTGAACTTGAGAAATCAATTAGTCCATCCTTCTCCTGTCTGGAAACTCAGCATCTTGATGGACATGGAGCTTATCCCCATGGCAAAAGGATGTTCTTCAAAATTCTTGGGCAGGAAGGAAGCATACATGTTGGTGTTCACCCTTGTTCTAATCTCAGTTCACCATTGTTCTGAAGGTCCTGCAGAGGAGGTAACTCCACTGGTCTGGACCAATGGTTTTTCACCCCAGGGGAGCCATTGACTACACCTGTATTTTGTTGTTGTTGTTGTTTGTTTATTTTGTTTTTTTTTTAAATATTTATTTATTTATTTATTTACTGCTTTTTGGGGCTGCATCTGCGGCATATGGAAGTTCCCAGGCTAGGAGTCGAATTGGAGCTACAGCCACCAGCCTACACACAGCCACAGCAATGTGGGATCTGAACTGTGTCTGCGACCTACACCACAACTCAAGGCAACACTGGATCCTTAACCCTCTGAGCGAGGTCAGGGATCGAACCCACATCCTCATGAATACTAGTTGGTTGAGCCACAATGGGAATTCTAAACCTGTTTTTTTTAAACCCCTGGTTAGGAACTTGGCCTTTAGGGGTTCATTGGCTTATGGATTTCTCTAAGGCCATTTTTTTTCCACGGTTGTTTTTGCTAGGAAAAGCATTCCAGCCAGTCCTGGTTAGCCTGGAACGAAACTTGGAGCCTGAGTTGCTTTAATCTTAGGGTGTGACAGCTATCTCATAAAAAGATTTCCACCAGTTTAAAGTCACTGAACTAGACCATGAGTGAAACAGCAATGGTTCTACTTTCTTTAATATAAGAAGGTGAAGTTCTTTGTTAAGCCTAATAGGCCACATGATTCTAGTATATAAATGATACTATTATTAATGTAATTTGAAGGATAAAAACTTTGGGATAATTAGTGAACATTTCAGTCACCTATAAGACACACAACTAGGAAAATCAGGCTCCTTTAGTTTCCTCACAATGTGAAACTCCTGGTTTATAATTATAGCTGTCTTAATTGAACCTCAGGTGGCAGTTTTCTGTTAACTAAGGAAGAAATAGATTTCATTTCATAGCTGTAATCTTGTACTAATTAATATATGAAACGCCTTTATTTATGAAAGCATGTTTGCATGACTTTAAAACAGTGCTCTCCAACAGAAATATAGTCCTATCCTTATATGTAATTAAATTTTTTCTAGGAAGTTCCTATTGTGGCTCAGTGGAAATGAACCTGACTAGTATCCATGAGGATGTGGGTTTGATACTTGGCCTCGTTCAGTGGGTTAAGGATCCGGTGTTGCCATGAGCTGAGCTGTGGTATAGGTCACAGATGTGGCTCAGATCCCTCATCGCTGTGGCTGTGGCTGTGTCTGTGGCTGTAGGCCAATTCAACCCCTAGCCAGGGAAACTCCATATGCCATAAGTGCAGCCCTAAAAAGCAAAAAAACAAAACAAAACAAAAAAACCAACCCCCCCCAAAAAACCTTAAAAACCCTCTAGTAGTCCCATTAAAAAGTAACAAGAAATGGGTGAAATTAATTTTAACAATATGGGAGTTCCCATCATGGCTCAGAGGTTAACGAACCTGACTGGTATCCACGAGAATGCGAATTTGATCCCTGGCCCCGCTCAGTGGGTTAAGGGTCCAGCGTTTGCCATGAGCTGTGTTGTATGTCACAGATAAGGCTTAGTTCTGGCATTGCTGCGGCTGTGGTGTAGACTGGCAGTGAAAGTTCTGATTCAACTCCTAGCCTGGGAACCTCCATATGCTGTGGGTTTGGCCCTAAAAAGCAAAAAAAAAAAAAAAATTTTAACAATATACTTTGTTTAACCTAATATATCCAAAATAGTTTCATGTCACCATGATACATGTCATCATGTAGTCAATGTAAAAATCATTAATGAAATTATATTTTAATTTTTGATTGATGTCTTGGAAATCTGGTGTGTATTTTACAGGTATTACAGGTATAGTGTATGTCATTTTGGACTAGCCACATTTCAAGTACTGAATTGCCACTTGGGGTTAGTGTCTGTTGAACAGAATAGCATAGCTTTAAACTGTTACTGTATCTGTAGTTAAGCAGAGGATTTTTGAGGGACAAGAGAAATGGGGCAGGAAAGAGAAAAAAGCAAAAAAAGAGCTCTCGTTGGATACAGAAAATCCGTGACACCAGATTTCCCAGAGTATGTGTCTTTTTGTTCAACATCTCAACTATAAACCACAAGCATCAGCTTCCTTTATTTTGACTCCCCAGCAGGACGCTGTGATCAAAACAAGAAAACCATCTTATAAACTCAACGTCTACCCTACACAAATTTGCGAAGTGAGAACAGGTGGCTTTGGACTCGTAGAATGAGAATGAACTTTGGAAACAGGGCAGACAGGCCAAGTTCAAACTAGCTCTGTTGCAGCTGCGCTGTGAGCTTATGCAAATCTGTAGCCTCTTTGGCCCCTCCCACTCTAGTAAGGGGAACAGAAGTGCCAGTCTGGGGGGGTATCAGTGGGGGTTAAATTAGATTCCTCATGTGAAGGAAGATAGTTCTGTCAGTGAATGATGTGTGGGAGGCACTCAGTCCACTGAAGCTATCTTCCTCTTTTTCCATCTATTTTTCTCATATGGGCACTTTGCCCAGCCTTCTTTTGCCATTCTCTCTCTTTTTAAGGTCTGAACTGATTTCCTACTCCAATTCCCAGAACCTCAATTTCTGCTGCAGCTCCTGCTCATAGGCCTGCTGTAATTGAGATTGTGTTATAAATACAAAAAGCTTGTTGTCAAAGCCCCGCTGATAATGGGAATAAAGATTCAGCTACTGCCCATTCCAAATTCCTGTGAAATGTTCCATCAAATAGCTCCAAATTCAGTGAAAAGACCAGTTGTACTTTCACTTTTGACTGATGGGTGGCAGCATTGTCTAAGTCACTAATCTCTGAGCAGGCTGGTCCCTCAGAGGTTCCTTTTTTTGGAGCTTTTAATGATCTACTGTTCATTCTTTCAACCTGGAAGAGAGCTTTTCATCAAAATGTACAGGGCATTGGAGTATAGTAGCAGATGGCAAAGTTCTAGAGGAAGCCCAGGAACACGGAGCTTCTGTCTACTTGAACTCTGGGGGAGGTGGCTCAGGCCCAGAGTCAAGGTACCCATTGTAGGTGGGTCTGGGGTAGGGGCCTGGTGGAGTGATGGCGGGATGAAACACTTTCCAGCAGGTTATCACTGATGGTCTAGGCGTGGGAAATGAGAGGTTAAAGAAGCAGACTCCAAGAGACTGCATGAAAACAGTAAGAGCTTCCATGAACAGAGGCTGTTGACAGGCATCAGACTGGTCTTGTAGGGTCACTGTAATAACTGGGAAGTAATTTCCTTATCTTCATCTCCTTTAGTAGGATATTGTATTTGAATTAGAAGGTTGTGCTTAAAAGTTATTCTGGGCAGGGGTGGGGGGGTGGCAGTTCCCATCATGGCTCAGTGGAAATGAATCTGACAACATCCATTGTAGGAGAAAATGTCCCAATAAAATGTAGAAAGGGGAGACCCCGGCCATGATGACTAAGCAAAGTCTAGCCAACTGCCCCAACCAGTCCTCCCCCAAGCATCTGCTTCCGTAAATTTGTTTCCGCATCTACTACCTTGCCTGACGTCACTCCAGTCCAACCAGCCAAGCTTGGACCCGGAAGACGTAGCCCATAAAAGCCTTGTGAAACCCTTCTTCCGGGCTCAGACTCTGGAGAGCGATCTCGTCTGAGCCCGCCGGCGTAATAAACCTGAGTTCTCCAACTCTCCGAGTGCTCGCTTGGTTTCTTGCCGGGTGAAAGAGCTGATCCACTACGGCCACAGAGCTACTGGAGCTGGTACGCTACAGCCACGGGGCTGTCGCCAGAGCTGATACGCTGCAGCACAGGGCTGCTGGGTATCTGCCGTAACACCATGAGGATGCAGGTTTGATCCCTGGCCTT
Organism: Phacochoerus africanus; assembly: GCF_016906955.1. Taxonomy (NCBI): domain Eukaryota; kingdom Metazoa; phylum Chordata; class Mammalia; order Artiodactyla; family Suidae; genus Phacochoerus; species Phacochoerus africanus. The sequence goes on from NC_062549.1 coordinate 85,406,210, forward strand.
GCTCACTGGGTTAAGGATCCGGCGCTGCCATGAGTTGTGGTGTAGGTTGCAGATTCGGCTCAGATCCTGCGTGGCTGTGGCTGTGGTGTAGGCCAGCAGCTACAGCTCCTATTGGACCCCTAGCCTGTGAACCTCCATATGCTATGGTGTGGACCTAAAAAGAAAAAAAAAAAAGGTTATTCTGGGTTTTTAAATATCTTGTTACCTGGATTTTATCCCCCTCCTCTAGGTCCTAAACACTCAATATAATGACCATTAGGCACAATGAATGAGAATCTTTAGACATCACATTACTCAACTATTTGAATTCGAGAGTCCAATCATTTTTGCAAACTTCTTTCAGGCTTTCCTTTAAATTTCCTGATTTTTATCAGGTGACTGATTTAGTATGGATCAAGAGATTACCCAGAGAATATTTTGCAGGAAAGTACAAAGGAGAAAATAAAAACAACCTATTAGCTTGAAAAGATATATCCCTTGAAAAATAAGATAGGAAAATTATTGTTTATTGTTTTAGAAGTATGGACTAAACCAGAAAACTTTTTGAATTGAATGATTATGAATTTTATTATGAATCATGTTGATCAAAAAAGGGCATGAAACTTCTAAAGTTATCTTGTTTTATTGGCTTATTCAGCTATTTATTTATATATTTGTATATATTTATTTATATATTAAACACATGCAATGTGCCATATATTGTGCTAGATTGGCGGGGGAGAGACAGAGTTGAGTCATAAGACATGGACCTTGCTCGTGAGCACCTTGCAATTTATTGGAGAAGAGAGACAAGCAAATCAGTAATTTCAGGAAACTGCACAATGGGGAAACACACCTTTTTTTTTTTTGGCCATGCCCATGGCATGTGAGAGTTCCTGGGCAGGGATCAAACCCAAGCCACAGCAGTGACAACACTGGATCCTTAACTTGCTGAGCCACCAGGGAACACGGGGAAACACACTTTTTTATAGAAGTGGAAAAAAGGCATCCAATTGCCCACTGGCAGCTAGGAAAGGCTTCATAGGGAGGTGACAAAGCTGAATATTTAAAGACAAATAAGAATTATCTGTATTGAGCATAACAAGTTGGAAGAAAGACATCCCAGGCAGAGGAATGAAATGTGCAAAGACACTTAAGTTCGATTGCTTGGTGTTTGTGAGGAATGGCAAATATCCAGTATAAAGCAGGAGTAGATGTGAGTATATTTGGGAATAGAAGGGGTGGTGGGAATTGGTCAGGGAAGCTAGAGTGAGATAATGACGGGCCTTTTATGCCATGTTGAGTTGAATGGAATTTTATCTTATAGGGTTTGATGGCAGATGGATGTAGGGAGTAGGAGGGTGAGAGAAATAGGGGGTAAATCCCAGGATTCTAATTTGGAGGATGGGATGAATGTCTGTAACACAGGGGAGGGGAAGGGTTGTGGGAGGTGAGAAAGATAATCAGTTTACTTTTGGACTTGAGTGGATCTTGCCCAGGTGACAACTTACTATAGGCATCTGGCCGTCAGGAGAGGGCACTAAATTTTGGTTAATAATAATAACCATTTATTGAGGATTTATTAGGTACTAGATACTGTATTAAGCCTCACATTAAATCTTCTTTCACCACCCTGTAACCACACCTTACAGGTGAGAAAGATAAAGGTACATGACTTGTCTGGCAACATGTGCTCAGGGGGAGCTGGGATTTGAGTCCAGGCTGATTCCAGAGCCTATGTTCTCAACCACTGCCTTCTGCAGAGCCGGCTTCTTGGAGGTGTGGTTAGGTAATGGGCAAAGATGAAACATTCTGGGACAGGATATAGAACAAGAAAACGACCAAGGTACACAGCCACTGTGGGGCAAGTATTAGAGGAGGAGCTCGAGGAGAGGACAAAGTTGCCACAGGGAAAAGGGGAAAGCAAGGAAAAGATGTCATCCAGAAACTCAAGAGGAGAATTTCGAGGTACAAGGGGTCAACAATGACAAATACCACAGAGGTAAAAATAAGACTTGGACTGAATGGAACCTTTGGGTGTGTCTCTCTCAGTCTTCCAGCCACCAGTCCCACATTTTCTTTCTTTCTTCCTTCATTTTTTTTTTTTTTGTAAACCATGTGACTTTATTATTTCTCTATTTACATTTACTATAATTATAGTGATTATAAAAATTATACTATGTCCTTTCTTTGATTTTATAAAACACAATTAAGAAACATACTTAGACGTTCCTGTCCTGGTTCAGTGGTTAATGAACCGGACTAGTATCCATGAGGACGTGGGTTCCATCCCTGGCCTTGCTTAGTGGGTTAAGGATCTGGCATTGCCCTGAGCTGTGGTGTAGGTCACAGATGTGGCTCAGATCTTGCATTGCTGTGGCTCTGGTGTAGGCCAGCAGCTACAGCTCCGATTAGACCCCTAGCCTGGGAACCTCCACATCCCATGGATGTGGCCCCAAAATGACAAAAGACAAAAGAAAGGAAGAAAGAAAGATCCTTAACTGTATATGTTTTGAGACTATGTATGATTATCTTCCTTGGATTAGTTTCTTAATCACCGGCCCCACATTTTCAGCTGATGGCCAAACATAAGCATATAGGTGTTTCTCAGGCTTGGTCACCTTCTAAGTTCTGTTTCTGTTGATGGCATGAGTATCTTCTTAGCTATCCAGAATACCCACTTTGGGATGATCTTTGATGTTCTTGTCCCAGCTGGGACACCAATGACCCAATCCTGTTGGCCTTAACTTGGCAATATCTCTCTCATCTACCACTTTCTCTTTATGCCCTCACTGATAACCCAATTCCTTGCTTTTTATCTCCACCACTGTATTTCTATCCCAATTTATCTTCTTGCCCCTGGTTGCATTCTCCTCTAATCTCCCTTGCCTTTGAATCCTTCTAATGTCTCACCATGCCACTCCCTAGCTCAGGAAACTTTGGTGGCTCTTCACTGTTTACAATATAAATTCCAAATTGTTATTGAAGGCCATCTATGACATAGCTCTAGCTTATTTTTTTGCAATCTTTTCCCCCTGTACTATGTGCTTTGCAGCCTCTTTTCAGCCAAACTGAAAAATGTCTTGTTTCCAGTGTTCTGCCTCCTTAGATCCATTGCTCAGGCCAACCCTTCCACCTGGATGCACTTTCCTTTCATCTTTTAGGTCCAAATCTTACCCATCTTTCAAAGGTCATCTGAAATATTATTTTCTCAGTGAAGCTTTTCTTGACCCTTTCTACCAGAAATAATTGCAACCTTCTCTGAACTCACATGAGTATGACACTTTATCTGTAACTTTCTTGGGGGCAATTAATGCCTTCTACCTTATATTATGGGTTTAAAAAAATGTTGTGTCTTAGTTTTAAAAGGCAAAATCTATTTCTTAACTATCTTTCTACTCCTCATTTTGCTTATCATATAGATGGTTTATATGAAGGTGTTTTGTTTCATTGAATATTTATTTGTTGAGTGAATGGATGGATAGGCGACATTACTGCCAGGATATGGGCAACTTCTGGATATTTCCTTCCTAATCATCTCTTTAGACTGAGCCTCCTTGGTGCCCTGCCATCTCAGCTGAGTAGTGTAGACTCATAACTTAGGTTTGTGAGATGTTAATTTTGAATAGCGCCAATGAATGAAATAGAAGGCTTAGGTAGCCATTTGATTTTTGAGATGTGCTCTAAAAAACTGAATTTTCCTATTTGGAGAAAAATCTGCAGTTCTCTGGGGCATCTCAACAGCCAGTCTGGTTATTCTTGAGATGTTTCATGTGGTCTCCCTATGTAGTCATGATGTTTAGCGTGTACCTTTGAATTTGGGTCAATATTAAGGGTAAAGGAAAAGATGCTTGTCTTGGGGATGGTATCCTGTATCCCTTGGAAATATCTTCAAGTTTGGTGACTGTATAGTATTTCCACGTTTTCCCTTAACTCATAGATAGGACCAGATTAGAGAATTAGGAGCCATAGCCAGGACACCAGACCCAGTTTGGTGGTGCCTGTCTGTCCTGCTTGTGAAATTCAATCTGGAGTGTGGAGTTTCCATGGCTGAGCTTTCTACCCTGCATGGGTGTCTTCAGCTTTCTCTTGCCTTTGAGGGTATTTTCCTCTCTAGCCACATGTGAATGAGCTGCTTGTTAAGCTAAATGCAGTGGAACTTAAAGGAGGGATTAATGGAAAATGACTTATGGTGTTATGTTTATTTGGGTTTCAATGTCAAGTTTAAGCCTATAATTTGAACATACAATCAGTTAGAGATTGTAATTTCTTACTAGCTTGCGCAGAGCTAAATTCCTCCTTGAAAATGGAATCCAGGTTTTGTTATTTTCTATTTAGCTGCTGTTGTTGATGGTGGTGAGAATAATCGAAGGTAAAACTCTTACATGAAGAAGGGGTTATCCCAGGATTTATGAGCTTTCTGGGAAAATCCACCTGTGTATCCTACAGAGGATAACATATCTTCATTAGAGAAGACCAAGGGAAATTAACTTTGTTGCTGATTATCTGCCTGGTATGGAATCTGACAAAGAGAGCATTTCAATAGTCTTAAAAAAAACTTTCTGTTTCTCCCTATCCTTTCTTATCCATCTTCCTCCCTCTATCCAGTGATGAGCAGTGAAACTAAGGTAAATGTCACATCTTCATTAAAAGGGGAGGCACCACCAATCCTGAGGGAAGGGATGGTGGGCAAAGACACCAGCACCTACTGCTCTTCTTGAACAGGTGCTACAGGAGCTGCCTGATTCTCCCTCCACCTGGTCCATAGGTACTTGTATCCCAAATGTGAAGCTCAAAGATAAAGAGGATCCTGGGTGTCACCTCTGTTAGCTTGCACATTATTTGTGCTTTCATCCCCTCTTTCTTTATGTCCTCTTTTACCCAGTCTGACTTATTCACACTGTCACCTTCCCACATGGAACCTAAAGGGATTGCTTTGGAATTGTTTTTTTCACTGGAAATTAGTGGATCCACATGTGCTCACAATTTTTTCGTCTCCTATTTTAGAAGGAATTTGTAGTTTTTGTGAAAGTACTCTGCTGACTTTCCCTTAATTCCTTGTTCCTTTAGTCTTGGGTTCTACACTCTTTTCCCTTCTAATTTAGATCTCTTATAGTCTGCATTTAGTGTCTTGGCATGCTGTTCATTAGAAACTTGGAGGGGGTGGATTTTGACTTCTAGAATTAAAAATTAGTAGGAATGTCTTTTAAAAAGAGGATCAGATCAGTCTTTTTTTTTTTTTTTTGTCTTTTTGCTATTTCTTGGGCCGCTCCTGCGGCATATGGAGATTCCCAGGCCAGGGGTCGAATCGGAGCTGTAGCCACCGGCCCACGCCAGAGCCACAGCAACTCGGGATCCGAGCCGAGTCTGCAACCTACACCACAGCTCACGGCAATGCCAGATCGTTAACCCACTGAGCAAGGGCAGGGACGGGAACCCGCAACCTCATGGTTCCTAGTCGGATTCGTTAACCACTGCGCCACGACGGGAACTCCCAGGTCAGTCTTTTGTGCTATGGCTAGCTGAGGGTTGGAAATGTTATGTGGAGTCTGGGGCTGAGAATTAAAAATTCAGAGTTCAAACTGGATTCTCTTTTATGGAGTACACCAAAATAGGCTGAAAGAATCAGGTGACTCACTGCACAGGCAAAGGTAACTAGTTTTTAAGATTCTAGCCAAGATTGTGAAGAGGGACCAATCTGGAAAAATCAACCATTTTATATCCCTGAGTATCTTATTAAACTTTCTGTAATGACTGAGAATGATGCTTATATAATGCCTAAACCAATACTCAAACCACTGCAGGGAATTAAAGCCAGTAGGAGTGGGAATCATAGTTATAGAGCACTTTATGGTTTGTTGTTATTCCTTATGACAAAGCATGTCTTCTCATTTAATCTTCAAAATCATCACCATATCCCAGAAACAAGGCATCACTGTTACTTTATTTTATAGATGTAGTGACCGAGGCCGGAAGATTTAGGTTAATTGCCCGAAAGCCACACCCAGTGACTGAGACTGTTCGTGTTACCTGACTTCAGATATCAGCTTCGTTTTGTACATTTAAGTCTATAATGTTGGCAAGCAAAGGGTATAAAGACAGAAAAATGAACGTTTTCACATTCAGAACCTTTCCTTTCCCCTACCTTCAGAAAGGAATGCGTCTCAGGTGGGCAGCTGCTTTTGTTCCGTAAAATCACATGCTCAGGAGGGAGCAGAGATTAAGCCTTATTGGCCAGGGCAGGGAAGTGCTAGAGGGAAAGAAAAGGAAACCAGAAGGGGGATGACGGCAAATGCAGGCTGAGAGGTAAGAGGTAGTTTTTGGAGATATTTGAGGAGTGTAGGCTGTGAACTTGGTAGAATATCAGCTGTCTAGGAGAGAGAGTAGGAAAGGGAGGGGAAAGAGCATCTTGAGAAATTTTATTGTTACTGTGGATGGAATGCTCCCTTGGTGCCTTTTAAAGACACTGCAGCAGGAGTTCCTGTTGTGACTCAGTGGTAACAAACCCAGCTAGTATCCATGAGGATGCGTGTTCAATCCCTGGCCTCATGCAGTGGGTTAAAAGATCCAGCACATTGCCATGAGCTGTGGTATAGGTTGTAGATATGGTTTGGATCCCGCACTGCTGTCTCTGTGGCGTAGGCTGGCAGCTGTAGCTCTGATTCCACCCCTATCTTGGAAAGTTCCATATGCCTAGAATGCAGCCCTAGAAGGCAACAAAAAAAAAAAAAAAAAGACATCGCAACAAAGATTTCAATTGTTTTTCAGATCTCTTTAAAGGCTGGTTTGTTCATTCAGATTCAATGCTTCTCTGATGCGGGTCTAGGCTTATGGGTGTTGTGCAAGCTGGAAAATGAAGATGTTAGCCCAGGTTTTCACTGTCTTGTGCAGTTAGGTAAGGAAAGAGAGATCAACAGTGTATCACGTCCAAGCTCAACAATGCCAAAAGGAACTCAACAATGCCAATGAGAGACGGGCAAAGGAAAAATTTCTCGCTCATCTCCTCAGCCCTGCTGGTGCAGGTCACAGTTAGGCCTGAGCCAAAGAGCCTCAGATTAGAATTTGGAGGATCTGCACTCTTGAAGTCTGTTTTCTCTTTAAAACCAAAAATTCTTCTTGGTGCTAATCTGATCCTTTTATAGTTGCATAAGGACTGTGGGTATCCTTTTATTCACAGCTCTAAAGGGAGACTTTTTGGCAATTTCCCCTCATTTCACAGTTTGTGGTAAGCACGGTCTTGTGACTTGATTCCCCTGGTATAAGAGTCTGGGCAGCAGCGCCGGCCATGGGTCATGAACCGGGTATGGAAATATGCTGCCTTAGCTGAACTACTGACCTCGTCCCAGGAGAGAATCCACAGAGTCCCAGCTCTCTCAGGGCTGGGAATAGGAGAATCTGAGGTCAAAGGTAGACTCTGGCACATGACTTGTCCAGGGATTTCAGGTCTGATTTCACTGAGAAATGGTCTTGTACATGCTCATTTCAAGGCTGTTAGTTCATGATGGGAAGTTGATTACTCCCTAATTACATACCAGTGTCCAAAATGGCTAATTGTGCTACTTGATAGAGCAACCCCCTAGTCAATAGTTTGAAGAGGACCAGAAGCAAATACTTTTCTTTCCTGTCCCTTGAGCTACTTCCTTCCATAACATGAAGCAACTATGCTTGCAAAATGATGTACATTGTTCATTCCAAAATACTGGCCAGTGCTTGATTAACACTGTAATTTAGGAGATAACATTTCATAGCTTTTCCCCCCTTTGGTTGCAACTTTATTTCCCTGGAGATGACTACTTTAAAAGGAACTGCCCCGTTTGCATGAATAAATTTTAACCTGTAACTTAAAAAATGTCATCCACATTACTTTATAGTCTTATCTTGTGGTGTTCGTTTTTGTATTAGATAGGACTCTTTGGCTTGCAAGCAACAGTTAAAAAGCCAAGTCAATCTAAAGTTGTAACTTAATGTCTTAGGTGGCAGGAAAGACCGTAGACATATTAGTAAGGCTTGGTTGTGTCCCCAAGGCCCCTCTCTCCACCTCTCAGCTCTGTCCTCCTCCTGGTTGGCCACAATTTTGTCTGTGTTTTGACAAGACAGCTGCCAGCATAGACCTAAGATGACATGAGCAACTGGAGTGACTTAATTAACTGAGACATCTTATGTCTGAGCCTTGGTTTCTTTATCTGTAAAATGGGAATAATAATGCTTCATTTACAGAGAATTATGCAAATATATAGTGAATTCATGACGATGTGTTCCTCTGTGGCTATGAACATGAGCTTCAGAGTCTTACGTGGCTCTCAAGTTATTTGTGTAAAACGAGGAGCTTTACATACCCGCTTTATAGGGTTGTTGGGATTTAAAATGATAGACTGTATATGGATTCTCCAAGAGGGTGCCGGGCACATGGAGCCACTTAATAAGTGGTAGCTATTATTTGAGTAGAATTTTGAAGTGACCATGAAGGATTTGAAATGAAAAAGCAAACTCAGGCATGGGAAAAAAGCAGGGACAGTCATTCATAAAGGAGGCAATTTGGGGTAGGGACAGCAAAGTAAACTTGGGTACTGCCCAAGTGTAGAAATGTGCTTTGTATCAGAGCTATGATAAAAAGACAGACACCAAGGGATGGTCTAAAGCAGGACCTGTCAGCCAACCAGGAGGTCAGCACCCTGGATGTTTCCATCAGAGATGCTGTAGTTTTGGAAGTATTTTTTCGTGGCATAATGGTGCCTAGTTTAGTGCTTTATCTTTGATCAGTGTTTGTTGCACTGACTTGAATTACCTTCAAAGTCAGAGATAGTCCTCTTAAGCCTTTGATGGTGGCAAATCTTCCTTCTAGGAGAGTGGGTTTTGTAATTCAGAGCCAAATCTAATGAATAAGATAAAGGATCAAGCTGAGTAGTTCTGATTCAGATTTTATTTATTTACTTATTTTTATTTTATCATTTGTTTATTTATTTTTGCTTTTTAGGGCTGCACCTGCGGCATATGGAAGTTCCCAGGCTAGGGGTCAAATTGGAGTTATCTCGGCTGGCCTACACCATAGCCACAGCAGCACCAGATCCTTAACCCACTGAATGAGGCCAGGGATCAAACCTGCATCCTCATGGATACTAGTCGGGTTTGAAACCTGCTGAGCCACAATAGGAACTCCTGATTCTGTTTTAAAAGATCAAACTTAATTAGTGTAATTTTTCCCTTTTGAAAACAACAAGATGAGTAAGTTGCAACACTCTAAAAAATCAGTTTCATAATTTCATATTTTACATATGGAATATATGGACTCAACAAATGACAGAGTTCTTGCTACATACTAGGCATGATATTAAGTGCTGGGGTTACAAAGACTAAAAAGTCTTTCTTCCTGGGGAACCCATCATTTGGTGGGGAGAGAATAGAAGACTGATCCTCAAAATGTAGTGAGATCACACTTGGGGAGTTCATTTGCCTTTTGTGTGCGATCATGGGCAGTGGATATGGGTGAGGTGGGATGGGGTGCTTTGGAAGGTTTTATTTTAATTTTATTTATTTATTTATTTATTTATTTATTTTTAGTCTTTTTGTCTTTTTAGGGCTGCACCCTCAGCATATGTAGGTTCCCAGGATAGGGGTCCAATCGGAACTATAGCTGCCGGTCTGCACTGAGTCACGAAGGGAATTCCTGGGAGGTTTTAATGTAGAGGTGATGCTTGAGCAGGATGTTGGAAGAGGAGTATGAATTTACAAGAATAAAGAGAGTATGGAGAGTGTGTGTGTATGTATCTCAGAGAGATATTTGTGTGTGAAGGTTTGGAGATTACGGATATCAGAAGAATGTTCTGAGAAATGAGTTATATCAAACAGATGAAACCACTTAAGTGTAATTTTCCCCCATTAGTCGAGGCAGTCAATTTTGATATATAACTAGGGTTAGTGTTTGAAGAATCCTTCTAAGGTGCTCTGTCTTAAAAATCAGCAAATGAAAGGTAGCTGAGAGAAAGACGTGGTTTCTGCCCAATTATTCCTCCCAAAAATTGTGTGAGGATTTTACAAAGGAGAACCTGATGTTCAGTGGATTTAAGTAATTTGCCTAAAATCTAGAAAGCTAGGAAGAAGTGGAACTGGGATTTTTTTTTTTTTTTGGTCTTTTTAGGGCTGCACCCACAGTATATGGAGGTTCCCAGGCTAGGGGTCAGATGGGAGCTGAAGACACCACCCTACACCACAACCACGGCTACAGCAATGGGGATTCTTAACCCACTGAGCGAGGCCAGGGAACTGGAATTTGAATTGGAATCTGCCTCACTGCAAACAAAGACCAAGCTCAGAGTTCCTGATGTGGCTCAATGGGATCTGCAGCACTGGGATCTTGGGAGGGCTGGGATGCAAGTTAGATTCTGGTCCCGGCACAGTGCCCAAGCTGTGACTTAGGTCAAGATTTTGGCTCAGATCTGACCCCTGTCTGGGAAACTCCATATGCTTCGGGAAAGCCAAAACAAACAAACAAACCCTCCAAAACCCCCATGCTCGACCATGAATATAATTTCATCTTTATCTGATGGCTCAGGACTTGCTCTCAGCTCAGGACCACTGTTTTGAGCATGAGAAGGTTCTGTACAATTTGGTAGCTGGAAATGCAGCAGTGGGTGCAGGGGGCTGAGTGCCTAGACTGACCGTGGGCAATACTCAGACCAGGGATTCTCAGATTTCAGAATGTGTAAGGCTCCTCTGGGGGACGTGTGATGGTTCTGATTTCCAAACCCTGCTTCTGAGGGTCTGTCTCTTGTGAAGCACCTTGGGTGATTCTGAAGCAGATGGTATGTGATTGACACTTTGATGAACATCACCCTAAATGAATTTCTTATATGAATATGGTTCTCTCTCTTCCTCCCTCATTCCCTTCTCTCTTTTCCTTTCTTCACTTCTCTCTCCTTTTCTCCCTTTTTCTTCTTCACTTCCTCCTTTCTTCCTAGTCTCTTGTATTCTCCTTCCTTCCTCCCTTTTTTTTCTCCCTCCCTCTGTCCCTGCCTTTCTCTCTCCCTCTTTCCTTTCTTGCGAGGCTTCTGTTAATTGGGTTCCGATGATTTGAGGAGACTATGCATAAGTACCGTCCTCTCTCCCTTTCCTCTCTATGCCCCAACTCTCCAACAAGACAGTGCATTCCTCTCAGGCAGGGGTTGGGTACTCTGTGTGCCTTTCACAGATACTTACATGGGTATCTTCCCCCAATGAAAATATACAGTATGTACCTAATACCTTCGATTACTTTACAACTGGGCAATTTAAAAACTGTAATTCCCCCAAGGTAGGCATGCTCAGCTATTTGCCTTAACTTTTCAGGCTATCTTTGTGTACTTTCTCCTCCTAGTCTCTACCTTTCTAGCTCTCCTGCCCTTCACATGATCCTGGAGTGTCTTAGATGTGTAGACTATAGACTGCTGCTTAGCATTTTCTTTTTTCTTTTTTTTTGTCTTTTTTTTGGTCTTTTTTTTTTGTTGTTGTTGTTATTTCTTGGGCCGCTCCCGCGGCATATGGAGGTTCCCAGGCTAGGGGTTGAATCGGAGCTGTAGCCACTGGCCTACGCCAGAGCCACAGCAACGCGGGATCCGAGCCGAGTCTGCAACCTACACCACAGCTCACGGCAACGCCGGATCGTTAACCCACTGAGCAAGGGCAGGGACCGAACCTGCAACCTCATGGTTCCTAGTCGGATTCGTTAACCACTGCGCCACGACGGGAACTCCAGCATTTTCTTTCTAGTTCTGGTTCTCAGCATTTCTCCCAGCCTCTGATGAAATTTCAGCCTTTGGGAATCTCCAGGCCTGTGCTTCCCTAGTCATGTTCACCTATTCAGATGCTTTTCTCATCTTGCGCTTCTTTTTTTGGTGGGTGGGGTGGGCCATGTCTGGGGCATGTGGAAGATCCTGGGCCAGAGATGGAACTCATGCCACAATAGCGACTTGAGTTGTTGTAGTGACAATGCCAGATCCTAACACCCTTTACCACAAGGAAACTCCTTATCTTGCACTTCTGAAAAAAAAGGAAACCCCATTTTCGTTTGCTTTTCCTTCATTGCTCCTTGTTGTATGTAGCTGGCTGCTACCTGAGTATCCCCCATTCTGGTCAGAGGATGTGAGGGCTGTGTGGGTGACTTGAACTCATCCCAGTTAGGCTGTTTTCTCTTCAAGGTCCTGTGACAGAGCCCAACACTCTTGGCATAGTGGATTCCTTGCACCATATCACACACAACTGATAGATTCCTTTCTGTCTCTTTGCCTTGGCCTAGGTACCCAGATTCTGGAGTCAGGAGTCAGGTTGCATGGGTTGGAATCCTGCTTCCTAACCGAACTTGGGCAAATATTTTAACCTAAGCCCCTGTTTCCTCACCTGAAAAATGAGGACCATGAGGTGGTTGTGAGGTTGAAACAAGATGATACTTGAAGCGAAAATGCTGCTTTATGCTTTATGTTCAATTGCTGTTACTGATTATATTTTACTCTTCCTCTACTTCCCCAATTCCAATTCTGTCAGTCTTACAATGCCCAGCTGGAGCTCTGCTTCATCCACAAAGCTTTTTTTGTACACTCAAGCCAGCAGAGAACTCTGTCCTAAATTCTTATGATCACTCATGTCTCAGGTGAATGCTTGATTGCTTTTAATATTTAATATTGTGTTAGTATTGCACCGGGTCCTAATTGGTTTTATTCTTGTCCCTGGTATAGAGCAAAGTCCTTGAATACTGATAATAAAGACTATCTTTTTCTTTTAGCATTTTCACCACCAGTTACATTGTTAACATTGGTTCTTTTTTTCATGGTTAAGGATATACAGACACATGCCCTCAAAATGAACTCATTTGGGATAAACAGACATAAATTGGCAGCATTTGAACTACAAATGACAACATCCTGGGGTCCAACATTCAACTGCTCTGTCCAGTAGCTGTTCTTATTAGACAGGAAGAAGGTCTTTATTCAGAGATAAGTGCATTTTAAGGCTTGAATGAGTAATTGATGGAAGATACTGTTTTGACACCCATCTCCTTCTAAAGCTGGTGATTTTCAGCCCTGGATGTACGGTAGAATCACCAGGGAGCTATTAAAAAATACTAATGCTCAGGCAATATTCTAGGCAAGTTAAATCCAGATCTCTTTGGGGAGCACCCAGTTGTAGTATTTTAAAAAAACTTATTAGGTGGGGTTATTTTTTTTTTAGATTTTATGTGTTTATTTTCTAACTAATCAATATTAATTTAATCAATTTCTCTCTCATATACATGTATTTTTTTTGCTGGCCACACCTGCAGCACGTGGAATATCCCAGGCTAAGGATCAAACCCATGCCACTGCAGTAACCAGAACGAGTGCAGTGACAATGCTGGATCCTTAACCCACTGAGCCACAAGGGAACTCCAAAATATATTTTAAGTGGCAATTATGATACATTTAGGAACATCTTCTCCTCTACTAATACATTTGAAAAGCTTTCTAGGTTACCCTATAAGGGAAAAGAATCTGAAAATGAAATAGACACATATGTAGGTATAGCTGAATCACTTTGCTGTACACCTGAAACTAACACAATGATGTAAATCAACTATCCTTCAATAAAAAATGAAAAGCTTACCAGGTGGTTTTATGGGTTTTATTATGCAGCCCAGGTTAAGAATGTTGAATGGCTTTAAAACCAGGTACCACAGCCTCTCCACCTGGTGAATGGACTTTGAATTATATGCATTCATCCTGTTTTTCTAGGGTGTGGGCTGCAATTAGCTTATAGGAATTAGATTTTAGGAGAGCATGGATATCTTAAAGGTCCAAACCATGTCATGAAAGGAAAAGTTTATTATCATGAGACTGCTCACAGACACTCAGTGTGTCTAGAAATAGAATTTTTCTTGCCCTAGGTCGTTGGTGCTGTAGTAGAGAACTGACAGGGCCCCATGAGGGCCTAAAGTATTTATAACTCTTACAGTATTTCTGCAAGGTGAGCTTTGTTGCCAGAGGCCTGAATCGGGCAGTTAAGAGTCACTAAGACAGAGGAGTTGGACACAGCTGCTCTGGGCTCCTGGGGAAACAGCTCTTAGCACTGAGAGAGGGGGCTCAGGTGTCCTTCCTGGAGAACAGAAAGGAACAAGACCAGGGCACAGACTCCCCCAGGCTTCCTCCTTCACCTTGCCCGAGATATTTTGCAAGGAATCAATTAAGACTTTTAAAAACACAGATTTATTGAAGTATAATTTACATAATGTAAACTTCATCTGTTTTAAGTTTACAGTTCAATGAGTTTTAGTACATTTACAGGGCTATGCCACCATTACCACAATCCAGTTTTAGAATATTTCCTTCAGCTCTAAAAGATCTTTTGTGCCTGTTTGCAGTCAGTTTCTACTCCCAGCTCAGATCCAGGAAACCACAAATCTGCATTCTATCTCTCTAGTTTTGCCTTTTCTGAACATTTCATATAAACGGAGTCATATCATGTGTAGTCTTCTGTGTCTGGCTTTTCTCACTTAGCATAATATTTCTGAGGTTCATCCATGTTGTATAGCATGTGTCAATATTTTGTTCCTTTTTTCCTGCTAAATGGTATTACATCATATAAATGTGCTGCATTTTATTTATCTATTCATCAGCTGATGACCATTTGGATTGTTTCCACTTTTTGCCCCTTATGACTAATGCTGCTATGATCATTCATGTATAAGTTTTGTGCAGACATATGCTGTCATTGCTCTTGGGTAAATAGCTTGGGGTGGACTTCTTAGATTGTATGGTAAATTTATGTTTAGCTTTTTAGGAAACTGCCAAATTGTTTTCCACAGTGGCTGTACCATTTAATATTTCCACCTGAAATTCATAAATTTTCCCATTTCTCCTCATCTTTTCCAACACTTGTTATTATCTGTGCTTTTTTATTTTAGTGAGTATGATGCAGTATCTCATTGTGGTTTGGTTTGCTTTTACCTAATGATTAATGATGTTGAGCATCTTTTCCAGTGCTTATTTGCCATTTATATATCTCCTTTGCCTACATGTTTCTTCAAATATTCTGCCCATTTTCAAATTGGTTTGTTTTTATTATTTAGTTGTAAAAGTTCTTCATAGATTATAAACACAAGTTCTTTATTGTGTATGTGATTTGCAAATATTTTATCCAATTCTGTAGCTTGTCTGTTCATTTTTTTTTTTAAACTGCTAGATAGTCTTTTATTACTAGGTTTCCATTTTTTGGACATGGGCCCCCAGTACAAGAGGGTCAAACTAAGAAAAAGTGGGTGTGATAACTCAAGTATATAACAAAAAGGTGGGTCAAGAGTCTCAACCTCTGCAAAATGGACAAACTATATTTCACACCTAAAAGCCAGTTTTTCCTTTTGAAAGGCAGTGTGGTATATGATAAGAACAAGAATTCAAGAACCAAACAGGTCTGGGATTTTTTTTTTCTGGGCTATAAACAGTCTTTATTTTCTTTTTCTTTAAAAAAAATTTTTATTGGAGTATGGTTAACTTATAATGTTGTATTATTTTCAGGTGTAAGCGAAGCGAATCAGTTATACATACACATATATCCATTATAGATTATTACAGATTATTGAGTAGATTCCCCTGTGCTACACAGTAGGTCATTGTTAATTATCTATTTTATATACAGTAGTTGGTGTATGTTATTCCCATCCTCCAAATTTAACCCTCCCACTCACGGTTTCCTCTATGGTAACCACAATTTTGATTTCATCTTTTCGCTTTCTTAATAGTGCCTTTTGAAGTTCAAAAGTGTTTAATTTTGATGAAATCCACTTCATCAATTTTTTTTTCTTGAATAGTGCTTTTCGTGTCTTATCTATAAAATCTTTGCCTTTTCAAAATCATGAAGTTTTTCTTCTAGGTTTTTAGGAGATTTTAGATTTTCTTCTTAAACTTTTATAGTCTTATCTCTTATGATTAGGCATTTAATTAATTTTGAGTTAATTTTTAGGTATGGTGTGAGTAGGAATCTAAGCTAATCTTTTGCTTGTGGATATCCAATTATGGTTTTTCTTTTTTTTTTTAATTATCTTTTGGCCTTTGACTTGCCTTGGTGCCTTTGTTGAAAATCATTTGACCATAAATTTAAGGTATTATTTCTGGACTCTTGGTTGTATTCCATTGATTTATATGTTATCTTTATGGTCAGTACCACTCTGTATTGATTATTATAACTTGTTGATAAGTTTACAATTAGAAAGTATAAGCCCTCCAACTTTGTTCTGCCTTTTTCCAAATTGTTTCGGCTACTCTGGGTTCTTTATATTTCTGTGTAAATATTAGCTTGTCACTTTCTGCAAAAAATCTGCTTGGCTTTTTTTTTGCCGTTTGTGTCATTGAACTTACTGATCAGTTTGAAAGACAATTGCCAACTGAGCAATACTGAGCCTTCTAATCCATGAATATAGAATGTCTCTCCATTTATTTAGATCTTCTTTATTTTTTAATTTTTTAATTTTTTTGTCTTTTGTCTTTTTGGCCCACACCCACGGCATATGGAGGTTCCTGGGCTAGGGGTCTAATCGGAGTTACAGCTGCTGGCCTATGCCACAGCCACAGCAATGTGCCAGATCCGAGCTGTGTCTGCGACCTACACCACAGCTCACAGCAATGCTGGATCCTTAACCCACTGAGCAAGGCCAGGGATCCAACCCACAAACTCATGGTTCCTAGTCGGATTCATTAACCACTGAGCCACGATGGGAACTCCAGAACTCCTATGTCTTCTTTAATTTCTCTCAGCAATGATTTGTAGGTTTTGGTATACAAGTCTTATAATCAATGTTTTTTGAGAATTTGTGTGATCCCGCCAGGGAAATTCCTTTGTTTTTTTTTCTCCCAAGAGGTTTCATGGAAAACGATGAAGAGAGGTACATAGCTTAGCACCCAAGGATAGGAGGGAGGCAGTGTGGTGAGTGGGAAAAGCACTAGCCTAAGGATCAGGAGGACCAACCCTGATTGGAAGCACGCCACTTAACCTCTCAGTTTGCTGATCTCTAAAATGAGTACAATAGAATTAATTTTGCTTCAAGGTTGTGAAGATTAGAGATAATGTGTGGAAAGGACTTGGAAAAATGTTGGAGTGTAGTGAGTGGGGTAAAGTGAGTACAGTGGTGACTAACATTGTTGGTGCCTGTGATGATGATGATTATACAGCATCGTGTATATGCCATTAAAGGATTCTCATCCAGGCCACTGACTTTCTTTGCAGTTCAAGGCAGAGGCCAATGATCCACAGTGAAGAAGTGAATATTCCATCTTCAGACAACTTTTTAAAATTTAATTAATTTATTTTTTAACTTTAAAAATTAAATATTTTATAAAATTGAAAAGGTTACTTGCTATTTACAGTTATTAACAAAATATTAGCTCTATTCCCTGTGTTGTATGGGGCCCATCTTACACCCAATAGTTTGTGCCTCCCACTCCCCCATCCCTATGTTGCCCCCAAAGGTAACCACTAGTTTGTTTTCTATATATGTGAGTCTGCTTCTTTTATGTTATATTCACTAGTTTGTTGTATTTTTTTAGATTCTAGATGTAAGTGATATCATACAGTATCTTTGTCTTTCTTTATTCAATAAACTGTCGTTTATTGAATTAGCTATTTTCATCCACATTTGGCACCAAGGAAACTGATGTTCAAAGATATAAAGTCAAGTTCCTAAGGTCACAGAGTTAGTAAAAGGCAGAGAAGGATTTAAACCCAAACTTGTCTAACTTCAAAGCTTTTGCTTTTTCTCTACACCTTGCCACCCCCACTCCCTCCAGCAAGTCTCATCAGGGGATCTAACAAGGCAATGATAAATTCTGGGCAAAGTATATACATAACTCTCAATGGAAAAAGCGGATACTGATAGGTTATTAATATATCTTGCTTATCTTTCTTACTTAACATGTTAAAGGTTTAATTTTGCCTCAAGATACAGGAAGGCAGATGTGATTTTCATCACTAAGGATTGATTAGATGGGAAAACCATGCTGAATTTATAAGGGGTGATCACAGTGAGCTGTTTCAAAAAGTCACCTGGTTTACATGGCTATAGAGATTGAGATAAAAGGCAACGTTTGTTTCCAGTTTTCAGTGTGACCGACCTGAACACTAAATTCCACTTTACAGTTCCCATTTTCTCAACTCAGTATCATTGGTGAGTGGAAAATAGTGGTTGTGGCAATGTGAAATTTCAGACCCATAGCTGCAAATGTCCTCCTGCTGGTTACTCTGGGCTTGTTCAGTGGCAGCCCAGATGGCATGTATATGAATATAGCTGAGCCTGCACTGATGGTTCAACAATTTTTTTCTTATTTCCCATGAAGGAGATCTAGGTTTTCATTTCTAGCAAGTCCTTTAATAGGGCGATATGGAGAGTGCATAGGCTTTGTAACCAGTTACATTTATTTTTGTTCTACTTCTATTGTTTGCTAGTTTTTTGACCCCAAGAAATGTATTTCACTTATTTGAGCCTCAGTTTATTCATGTAAAATGGTGCAAATAACTTTTGTGAGGAGTAAAATGAGATAGTGTCTATAAATAGCTTATTAGTTTCAGGAGTGTACTATGTTCTAGACAAAGAGTAGCTTTTCTTCCTTCTACTGGAGTTTGAAATAACCAGATTTCGTTTTAAACAAACCTCACTGAAGGCAAGTATATTAGTCAGCTATTGCTGTGGTAATAAATAGCCCACAAGGCTCAGTGGTTAAAATTCACATATGTGATTTCTTACTCATGTCACCTGAGGGCTGCATTAACTATACCTTTGCTGGACTGCACTGGGATAGGTTCTGTTTGTTGTATCTTTTCATTTTAGGATCCTAGTTGAAGAAGATACTATTCTCATGGCAGACAGCAGAAAATTAAAAGAGCTGGAGCCAATCAACACAAGAGTATTTAAAGTTTCTGCTTGGATGTGGTATATATCTTATTTGCTCAATGCTCATATGGCCAAACCCCAAGTCAATTGGTAGGGAAGTATACTTTACCTAAAAGGAAGCGTGGGATGGGCTCTGTAAAAAATAAACAAGCTACCTAAACAGGTAAGAATTTTTGATGGAGGGAATTCTTGGTAATTGGAGAGGATTAATCATTTATACATGGACTATTTGGGCTTCTTTGTTTTTATACTCTTTGAGGAAGCTTTTTTCAACATTCCCAGCTCAGATGACTTGGAGTTCCAGACCCATATTGCCAGCTGGCCACTTGACATCCCTTTTTATAATTACATATAAATATCAATATATGGATTGACAATCCAGCCCTTGTCACTCTAGGACCAGTCCATCCAGCTAGTTGTATATACTGAACACTAGACTGCATCCTTGCTACCTCCATCTCCCTCACTTGCTTATCCAATCCGTTTTCAGGTTCCCTCGCCTTTACCTCCTAAGGGCCACTTTCCTCTGTCCTCACCCCCAAACCATGATCCTCTGTCACATGGACTCTTGCAGTATACTCAACTATCTCCCTCTACTCTTCCCTTCCTGCCCTACAACTACAGCCAGAGTCATTTTTAAAAAATTTGAACTTGGCAATATCTCCCTCTGACTTAAAACTGTTCATTGACTCTCCATAGCTTTTAGGATAAAGCCCCCAACCCTTTCCATGACCCTTAGAGTCCCGTGTGATCTGGCTTTATCTGTTTCTCCTGTTTTATTTTTAATTACCTTTCTTATTGTCTGTGACTACAATGTTCTCCCCTTTCAAATCCCTGAATCTATCATTTTGTCACTTACCTTGGGGACTTGGCACATGCTTCCCTCTGTTCGGAATATTTTGACCCTGACCCCCATCCTTGAAATACTGGCTCAGATGCCTCTCCCTTGCTGAAATATTTCCAAGCCTCTCCAGGCTGAGAAATTTGTTTTCTCTTTTATAATGTAAAAAAGGTTATGTACATCTTTATGTGTATAGAATGCATCTTATAATAGTATTATTTGCTTATGTGACTCTATCTGGGCTTCAAGGCCTGAGGGCAGAGTTCTGTCTTTTTCTCCAAACAGTGCCTTTTTTTTCCCCCCCCTCATCTGAATTTAACTAAAACTGTGCCAAAGAGAAACCCAAATTCTCTGCTTGCAGAACTTTTTTGGAATAAACCCCATTCATTCTCTCCCTGGCACAGTGTAGGCCTCAGAAAAATAGGAACTTCAGGGAGAGAATGAACCACCTTAGCACGTGGTTCTAAGGAATCTTGCCTAGGATCCTTGCTTTTCCAATGGGACTCAGAGACTAGTGTTACTTGACACCTACAAGCTGCATGACCTTAAACTAGTCATCTTATCTCTTTAGGCTTCAATTTCTTCATTAATAAAAGTAAAGGTTGTGGCCAAGAGTTCTGCTATCTCTTCTACCTTCCAATTTTTATGGTTGTGATTATGAGGGTTAGGTCCTTTATATAAAGAATCTCTAAGTTTTAGAGCCACAAACAGAGTTTAATCCCCATTTTAACTTAAGGGAAAAAGAATAACAGGGATTATAGTGTGTTCAAGGTTCATGTAGCTCATGAAGAAATAGCTCACTCTACAGAAACTACTGCTCATTATGGTGAATTTCTTTTTACTTGTGGTTTGCTGGGTGAGGTTGAGGGGTTAAGACAAGATCAGCCTAAACAGATTTTTACTGGAATCCAGCAATCCCTAAGAGGCTTCTTAGCAGGAGACTTGCAGGGTTTCAGTGCTTCAGAGTAAAGCTGTTGCATTATGGAGCTCCTGCCATGTGTATTGCACAGTGCCAAGTTCATTGGAGATAAAGAACTATAAGCCATGGACTACTTCTGAAGGAGACCGGATCAAAGGATTAAGCCAGTTCTGATCCACTTTGCTCTTTGGGAATGAGCTCATAGTCACTTAAATGGGTTTAGGGGGTGACATCCAAGAAGACCCCAAGTCATATGCCAGACTGCATTGTTCTTAAACCCTAATCTCTTGGCCTCAATAATTGGCCTGCTTTAGAAACCAACCAGCCTTCACCCTTTCCTAATCTGATTGCATTTAGCATTGCCTTCAGATTGCCCCACATTCCTGGTGATTCCTCCTTTGCTCCTCAGAAGCATCAGATCTGTTATTGCCAGAGCTGATGGCTGGTATACTCTGTACACCATCTGGATACTTGCAAGGAATGGATAATCCTTTTAAAGTCTTAATTATAATAGATGATTTGTTTGGCCCTGTTTTCTAATATTAACTTTTAGATAGCCTGTATCAAATCCATAGGGTTTGAATTTGAATCCTAGAGATAAAGAGCAGTTAGAAACAGGGAGGAGCTGATCATCAAAACAGTATGGTACTGGCAAAAAACAAACAAACAAACAAAAAAACCCCAGAAATATAGATCAACAGAACAGACTAGAAAGCCCATAAATAAACTGAAGCATCTCTGGTCAATTAATCTACAACAAAGGAGGCAAGGATATTCAATGGAGAAAAGACAGTCTCTTCAAAAAGTGGTGCTGGGAAAACTGGAAAGCTACAAGGAAAAAAACTGAAATTAGAATACTCCCTAATACCATACTCAAAAATAAGTTCAAAATGGATTAAAGACCTAAATGTAAGTCTGGATACTGTAAAACAGAGGAAAACATAGGCTGAACACTCTCTGACATAAACCTCAGCAATATCTTTTGAGATCCACCATCCTGAGTAATGAAAATGAAACAAAAACAAAAATAAACAAATGGGACCTACTTAAGCTTAAAAGTTTTTGCATAGCAAAGGAAACCGTAAACAACAAAAAGACAACACACAGAATGGGAGAATATATTTACAAATGAAGCAATTGACAGAAAACTAAAAATAGAACTACCATATGATCCAGCAATCCCGCTCCTGGGTATCTATATGGAGAAAACCATCATTAGAAAAGATACATGCACCCTAATGTTAATTACAGTAGTATTCGCAATATTCAAGACAGGGAAACAAACTAAATGTCCATTGACAGAGGAATGGATGAAGAAGATGTGGTATATATATACATACAATGGAATATTACTGAGCAATAACAAAAAATGAAATAATGCCATTTGCAGCAACATGGATAGACCTAGAAACTATCATACTAAGTGAAGTTAGTCAGTCAGTGAAAGACAACATATGATGTCACTTATATGTGGAATCTAAAAAACAAAAAGGATACAAATGAATTTATTTGCAGAACAGAAACAGACTCACACTTTGAAAACCTTATGGTTACCTACATATGTAAAACTGTCGCTTTGCTGTACAACAGAAATCGACAGAACATTGTAAATCAACTATAATAAAATTCTTTTTTCAAAAAAAAAACTGGAGTTCTCGTCATGGCTCAGTTGTTAACGAGTCTGTCTTGGAACCATGAGGTTTCGGGTTCGATCCCTGGCCTCCCTCAGTGGGTTAAGGATCTGGCATTGCTGTGAGAGGTGGTGTAGGTCGAAGACGTGGCTCAGATTTGGCATTTCTGTGGCTCTGGTGTAGGCCAGCGGCTGCAGCTCTGATTAGACCCCTAGCCTGAGAACCTCCATATGCTGTGGGTACAGCCCTAGAAAAGACAAAAAGACACACACACAAAAAAAGAAAAAACTTACGGTTACCAAAAGGCACAGGTAGGGGAGGGGGAGGGGTGAACATTTCTGTTGGCCATCCGTATGTCTTTTGAGAAATGTCAATTCAAGTCTTCTGCCCATTTTTCTGTTGGGCTATTGGGTTTTTTTTGCTGTTGAGTTGTGTAAGTTGTTTGCACTGCTTAGTTTTTTAAACCTTAGTTTTCTTATCCATCCAATGGGACAGTAATTTCTTCCAAAGTTGTGGAAAGGCTCAATGAGTTGGAAATCATGCTTACAATATTGGGTGCTATTCTGGGTGGAGCCCAGTCCTCTCCTCCTCAGGTGGGCCTGGGTTTGAGGAAAGGTGATATGCTGAGTGGAGTCATGTGCACTGTTATCTAGGAGATGTCCTCAACCCTATTGTGACCTTGGAATCTCAGAAACAGCAGTTGTGTGAATGAAGCAGAGGGTTTTTCCCACAGCCAGTGTTTTGTCTGCTCATTCTGCAAAGACCTGGCAGGAAGAGGAACTCCAACAGATGGACTGGAGTTGTGGGTGGCGGGGGGTGGAGAGGGTGAGGAGACATTGCTCTTAATCTCAGGCACACAAGGTTAAATTACTCACACCCATCATCATTTTCCTGTGCTAGGTTCTTTTTCTTTCTTTTTTCTTTTTCTTTTTTTTTTTTGCCTTTTCTAGGGCTGTTCCAGTGGCATGTGGAGGTTCACAGGCTAGGGTTCTAATTGGAGCTGTAGCCGCCAGCCTACACCAGAGCCACAGCAACGTGGGATCCGAGCCTCGTCTGTGACCTACACCACAGCTCACGGCAACACCAGATCCTTAACCCACTGAGCAAGGTCAGGGATCGAACCCACAACCTCATGGTTCTTAGATTTGTTAACCACTGAGCCACGACAGGAACTCCCTCTTTTCTTTTTAATTTAATACTCTTTACCCTCATTCCCACTCACCATTAATTTAATGCACTTAAAATTGAATTTAAAATGTATGTAAGAAACATGATACTGTAATAATTCAGCAAACAAAATTTATAGGTGCTCTTTTTCTGGTAGGCTTTTCCTAAGCCTTGAGACCTATCAGGCAAAAAAATAGGCAACAAATAACAAATGCTCAAGAGCGTATGGAGAAAAGGGAACCCTCTTCACTATTGGTGGGAATGTAAATTGGTACAACCACTATGGAAAACAGTGTGGAGTTTCCTCAGAAAACTAAATACAGAACTACCGTATGACCCAGAAATCCCACTCCTGGGCATATATCCAGACATAACTTTCTTTGAAAAAGATACATGCACCCCTATGTTCATAGCAGCACTATTCACAATAGCCAAGACATGGAGACAACCTAAATGTCCATTGACAGATGAATGGATTCGGAGGGTGTGGTGCAGGTGTGCAATGGAATACTACTCAGCCATAAAAAACAACAAAGTAATAGCCATTTGCAGCAACATGGGTGGAAATAGAGACTCTCATTCTGAGTGAAGTAAGTCAGAAAGAGAAAGACAAATACCATATGATATCACTCATATGTGGAATCTACAATATGGCACAAATGAAACTATCTATAGAACAGAAACGGGATCATAGACATGGAGAACAGACTTATGGTTGCAAAGGGGTAGTAGAGAGGAGGGAGTTGGGGATGGACTGTGAGTTTGGGGTTAATAGAAACTATTGCATTTAGAATGGATAGACAATAAAGTCCTACTCTATAGCACAGAAACTGTATCCAATCACTTGTGATAGAACATGATAGAGGATAATAGGAAAAAAAGAATGTATGTATGACTCGGTCACCTTGCTATACAGCAGAAATTTACAGCACATTATAAATCAACTATAATAAAAATTAAAAAAAAAAGAAGGAAAAACTTCCTGCGCTCAGGAAGCTCACATTCTAAGAAAGGTGCCGGTGGGGAGACAGTATTTACTACCTTTCAGATGATTATCCAATTTACCTATTGTTATATTTTGTTATTATCTAAGGTAAAAACAGAGCAAGGTGAGGGGGACTGTGTGTGTGTGTGTGTGTGTGTGTGTGTCTAGGAGATTTTGAGGGTTTGCTGTTCTAGGCAAAAGAACAGCCAGGTGCAAAGCCTCTGTTGCAGCCTCAGTGCCTGGCATCTCTTAAAAGTGGGGCAGCCAGTGACGCTGAGACAGACTGAGTCATGGGGACAGTGGTAGAAAATCATGTCACTGAGGTAAAGGGAGTGATGGACACAGAGGAAGCAGATCCTGTGCGGCTTCGTGGGACAGTATAAGGACTTTCACTTTTACTAGGGAGTTTTAGGATTTTGACAGTCATAAAGGGTTTTCATTACGTTTCTCCCTTTGTTCACTCAGTGTTGTATTTCTGAGATCCACCCATGTTGCTATATGTACATCTAGTTAGTTGCTTATTCAATAGCACTATAAATTTTACCTGCTCACTCTTCCAACTCTTCTGCCACTACATATGATGCTGCACGGATGTCTTCATGTATGTTCTGTTATAGAGGTGTGACTATTTCTATGGGAAATCTGCATAGGAGTGAGTGGACTTCTGGGTGGAAGGGCGTGTACACACTCAATTTGACCCAAGTGGTGCCAGATTACTCTCTGAATAGCTGTACCCATCTCTACTCCCTTCAGTAGTGCATGGGGGTTCCTATAGCTCCACATCCCTGCCAACATGTGACATGATCTAGCTTCCAATTTTTTGCCAATCTAATAAGTATAAAGTAACATCTATTGTTTTAATTTGCATTTCTCTGATTACTAATGAGTGTGAGCACTTCTTTATTTTATTTATTTATTTATTTTTATTTTTGTCTTTTCTAGGGCCGCACCCCCTGATTTTGTGAAACACTGTACCAAACAGTTTCATTAGCTACCCGATTGAGCTTCTGACTGCATCCTAGAGTCACTTCAATTTGTCATCCAGGCTGTCAACCAGAACTACAGTCACTCCTGAACACATCTCTCTTTGTCATACCTCCATGCTTTCAGTCTTACCATCCATCCCAAGTGCTTCTTCCTCTGTGAAATCCAATGACTTTTCAAGATGTAGGTCAAACAGAGTCTGCTTTAGGAAGCCCTCCCTGGTTTTTCTGGGACTCAAGTTCAGGGGCACAGTGTAAATGAAGAAATCTGGCAGGAAGTGGGAACATTATCTTTGCAGGCATATCGCCTTTTGAAATGACATGGATAGCCTTCTACATAAATAAGGTGATTAAAGACATTTCTCTCTCTCTTTTTTTGTCTTTTTAGGTCCTCACCCACAGCATATGGAATTTCCCAGGCTAGGGGTCTAATTGGAGCTGCAGCTGCAGATGCCGGCCTACGCCACAGCCACAGCAATGAGGGATCCAAGCCATCTCTGACCTATACCACAGCTCGAGGCAATTCCATATCCTTAACCCACTGAGTGAGGCCAGGGATCGAACCCGTGTCCTCATGGTTACTAGTGGGATTCGTTACCACTGAACCATGATGGGAACTCCCATTAGCACGCCGTTTATTTAAAGAGTAGTAGTTCTGGAGTTCCCGTCATGGCTCAGTGGTTAATGAACCCGACTAGGAACCATGAGGTTGCAGGTTCGATCCCTGGCCTCGCTCAGTGGGTTAAGGATCTGGTGTTGCTGTGAGCTGTGGTGTAGGTTGCAGACATGGCTTGGATCCCGAGTTGCTGTGCCTCTGGTGTAGGCCATTGGCTACAGCTCTGATTAGACCCCTAGCCTGGAAACTTCCATATGCTGGAGGTACAGCCCTAAAATAACCCCCCCCCCCCCGCAAAAAAAAGAGTAGTAGTTCTACAAAACCTATAAAAACAGCGTCTTCCATCCTTCTCCTCCATGTCTTCCCCTCCCAGGAAACAGATATTTGAAATTCTTCTGGCTGATTTTTTGGGGCATCTCTAAAGAATATGCTTCTGTTGCTTCTATTTGATTTTTCAGTTTGGGGCACTGTCTATTGACTTTCCAATGAGGAGAATAAGGATTTAACCCACTGTCCTCCCCACCGTGCCTTTCCCACATGCCCTGTCCCACACCTCATGTTTTATTGCCTGGATAGATTTTACATCCAGTGCATCACCATGGTTCTCTCTGCCTCAGTGACTGGCTGTTGGTGACTGACTGCCTCAGTGACCAGCCTCCTGGGTCCAAATCAGGAATCTGGGCACCCTCCCTAACTCCTTTCACTTTCTCCTAATCCTCTACCCATTCATTCTTTTCCTACCTCCCCTCTCTGGTCACTCATGGAATTCTGTCACCTCTGCCTCTGATGCAGAGATTCAGATTCAGCTGCTTCTCTCTGTTCCCAGGGCTGCAGCCCTTGCTCTGTCATCATCATGCCTCTCCTGAAATACTTGTTTCCTTGTTTGCTGTCGTACCTCCCTCTGGGCTCTTCTTCATCCTACAGTCTGAGCAAGCTTTCTAAAGCACAAGTTAGACCACTCATGCTTAAAACTCTTGAGTGGGAGTTCCTGTCATGGCTCAGTGATAATGAACCCGACTAGGATCCATGAAGATGTGGGTTCAATCCCTGGTCTCGCTCAGTAAGTTAAGGATCTGGCTTTGCCGTGAGCTGTGGTGTAGGTCACAGACATGATTTGGATCTTGCATTGCTGTGGCTGTGGTGTAGGACGGCAGCTGTAGCTCCAATTAGACCCTTAGCCTGGGAACTTCCGTATGCCACAGGTGCTACCCTAGAAAACAAAACAAAAATAAAACAACAACAAAAAAACAAAAACAAAACAAATTCTCAAGTGGACCTCAGAGTCCACTGGGGATAGTTCAAATTCCTTACCGTGGCGGGCTAGACACAGTATTTTGTCGAGCACCACATTATGTCTTCCTGGTACACAGATTGCCTTTGCTTGCCATAAGGTTGGGGCCATGGGAAATAAGTGGAAGTGACATGTGTTATTTCCAGGCCTGGGCAGGTTAAGGGCTATGTGCCTGTTACAACTCTTTTCTCTTCTGCAGTGGACCCAAGGCCCATGTTCTAGATGTTATAGCTGCTGAATGGAGGAGGGCTGTCCTTCCAACATCAGGCTTTATGTGAGTGAGGAGTATCTTGGTTGTGATAACTTTGGGGTTTATCTGTTACTGCAGCAGAGCCTATCATAACCCTGAGTGACACAGGGTATGCATCAGGCCCTGCAAGGTCTGGCCTTGCTTCTCTCTCTCCTGTGATCTCTCTCTTCTTTCCCTTTCATTCTATATTCTTGCTATAATGACATGCCAGGCTCTTTCCCTCTTCTGGACATTTGCACATGCTATTCTTGTTACTTAGAATGTCCCCCTTGCCCACATATCTTCTTCGCCGCTTTGCCTGGCTAATCTCCACTCCACCTTCAAGTCTCAGTTTAGCTGTCTCTTCCTCAGGGAAGCCATTCGAACCTCCCTCCTACCTACTGGGTGAGGTACCCCTCCCCTGTGTCCCTTCAAATCTTGTGCCTGCCCTTCATTTACCACTCTGGCCTGAAATCCCCTGTTCACTTGTGTTCCCCCCACCAAACTAGACTGTAAGTTCCCTGAGCAGTTTTTCTTTTCTTTTCTTTTTTTTTTTTTGCTTTTTAGGGCCTTACCCATGGCATATGGAAGTTCCCAGGCTAGGGGTCACATCAGAGCTGCAGTTGCCAGCCTACACCACCGCCACGGCAACCCTGAATCTGAGCTGCATCCGTAACCTACACCACAGCTCACGGCAATGCCAGATCCTTAACCCACTAAGTGAGGCCAGGGATTGAATCCACATCCTCATGGATACTAGTCGGGTTCATAACCTGCTTAGCCACAATGGGAATTCCTCCCTGAGCATCTTGATTCTGCCTGTTCACTGCAATCCCCTCAGGGCCAATCAGAGTAGATGCTGAGTCCATTTGCATTTTTGTGTGTGTGCGCGTGTGTGTAAAGATCCAGGGCTTCTTAGGGGAAAAGCTATCGTGCAAAGCTGCAATTCAAATTTCTTTTGCCAAGATTTTCTTGGTAATTTGAGTTTTGTTTTTTTGCTTTTTAGGGTTGCATCCATGGCTTATGGAGGTTCCCAGGCTAGGGGTCTAATTGGAGCTGTAGCTGCCAGCCTACACCAGAGCCACAGCAATGCCAGATCTGAGCTGGAACCCCAAATTCTTGAGAGCTAGTATGGATGAGTGGTTTGGGGGGAATGGTCAATAGTCAGAACTAGTTTGACTTCTGGTTTTACACTGTAATGTTAGGCTAGTTACTTGAGCCTTGATTTTCTAAACTAATGGGATAATAATAATGATAATATCTACCTCACAGGGTTATTTTTGACAATTAAATGAGTTTATATAGATAGAAACACTCAAAACAATGCTTGGCTTACAGAAATGCCCAATAAATATTAGACATATCATTATTTTAAAGACTATCCTAAATGCAAATGTGTTATCCTCAACTGGATCCTGGAACAGAAAAAAAGGTATCGGGGAAACCAAATAAAGTCTGAAGTTACAAATACCATCTGATATCACTTATATCTGGAATCTAATATAGGCACAAAGGAACCTTTCCATAGAAAATAAACTCATGGACTTGGAGAACAGACTCATAGTTGCCAAGGGGGAAGGGGAGGGAGAGGGATGGACTGGGAATCTGGGGTTAATAGATGCAAACTATTGCATTTGGAATGGATAAGCAATGAGATCCTGCTGTATAGCACTGGGAACTATATCTAGTCACTTGCGATGGAGCATGATGTAGGATAATGTGAGAAAAAGAACGTATATATATATATATATATATCTGTGACTGGGTCACTTTGCTGTATAGTAGAAAATTGACAGAACACTGTAAACCAACTATAATGGAAAAAATGAAAATTGTTATGAAAATTGGTAAAATGTAAAACAAAAACCAGATAAAGTCTAAAGTTTAGTTAGTAGTAGTATTCCAACGTCAGTTTGTTTTGACAGATGTACTGTGAAATAACTGCAATGTGAGATAACTTTAGGGGAAACTAGGTGAGGGATATATGGGAACCCTCTGTACTCTCTTTGTGACTTTCCTGTGAGTCAAAAATTATCCCAGGATATGTTATTATAATTGATATTCATTTTATTCTCACAATATCCCTCTATGATGTAAGCACTATAATGAATGATATTTATGGATGAAGAAACTGAGGCACAGAGTTGTTAAATAATTTGCCCATAGACTTAACTATCCTTCATAGTCAGGATAACAGAGTAGGAATGATTGGTGGGCTGGAATTGAAATAGAACGCAACCATAAATATTTATCGAGCTCCTACTTTGAGTAAGGCACTACCCGATGTCCTGTGTCCATAGAAAATTACAGGTGATTTCTGTCCTCAAGGTCATGACCAGCAGGAAGCCCAGGTTCACACAGGCATAGGACATAACCGGGGATAGAAGCACTGTTTGGGAGCCCAAGCTCTTAACCATGGCATGAAACAAATTCCAAGGAGTCATGTTGAATTGCACAGCAGAAGTGCAGAAGTCAAGACAGGTCTGGTTAGGGCTTTAGATCTAGCTCCTTAGGTGAGACTATGATCTGAGTCTTGAATGTGAGCATATTTGATCTGGGTAGAGAGAAAGGGAGAACCTGGAATGGGGTCTTTGGGTTGATCAACCCCTGTCTCCTGCTCTTTTTCCTTTTTAGGGCCACACTTGTGGCATATGAAAGTTCTTGGGCTAGGGGTCAAATCACAGTTATGCCAGATCCGAGCCACATCTGCGACCTACACTGTAGCTTGTGGCAGCACTGGATCCTTGACCCACTGAGCAAGGCCAGGGATCAAACCCACATCTTCATGGACACTATGTCGGGTTTTTAATCTGCTGAGCCACATTGGGAACTCCTCTTCCCTTCTTCTAAGCAACTGCGGGAGCAGGACCACATGGGTGCATGTGGTCTGTTTAGCACTTTATCACAGACAGGAGGTCACAAGGCATAGGGCACAGGCCTTGGGATCAGGCAGCCTGGGCTTCAGTAATTGTTCTGCTCCTTACCATATGTGTGAGTTTGAGATGGTTACCTAGCCTCTCTGAGCAACAGAAAAAATGAAGCAACAATGACCACCTGACCTCGTTGTTGTGAGGATTAACCTGGCGAGAATGTGGCTGAAGCCAGGTCAGGTGCTGGGCACTTGGTAAGGCCTCAGTGAATGGTGGCCGCCTCTGCCTGCCTCACTCTTTCATTTTGCCCAAGGCGGACAGGATGAAACTTTGGTTAAGTGGCTAAGCATCTCTCAGAAAGGCAGCTCAATTTAAAGGAAAGGCAGTGACTGTTGTATAGCCCTAGTTATATCTAGTCACTTGTGATAGACCATGATGGAGAATGTGAGAAAAGGAATGTGTGTGTGTGTATAACACACACACACACACACACACACACACATATATATATATATATATATATATATAAAACTGGGCCACTTTGCTGTACAGTAGAAATTGACAGAACATTGTAAATCAACTAAAATACAAAAAAAAAAAAAAAAACTTAAAAAATTCCCCCGCCCTCAAATAAAGGAAAGGACATGGACTTTGGGAGGCTGTGCTCCTGACCATCTGGATGACCTTGGTCAGTCGTTTAACCTGTCTGGGCCTCAATTTTTCACTGTAACTAGCATCATTCTAAACTAGGATTGTTGTGATTATGAGGTGAAATGTGACCACAGCCCATAGGCGTATTCCATTCATGTTTGTGCAGGTCATGGTGTTTGTCTTGTATTTCTCTCCATTCAATTCATATTTTTTTATATAATGATTTTTATTTTTTTCCATTATAGCTGGTTTACAGTGTTCTGTCAATTTTCTACTGTACAGCATGGTGACCCAGTTACACATACATGTATACATTCTTTTTTCTCACATTATCATGCTCCATCATAAGTGACTAGAGAGAGTTCCCAGTGCTACACAGAAGGATCTCATTGCAAATCCATTCCAAAGGCAATAGTCTGCATCTATTAACCCCAAGCACCCCATCCATCCCACTCCCTCCCCCTCCCCCTTGGCAACCACAAGTCTATTCTCCAAGTCCATGATTTTCTTTTCTGTGGAAAGATTCATTTGTGCCGTCATTCACTTCATATTAATCCCGGCCCCCGCCTTCCTCCCAACTGCTGCTCTTCAAGGACAGATCTTAAATCCTGTATTTCTGGAGATCCTGTTGTGGCTCAGTGGAAACAAATATGACTAGTATCCTTGAGGACGCAGGTTTGATCCCTGGTCTCGCTCAGTGGGTTAAGGATCCAGTGTTGCCATGAGCTGTGGCATAGGTCATAAAAGTGACTTGGATCCTGCATTGCTATGGCTGTGGTGTAGGCAGGCATCTATAGGTCCAAATCAATCCCTAGCCTGGGAACCTCCATATGCTTTGGGTGCGGCCCTAAAAAGACAAAAAAAAAAAAAAAAATCTCGTATTTTTTGTATCCCTGCCCGCAACACTTAGTTTAGGACATAGTAGGTGCTCATCAAACACAAGTTGGCCCATTTTGGGGGTAGCTTTCCTCAGCATTTAGAGGCATCCCACAGCTTCTCTAGACTTTGATCTACACTATCCTTCTGAGCTTGAGGAATCATCCTTGGGCTGGCTGAATGGCAAAGGACCAACCTGTGAAATGGCTACCAAAAGTTTTATTTTACTAATAGGGCCTAATCTCTAGGACAGTATTGAGGAGTGGAAAGGGGAGGGCAAGAGTGAAGGCAGGGAACCTGGGAAAGGCCCATCAGTCAGCAGCCCCTGGCAACTAAATCAGCTGAGGGAACCCATCGTGGCCTGAGTCCACCGCTCTTTGGAAAATCCGCCTGCTGACTTCTACTCTCTGCCCGTGCTCGTCCTCAGCCTCGTCCTCGCTGGACTTGCGGCGGGCGTTCTGGTAGAGCACGGCGCACACGCCGGTCAGCCAGGCGGCCACGGTGCCCGCGGAGAAGATGCAGAAGCCGATGAGCAGCAGGAAGATGTAGTCTTGGCGATCCAGGTGTGTGATGCACATGTACCGGAGTGGGTTCCCCACCTGCGTGATGGGCCACCCTACCAACTCCGTGGGCTCCACACACGTGGCGTTTAGTTCATCTGTGGGGAAACACATAGCAGGCAGAGTGCTGAAACAGCAGAACTTCCAGGGTCCTGAGGCCAACGGGGACCTGGAGAGGCCGTCTGGACCCTCGAGACTCAGAGTGAGGTCTGCAAGCCAGCAGCTTCAGCATTGCCTGGACCCAGTTAGAAATGCAGAACCTCAGGCATCACCCCAAGGCCCCCTCAGTCAGAATCTGCATAGTAACAAGATCTCCAGGTGATCTCTAGGCAAACTGAGGTTTACAATGGTACCTGGACTGCTTTTTGCCCCAGGTTTAGCTTCATTCAGATCATCTCTTAAAAATGGGAAAGCTCTTCAAAGAATGAGAGACCTTAGCAAGAACTGGGAGGTTGGAAACTTAGGATCGCCATGGAGTGTTGCAACTCCACGGACCTCCATGATGCTCGTCTTCTCTGTCTCCCCTTCCTCTTCATGACCCCTGCACCTCGTCCCTTTCCTTTCTTCTGTGCCTAAGCCCAGCCAGGAACCTCTAAGGCCACCCAAGGCCATCACATACCACTTAGGAGGGACAAGATTCTCTGGAAACTACTGTGTTCTCTGCTCCCCCGACCCCTAGTTGCCCCATCCACCCCCAACTGGAAGAAATCAGGGGGGAGCTCACGGGAAAGAGACAGCCAATAGGGGAAGCAGTTCTGCTTCTCTGCACTGTTGTTGGCATCCTGGCTGATCACATGATCTTTAGTCCTTTTTAGCCACTGACTCAGCTGCCTGGATCCTTCTCTGAGCGCCTCCCCACACCAAGCACCATGGACCTCAGTATATGACAGAAAGCAAAGTGGGCTCTGGAGCCAGGCAGACTAGGGTTCAAATCCACTGTCACTTACTAGTTGTGTAAATTTCAGCAGGATCTTTGATTCTGTCTCTGGATCCCATCGCCTCATCTTACAAAGAATGTTACCTCTTCTCAGGGTAGTTGAGAGGATTTAAAGCTATTGTACACAGAAGTGTACACAATACCTGGTGCACAATAGTTGCACAGGCTACTCAAAGTTCTGTCATCAGCCCAGCATTTTTCTAGTCCCATATACTCCCCCATGCTGATGTGAAGGTACCTGTGTGTGCTATCCAGGTGACTATATCCAGCAGGCATTAGATAAATGAGCTTAAATTCAGGGTTGAGATCAGGGCTTGAGACAGCTATGAGCAAAATCATAATAGCAGCTAATATTTACTGAGTTATGTCTACATGCTACGTGATATACAAATGTTACCACATTTAATTTTTATAATAGTGTTGACACTCATTATTATCCTTGTTTTACACATAGGGAAACGGAGACTCAGGTTTCCTAACACAAAGGTTCTAGATCTCTGGCAGGGTCTAGGCAGGGGACGGGAGACAGAAAACCCAGACTGAGCTATCTGAGCTTGGGTTGCAGAAGTGGGAGACACAGAGAGGCTAGTGCAGGGGCAGGGTGGGGGGAAGTTCCCCTAGACTCCGGACTACATGAAGCCACTAATAACCTTGGTGACCAAGGAAGAAAGGGCAATCAGGTTTAGACTGGAGCTAGAAGCAGGAGGATTAGAGAGAGGAATGCAGAAGTGAGCTGATTGGGGAGAGGTGTCTGTGTGGCTGGAGAGGGCTGTCCAGGCTGAGCACTAAGTGCTCTCCAAGCTGGACACAATTCCCCGCACCCTGCTTCTGGGTCGGTGCACCTACAGTGATGTCATTTGTTGCTGTCAGGAAGATGGCCTGAAGTCTGTGATGCTGAAGAGGAGGTTGTCGCCATGGGAGGGGAGTCCAGCATGGGGGCTGCCCCAACTGCTGGCAAAGATCACAGGGGAAAGGAGAGGAAGAAGCCCCTTTCTAGAATGATGTGGGACCCGAGGGAGAGATCTCAAGTAGAAAGCAAGGGGTGGGGCCTTGAGCCTCCATCTCAGGTTGCTGTCAAGAGGAGGGAACGCAGTTACACAGCAAGACCTGTCTCTTGTCAGCCCGGTTGAAGGGCTTTGCCAGGAGGTCCAAGAAGGGGGCTAGTGAGCAGCAGGAGCTGTCCCTGCAATCTTTAGGAATTCTAGCAAGGGTGGGCTTGGTCCCTTGCAATCTGCCAGAGATTCCACATGGGACTAGGCAAAAAAGATGAATTTGAGAAAGGAAAATGTAGGACTCTGAGGATATGGAGCATGCCTTGGGGTGTCTAGAGAGGTTTTATCTCTATTTTTAAAAAGATTAGGCTTTCAAACTGGGACTTGGGCGGCAGAGATGAGACTAAACATTAAACGCATATTTCCCCATTTTGGAGCATTACCTTGAAAGGAGCAATTAGACAGTGATTTTAATGCATTGTTAGGCTGCTTTTAAGTGAGGGACGTGGGTGGCTCAGTGGGGAGGGTTTTTCTACTGCTGCATTCCCCCCTACCCTCTCCCCCTTCATTGCCTGTCACCGCCAAGGTGTGAGCTCTCCACCACATCTAGCCGATCTCTTTCTACCCATCCCCAGTTTCCCAGCCCTGGACCATTCCACACTCTCCTACTAGATTTCCCTTCTGCAAACTCAGCTCTTCCCGGGCACACTCTGGCTCCAA
This sequence comes from Phacochoerus africanus, assembly GCF_016906955.1. Taxonomy (NCBI): domain Eukaryota; kingdom Metazoa; phylum Chordata; class Mammalia; order Artiodactyla; family Suidae; genus Phacochoerus; species Phacochoerus africanus. The sequence continues at coordinate 85,441,337 of NC_062549.1, forward strand.
ACCCTTCTCTGACTCCCCTGCGGGGCTCAGAATAACATCCAGACCACCTGGCCCGATATTCAGCGTCCTCAGCGTCTGCAGCCTCCTACATTTCCCACCTTACTTTTCATCCTCCCAATTGAACTACCTATTACTCCTTGATAACATCGCTCTCTTATTTGTAGCTAGCTTTGTTACACTGATCTTTCTTTCTTTTTTTTTTTAATTTTTTTTTTTTTGTCTTTTTTCCATTTCTTGGGCTGCTCCCGCGGCATATGGAGGTTTTCCAGGCTAGGGGTTGAATCAAAGCTGTAGCCGCCGGCCTACGCCAGAGCCACAGCAACTCGGGATCCGAGCCGCATCTGCAACCTACACCACAGCTCACGGCAACGCCGGATCCTTAGCCCACTAAGCAAGGGCAGGGATGGAACCCACAACCTCGTGGTTCCTAGTCGGATTCGTTAACCACTGAGCCACGACGGGAACTCCTACAATGATCTTTCTGCATCAGGTATCTCTTTCTCCAACTTTTGCCTGATCAAGTCCTTCCTGTCCTTCAAGATCTAGTGTAAATGCATCCACTGCCAGGAATCCTCCCCAACCATCTCATCCCCATGGCTCAGAGGATATGTGATGGTTCCCACTCCGTACTCATCTACAGCATTTCCTAGTATCATTCTTACTGCATCTATTACATTCTGCCTGGCTTGGTGGTTATTTGCAAGAAAAGGGGTGCCTCTTTTCTCTCCAGCTAGGCACTTGTAGTTCTTGAAGGCAAAACCCACATCTGATCATTATTGTTCTTATTAATAAAAGCTGTTGTTCATTGAATAATTACTTAATTTTTGAATATTTCAGGATTTTCTAGTAATTTTTTTTGCCATACCCATAGCATGAGGAAGTTTCCGGGCCAGAGATCGAACCCACACCACAGTGGTAACAACACTTGATTTTTAACCTGCTGCGCCACCAGGGAATTCCTAGGGAATGTTTTTATTCCTAAATTCTAGTTCAATCCTACTGTGGTCAGAGACACACTCTTTATGATTTCAATCTTTTGAAAATTACTGAGAATTTGCCTTACAGTTGGGCATAAAGTTAATTCTCGTAATTTTTGTAAATGTATTCTGTCTTTGTTGAGTACCTTGTTCTACATATGTCAGGGTGTGGTTTTATACAGATCTTCTATGTATTTATTGACATTTTATTTATATCTTTATTTGCTTATCTTTTTTGACTTTTTTTTGCTTTATTGACTTTTTCAAAAGTATTATTTCAATTATGAGCCTATTGTCTTTTAGTTATTGAAGTATGTTAAAGTCACCAGTTATGATTGTGCATTTGTCTGCTTCTCCATATAGTTCTGTCAAATTTTGCGTAAAGCAAAATTTGAAGCTATGTGATTAAATCCACACAGTTATAACTGTTACCTACCTGTTTCTGGTAGTTTTATCCTTTCCTTATTGATCAGTATCTCTCATTATCTCTAGTAAAGCTTCTTGCTGTAAAGTCCACTTTGATGACATTAATATGGCTGTGCCAAATTTATTTTGGTTAGTGTCCGAATTGCATGTTTTTCCCTATCTACATTTTTTTTTTTTTGTCTTTTTAAGGTCGCACCCATGGCATATGGAAGTTCCCAGGCTAGGGGTGGAAGCAGAGCTGTAGCTGCCAGCCTACACCACAGCCACAGCAACACAGTACCTGAGCTGCATCTGAGACCTATAACAGCCCATGGCAACGCTAGATCCTTAATCCACTGAGCAAGGCCAGGGATTGAACCCAAGTCCTCAGGGATACTAGTCGGGTTTGTTACCGCTGACCCAGGATGAGAACTACCCCCGTTCTTTACTTTTAATCGTTCTATGTTCCTCTAATTAAGGTATATTTTTGTCAGCGGGTTTTGCTCTTCATCCAATCTAGCAAACTTTGTATTTTAATGAGTCCATTAACATTTAACGTTAGGTTGATATATTTGGATTAACTATTTGTTTTCCATTTGTCCCACTTTTAAAATGACTCTATTCCTTTACTTTGTTCCCTCTATAATTTCATCTCCTTTTCTTTAACTTATTAGTTATGCATTCTTTCCCTGGCCTGGTATGATGACTTTAGAATTTATTGACCCATCTATTCGACCTGGGCTGTCTGATACGTGCTAAGCTTTACAAAATTAAACACTACTCTTGAGCACCCACTTGAGTAGTTTTAATCACTCTCATTCTACAGAATGAATAAATTGTTCAACAATTATTCCCTCTCTGTCTTTCTTGATCTTCTTGCCTCTGACAAAATGCTACGTGGTACTCTTGTGTGCATTGTGCACTGCACAATCCCAGGGCTTTCATTCACATTGCAAACAGGTGACTAAACCCCATTTTATCCCTTTCTCAGCTCCACTTCATGGATGCAGGGCTTTTGCCCCAGTTAAAGTGCCTGAGTACAATTACAGGTATCATTAATATTTAAATTCTTCCTGCGAATAGTTCCTAAGGAAACAAAAAACTACTCCTTTATTTAGTTCCTCATGTGCCACATTGCTCACAGGTGGAAAACCTGTGTGCCAAAATCACATGCATTGAGGAGTAAGAGTTTCTGGAGCCCAGAATCACACCTGTGAGTGCAGGATCCCAGCAAGCCTTCCTTCAGAAAACCAGGCTGAACCCAGTGCTTTTAAGAGGAATTGTTCATTTCTTTTAATTAAAAATTTTTTTCTTTGTTAAATAAGTGCAATTGATTTATAATGTTGTGCCAATTTCTGCTGTACAGAAGTCTTTCTTCTCTTGGTCTGCAGAAGTGACCACAGTTCTGGGGTCTGCTTGGCTCCCGAGGGGAGCAGGCTGCTCTGAGCCTGCTGGCCAGTGTGTGGTTGGAAGAGGTGGCCATGTGGTGGCCACGTAAAAGGAGAGTATGGAATGTGGACAATTCTTCCTCAGTTACATTTCAACTACCCCTCAGAGGACAAATACAACTTTTTTTTTTTTTTAATTTTGACGACCACAGCTGCAGCATATGAAAGTTCCCAGGCTAGGGGTTGCATCCAAACCTCAGCTGCCAGCCTCCACCACAGCCACAGCAACACCAGACCTGAGCCACTTCTGTGACCTATGCCACAGCTTATGGACAATGCCAGATCCTTAACCCCCTGAGCAAGTCTGGGGATTGAACCCATATCCTCAAGGCTACTATGTTGGATTCTTAACCTACTGAGCCACAACGGGAACGCCGGGCATTCTGTCGGCTTAAGCACTTTGTCATCGAGCTTCAACTTGGAGTCCAGAGAAAGGTCTAATTCCCCCCATTTCTCCTTATTAGGCCCTTGCCTGCCTGAACATCATTAGATGCTCAGTACTTTGTCTTTTTCTTAGTTTTTTTCTCCAGCTACATTATGTGTTTGTCAAGGAAGTGTATTTACCACCTATTCACTAGCCTGCCTCCACCCACTAGATGATGAACTTCATGAAGACATGGATTTTTTCCCCTGTTGTATCCCCAACACCTAGAATAGCCCTTAACATATCATAGAGCTCAAAGTATGTTTGTCAAATGCGTTAAATATTATTTGTTATTAATGCTCCCTGGGGTCAATGTCATTGACATTAATGCTCTGCAGGAGGGAAGGAAGCCCGGGGAGGCAGAAGACCATAGGTGGTCCAGCTACCCTCCTCTTGGCCAATACCAATCCCTGCTTACCTTGTGGGAGTTTGGGGTCGGGGGAGGGGATTCAGTGAGGTAAGGGGTGTGAACTCCTGGAGGAGGCAGGAACAGATGGTCTCCAGGGCCAAATGCGGGCTAAGTCTCCAGCTGTCCTCAGGGACTGCAGAGAAGGAAGTGAGGGTAGGGGCAGTTGGGGATGGGTGTGAGGATGCAAATACTGCAGGCGTGATGTCAAAAGGTCTTTACTCTTATTCCCCAGTTACTGTTTGAGAGCCCCTGTTTGTTCACCTTTGTATCCCTGGTGCCTGGCACAGAGAGGAGGCTGGATAAATATCTATTGAATATATACAGGAGAGTATTGAACACATACAGGAGAGAATGAGTGGATTCTCAGGCTGATCTCATACAGCAGTTCTTAAACTCTTGAGTTTTCGGCCTTGCTGTCTATGACCTGCTCCCAATTAGAGTTTGAAGGGATCGCTATTATATTATGCTGTACTGTGGGTGGCCAGAAGAGTGGGCTTCTGAGAGGGGAATGTAGATTGGACCATGTCACAGCCCAACACCACCAAAGCCAACTGGTCAGCAAAGCCCCTTCTTAAACGCTCACGCATGGTTCTCTGAGCATCTAGTCCTGGCATTGGGATCCACTTTTGTCTTACCTCAAGTTCCTTTTTTATATCACCCAGCTATCTTCCCCTGATAGCATGAGTCAGGGTCCAGCAAACTGCAATCATCCATCCTGCTGCCCGTTTTTGTAAATAAAGTTTTATTGAAACACAGCCATACCCGTTCATTTATGTCTTTTCTATGGCTGCTTTCATGCTACAAATCAGAGTGAGTAGTTGCCACAAAGACCCACAAAGCCTAAAATATGTGTTATCTGACCTTTTATAGAAGGGGTGTGCTGACTCCTGGTGTAAAGCATCCTTGGCTTAGAATGATCTGGGCTTGGGCAGTACAGTTCTTATCTGATATAATTTTTTTTCCTTGGATAAAGAGTTCGTGTTTTGGTAAAGGTTAAACCTCAGTCATAGATTCTTGGAACATTATAGGAACGACCTTGAAATCCAGCAAATTCAACCTGCTTATCCCTGTGCTTTAAGGGTGCTTTAGGCTACAGGACTGGTTTTTTCCTTTTATTTTTCTGCTAGGCCAGGGATCTGAACCCACACCACAGCAGTGACAATACTGGATCCTTAACCTGCTGAGCCACCAGGTAAGTCCTGCAGGACTTTTTTTTTTGTTTTTTTGTTTGTTTGTTTTAATAAGCGGTTGTTTATAGGCAAGATTTAGAGGTGGAAAGCTCCCCCCTACACACACACCCTTTCCCTCACAATACTCCTCATGTGCTTGTCAGTACCCAGGATTCTGTCAGCAGAAGATAGAACTTTTCATTCCAATGATAAAATAAGGTTTAAAGTGTAAAGTCCTCAGAAAAAATAAAGCCAATGACTTAAGCCTTATCCTTAGGAACCCCTGCTCCTGCTTTTCCTGAGAGGGTTTTGGAGAGGAGCCAACTGGATCACTGGCCTGGGGGATGGTATCAGGCAGTTCTCAGAAACTAAGGGCAAAATGAAGCTTGCCCTCAGCTCGGCCTAGAGTTGGACCTGCTGAAGTTGGACCCATCTTCTCAGAAAAACCCAGATAGCAGACAGTGAAGTGCCATCTGCGAATCACAGATCATGTCATTTCTTGGCTCAGAACCCTTTTCTGACTTCCTAGCACATTGAGAATAAAATCAAACGCCTCTCCATGACCTGTAAGTCCTATATGATCTGGTCTCTCATTTTTTTTTTACCTCATTTCTTACTTTGGCTTCACCATGCTTCCGCTTTCGCCTTCCACTATATTGAGCTCATTCTACCCCGGGGCCTTGGCATGTGCTCTTCTGCCCACATCACGTTTCCACTGTTTCCCCTCACTATTCAGTTCTATGTTTTTCTTGCTTGCTCCTTCAGTATGTTGGCACTCCCCAGAGCTTCTATTCTGACCTTGTTACCCGCTCCTTCTAAATACTTTCCCTGGCTGATCTCATCCTTTGCGTGGTTCTGATGATTACCAGTGAGCTGATGATGTCCAAACACATATTTTATTCTCTATTCTGAATTTCAGGTCAGAACATCCAAATACCTCCTGGCTCACAAAGACCTCCCACTCAACACGTTCAAATGGGATTTGGCTTCTCCCCTAACCTCCTCACAGCCCCTCCTCTCAGTGAACCCCTCCTCTCAGTTGTCCAAGCCAAAGCCTTGGAGTTATACTTGATTTTTCCCTTTTCTTTATTTTCCACATCTCATTGAATTTTAATTCACTCAATAAATATTTATTGAGCATTTTCTCTGTGTCTGAATCTTTCTGAAGATTCTGACCTGTTCTTTGCTCTAATAGACCTTCCTGTCTATTAGGGAAGACAGATGTTAAATTAATACAAGTAGATTAATTACTTAGAGTTGTGCTAGGAGTCACAAAGGGAGCTTGGGGAACTATGAGAGGGTCTAGTTCAGTGCCAAGTCCTATTGCTTCCATCTTCTAAACAGTTCCTTCTGACCTGTCTGTACCTCTCCATCCACACTGCTGCCATAAGCTGCCATGCTTTCTTGCCTGAATGCCTGCAAGAGCCTCTAAGCCCTGCATCCCTCTTGCTTGCCTTCTAAAACTTCTCAGGATATATTGCATGTTCCCTACGAAGTCATTCAAAAGACCTTCACGGCTGGACCCCTTTCTCTTCTTCCAGATGCATCCATGCTTTGCTAGATCACTTTTAGGTTGAGGAATTTTCCATCTCTAGAGATGGGGAAACCGGGTTTGGCTGCTTTGACCAGCCTTGCTCTGCCTCCTTTCAGAGGCCTGAGTGATTAGAGGGTAACCATGCATAGAGGTCTGGCATTTCTGAGCTTGAGGGAAATTTGGATCACCCAACCTCAGACACCCCAAGTTGGCTGAGTTAGAGAGTGTGTGAGAATCACCCAAGATCCTTTCCAGGCTTGTCACCCCCATCCCTTCTGAAATTTTTTGGATGGCTTAGGGATCACTGACCCAGTCACACCCTCTCAGCCCCCTCATTGCCCTCATGAGACTGCTTCTCTGGCTCGCAGCAGAAAGGAGCCACAAAGCCAGGGTGGTTATGACAAGGTAGGAGAGATGCTAACAGAGCAGTTGACAGCTTTGGAAAGGTCTGCTCTCCAGCTGTTGCCTTTTTTGGCATCTGGTCTTTATTGCAATTTCCCTGATGGAGGAGATGGGTTAGAATTAATAGTGGAAGAGTGTGAGGACCTGAATTCATTCTGGAAATCTAAGTTTTGGCACAGTTGTAGATGACTTTGTACTTGGTGGGTTGAAATGGGGCCATTATCCTATTACAGCAGCCTTGAATACAGGATGAAATAGCCTCAGAATGAAACTAAGATGTTCTCTGCTCAAAATGCCCTCAAAATGACTTGGACCTGAAACAGCACATGACCCAGCCCATCTGCTCCCTGCAAATGCCCCTGAGAGGCTTTGTCCCCCAGTCTTGGTGGTACTCCTGCCCAGACTCCTCTTTTTAATTGGTGGGCCCCAGCATTGGGCTTGTCAAGCAGGACTGCTTAAGGACTATAATTTAAGGGCTGACACAGAGGGACCCACTGTCCTGAAAATATCCCCATGTTTAGGCTAGTAGCCTGTCACTTTCTGAATTCTCACTGTTGCTGGTTGTTCCCTGTTGCATTGCAAATGCCCCTTGAATGAGACATATCAAAATATTATTAGCCACTAAATTCTCAATGCAAATCATTCACCCATTGTAACAGCCACTGTAGATCTAGAACCCAGACCTTTGTCACAGGGTTTCTCAAAATGTGGCTTAAGAAGCACCTGTCCCCACAGCTCACTGAGTCATCATCTCTGGCTTATTGTGCTCACTAGCGTTTGAGAACCACTGGTTGAGTAGGCCAGGTCTGGGAGGATGTCCAGGGCACTGAGTCCCTGGGGGTGCAGGCATTGTTCTAGTCCAGGTGAGGGTGCTTAAGATAAGTTGGGAAAAAGTGCAGGAGTTAAGAGGTTATATGTCCTAATTGTGTGACCACAGCCCTCACATCCAGGGACACCTGTACCTCGGCACTGACCCATCGTGTACTTGCTCATCTGGGACTCTGCCTGCTGACCACTGCTCTCCTCTTTCTTCATCTAAGTACATCTTGTCTTTTTTTTTTCTTTTTTTTGGTCCATTTTTGCATTTTCTAGGGCTATACCTGTGGCATATGGAGGTTCCTAGGCTAGGGGTCCAATCAGAGCTGTAACCTCTGGCCTACACCACAGCCACAACACCAGATCTGAGCCGCATCTGCAACCTACACCATAGCTCACAGCAATACCAGATCCTTAACCCACTGAGCAAGGCTAGGGATTGAACCCGCAACCTCATGGTTCCTAGTCGGATTCATTAACCACTGAGCCACGACGGGAACTCCTTGTCTTTCTATTTAGGTCCATAGACTGCCAAATGGAAGGGGCCTTACAGAGTATCTAATCCTATTCCCTTATTTCAGAGACAAATAAGACTCAGAGAAGAAGTGACTTGTCCCTAATCACACATTGGCATTCTTGGAACCAAACTTCCTGGCTTTCAGCTGCATTTTCTCTCTCCTGTATCCTAGATTGTCTTACATAAAGCAGGAATTATAACTTTTTTCCCTGTGATAAAGCACCCCGGCATGATAATACGATGTCGTATACATAATCAACATAACAATAAATGTTTCAGGAGTTCCCAAGGTGGCTCAGCAGAAACGAATCTGACTAGTATCCATGAGGACGTGGGTTCAATCCCTGGCCTTGATCCTTGGGTTAAGGCTCCAGCGTCACTGTGAGCTGTAGTGTAGGTCACAGACATGGCTCGGATCTGGCATTAGTGTGGCTGTGGCATAGGACAACAAATACAGCTCCAATTTGACCCCTATCCTGGGAACTTCCATATGCCACAGGTGCAGCCCTTAAAAGACAAAAAAACCAAAAAACCAAAAAAACAACAACCCCCAAAAACAAAAACAAAAACAAAACAATAAATGTTGCAGAGTTCAATGGCCTCTGATGTGCCAGATAGTAAGGAAATATCATGGCATGGGAGAAAACATTGAACTTGGATGTCAGAAGGTCTCCATGCTGGTCTGGCCACTTATCTGTGAGGAGGCTAGATTATAAAGTTCCAGCCTAAGCATCCGATATTAAAAGGCTTTTTAGTTGTGGGCCCCAGCCAATATGGTGGCCTCTAGCCATACATATGGCTATTTAAAAAATTGAAATGACATAAAATTACAAATTTAGTCCCTCAGTTATACTAGCCTAATTTCTAGAGCTCAATAGCCACATGTGGCTAGTGGGTACTTATTGGTCTTCAGAGATTTAGATAATTTCTACAGCTACAGAAATTTTGCTGGAGAGCATAGGACCAGATTGTGAGGGTGAAGGGGAGGTAGGAAACCAGGGTGGTTATGTCCAGGAGCTTAGAGCTGCATGAGTTTTTGAGAGCATTCTCAGATGGCACCTGACCCCGTCCTATTAGGGAGCTCTATCCTGGGAAGAGGTGAATCTCCATGCTCACCTTCAAATAGCATTAATGGCTGGAAAATTCCAGTTCCAGCCAGGAATTAGTCCTCTTATTTGCTGACCTGTGTCAAAAAGGAAATGAAATCTGTGGATCTGTTTTAACTCCATATTGATCAGAGCATCCAGGCAACTAACACATTTCGGCCCACCTCCATTTCCGCTCTGATTTTTGTGTTTGGAAAATGAATACACCAGCTCTTTGAGGACTAGGCAATTTTCAGTGCATCTGATGAGTAATATCTTTGGAGGGTTTCCTTTGGTGAAGACTTTTGATAATAGCACCAAAAATCCTGTTTTGGTATTCCTATTTGCTGGAGCCGTGTGAGGAAATAAGATGACTAAGAGACAGCCTCCCCTACAGCCCCTCTGTGGGGGATGAATTTGGCCAAGGTCTGACATAGTACTGCTGTCATATCTTTTGTTTAAAGACCTCTCCACTTTTTTACTGGGCCTTGGCTTCCTTCAAGGTTCCCTACCATTGCAGCATTAATCTTAGCTAATTGTATTTCCCAAAAATTGATTCTTCCCTCTGATCTGAAAGCCGATAAAAGCATAAGGGCATTTGTGTTATTCGGTCCAGGAACTTATGTAAATATTCAGTGTCCTCTTTAAGACTGGGGCACTTTTGGGGACTCAGAAGGGTGAATCTCCAATGGGTAACTTTAGCCCAATAGTAGGCAGGGGATGGGGAGGTCCTGGGGCAAAATTACTGCTCAGGACTCTTCAGATGACAAAATTACTATGTAGGTGACTTCTTTCTCCCAAGGCCAGGTCTGCCCCATTGTTGAATGGACCTCCTTACCCCAGTCCCTTGAAAAATTCTGCAGGTCCACAACTGTTTCTGGAAGTGGGGCTCCTGTCTCTCTCTCTCCTTTAATTTTTATACCTGCAGCATATGAAAGTTCCCAGGCCAGGGACTTAATCTGAGCCACAGCTGCAACCTGAGCCACTGCAGATGGATTCTTAATCCACTGTATCACAGCAGGAACTCCATGGGGCTTCTCTTTAAGATAGAACTTCAGTTCCAGATTCAGGTGATTTAGGAAGAACCACCTTGCTGCTGCTGGCCCAGCCCTGAGTCTCATAGCCCTGGCTGAGACCAAGCCTTGATTTGGGCTTCTGATTTTGTTCCCCAGAGTCTGAACTACTGTATTCATAACTTAGCCATAACCAGCTCCCTCTGGAATTCCCTCTGTTCCATTTTCTCAGGGATTGGAGTCCTGGGACCTGCTGCTCACCTTTGCATCTCCTATCTATATCCCCACCTGCTTCTATATAGTCATGTTTCCTGGACAGGGTACACTGTCCTCCAATACCACGGAGGCTTCCTGAAGTCCACTGCTTGTCCCAGGGACCACCTGACTGATGTCTGCTACTCTCTTAGTATCCTGTGTCTTTTCTCCATCTTCCAACCATTGGTTTATTGAATGTTTAGGCTGTGTCAGGCTTAATGCTAATAGCAGTTCACAAATGTTCTCAGTTCATTCTTATAACAGCTCTAGACAGGTTGGTTCTATAATCGTACCTGTCTGAAAGATGAAGAAAAATGTGGAGAGGTTAGGTAAACTGTCTGTTGTCCTATAGATACTAAGTGGCAGGGCTAGGGTTATAATCCAGATCTGTTTCATTCCAGAACCTGAGCTCTTAACACTGTGCTCTCCAGACTGCACAGTGGCCGTCCTTCATCATTTGCAGCCAAGAAAGGCTGTCCTAAGTGCTTGCTGCACCCCAATAGACATATGCTCATCTCTTTTGCCCTGCTCTGTCCAGTGGGGTTAGTTGTGTTGTGCCTAAATGGACCATGGGACACATATGGTGTAGATGATCCACAGTCATATGAGTCTCCATACATATCCCCCAGCTCTTTGGCTAGTTACCTCCATGAGCACTTGTTTGGCACATAATAGGCACTCGATAAATATACAACTGTATGAATGGATGAACTGAGTGATAGCATAGAAGTCCCTTACTTCACTGCCTTGCTTTTTAAGAGGTCTCTATACTGGAATTCTGCTCTCATTCTGACCTCGATACTTCACCGCAGGCCAAATCTCCCAATACTAAGGTTCAGTATCTCCCTGGGTCTAAAAGGAAACCTATCTTTAAGTTGGGTTTTCCTTTCTAAACAAGCAGGTTCTTCAGCTTATTTCATAGAAATTCTTCTCTATCCTGAAATTGGGGTATAAGGGGAAGCGATGTGTAGACTGCATTCTAGAACATGCCAAAGATTACCATTTTGATAGAACATGAGCTAAAGGTTGACAGTTCAACCGGACTGTTTGTAAATGGCAAAGATATTTCCACCTAACAGAGACATGAATCATCATATGAGAGTCATGTGAAACAAATATCTTCCATTATGTTGAGTTCTGGCTAAAGGGCAAGAGAAGTATCTGATGAATTTTATTGCGTGTGTGTGTGTCAGTGTCTGTTCATATGCTAGTGCATATCCGTATATTTACATGTGAATGTGCGCCATGTGTATGTATTACATATGGGTAAGTGTGAGTGTGAGTGTATTACATGAATGAGTGTGTACGTAAGTATGTATATATGTATATGGCATGTTTGTGTGGATATAGCCTTGTGTTTGTCTATGTACATGCATGTACATGTGTTTGCATGTGTGTTTATGTGTATGTTTGCATGTGTGTGGGGGAGGAGGGAGAACCAGACTGAATAAGATGAAAAGGTGAGAAAACACTGAAGTTAGGTTTATTCTTTTAGAGTTTGGGTAGATTGGGGTGAAACCCTGGTTTGTAAGGGAAGGACGGGCATATTATAATGAGTTTAAGATGGCTTGGATTTATTACTCAATGGAAATGATTTTGTGTGAGTTCCAAGTATAGCCAGATAGGAAATAAAGCTGAAATTTAGATGCTGTGACCATATGTTTATAACATGAGTTATATTTATAACTAAAGTGCCTTATTGGATCGCAGTTATTGTGTAATTTGAGAATTTAAGAGTTAGTAATCACATGAAAAAGATCTGAATTTGAAATCATTTTCTTGCCATTTAGTAGCTGTGTGGTTTGCGGTGAATCAGTCTATTTTATCAGTCACAGGATGGGGTTAAAAATACCCATCCTAGCCTCTTCCACAATCCTAGGCACAAAATTTAAGGGTTGGTGTGACATTCAAAGTAAAGAAAATGAGACAGCGTGTGTAAAAATACTTCAGCAGCTGCAAAGCTCAATACAAAGATAAATTGGTCTATGTCTGGTCTAGGGCTCACTGATGATTTTAAGAGATTATAATAGTGAACTTGAGCAGTGAGACCATATTGCTGCATGAAGTAGCCTGTGGAGCTTCCTCTGGGCCAACAAATAGCAGAGGGAGATGAGCAGATAAGCAAGTGTGTGTGTGTCAGGGTTGGGGGGCATCCCATTGGCTAGTGGAGGAAAGTTCTGTCTGCCTCAGAAAACAGATTCTTCATTCATGAGGAGCTTATGAGCTTGACAAGATGGATACCCACTTCTGAGGTTTTTGAAAACAGGTAGTAAAACAGACATGGCTTATAATATGACTCAATCCTAGATGGAATTGAGTCAAGGAGTCCAAATCAGTCAGCCTGAAAATTCTGAGAAGATACAACTTTATAAGCACAATTCTGATTAAGGCAGATTTGATGGGAGGTAAAGTGGTAGGATTAGGGACTGGGGAAGAAGCCACACTACTTGACACTTGTCATCTAGGTAGGGGTCCTCTGGGCAGATTGGTGGTTTCTGCTCAAGGAAGATGAGTATGTATAGTGGGAAGGGGAAAGATAAAGTGATGCTTTTTCACAGGCTAGTTACATGAACATGACGGGGAGAATCCCATTTGGGAACCACATTTAATGCATGAGAATGATTAACACTGACCCTCTTTAGAAAGCTTTCTAGAAACACTATAATGCACCAGTCATTGAGAAAAGTAGAAGACATCACTGGAAAGGCAAGGCAAGCCATCCCAAAAACTGCTCCTGTATTCCTTTATGATTAGTACTGTTAGGAAAATGGTCTTAGCGTTCCCATTATGGCTCGGCAGTAATGAACCCGACTAGTAACCATGAGGATGCAGGTTTGATCCCCTGGTCTTGCCCAGAGGGTTAAGGATCTGGGGTTGCTGTGAGCAGTGGTGTAGGTTGCTGACACGGCTCGGATCTGGTGTTGCTGTGGCTGAGACATAGGCCACAGCTATAGCTCAGATTTGACCCCTAGCCTGGGAACTTCCATATGCCATGGGTGCAGCCCTAAAAAGAAAAAAAAAGAAAATGGTCTTTTGGAAGACAAACTTATGGTTACCAAAGGGGAAAGGAGTGGAGTGGGATAAATTAGGAGTTTGGGATTAACTGATACGCTCCACTGCATATAAAATAGGTAAACAAAAAGGACTTACTGTATAACACAGGGAACTATATTCTGTACTGAAAAAGAATTCTTTTTCAGTTTTAGTCCATTACAGGTTATTATAATATAATATAATAATATATAATATATAATATAATAACCTGTAATGGAATAGAATCTTAAAAAGAGTGTCTACATATCTGAATCACTTTGCTGTACACCTGAAACTAACATAGCATTGTAAATCAACCATTCTTCAATAAAAAAGAAGATGGTCTGACAAAGCATGCTCCTTCTGATTTATTCTAATTCAAGTTGAAGTGCCTGGCAGCAAGGCCAGGTGCCCAGGACACGAAATTTAAGCAAACACTTACTCTCAGCACTGCCTTCAATTTTGCTTCCTAGAAGCCTCACTGGCTTTACCATAGTCCAGCCCCTGCCTCAAAAACATTTTAAGACATTCCCATTGGAAAGCTAGGAGGGCACATTTTTCTTGCTGTCACCACCCAGGTTCCTCTCCCTCAGTGCCCCTGAAAGTCTCTCATTTTGGTCAGGAATCCTACTAGAATATCGCCGTACAGGCAATATTTCATGGTGAAAACTTCAGTCAAACTTTTGTGCAGCTGGTGTATGCAAATATTGTCAAAAACACTCAGGAAAGGCCCTAAAGTCATGGCTCCGATAGGGTTTAATTACGTCAGTGGCTCCAGGCTTTCTGGGGGGGGTTATGTCACATTTCTCTGAAGCTCTGACTTCCCCAGCAGAAAGTGATGCTGCTGGAGTGGGGGAGTTGAAGGATGAGGATGAGACAGTACAGTCTCTGAAAAGAAGAGGGGGTGAGGCACCCAAGTGGCCCGGGGACCATGGCAGGGGGTGGGGATGGTGGATAGGGTGGCAGCAAGTAGCTTGGAAATTTACCAGGTAAGATTTGAATCTGCCTGTGAGATGGGACTCTCCCTGCTTGACACATTCTCCATTCATTCATACCATTCTCACCTTGTGAGGTTAGCATATGAAGACAAAGGAAAAATCAAAAGCCTTCTCCTCTCCTCCCTCTCCCATTCATACCCAGAGAGCTCAGATGCCCCTGCTCTGTCTCTATTGAAATTTTCCTTCTCTATATCATACTAGGGGATTTTCTACTGGCTATGAATGACTGAATTACTTTTAGACCCTGCTGAAATTCATTCACTGAATTAAACAGATTAAAATAATTTACCAATGGAATACAGTGTCCCTGTATTTGTCACTTTGCAGTAACATTGCTTTATCATTTCCACACATCATTTTATGTTGCCATGGCAACTCTGTATGTTTGGTAATACTATTGTCCCCACTTTATGGATCAGGAAACTGAGGCTCAGAGAAATTGTGACTTCCTCAAGGGCAGCCACTTAGTAAGTGCTGAGCATGGGGGTAGAACTCAGCTCTTTGGATGGCTATTCTGGAACTTTTCCTACTGATCCTTATTGCCTCTCCAGTCAGCTCACAGATGGATCCTGGAGAGCAATAAGAATGCTTTCTTCAAATCTGGGTGCCCCCTCCAAAAAAGAAAAGAATGCTTTCAATCAGCTTTCCCCAGCTTTTCCTCCCATACTGACCATCTTTTAGCTTCACCTTTTCTGGAACCAATTCCTCTTATGCCGTCACATCCTCATCCCCATACCCAATTAAGTCCTCACCTGGATGGTTCAGATGGGACACTATTAAGTAGATGGTGAAGTCCAGGAAAGAGCAGTTGCATTTCCAAGGGTTTCCACTCAGATACAGGGTCTGGAGTGTTATGAGGTTTTGGAAAGCAGCATGGTCCAAGGTCTGCAAGCCGGTATTTCTGAGGTCCAGGTATCTCAACGAGCTGGTGTTGGCAAAAGTGTACTTATTAAGTGATAACAGATGAGGGTTGTTGGAGATATTCAGCTGCACCAGGTTGCTGAGCACGGAGAAACTGTATGGGGAGATCAAGGTTAGATTGTTGAAGCTGAGATCAAGGTAGATGAGTCTGAAGACCCCGACGAAGGTATAATCCATCACCTCCTGAATCAGGTTATTCCGACAGTCCAAATAAACAAGGTCACTGAGGAGTCCTAGATTCATCGCTGGCAAAAAACGGATGCTGTTATTATTCAGGTACAGCCTCCGGGTGTTCAGGGGTATGTCAGAGGGGTATTCAGTTAACTGTAGCCCTGTGCAGATCACTTCCTGGGCTTGACACTGGCAATTATTTGGACACTTTGAGCCTGATACCAGTCCCATTCCAAAGGAAAAGAGTAACCACCCGGGCCCAGGGCCTGAAGTAAGGGACATAGTAAGAAGCCGCAACTACCCTCCTTCCACTTTCCTGCTGGGCGGGGCGGGCATTGTCCCTCTGATCAGAGGGCTGATGAAGGGCGGGGCGGGGCGGGGGAGGGGCGCTGGAAAGAACCGTAACACTTCAGCTTTGTGCAAAGCAATTTTCCATTACAGGAGAACCGAACAGAAGTTGAAACGCGAGGCCCAGTGCCCCGCCACCCGGCTTGGTGGCTCTGCTCACTCCCAGACTGCCGCTGGAAGACTGCCAGCTTGGCGGCTTTAAAAGGTCTCACCCTTTCCCTGCGTTTGCAAGTCAAGGGGAGCCAGGGGAGAGCCACATGACAGTGAGGTTGCCAGTTGACACCTTTGTGATGTCAGCAGCCTCTGGAGACTGCCTGGCGGAGGGAGGGAGAAGTCCTGACACTTCTGGGTGGTATGGGGGTGTTTTGTGTAACTCGGTAAGCCAGCTGTCCTTGGGGGAGTTGGGGCCTGCAGCGTGGGGCTGGGGGCACAGCATGAGCTCCCTGTGTGTGTGTGTGTGTGTGTGTGTGTGTGTGTGAGCTCCCAAAGGAGGTGCAGTGGATTAGGTTAGATTGGACCTCCTAATTCTAATATGCAGGTCCTAGAGGGATCATGGAAATCTCCAGTTCCACTGCTTTTTTTTTTTTTTTTTTAAACACTGATTTGAAAAGTAACCTGTTGGAAGTCAGTTCTCAGTGTGGGGCTCTTCCTTGGGTATTGCATTTGGATAGGTGCCATTTTTTTGGTGTTTTCTGGAGAAGATGGGAAAGAGATGGGAGCTCCTTTAGAAAGCAGGCAGAGGAGATGCCCTGATACTCTTAAGATTGTATTTCCAGTTTGCAAACAACCTGGTCTGCATCCGGAATATACTAGTATTTAAAAACCTTTTGAACCAGTAATAATAAGATACTCCCCCTGAAACAAAACCCAAATGTATAAAAAGAAAATCTGCAATGATATGAACTATGTGTTACCATTTATATCCTAGTACTTTAAAAACAGTGAGTACCTCACTAGTGTTTCTAGTTTGAGTTTATATCATTAGCTACTTGAGGGATGATGGGAAGGGTCGGAGGGAAGGATGGAAATTCTGAAAGCTTAAGAGTTAGGCTGTATCATTCACTCTACGGGCGAAGGCACAGGGGACAAAAAGCAAAAGCCTGTCAGGAATTACAATTTATATTTTGGGGAAAATAGGATGTCATGCTTTAAAACATTCACATAGAACATAGCTTGAATATTCACAGAGTCATGAAATCTATATTTAGCTTAGCACAGTGCCTGGCACCTAGTATGTAATAAATATTTATTGAATGAATGATGCGTGAATGTCTCTAATGGTTTGCTTCCTTTCTTGTGTCTCTGCCAAGAGAGAAATTAATAAACTCAAGTGGATTTGTGGCTGGTTAGCTAATGCTTGATTATGTTTACTTACTCAGCACTCCCTGGGTGACTGGCCGTGAATTAAGATGATGACTTTGGAGTGTTTACCAAATTGAAAGTGACCTTATTTAAGTAGAAATTTAAAACACTTAAGATAATGACCCAAATGATAATTGTACTAATTGAAGCAGGATTTTATTGATAGAGGCGTCACCCTCTCCTTATAATTAAAAATAGTAAATTCTCGGCGAGATCTTATGTGATTGCCCAGGACAGGAATTTGGTACATGAAGCCTATGGAGAAGAATTAATTTCCAAAGTGACTATTTCTTCTGGGGGCAGGGTGGAGTGTGGTAGGGATGCTTTATTCAGACAAAGCTGTGTGGGTTGTATTTCCTTTGGAGGAGAGAGGATGGCTGACTTGTGGAGTGGTTTGACTGGCCTTTCACCTTCTCTTCCTTGTCCCTCTCTCTCTTGGACTCTTTCTCTCCTTGGGGAACCAGTGCCAGCCCCTCAGGTAGACTAACTTTCTCAAGACAGTAGCCTCAGGCTCAGGTTTACCTTCTTGGCCATCTGATTATAGTTGCTCTCACTTAGAAAAGCCTTAGACGAATAAAGTACACTAAAGCTTATTGACTGAAACATATGGCCTCTCTCTCTGGATTAGTACCTTTTTTTTTTTTTTTTAAAATGCTTTTTAGGGCCACACCAGTGGCATATGGAAGTTCCCAGGATAGGGGTCGAATCGGAGCTGTAGCTGCCAACCTAAGCCATAGCCACAGCAACACCAGATCCAAGCCCTGTTTGAGAGCTACACCACAGTTCACGGCAACGCTGGATCCTTAACTCACTGAGTGAGGCCAGGGATCGAACCCGCATCTTCATGGATCCTAATCGGGTTTGTCAACTGCTGAGCCACAAGGGGAACTCCCTGGATTATTACCATTTTTATACAGCATTGCAAAAACGGTTAACCTCAAGGAATGGTCCTTTGGCTTGAGCTAGCTATGTATTTTTTGGTTCTGAAATCTGAATACCCAAAGGCTAGTTTCAGCTTTGCCAGCTTAGACAAGATCTCTGAAATGTGTTCTTCATTTTGAGACTGAGTAAATATTTGTTAAAGAGAGAATAAGTGGACCAGACAAAGAGGATAGAGAACGTAACCTTTTCCAAACTACCTGGTCTCAGAACCTTAAAAATTCTTTTTTTCAAGGAACATCTTGTGAAACCTCTATTTTAGGGATCTTGCTTCGGGGAGTCCTAGACCAGGCAGTTTGCCCTTGGTGAAGTTTTTAAGGTCTCGGGCTTTATTTTTCTCATCTATATACTGTGGGAGGTGGACGAGATTATTTCCAAATCTCCTTCGGACTTCCAAACTCCTTCAGGATGGAGAGGTTTCAGGTACCACTCAGTGAGCCGGTAGGGAGAAGACTTTGGGGGCCAAGAGAAGGGCCTTTCTGTTCCTTCCAATCACACCATGTGGCCCCACTTCTCAGGTTGCTGCAAAGACAGAATTTGCTCTCGTCATTGCGCTACTTGTGCACCCGGATTGCCCTCGGTTTGGACAGCTGTTTTATCAGCCGATCTCCGCCCCTTGGGTGGCCTGTGACCATCCTTCTGGTAGCACAGGTGGGGTATCGGGTGAGCACGCCGAGAGGCCCCTGATATCAGTACAATCTCTCTTGCTGAGTCTGGCCTCGGACAGGCTCCTATTTTTAGCTGTATCTGATAGAGATGCTGACTTCCCTGCTTCAAGATGGCTCTAAGGTACCAGCTCTCTTGTTCCAAAAGGAAGGTAGGCACCACCCCTGATGCTATAAAAGGAACAGGCAGTATACATAGAGCAAAGTGGACTCAAATGAGACACTCGATTTTTTGTCGCTGTGAAGCAGTGTGACTTTGTGACTCCAAGGGTCTTGATTTCCTTTCCATAAAATAAGACAGGATGCTATCTAAGGGCCTTTTCATACTTAAACTTCCTTGAAGACCTAGTCTCTGCAGGGAAGAGGACAGATGCTTGAAGCTTTAAGACCCTAGCACTAGGGACGAATTTCAAGCAACTACCCAGTGCTTGGCACAGTGTAAGCAGTTGGTGAACGTTAGCCAGTAAGTATTCCACCCAGGTGCGTGGGTGCAAATGCTAAGGGAAATGTGACTTTGACTTGCTTTGATTTGCTCAGGAGAAAAACACCAGAACATATTATAAACATGTCTTTGGTTAAGTTAAAACTGCTAATGTTTTCACCTTGGCATTTACATGGGGATAGGGACCTAAGGGCACACATGTTAGTCCTTTGTTCTGCTTCCTGGGCAAGGGTATTAGTGGCTTTAGGTCTAAAGAATGGTCGATGGAGTTCCTGTCATGGCTCAGTGGAAACGAATCTGACTAGCATACATGAGGATGTAGGTTCGATCCCTGGCCTTGCTCAGTGGGTTAAGGATCCAGTGCTGCCATGAGCTGTGGTGTAGGCTAGTGGCTGTAGCTCCGATTCAACCCCTAGCCTGGGAACCTCCATATGCCTTGGGTGTGGCCCTAAAAAGACAAAAAAATAAAATAAAATAAAGAATGGTCAAAATTTCAAGGACATTTGTGTAGGAGCTGCTGTGTCAATTCACTCCAGACTTTTGACATTGTCTGAGCCCTTTTCAGCAAGGTCATCTTAGCAGGTATAGGGCTAGGGCCAAGTCCCATGGAAAGCAAATGAAAATGAACAAGAAGTTCAGCCAGGAAGAAAAAAAAAAGACCTTCCCAAAGCATGATGAAAAGCCTGGGGCCTAAGGGCCAAATATGTACATTTATCTGTCTTCCTATCTATCGTCTGTCTGTCTGTCTATCTACCTATCTAAATTACTGCCTACCTACCTATCTATAGTGAGCTTTGGGTCTGTTTTTAGTACCAGCTGGTATGGACTATTTCTGTCTTTTCCCTTCAGGCTGCCCAAGTTCCCGCTCAGGAGATTGGACCCTTACAGAGTACAGGCCAGAGGAAATCACTCCAATTGCTGTGTTCCCCAGGGATGCCTTTGTTTTTAGGCTTCATCCACTTTACACATTTCTGCAGCATTCATTATTCAGAGGAATCCGAGGGGAAGCCTGGAAATTGCATACTGTTTGGGAGAGATAGGATCACATTGTCAGCTTATGACAAATCTATCTACCATTGCCCACGGCTAGTCTTGTGTGAGTAGTCATTACGCCTGAAACTCACATTGTGACTTTGCCTGAGCCCATGGATGTGGGAGAACGTGGCCTCTCTTTGCAGGTTTCAACATGGGAGAGAAAACTGTGGTGTAGCATGAGCGTTGACATGAGAAGACTCCTCAGTGAGTGACTTTGGGGAAACACCTTATTTTCTAGGGCGTTTGTTTCCTTTTTGATAAAATAAGGGTGACAAATATTGCTTTTCCAGGGTATAAAGACTGCATGTGATTTAATAGAACACAGTATCTACAGTTTACTACCCACATTGTATCAAGCATGTGATCCTCCCAGCAACCCAGAGAGTCATGTGGCATGACCCCCATCATACAGATGAAGACGCAGAAATCTAGAAGGTGCCATTTGCCCAAGGTCACAGAGGTGGTGAGCAATGGAGGCAGGATTTTGTTCAGAAAGTTTTACTTCTGAGCGCAAGCCCTGAATTACTAAGCTATTACCACCACATCATGTATAAAGACCTCAAAATGTTCATGATTGTTTTTACAGGATCCATGGAATAAATTGTTCCCTCCTAGCACTGAGGGGTACCTTTACTTGAGACAAGGTCAAAACCACTGTTGTCATATGATCTATTTAGGTTTGGGGCTTCCTTGTTTTTCAGAAGACCTATGACACTCTTCAGCTTTAAATTCTTACACTAAATTTTGTGATTGTCTTATATACTTTTTTTTTTTTTTGAGGTAAAGAAGCTAAAAAAAAAAAAAAAACTTGGCTAAGCTTACTCAAAAAAAAAAAAAAAAGAATAACAAAGCCAGCTCAACTCCCTCTATAGCCATTCCTATAAGAAGGAATTCCTTTGAAGATACTCTGGAACATTCTGGATCCCTTGATCAAACAAGGCATGCCCCTCCTTTGTGGGTGTCCTTAGATTAATCTAAGGGTCAAAAGCTTCTGCTAGTGCAAAGCCACTCTAATGAAAATCTCTCCATAATCACGTGTGGCCACCCTACCCCTGGCCTATTCTTTAGAGCAATATTTGAAACTGAAATTCTCTTTGGTGTACTCTGAATCTCTACCTCCCAAAGGTTCATGGGAAGTCCGGAGGAGGACTGAAGGACACTGGGCCCTCCCTCTGCTTCAGCAAACTTTGTCGACACACTTTCAAGAAAACATGTCATGCGGGAGGTAAAAACTTTGAGCACAGGTGCTGCAGGCTGATGTTAGAGGTGATAGGGATGGAGTAGGATAGTTAGACAGGTATTTGCAGAAGTCCCAATAAGGGACTACAGATAGAGAGGGAAACCTAGGAAAATTTGGGAGATCACTGAGGTTAATAATTGCTCAAGAGGGCCATCAGAACAAGGTTGGCTTGCTTGGCTGTTGGACATGTGAGATATGCCTCAGAGCATTGGGTCGGGGATGGGGTGACGCCTGCATTCAGGTTCAGACCAAGGGCAGGAGTTTAAGGATGACTCTTCTGCTGATTTGAATAAGTACCATGACAGTCTTAGTTTGACCTTATAGGGTCAAATACTCTCTTACCAGATACCAAGGAGGAGCTACTACTAGAAGAAAGAGGTAGAGGAGGTCTTTTCCTACCCCCACTTCCTTTGGATGATAAACTGTAGCCCACCAGATCCTCGAGGCAGAGCTTCCATGCCTGCCCACTTGCATTTTTCACAAGTGTCCTATCTTAAATCTATTTCTTGCCTATCACTTTGTTTTCTGTGCTGAGGCACAAAGAAACTGAACCTCAGTAAGTCTAGGCACCAAGTGAATGATCTTAATTTAAAAACCTGTGGATTCAAGTCCCAACTTGGGTTTTGGCTGGGTTTGAGTCCCAGCCGTGGGTTCAATTTCCAATTTGGATTTAGGCTGAGTTTGAGTTCTGGCATGTGGGTTCAAGTCCCAACCTGGGTTCTGGCTAGGTTCAAATCAAAAGTGCTATCAGTTTCAGAGGTGGTCAACTTGGTATTTCATTTGGACATTGAAAAGCATAGCATTAATCCTAAGGGAGGCAGGTGAGATTGACTCAGTCTCAAAGTTTTCCTAGTGTTTTGTTTGTTTGTTTACAGCCACACCTGTGGCATATGAAAGTTCCCAGGCTAGGGGTCAAATTGGAGCTGCAGCTGCCAGCCTGCACCACAGCCACAGCAATACCACTTCCAAGCTGCATCTGCAATCTATGCAGCAGCTTGCATCAATGCCAGATTCTTAACCCACTGAGCAAGGCTAGGGATCGAACCTGCATCTTCATGGAGACAGTGTCCGGTTCTTAACCTGCTAAACCACAAGGGGAACTCCCTTCCCAGTGTTTTCAAAGGCCTGTACATTCTTTTGGGAAGGGTTGGCTGTCAGAGCTAAATGGAATGATATTAGGTATCTCACCATGCTATTTCTGAAAGGACAGATGGAAAAGAGCAGGGAGAACCAGGGAGCTTGTAGCAGGAAAGCCTTCTGTACCATGTGTGAGCCTTGAAAGGAACATAGGTACTTCCCATTGGAGCTCATGGACGCACTCCCCCGTGCAGGGTCTTCCTAGCACTTCACTTCCAGGACGGACTGAAAAAAATTACCTTTAAGTCCTGACCCTAGTCGTAATGATACCAAGTCAGAGGAAAGGAGGTGGTTGAGCCATGGGTTAACTTTGGGATAAATGCTTTCATTTCCATCACCAGGCATGCTCTCCAGCTGAGCCCTTTTCCACCAGAGCCCCCTCGAGAGTAGACGTGGGCAAGGCGTGCACCTCCCTTGTGAGTGTCCTTAGATTAATCTCCGTGTCAGCGGCAGGGTCCCTAGTCTGTCAGGGGGCTTAAGTAGCCTCCGCTTTGTGGATCTTGCTACCTGCTTCCTGCAGAGCTTGCTTGAAGTGCCTCACCATGACCCAAACTGCAGAGGGTGAAAGATCCGAAAAATGCCTCTGAGAAAATCCTTGTCCACACATCCTGCTGCTGAGTCATTGGGCCACTGTTTTCCCAGGTTAGACCTGACACACCTCTTTGCAGAAATGGTCCATGCTGGCTTCTTTCTGAGAGAGATTTTTTCCTGTTGCCCTAGTAACAGAATTATTAAACCACGTTCCAGCCTCGGGAGTATTTGTGCCTGGTGAGGTAATGTCTGTCGCATCCAGGCTTTCTTTTCATTCCCACTCCCACCCCCTCGCTTCAGACCCTGTGTACCTCACACCTAGTGTACTCTTTTCCTCCTGGCCTCAGTGCCTTCTGCCCACCCTCCCTGCTGGGGCTGCTTCCGGCCTGGCAACACTTTTTCTCAAGCTCAGAGGCTCAGTGTTGGCCAATTTCCCCATCAGTCTGGCAATCGGAGCTCCCCTCGGTGGCACACACCTAAAGCCCGCAGTACTGCCTGGGCTGTAGCTGAGCAGATCATGGCCGTAGGGCAGTGACAAGACATAGATCCACCAGGGAAGTTCCCACTGTGGCTCAGCGGTAATGAGCCTGAGTAGTATCCATGAGGATGCGGGTTCAATCCCTGGCCTCATTCAATGGGTTAAGGATCTGGCTTTGCGGTGAGCTGTGGTATACACTGGCAGTGGTTCCGAGAGTTGCTGGGGCTTGGTGCCCAGTTGCTGTGGCTGTGGTGTACACTGGCAGCTGCAGCTCTGACTCCACCCCTATCTTGGGAACTTTCATATGCCATATCTGTGGCCCTAAAAAGCAAAAAAGAAAGAGAGAAAGAAAGAAATAGATCCAAAAGGAACTAAAAAAGGAGGATTCATAATGCTTATCTAGTGACTGGTTTGTTGGGAGGCAATACAATGTAATGTTTAAGCATATGGGTTTGGGAGTTAGACTATGAACTTTTTCAAGGTCATACAGCTAGCTAGTATGACCTTGGACAAGTTTCTTAACCTCTCGAAGTCTTAATGTCCTCAAATGCAAAATGGAGATAATACTAGTACCTTCTTCAGAAAGGTTTCTCTGCCTAATTAAAGAACTTGTAAAGTGCCCAGCTTAGCATCACAGAAATATGAACATATTCATTGAACAGAGAAATACACCAAAAGTTGTGATGACGAAGACGGCATAGAAAGGGGGGAGGGGGGGGTGGCATGAAAAATGGAATAGAGAATGGCTCCTGATTTGGGGTAGTGGGTGGAAATCATGCAAGCAGGGAATCCACATGCAGAAGGAAGAGGTGTGTGAGAATACACCATGCTTTCGTTTTTGGGCTTGTTGAGTTTGAATTGTCCTAACTCACTTTCGTTGATTCTGAGTGCCAGGTACCATGCCAAGCATACTGGATTCATTATCTCATGTAATTCTCACAACAAGACCTTGAGATAAGTACTGTTAATACATGGCAAGTTTAAGTAATGTGTCGGCAGTTATGAGGCAGCAGAGCTGGGATTTGAACCCAGGTCTCTGTTGTCTCCCTTTTACCACTATACACACTGATTCCTAAATACCTTCACTGTAGTTTTGAAGTCAGTCCTTTTAAATTTATTATTTATGTATTTACTTGTGCTTTTAGTGTTTAGATGGTCTTTGGGGAAATGATCTGAATAGCTTTCTGTCTAGACAGTGCTCTGCCCCCTCGTCTGGGTTCCCTGTGTGTAAATTTGGCCTCTGGCTTGAGGACTTCTTTTATGATGCATGGTCTCTTGAGCTAACCTCAGACTCACTGGCTCAGGGTGCAGCTCTCACCTTGATCTTATTGCCTCATTTCCACCCTCTCCCTGCACCACCCCCAAAACCAGGGTCCTTGGTCTTGAAGTGAATTAGCCTCTCTGAGCCTCAGCTTCCTTCTCTGAACCCTTACGTAGTTATAGAACCACAGTAAGCATCAAATGAGATAGATAGATGTTCCCCTTAGCGTTCCCAATGTCTGGGCCGGAGCTGGGCAAATAGCTGGTGCTGATTCCTGAATGAATAGATGACCATCTGATTGCACATACTAGGGTATATGATGCAGGGTCCACCCCTTTTGTTCTAGTCTATTGAGATTGCTTCCTTTTCCACTGGTCCTGCTGTTCTGGGGATGTCATATTGCTTTGGGGATGACTTCTTTTGGAAGTCAGCAAACCACAATGGTAGGATTGGGTTTTCACACTGGTGTTGGGTGTTGGGTGTATGCCCATCTGTGTGGTGGGGGAGGAGGAGGGCGATGGGAGGGAGCAGGTGTGGAGGGACGAGCAGGTGTAGGCTGGATCATATTTCCTCCACAGACTTTCTTTGTAATGGGGAAAGATGCTTTAAGAACCCAAAGGACATGAATTTACCTGTCACAAATGCAATCCAGGTGCTATGGGTAAAGCCTAAAAGCCAATGCAATGATTTAGGAGGTGGGGCCTTTGAAAGGAGATTAGATTGTGTGGGATGGAGCCCTCATGAGTGGAATTAATACCTTATAAAAGAGGACCTTTTTACCATGTGAGGATACAAGAAGCTTGAAATCTGGAAGAGGGACCTCACTCAACCTTGATCTCTGACTTCCAGCCTTGGGAACTGTGAGCAGTAAATTTCTGGTGTTATAAGACACCCAGTCTGTGGCATATTTTAAAGCAGCCTGAACAGATCAAGACACTGGGGTACAATGAGTTGGTTTTTAACAGGAGTTTTCTGTTCTTTTAATAACAATACTTCAATATGGCAAATTTGAAATATTTTTCCCCCTAACATTCCAGGTCCTTTCACTTTCAATAACCTGCATATAGATTTCAATGCTATTTAATTAAGCCCTAAATCTATAAAAATGCACATTTAATACTCAGAGTAAACCCTTGACTTGTTCCCCCGAAGATAAACAGGTGAGATATCTTTCTGAGCTCAGAGTTCTGAGAAAATTAAGATTAGTTGCCATAGAGAGACAGAAACACATTAAAATGTATCATACTTTTTGTGTTTAGGAAATTCATTTAATTAAATATTCAGGGCCATCGAATCTACCCAGACCCAGATACCTATTAATCTGTTGGCCACACAGGCTCCAGTGGGATCATTCTTTGTCAGGAAACATTTTTAATTGCTCCATATCTCTGCTCAGAAACTTTTAACAGCCCACCATTGTCCCGTGGACAGAGAACAATCAATCTTCCTAACACGGATTCTAGGCCTTTTAGGATCTGACCCAACCTTCCTTCCCAAGCTCGTTTGTTACCACTTAGCCACTTAGAAGCTTGCTGGCACCTGCTGGCACTCAAATGTTCCAGTCTCTTTACATTATTTACGCTCTGAATTCTCTTTCTTCTATCTCATCGGCTTTATTAAGTCCCTGCTCACCCTTCAAGGCCCAGTTCAAATTCCTCCTCCGGTTTAAATGCTAAGCCTCTCTGGATTCCTCTAGGCAGAATTACCCTAGGTTCTTTTGCATTTTGGACTTTTGGTTCTTTTGGACATTTTCATTATAATTACCATAACTGTACATTTTCCCCACTAGTGAGCTCTTTGGGGTCCAGGGTCTATTCATTATGTAAATATTTGTGTCCTTGTATAATGCTGAGCTCATAGTAGGTCCCAAGTCACTCTTGTTGAAGGAAATTAAGTTAATGGCAGTATACTGCCTCTTAATAGTATGCGTTGTGATGATTTTTGAGGTAAACAAACTATCTAACCTTGATCTTCTCTGTGGTGCTACGTAATGCCCTGCTGAAGGAAGATTGTCTTTGCCTATCTGGCAGCTGTAGCATGAAGCTAAAACTAGGGTTCACTGATACCCCTTTGGTTAACGAGTAGAAAGGTCAAAGTTAGAGGCCACCAAAGATGCCAGTGACATCTTTTTATTTTTTTAATGGCCATCCCTGTGGCATATGGGAGTTCCCAGGCCAGGGGTCAAATCAGAGCTGCAGCTGGGGACTAGAGCACAGCCATGGCAATGCCAGATCCAAGCTGCTACTGCAACATATACTACAGCTTGCAGCAATGCCAGTTCCTTAACCCACTGAGCAAAGCCAGGGATCCAACAAGGGGACTTGTTGGTAAGTCCTTAACTGAGCCACAAGGGGAACTCACAATAGCATCTTATAAATGTTCTAAATACTCAATGATGACAGGTCATACAACTTGATGGTTAAAACATGGAATTTGGAGTCAGGCAGAGTCAGCTCTGTGACTGGCAGTTCACTGAACTCCTCTTTAGTTTTATTATCTGTACAGTTGGCAATGTCTGTATAATAATCATATTTTATACCTATAATATAGGTATATTGTGGCAATGCTGGATCCTTAACCTACTGAGCAAGGCCAGGGATTGAACCCTCATCCTAATGGATATTAGTTGGGTTCATTACTGTGGAGCCAAACAGGAACTCCCTACCTCAGGTTCTTAACCCACTGAGCCACAATGGGAACTCCCCAGATAGGAAAATCTTGATAATGACCTTTCTTGGGAGCATCACGTGAAGGCTACATCTGAAGCTGCCTTTGGAGTCTCCCTATCAGACCTATAACCCCAGAAGCTTATCCCTCATTTTGACTGTGAGTGTGTGTGTATAATCTCTGACAGATAAATCCATTACACATGGAATCCCATGTCTTTGGTGTTTTCTTAAGCATTCCTCTGTGAGATCAGGAGTCACCACAGAGGAGAGTGGTTTTGTTTAATGTCCTCTGCTTTTGCAATACTTTGCTTTCTTTTTCTTTTTGCTTTTTAGGACTGCAACTACGGCATAAGTTCCCAGGCTAGGGGTTGAATTAGAGCTGTAGCTGCTGGCCTACGCTACAGCCACAGCAATGCCAGATCTGAGCCGTGTCTTCGACCTACACCACAGCTTATCACAACGCCAGATCCTTAACCCACTGAGCGAGGCCAGGGATCGAATCTGCGTCCTCATGGATACTAGTCAGATTCATTTCTGCTGAGCCACAATGGGACACTCTTTTTTTGAAGAGGAGAGAGGTTTCTGCAGCCGACTTAAAGTATACCTGATTCTGGAGCATGGGAAGGTAATATTGTATATGCTGAGGTCTGTGAGGAAGCCTGAGGTCTGAGGAAATTACTAATATGTCTTTATAGATCCCAACTGTGCTCAGGAACCAGTCCCAAGCCCTGGTAAAGCCGATGACAGGCCAGTGTCCTTCAGAGCTTCCTGAAGCTGCTCTGATCTGGAGCAGTTGATCTGTGACTCTGACCTCCTCCCTCCCCTTCCTTCAGTTCCCCTGAAAACCAAGTGTGGGGCTAGGGAAGGGGTGGGGGCAGGCTAATTGAGATGGACTCTGATGGCGATCTGCCTGGAAAGAGCCAGCCTAATTGGGAATGTGAGGAACTGGATTTAGTCCCAGTGCTTCCATTAACTCACTGTACAACCTTGGGTAAGTGCCTCACCCTAGGCTTCTGTTTGGTCCTCTGAGGAACACAAGATCTGTGTCTCTGGGTCTCAGGTTCTGTGGCCCAGGCCAGAGATGAGCCATGGGGCAGGATACCACCCCTTCTCCTCCTCCTGAAAGGCATGTCCCAGCTGTCCTTCCCAAACGGTGTTGTCCAAGCTAACGGTGCATGATTCTGAGACTGGTGCAACCTGGCATTGGCAGCCTGGAGGTCTGGAACTGCCAGGAGTCACTGGAAGAGAAGGGGAGATGTAACTTGGACACAGTGGAGCTCTGAGCCTCCCCAGGGTTGGGGGACGGGGGGAAGAAATGTCTACCTGTAGAGGAGCCACCATCCCTGGAGCCTGTCAGAATAGTGTACTTATGTGAAATCAAAACTCTGGGAGTTCCTGTCATGGTGCAGCAGAAACGAATCTGACTAGGAACCATGAGGTTGCGGGTTCGATCCCTGGCCTACCTCAGTGGGTTAAGGATTGGTGTTGCCATGAGCTGTGGTGTAGGCCGGCAGCTGTGACTCCCATTGGACCCCTAGCCTAGGAAGCTCCATATGCTGTGGATGCAGCCCTAAGAAGCAAAAATGAATGAATAAATAAATAGATAAATAAAGACTCTGGTCTTTGGTTTTGGTGGTAAGGAACCTTCCCCGGCAAAACAAAACTAAACCAAAACAGAGTGTAGAGGGTGTGGTGGTCTCCACTTGAAGAAATCAAAGTGGACTAGAGGTGTCCTCGGACCCTGGTAGAGCAACAGGGGAGGCTGAGGAGTCTTATCAATAAGGCAAAATGTGTCCCATTAGGACAATATGGGAGTTCCTGTTGTGGCACAGCGGGAACAAATCCGACTAGGAACCATGAGGTTTCAGGTTCGATCCCTGGCCTCACTCAGTGGGTTAAGGATCCGGTGTTGCCGTGAGCTGTGGTGTAGGTTGCAGACGCAGCTCAGATCTGGCATTGCTGTGGTTGTGGCTCCGGTGTAGGCCAGCAGCTATAGCTCCGATTTGATCCCTAGCCTGGGAACCTCCCTATGCCGCAAGTGTGGCCCTAAAAAGCAAAAACAAAACAAAACAAAACAAAACAATATGTGACCAGACAGAAGGGGATTTTTAAAATTAATTAATTAATTAATTTTTATTGAGTTGAAAACATAGCTCATGCCCATGGGAAATAAATCAAGGGGTTCAAATAAGTATCATTGACAAATACATTTCCCTCCTACTCTCGCTCTTTGATCTTCATTCACAGAGGCAATCATCTTTTCCAGTTTGTATATCCTTCCAGAAGTATTCAAGATGTCCTCTTCACTTGGCTTTTTTGTGTTTTTTGTTTTGTTTTGTTTTCTTTTTGTTTTATAGGGTCACACCTGCAGCACATGGAAGTACCCAGGCTAGGGGTCAAATCAGAGCTGCAGCTGCCGGCCTACACCACAGCCACAGCAGCACAGGATCCAAGCTGCTTCTGCGAACGACACTACAGCTTAAGGCAATGCCAGATCCTTAACCCACTGAGCGAGGCCAGGGATGGAACCTGCATCCTCACAGAGACACCATCGGATCCTTAACCCCTGAGCCACATCGGGAACTCTTTCACTTGGCTTTCTTCCCATAACATATATGTTAGAGATTGTCCTCTCCCAGCACATACGTTCATTAATCATTTGGATATACATTTGAGTAGGAGGTGCTGACTGGTCCAGGGGAATATAGAAGTAGAAGAGCAAGACAAGATCTCAGTCCTCCTTCCCATTCTAGTGACTAATACCAGAAGATGTACATGTAAATGGTAAATATGTAATATAATGTCTGAGAGTGATAAGGGCTGTGATAGAAAAGAAAACAGTATAAGGTTAGAAGTGACTGGGGGCTCTTTTAGATAAGATGGCCGGGGAAGGCCAGCCTAGGGAGATGACGTGAAAGAGAGGTGTGACCCAGGCCAAGGGTGGGGGCATGAGCTTGCCAGGTGGAGGGAACAACACAAGGACCTCAGGATGGGGATGATGGGGATGTGCCTGGCATGTTGGAGGAGCAGGAGGGGGCCGCTGTGGAGGGGGCTGATGAGAAGAGGGTATGAGGGCAGGGGAAGTCGCAGAGGTAGACAGGGGACACAGTCCACAAGGCCCTAAGTGATACATGAACCCAGTGAATGGTTTGGGCAGGAGATTATGGCTGCTATGTTTCCTTCCACCTGCTACGTGGTGAACAGACTCTCAGGTGCAGGAATGGAATTGATGGAGACCAGGTCAGGGCTAGGGTGATAACAGTGTTTTATATTTTATATATATATATATGTTTTTATATATTATATATATATATAATTTTTTTTTCTTTCAGGGCCACACCTGTGACATATGGAAGTTGCTGGTGTTGAATCATAGCTGCACCTGCACAGCCACAACAATTTGGGATCTGAGACGTACCTGTGACCTGTGTTACAGCTTGTGGCAACATTGGATCCTTAACCCACTGAGGGAAGACAGGGATTGAACCCACATCCTCACGGACACTATATCAGGGTTCTTAACCTGCTGAGCCACAGTAGGAACTCCTTGGTTTATATTTTGTGAGTAGAAACTACAGAATATGGGGTGTGAGAGAAAACAATCAAAGTGACCTGAGTGAATGGGTGAATGTTCCCCAGTTACTGAAGTGGGGGCCATGGGGTGGGAAGGGTCAGCAGGGTGAGGATTGCCACATTCTGGCTTAGGTGTGTTATCCTCAGGATGGCTGTTTCATGTCCCTGTAGGATGTATGAGTCTGGAGGGCCTGGCTTGGGTTAGAGCTGGAGATGGAAATTTGAGTGTCATCAGATATTTTAAACTCTGGGCCCAGATGGCCACCAGGGATGGAATGCAGAGAGAAGATAGAGAAAACTGGGACTGATTCCTGGGTTGCTCTAACATTTACAGCTTGGAAGAGGGAGGGCCGACAACAGAGACAGAGGTGGGAGAACCAGGGAGGAAGGAGAAAAACCTAAGAATGTAGCCTCCAGGAAGCCCAGTGTAGAAAGCACTGGATAACCCACCTCCCCTGAAATCTTTTTTTAAAAATTTTATTGAAATATACTTGATTTTACAATGTTGTGTTAATTTCTGCTGTACAGCAAAATGATTCTGTGATACATACATACATGCATTGTTTTTCATATTCTTTTCCATTATGGTTTTCACAAGATATTGAATATAGTTTGCTGTGCTACGTAGACGAACTTTGTTGTCGATCCATTCTATATGGAAATGTTTGCCTCTGCTAAACCAAAACTCCTAGTCCATCCCTCCCCCAATTCCGCCCCCCCCCCCCGACCTTGGCAACCAAGTCTATTCTCTGTATCTGTGAGCCTGTTTTGTAGATAGGCTCATTTGTGTTGTATTTTAGATTCTGTGTATAAATGACATCACATGGTATTTGTCTTCCTCTGTCTGAGTTACTCCACTTGGCCCAATTCTTTTTTTTTTGTCTTTTTAGGGCCAAACCCATGGCATGTGGAGGTTCCTAGGCTAGGGGTTGAATCGGAGCTGTAGCTGCTGGCCTAAGTCACAGCTGCAACAACTCCAGATCCAAGCCGCATCTATGATCTACACCACAGCTCATGGCAATGCCGGATCCTTAACCCACTGAGCGAGGCCAGGGATTGAACCTACATCCTCATGGATACTAGTCAGATTCAATTCCACTTATCCATTACCAGAATTCCTGGCCCAATTCTTTTTCATGTCTGCTTTGCATTCCGTTGGATGGCTGTGCCGCTGTAGCTTTTTGTTTAACTAGTCCTCCATCCTTTGGTGTTTGGATTGTTACTAGTCTTGCTGGTACATGGTTGACTTTTTCAGTAGTTCTGGGTAAGGCACTCACAGGGAACTGTGTAAAGACCCCTGTTTTCCCCTTGTAGTCCAATGAGTAGGCCCGGCTTGCTGAGAGCACCATTAACACATATATAAATAAATACTGAAGGAGTCAGAAGTTAAGAACAGGAAAGCCCTTTAGAAACCACAATTCCCAGCCACTCCTATGAGCAAGAAAGCAAACTTGTCTAAAGTCATCTGGCACCTTGGCCACAGCCAGTGGTAGAAGACAATCCCTTGACTTCAAGCCCACTCTTGGCAGAATTCCATGTGGCACACCAAGGCATTTCCAATGATCGGCTCTCTCAGAATTGTTGAGCTGCGGGATGTGGATGTATCTTGATTGAAGGGAGTGAGGTGTAGATGAATGAACAAAGATTTGGGGCCAAATGGGATTCCTGGAGTAAATCCTGACTCCAGTTCTTACTAGATGTGCAGCAATGTACTTGACTCTGAAGCTGTTTGTTGTAGCCTGGTGATGATGTTACCTATCACCATGCGATGCTGGAAACTCCTGCCCCAGCCCTGCGGGTAGCAGACTGTAAATGTGAACTCCCTCACCCCCACCCCAGTTCTTTCTCTTCCTCCTAATGCATTTGTTTCCATAGAGAAATTGGAGACTTCCTCATAAATCCTGAAGGAAGCAAAAACCTCAGAAATGGAGCCAAAGGCAGTGCTCTGTGCGTATGTGTGTGCTTTAAAGCTTTGTCTTGTTCTGCAAATAACATCCCAACACAAATGCCTCTAAGCAAACCATGAATATATTAGAATTATCACTTTCAAAATGTGTGGGGATAAGCATAAAGAGATTAAGGAAAACAGAAATCCCTTGATAATCCTCATTTTAAAACATTTCCCCACTCCCGCCCCGGAATTCCCACTGTGGCTCAGTGGTTAACGAAACCAACTAGCATACATGAGGACTTGGGTTTGATCTCTTGCCTTGGTCAGTGAGTTAAGGACCGGGTGTTGCCATGAGCTGTGGTGTAGGTCACAGACAAGGCTCAGATTCCAAGTAGCTGTGGCTGTGGCTGGCAGATACATCTCTGATTTGACCCCTGGCCTGGGAACCTCTGAATGCCATGCGTGCAGCCCTAAAAGACCAAAAAAAGGACAAATAAATAAATAAATAAATAACCCCCCCCATTTTTCTAAGTAGAACACCTTTCCCCCCTTGACTATTATGCTTTTTGTCAAAACATGAAAAATATGGAAAGGATAAGGAAGAAAAGAGAATTCCATAACCACTGTTAACAGTTTGGCACATTTCCAGTGGTTTTTCTGTGTAGATACTGACATGTGCTCCCCAGCTCTTCCTTTACGAGAGGCCTGGCTTCCAGCTGTGACCTCCTTTGGGACTGGCCTCAGCATTTGTGCCAATGTCCCTGTGTTCCAGAGGTGGCCCCAAATGTGGCTATGTAAGGTTGTGCCACAACAGCCTGACCATTTCTCAATTTCCCTCCTAATGTTGTTCACTTTTTATTTGGCTTTGTATGATGCACAATTAATTTTTTTCTTTTGCCATCTTTTCCGGGGTTTCTTTATGCCTGAAGGATCTTTCTTCATCCAGAGATCAGGCAAATGCATTTTCTCCTTTTAGAAGTTTTACTTTTTATGTTTAATTCTTTAATCTATCTGAGAGCTTATTTTATGATGTCAAGTAAGGGTCCAGATGGTATTGTTCCCAAGTAGTTTTCTGAGTGCCATTTATTGCTTGACAAAGGCAAATTACTTAACTTCTTTTAACCTCCATTTCCTTATTAAGAGAGGATAATGTAGAGAGTTCCCATTGTGGCTCAGTGGGTTAAGGACCTGATGTTTTCTCTGTGAGTATGTGGGTTTGATCCCTGGCCTCACTTAGTTGATTAAGAATCTGGCATTGGAGTTCGTCATGGCGCAGTGGTTAACGAATCCGACTAGGAACCATGAGGTTGTGGGTTTGGTCCCTGCCCTTGCTCAGTGGGTTAAGGATCTGGCGTTACTGTGAGCTGTGGTGTAGGTTGCAGACGCGGCTCGGATCCCGCCTTGCTGTGGCTCTGGCGTAGGCCGGTGGCTACAGCTCCGATTGGACCCCTAGCCTGGGAACCTCCATATGCCGTGGGAGCAGCCCAGGAAATAGCAAAAAGACAAAAAAAAAAAAAAGAGAATCTGGCATTGCCCCAAGCCGTAGCTTAGTCTACAGCCTCAGTTCCGATTTGATCCCTGCACAGGGAACTTGCATATACCACAGGTGTGACTGCAAAAAAAAAAAAAAAAAATTTTTTTTAAAAAGTAAATCCTTGAGTTCCCGTCCTGGCTCAGTGGAAACAAATTTGGCTATTATCCATGAGGATGCAGGTTTGATCCCTGGCCTTGCTCAGTGGGTTAAGAACCCAGGGTTGCCATGAGCTGTGGCGTAGGCCAGCAGCTGCAGCTCAGATTCAACCCCTAGCCTGGGAACCTCCATATGCCACAAGTGTGGCCCTAAAAACAGACCAAAAAAAAAAAAAGTAAATCCTACCTCAAAGGGTTAAAAAACTGTGATCATGGATATGAAAGCTTTCTATAAATGCTATAAAAATATGGTTTTCCCAGTTGTTATCCTGCAAGAAAATAACATGGGAATGAATGCTTGTTTGGTGTAGTCTTGTTCCAGTTCACTTAGAAAAGAACTCCACACAGGGAGCTAACGTCATGGCTCAGTGTCTAACAAACCCAATTAATATACGTAAGGATTAAGGTTCCATCCCTGGCCTTGCTCAGTGGGTTAAGGATCCAGCGTTGCCATGAGCTGTGGTGTAGGTTGCAGATGAGGCTTGGATCCTGAGTTGCTGTGGCTGCAGCGTAGGCTGGCAGCTGCAGCTCTGATTTGACCCTTAGCTTGGGAACCTCCATATGCCATGGGTGCCGGTCTTAAAAAAAAAAAAAAAGAAAACAACCCTACGCAGGGTTGGGATCCCTAGATCCCAACAAACCCAGGACCACAGAAAAGTTTAGATTTCAGAGAGACAGCAGTGAGTGACGGCTTGAAGCAAGGTCAGGTTCCCTGCTCAGGAATTGAACCTGAGCATCCTGGGTGAAAATTGGAGTCCTAGCCGTTAGACCAGCTAGAGGCTAAAAGCAAAATTGCCCTGCTTCTTGCCCCCGTTTACAGTAGGAATGTTTCAAGCAGGCAAAGGCTGTGAAAACAGGTACAAAATTTTTTGTTAGAGACACAGTGTAACACGTGAGAGAGCACACAGGGAAGCAGTTTTTTTTTAAATTTTTTTCTTTTTTTTGGTCTTTTCTGGGGCTGCACCTGCAGCATATGGAGGTTCACAGCACATGGAGGTTCCCAGGCTAGGGGTCCAATCAGAACTTCAGCTGCCGGCCTAGCCACAGCCACAGCAACTCCGGATCTGAGCTGTTTATGCAAACTACACCATAGCTCATGGCGACGCTGGATCCTTAACCCACTGAGCGAGGCCAGGGATTGAACCCGAAACCTCATGGTTCCTAGTTGGATTCACTTCCGCTGCACTAGGATGGAAACTCCAGGGAAGCAGTTTAGAAGTGAAGCCTCACACTCAGGAGTGTGGACACCCCTGCTAGTGGGAAGTGTGCCAAAGGGGTGATTTAAGTCACTTATATAAGGGCAAGTGATTTAAGTCACTTATATAAGGGTCTTTGTTTCCCTTTGGCCAATTACTTTATTTCTCGCACCTGATTGAACTCGGAGCCCTCCCCAATATGCGCACCCATCTTTTAGCCAAGATGGATTCCAGGGCAAGGGCCTCTGGGAAGGTTACCAGGACGTATCATGGCCTGGTGCCCCCTCCCTTTCTGACCCTGAGGGGTCTTTCTGTGCATGTGGAGTTGGGGTTTCCCGGACCCCAAGGATGGGAAATATGTGACCTCTTGATCTTAGCCCCTTTCTGCCCCACCTATTACCATTGTTTAAAGTGTTCACAGAAGGCAAAGTCCAGTTATTTTACCTCGTTCCTGTTGTTAACTTCTATCTTGAAATATAAACAGGTGGCTGGTTGTAAATGTCCCATCTATCTCCCTGCCTCTGTTTCATGATATCACAGAATTCAAATACAGACTATATAGTAAGTCCAGTTCCAGGGCACATGTGTTTATTGATAAGGAGCGAAGGGAAATGCAGAGCCTGGGTTGGGGTTGGGGTGGTGATCAGCCAGGGAAAGCGGCCAACGCTTTGCACGAGTAGACAGTATCTGATGAGGGGAGGCACTTGGTTGTTATTCTCTGAAGTCCTAAAAGACCACAGAAAGGGTGGGATTTCAGGAATTCCTTAAGTGATAGGAGACACATGGCTTGGCATGGTGAGAGGAAGGGTTTTCCAGGCATGCTGGGCTGTCTTGGAACTGGCTCAGAGGCTGGTGGAAGTCAGGCTCAGAGGGGTGAGTTGGATGGTACTATCTTGGCGTGGACATGATTTCAAGTCTTCATTGAGACAAGGAGAGAGATGTCTTATTTCTCATCAGAGGGAGATGCAAAAGAAGTTTTCTGGCAGATCGAGCCAATGCTTAACCACTGAGGAGAGACCAGCTGTAGAAGGCTCTCAGAATGTAACCATTTTGCCTCCAAACCAAATTATTTCCTGATTTGTTTTCTTCCTTCCTTCTCTTTTTAAACCTACCAGTGTGATTAAAATGGGCTTAATAAGGAAAGGCTACAGAAGGTCTGGAGTTTGATGGAGTCCCTAAAAGAATACTGTTCTTAAGAAATGGTCAAGCTGGGAGTTCCCATTGTGGCTCAGTGGAAATGAATCCGACTAGTAATCATGAAGGTTTGGGTTTGATCCCTGGCCTCGCTCAGTGGGTTAAGGATCAGGCATTGCTGTGAGCTGTGGTGTAGATTGCAGATGTGGCTTGGATCCGTTGTTGCTGTGGCTGTGGTGTAGGCCTGCAGCTATAGCTATGATTGGACCCCTAGCCTGGGAGCCTTCATATGCCGCAGGTGCAGCCCTAAAAAGAAAAAAAAAAGGCAAAAAGAAATGGTGGAGGAGTTCCCATTGTGTCTCAGTGGGTTAAGAACCTGATGTAGTCTCTGTGAGGATGTGGGTTGAATCCCTGGCCTCGCTCAGTGGGTAAAAGATCCAGTGTTGCCACCAGTTGCAGCCTAAATTGCAGATGTGGCTTGGATCCCATGTTGCTGTTGCTGTGGCTGTGTGTAGGCCAGCAGCTGCAGCTCCGATTTGACCCCTAGCCTGGGAACTTCCATATGCCGCAGGTGTGGCCATTTAAAAAAAAAAAAAAAAAGTGGCACCTAGAGAATATAGAAGAAGAAAAATGAGATGAAAATAAGTTCTCTGAAATTAGGAATTCTACCTCCCTGACTTCTCAGTGATTTAGAGAATTGAATACAGAGAGTAGGGCATAGTGGGTGGACTATTTACACTGGTTGATTGAATTGGGTAAAGTACAGACTAGAGAAATAGCCTTTGGTGAACCAAGAGTTAACCTGGTGCTCTTGAAGAGTAATTGGTGGTGGTAATACTATGAATTCCCTGCTAAGTGCACATTTCCTGTTCAGGACAGGAATTTGATGGGGCCTCTTAAAAGGAGGTGACTTGGATAGTTCTTTTTATTGGGGAAAAAAATGAAGATAATTTGGTCTGGCTTTGGAACCCAGTTTTTCATTGTTCTTCATCACATGTCCTTTCTCCTAGCCAGGCAAGTCTATTCATTATTCTCTAAATCTAAATAGACATTGCAGATCCTGCCTCTGTGCCTGTGTTTATGCCATTCCTTCAAGACCCAGCTTTTGTAAAGCTGGCTGGAAAACCCTTCCCTCCTTTTCCTGTAATCTCTTTCTCTGAATTTCTCCCCTAGTTATTGTTGTCTATGTAACTTATTTGGCACTCCTATATTCTAATGCAAAGTTAATTAGTGTTGTATTATACATCTATTTATATCTCCAAGTAGATAATATATTTCTTGTTGCCTGAGACCTGGTTTTATGTTTCCTTATTATCTTCCTCCAACCCTCTACCAGAGGATCAGTACAAATCTGGACCCATACCAAGTACCCAAAGGTTACTTGATAATTTGATGTTTTCGGAAGATTCCATGAAGCTCATTTCCAGGTAAATTGTGGCATCTTATTTTCTTTGTGATGCTAATAAGGCAGGAACAAAGCAGCTGCTGGATTTAGGCTTAGCACTTTGAGAGTACTTTCAAGAGGAACAAAATAGTTGTTGTAAGGAGGGTAGATAGATAAACAGCTGGTCAGTGTTCTTCCTCTAGAATTTCACTGCCAAAACTAGCTCCCTGAATGCAAAGTCAACTGGGGCATGACCTTGTCTCCTTTGCACAGGCTAAGTGTGGGAGACAATAAGGATATAGATGACAATAAGATAGTGTGGTAAGTACTATAACCAA
The DNA here is from genome assembly GCF_016906955.1 of Phacochoerus africanus. Lineage (NCBI taxonomy): Eukaryota > Metazoa > Chordata > Mammalia > Artiodactyla > Suidae > Phacochoerus > Phacochoerus africanus. The sequence goes on from NC_062549.1 coordinate 85,480,226, forward strand.
ACAGGACCCTATGGGGACTTCCTGGGGCAGGCACTTCCCCCTTATCCTCTGCCTTGGCTCCTCTCTGAAGTACCTGGGTAATGGTATCTGATGTTAATTTCCTGAGTTGTTTTACAAATGTGAAAATCCCCCCTCCTTCTCCACCAAAAGGAAGATGTTAACAACTTGATGACCATGGTACATAGCTGCCAGACCTCCTAGACTGATACTGTTAACCCCAGTAACATCACCATCAGCCAATCAGAACTGTGCATGAGCTGATCATTTACCTTGTGACCCCCTCCACCACCTGGCTTTGGAAAATGCTTTGCAATTCTCATTCAAGGAGTTTGGAATGTTTGGCGGGGGGAGGCACAAGCTACCTGTCTCCTTGCATGGCCCTGCAATAAATTCTTTCTCTGTTCCAAACTCCTGATTTTTTGGTTTGTTTGGTCTCACTGTGCATCAGGCACACGAATTTGCATTAACAATCATATGACGGCAGCATGTAGAGGGGACATGGGAGCCCAGAGAAAGGGTGTTGAAATGAGGCTGGGTTAGGTGCTTAGGGAAGTCTTCCTGGAGGAGGCAGTGTTTGACTTGAATTTAGACATCGAAGAGGGGGAGGAAAAGATTTTATTGACCATCACAGCCCAAGTCAAGGAAGGGTGTTTGGGGAAATTTAAAAGAGAAGTTCTCTAAGATAAAGTTATTTTTACAAAGAAGCGTTGGGAAATCAAGGGATTTAATTACAACTGCCTCACGAGCAGGATTTGAAAAGGAGTGGGAGGCTCATGGAAACCTTAATTGCTGAGAAAAGTTAAGAGGAGAAATATGACAGAAGTAATGGGTCTATATGTATGTCATGTCTGACTTGTCATTTTTCTAGACAGGCACTCTGCCTCTTGTCTTCTCAGAGAAAAAAGATCCTTCTTGGTAACGTGGAGACACCATTTAGGATGCAGAAAGGGGACCTAGAAATATTCTCTATTCCTTTTAGGGAAGAAAAGGTCCATCTCGGGTAACCTGATTGTTAAGAAGAATAATAAGAATTTGTTCGGTGATAATGTGTGAGGTGCCTGAAAGAGGCCTGAATCAGGCTGAATAATTTCTTTCTTCCTTTAGAAAATAAAAAACAGCTTGCTTTGTTTCTCTTCCAATTTATTCTTGTGGCTTTCCATTCCTTCTGGAAATCTAAGAGGATGCTTATTTCCATTCCCTTTGGAAATCTAGACCAGCCCTTCTATATTCAGAGAGAGTGTTCTTGTGTGCATTAGGTTGGGTGTTTAAGGCTAATGCAATATGCAGGAAATGTGATAAACAGTGCAGCATTTAGCAGCTTTTAGTTTGTAAAGTGGCTGGATGTTGAAGGCATCTGAAAAAATTTGTCACAGCATGATCAGAGCACAAGATGCCAAGGCAGAGAAATGGTGAATTGAGAAGTATGGAACTGGACCCAATCTCCTGGCTTGTCCACACAGGGATGACTAGAGAGAGGTCAGGGTTTAAGGATGAAGTTTCTGTAACTGATAGAGCATAAAGATACCCAGAGGGAATAAATCTATTGGTGTACACAAAAAAGAATCAATGTGACTGCGAAAAGAAGAGACTCCATATGTAGGTAGAGGAGCCATTAGACCATTTCCAAGATTCTGTCCAACTCAAACTTTGATCCCATGACTCTCTGCATCAGGCTCAGTAAGATTTTTTTCACAGGGTCTAATATCTCAAGGGCCAAGGGAGTCCTTGGGGGTATATATATATGTGTGTGTGTGTGTATATATATATATATATATGAATATGTATATGTGTGTGTGTGTGTATATATATTTCCCCCTGAGCTTTAATTATTTTCATTTGTAAGTACTTGACAGTTTGTGGGAACCTAGTTTTATAGACTCTATTGGTTATCTCTTGCACAATGATGCTGCATTAAAAAAAAAACTATGAAATCTCAGTGGCATAAAACAATAAGTGTTAACTTCTCATGTATCTGGAGGTTTGCTAGGTGGCTCTGCTGATCCTAGGCAAGGCTTGGCTTGGCTAGGCTCATATACCTGGAGGTCAGCTGACGGTCAGTTGGTCTAAAATGGACTCAACTGAGATGACTTGAATAACTCAGCTCTGATCTCCTGTCTTCCTTCAAGCTAACCCAGATGTGTTCTCATGGTTTTGGGAGGTGCTAGAAAGGGTATAAGAGAGCAAGCAGAAACCTGTAAGTCCTCCTATACTGGCCAAAGGAAGTCACCCTTCTGAACTCAGTGTCAGAATGTGGGGAAATGTACTTCACTCCTTTTGTTGGAGGAATTATAATGTTATCTGGCAAAGGGTTTAAATACAAGAAAGGGAAAAGCATTGGTGAGGTTACAGCAATCTATACCGCACAGATACTGCTTTACTTAATTCTTTTTTTTTTTTTTTGTCTTTTTGCCTTTTCTAGGGCCACTCCCACGGCATATAGAGGTTCCCAGGCTAGGGGTCCAATCGGAGCTATAGCTGCTGGCCTACACCAGAAACACAGCAGTGCTGGATCTGAGCTGCATCTGCAACTACGCCACAGCTCATAGCAACGCTGGATCCTTAACCCACTGAGCAAGGCCAGGGATCGAACCTGCAACCTCATGGTTCCTAATTGGATTCATTAACCACTGAGCCATGACTGGAACTCCTGCTTTACTTAATTCTGACAATGTAATCCTTCCCTTTTCAAGATTGGTACTATGTGGTGTTCCCATCGTGATCCCCCGTTGCTGTGGCTCTGGCGTTGGCTGGTGGCTACAGCTCCGATTAGCCCCCTAGCCTGGGAACCTCCATATGCCGTGGGAGCGGCCCTAGAAAAGGCAAAAAGACAAAAAAAATATTTAAAAAGTTTAAAAAAATAAAATTATTAAAAAGAAAAAAGATTGGTACTATGGTCCCTCCTTTTATGGCATAAAAAATGGACACCAAAAAGGTAAGAAAAATTTTTCTGAGGTCACGTGGCTGGTCAATAACAACACTGAAGCTGAAATCTTTGTCATTATATTACAAATGCCAGGCACTTTCCATTTGTACTATACCATGTTGAATTAAGAGCGTGAATCCCAGGAGTTTTGTCAGGGGTTCCCTAGAAGTAGATTGGTAAAGGAATACATGTGGCCCTCAGTGTTGTCTGAGTTGGGGAATTCACAAATTTGTACTTATTTATTGTTATAGTCTTATTTCTGAAATTTCCAGCAGTTGTATAAAATCTAGTATTTTCACCTAATCACATGTCAATCCAAGGAATTCACTAGCTATCTAAAAATTTGTTTACTTGTAACTAGGTAGTTACTGCCTGTATTTGGGTAGGCTAAATGCTGTAACTCAGTACACCTAAATCTTAGTGATGTAGAAGAACAACCACTACAATTAACAAAGTTTACTTCTTGCTCATATTGGCCAGAGCTCAGGCACATGGTCCCACCTAATGGCAAGGGAAGCTAGGAAATATAGTTTAATTCTGCCAAGAAAAGAGAATAAGCACTTAGCAAGACCCAAAGGAATGGGGCCATGTCATAGGTAAGTTTTGAAGGAGACTAGGAGGTATGTATTAGGTGAGAGAAGGTACAGGACAAAGGAAGATGAAAGAGAAGAGCTTGAGACTCTATCCAAAGAAACTGTAGACCCTTGGGTGTAAGGCATAGGCATAATATACTCTCTATAGGCAGGATGATCCTTATAAATTATGAATTTAAGAATTTAAATCTGTGAGTTCTCATTGTGGCTCTGTGTGTTAAAAACCCGACATAGCATCTGTGAGGATGCAGGTTCAATCCCTGGCCTTGCTCAGTGGGTTAAGTATCTGGCATTGCCGCAAGCTATGGCATAGGTCACAGATGCAGTTCGGATCCAGCATTGCTATGGCCATGGAATAGGCTGGCCGCTACAGCTCTGATTCAACCCCTAGCCTGGGAACTTCATATGCCACAGGTGTGGCCCTAAAAAGAAAGAAAAAAAGAAAAAAGAAAGAATTGAAATCTGATTACATCACTTCTTTTCTTAAAATCCTTCAATATTTACCCAAAGAAAAATTGCTTAATATGGGTTACACAGTCTTCCAAGATGTATCCCCTTGCCTGTTTGTCCAATCTTATCCACTGTACCTTCCCATTCACTCTTCTTAGCTATAACAGTCTTATTTGCCCAAAATGTAAGGATCTCACCTCTTGCTATTAATCATGGTTTTTAGGATTTTAGTATTTTCACAAGATTGTGCAACGATCACTGCTATCTTATTCCACATTTTATTTTCATCACCCTCTTAAGAAACCCCATAGCTACTAGCAGTCACTTCCCATTTCCCCTTCCCTCCAGCCCCTGGCAACCACTAATTTATTTCCTGTCTCTATGGATTTGTCTACTCGGGGCATTTCATGTAAATGCAATCATACAATATGTGGCCCTTTGTGTCTGCCTTCTTTCACTTAGTACAGCCAGAGATCTTAACCACTATGTCAGAAAATTAGAAATGGGCTTTTATCTGCTTAGACAAAAAGGACTAACACCTGTCAGCTTGGTAGTGCAGGAGGAGAGAGGATAACCATGAAAGCAAAGACAAGAAGTCCATTCAATTTAATGATGACTTATTGAAGACCGCGGGGTGCACCGGGCCACACTCTGTCCCTTGAGGAGAGGTTTCCCGCGGGGAGCAGAGTCTCTGGACTGCAGCTTGGAGTACAGAGTTGGAGAGCCCCTGCTCACGGCTCTCATCTCCATCCTATTCCCACCCCGGGTCGGCCACGTTCCAGTCTTCCCGAGGGAGAAAGCAGGACGCCGAGGCAGCGGGAGAAGCTGGCGAGCTGCGGAAGGGCTGGGAGGAGGCGAAAGTTCTTACAGAGCGTCTTACCAGCGGTGACAGCTCCGGACTCTGCGCACGCGCAGAGGCTCTAGAGCGCCCAGCGCAGGCGAGCCGGGTCGACGGCTGCACGACCAGCAGCCAGAGGGGGCGCTACTGCGCCTGGAAGGTTGGAGAACAGAGCTGTGGACTGAAATCAAGAGGGGCTTCCGCGCAAGCTCAGATTCCCGGGACCTCAAGACCGGGTGGAGGAGCTGAAGGAGTACTTCTCTTAAGGGAAGCTTGGGCCGGAGTCCTCGCGCTGAGTCTTCTGTCCCTGGTTATGTTGGACCGGCGATGGTAGGTCATGACCAAACTTCAGGCATGTGCCTTGAAGCCATGGCTTCTTTCTCTTCAAAGATGATGTTTTGGTTAAGAGGCTGCCCTTTATAAGGCATTGCAAAGTTCGTGGATTTGGTTGGTTACTAAAAGATGAAGTAAAATGAGTTTAGAAAAGCACAACAAACTTATGGAGACCTCCTGTGAGCAAAGCATGGGGTTGGATACCGTGTTAGTATTGATGTATGTCAGAATTATCCCAAGAATGAGAGAAAAATTTCTGGGTTTCACGCCCGAGAAATTCTGATTCTGGGATCTGAACAGGGCCTGGCGTCCTATGTTTCTCATAGGCATCCTCAGGTGAGGATGATGTAACTGGCAGGCACAGCTGGAGGATGATCCGTCTCAACTATTAATGTACCTATGAATCACCTGAGGATCTTGTGAAAATTCAGAAGCTAATTCATCCAGCAGGTCTGGGATGGGGCCAGAAAGTCTGCGTTTCTAATAACCTCCCAGGTGGTGCTGACTTGCTCTTCTGGGGACCCCATTTTGCCTGATAAGGCTGTAGAGGGTATAAGGTCAAGGATAAAAGCCCTGGTTTCTGAGTAAGGAGCTTATGGTGGAGGGCAGAGAGACCAGCCTACAGCTGACTCAAAGTCAAGGGGAAGTGGGCTGTCCCAGTAAAGACCCAAGTATGCAATGGGTAAAGAAGGAACCCTCCCCTCCTGTGCTTCAGTGCATGTCCATGATGAGACATCCAGATAGGATAGTGTGTGCAGTATCTGATAAACTGTTCAGCAATATAGGAAAGTATATTACATATCTGACACATAGTTCCGTCTTACATGGTTAATATCTTCAGAAAAAAATATTGATGCTAAAGAGGGAAGCCCCAATTTTCCAGAAAATTCACTGATGTGGAAAACTTCATTTCCTGACAATGCTGGGTAAATCTGTGTTTTGTAGGGGGCCCCATATGTTGTTGGTGCTCATGAATTGTTCAGTTTTATTATCCTCATTAACAGGGATAATGCTTGCTTTTTAACAATCATGATCACCATCTGGAGCCTGGAAAACCATAGTTGGAGCTCAGGTAGAAAGAGGAGACAGTTCTGACTGGGTCCCAGCCCAATTATTTCCCCTCTGCCCCAGCTCTGTTTGTGTCCCATTGCTTGGCTGCCAGGCACACAAGAACCAAACAGACAGACGTGATGTTAGTTCTGGTTTGAGAGAAAATAGAAACCGAGCAAAACAGGACAAAATTCAGAGGGTGCAGGGAACGTTGTTTCTGACTTCACTGTTTAACCTCGTTCTAATCTGAACAGATACAAAGCAGCCTTCCACATGTGTTCCCCGCATAGCCCTGGTGACTCCTAACTTTGTTGTTGGCGTTGTGACAGGCGACCGATGTGTCACTGCTCTCCCAGCTCTTGGGGTGAAATGGGTTTGAGCCCCTGAGTGTCTTGTCTTTGTGCTTCTCAGAGAAGGATTGCCTTGTTAGGAGAAGGTGGATAGACTTCCAAATACCTGGTAACCGTAGCAACCACACACGCCTAGTCTAGTGGGTTTTTTAAGGCCCCTCTCCAGACCTTTCACAGGCTGATCTTTTCAAGCTCTCCCAGCCTGGAACAAAGCAGCATTCTGAGATCATCTCAGCCTAACATGTAGGGGTAGTTCAGGAGTACTGACCTGCCTGCTTTTTCCTGGTACCTAAGCAATCAGAACCTCATGGGGTAGGAGGAAGAGCTGGAAGAATTGGGAAAGTGCTGAGGGCAACGTAAGCAAAAGGTCACTAAAGAAATAGAAGACCTGCTTTAATCACTAAAATCAGGAGACGATCAAATGCTCAGGTTCAATAATCACTCAACCCACTGCAAGGAATTATGCGAAAGAGTTTGCTGCAAGGATGACAGGTAGGCAGTTTAGTCTGAGATAGTTTTCTAGAGAAGGCAAGTTTCCAGCAGGATTTCAAGGGTGGAAAGGGGCAGAGCTTGGAGGTGGTGAAAAAGGAGATGTTAGTAGTTCCTTCAGGAAGGTTATCTGTTTTTTCAAGGGCACGGATGAGGGCTGAGTACTGTGAGGCAGAGCGAGTGGAACAGGGAACTGGGGACTAGCTGGCTGAAGTTTGTAGCCCTAATCCATCATCAGAAACTCAGGCAATTCCAGAGTAGGCAGACAACAAAACAGGAACTAGGCTTCCCCAGGTTCTGTCCTCCCTGAACTTTCCAGCCTTTCTTCCTGCACCCCCACCCCTACCTTTTGCCCTCCATGGCAGTCTTTTCCTTGCATGTAACTTCTAAAACCCCAGTGCCTTTCCACCCACTGGTGTGAGATTGAAAAGAGGTTGAGACCAGATGTCGATTTGCATTGATGCTTAAGATGCTATTGGGGGTCGGCCAAACCAACTCTTTGTGGTTTCTTGACCATTTCTCTGCTGTTATGTAAACATAGTGTTTACCCTAAAGAAGTGGGCGGATATGCATTCTCGCTGACCTTCACTTCACCTCCCCCTGTCCTGCAAATGAGAGTTTAGCATTGGAGATGGAGCAAACTGTTATGCCTTAAGTACAAGGAGTGTTTGACCACAGAGGAGGTAAATAGTGATGTTTCCAGTCAAAGTTAGTATAAAATGGAGAGGGTTGAAATAGGCTGTCTGATTTGTACCATTTGTTCTTTGGAGGATGCACATGTCGTGTTAGACCTGCCTCATGTTGCATTTGGTCCTCATTGGGTGAGATCGTAATCCTGTCCTCTCCAGGTGGAAGGGGACTGTGCTACTTTCTCATGGATCCTACCTAACTGTCCTATAAGATATTGGATGACCTTTAACATGTCACTCAGCGTCTCTCAGCCCTAGTTTCCTCAGCTCTAAAAATGAGAGACGTGGGGGTGGAGGGAATTAGACTAGATGATAATTAACATCCCTTCTAGTTCTAACCTTCTGTGACTTTCCTGGGTGCTGGGCAAGGATCAAGTTCTAGTCATAGAAATGCTATGAGCTGTTTCAATCACAGACACTGGCTCCATCCTCTGTGGCTCTCGGTGAAAAGCAATATAAATTTTTGGTAGAAACCATGGGCACATGTCCCTATGATGAGCAAGGCTCCAGAGTACTCAAGACTTAGCATGAGAGATAGTGAAGGAGTTTGCTGAGAGCAAGGATAATTTATATAGTTTAAGTGTAGCTATATTAGTGGAAAATCGAAAATAACTGTCATAAAGCAGTAGATCTCCAGTGCTGCTGGATTGCTACATCAACATTACTTGGGAGCCTATTAGAAATGCAAACAATTTTCTTTAGCATTTATGTTAATTTTTTTTTTTTTTTTTTTTAGGGCCATGTGCACGGCATATGGAGGTTCCAGGCTAGGGGTCCAAGTGGAGCTACAGCTGCTGGCCTATGTCAGAGCCACAGCAATGCCAGATCTGAGCTGCATCTGTGACCTACACCACAGCTCACAGCAATGCTAGATCCTTAACACACTGAGCAAGGCCAGGAATCGAACCCACAACCTCAAGGTTCCTAGTCAGATTTGTTTCCTCTTCGCCACGAAGGGAACTCTTCTGTTTAAATTTTTTTTTTTTAAAAATTGAGGTGCAGTTGATTTACAATGTTGTGTTAGTTTGTGGTTATAGCAAAGTGATTCACTTATACATATATATACATTCTTTTCCATTATAGCTTATTACAAGATATTGAATATAGTCCCCTGTGCTATACAGTAGCACCTTGTTATTTATCTATTTTGTGTATAATAGTTTGTATCTGCTAATCCCAAACTCCTAATTTATCTCTCCCCCACCCCTTTCCTTTTGGTAACCATACGTTTTCTATGTTTATGAATCTATTTCTGTTTTGTAAATAAGTTTACTTGTATCATATTTTGGATTCCACATGTAAGTGATATCATATGATATTTGTCTTTCTCTCTGATTTACTTAGTATGATGATCACTGGATCCATTCATCTTGCCTCAAATGATATTATTTCATTCTTTTTTATGGCTGGATAATATTCCATTGTATTTATATACCACATCTTTATCCATTCACCTGTTGATGGACCTTTAGGTTGCTTCCATGTCTTGGCTATTATAAGTAGTGCCGCTATGAACATTGAGGTGCAAATTTTTTTTGAATTGGAGTTTTGTCCAGATATATGCCCAGGAATGGGGTTGCTGAATCATATGGCAATTCTAATTTTGGTTTTTTGAGGAACCCTTATACTGTTTTCCATAGTGGCTGCACCCATTTACATTCCTTCCAACACCCTTTTCCCTTTTCTCCACACCCTTTCCAGTGTTTGTTATTTGTAGACTTTTAAATGATGGCCATTCTGACCAGTGTGAGGTGACACTTTACTATAGTTTTGCTTTGTATTCTCTAATAATTAGCAATATTGAGCATCTTTCCATGTGCCTATTGACCATCTGTATGTCTTCTTTGGAGAAATGTCTATTTAGGTCCTTGCCCACTTTTTGATTGGGTTGTTAGTGTTTTTTTAGTTATTGAGTTGTATGAGCTGTTTGTATTTTTGGAAATTAAGCCCTTGTTGGTCACATCATTTATAAACATTTTCTCTCAGTCCATAGGTTGTCTTTTTGTTTGTGGTTTCTTGTGCAAATGCTTGTAATTTATGTCCCCCCTTTTCTTTTTCTTTTACTTTTATTACTGTTGCCTTGGGAGACTGACCAAAATATATTGGTATGATTTATGTCAGAAAATGTTTGCCTAGATTCTCTTCTAGGAGTTTTATGGTGTCATGGCTTATATTTAAGTCTTTAAGCCATTTTGAGTTTGTTTTTGTATATGGTGTGAGGGAGTGCTTTAATTTCATTGATTTACATGTGGCTGTCCTACTTTCCCAAGCCACTTGCTGAAGAGACTGTCTTTAGATAGGCAGATTCTTAGGCCTCACCCACACATGAAGAATCAGAATGGGCTCAGCAATCTATGTTCTAACAAGCTCTCCAGGTGGTTCTGATGCATGCTGAAGTTCACTCCCCTGGCCTAAACACACAAAGATTATTCTATCATGCAAAAAGAGGTCCGGAAGAAGGCCATCCTGGTCTGATAGAATGTCACCAGAAACTCAGACTTATCCTCCACCTGCTTTACCAGACTAGGTTCTAAATCACTTTGGCTTTTCTCAAAAAATAAATTCCACTCTCAAAGCAAAAAGGCTCAATGACCATGATGGACATTTAATGTAATTTGGTTCACTGAAAAGGATTTCCAAATATGAATTTTAAAAATGTTTCAATCAATGACACCATTGTTGGGCTAAATGTTTCCTAAAGTGAGGTATCACTCATGTGGATATACTTTTGGTGTATTTATTTAGAAATTAGTCTTATTTTTTTATTTTTTATTTTTTTTGTCTTTTTGCCTTTTCTAGGGCTGCTCCTGCGGCATATGGAAGTTCCCAGGCTAGGAGTCGAATCGGAGCTGTAGCCGCCGGCCTATGCCAGAGCCACAGCAATGCCAGATCTGAGCCGCATCTGCGACCTACACCACAGCTCACGGCAACGCGTTTCCTTAACCCACTGAGCAAGGCCAGGGATCGAACCCGTAACGTCATGGTTCCTAGTCGGAATTGTTAACCACTGCGCCACGACAGGAAATCCAGAAATTAGTCTTATTAATTAACAGTCACATGTCTTAACAATACAATAACATTAGAAGGCCATATCTTATGGTCCTTTTGCATCCCCGTCATAACACATTGTTGTTTATTAAGTTTTTAATAAACAATGATTATATCAAATTGATGACTTCATAGAGACTGAACCAAGGTACAGTTTGGGAAAGATGATCAAGAATCATACTCTTTAATCATTTGTTATTATTAAGAAAAAATTAACGTCTTTTCATTTGTTTGTGTCCTCTTTAGTTTCTTTAAGCACTGTTTTGAAGTTTTCTGTGTACAAGTCTTTCACCTTCATGGTTGGGTATATTCATATGTATTTCATTGTTTTTTGATGCTATTGTAAATGGGATTGATTTCTTAATTTCCTTTTCAGCTAATTCATGTTTCACTGTTATAAAATTCAACTAATTTTTGTATTTTTATTTTTATTTTGTATCCTGTAATTTTGATTAAATCATTTATTAATTCTAAAAAAAAGGAATCATACTCTTATCTGGATAACTAGATCAGTGTAGACAACAATTTAAGATACTTAGAATCTCAAATATTTGGTTCTCAGTGGTAGTTTTTTTTTTTTTTTTTCCCTCAATCATAGCTTGGGTTGTATTGATTTGAGTAGTGCAGTAGGAGCTGAGACTCAAATTTTAGTCTTAGCTAGAATTAGACAGGTCAATTAACTCATTTTGCTTTTGGTTTTCCTTGCCTTATAGGCAAAGAGTTTTTACAAACACGGAGACTGAACAAGAAGAGCTCATCCATGAACCTATCATTTTGCTCCTGAGGGACTATATATGTCAGACCTTCCCCTCGGAGAGGAGGGCACATTACTAGTACAGTTAGGGTGTAGCAGGTATCTACACTTGACCTCAGACTCCATCAGATGAAACTTCTTTCCATCAGTCTGTGGGTGGGAGAATCATGGGATGAATCTGAGGACAAAGAATGACCCAGTGAGCTTTCATTTCTAACCCCCCGAGAAGTCTTGGTGGTTTAGACAATTGAAATGAGTTTCTTTCATTTGCACGTATAGCTCATTTCCAAGAGAAAATATCAGTGTTTTTGACCAATTCCTAATTCATAAAAACTGGAAAAACCATGCCTATTTTCTTAGCCCCTGTGCCATGGACCAGACCAGAGAAAGTGCGTCGATGGAAGCAGAAAACAAAGCCACTTCTAGATCAGAACTCTGGCTGCCGACAATCAGATCAAACAAACAACCTTTAATGAGATCCACCCAGGGACAGTGCAAAGTGCTCCAGGCATTACAAGGCTGGTGTGGCTGACACTGCAGGTGGTCTACCCAGCATTCTTTTCCTCTTCTTCCCAACAAATAGAAGTATATCACTGAAGGTGGAAAGGTGCCCAGCATTTCCTAGCTTTCCCTGCACCTATGTATAGCCTTGTGACCACAGTCTAGTCATTGAAATCCAAGTGTAACCTTTGCATGGATCTCCAGGAGGGCTATTTAAAGGTAGCTGGTTCATCTAGGAAGTATGCCCATTCTGCCCTTCTTGCCTTTCTTCTTCCTGCTGCCTGGAATTTGAATGTGGTACCTGGGTCTTCAGTGGTCATCCTAGACCAGAAGTGGGGGAAGCCATGCTTTGAGGATGATGGAGCAGGAAGTTGGTTCTTATTGATTTCATATCAATCACAGATTGCCTCTCCACAGACCTCCTCTTACATGGGAGAATAATTTCTTTGTATTTAAGCCTTAGTTATTTGGGGTTTTCCATTATATGCAACATCTAATACCAGTTAATTCAGGTGGTCCCTGTTCTTAGGAAGCTATATACCTCTGGGTGCTATGTAGTCTGGCATGTGGTTCCCTACTGTCATGTCTATCACCCTCCAGGCAGAGTCACAGAAGATTGAAGTTGATGCCTGGGACCTAAAGGGCTCAGCAGTTATTTTGGATTTTTTTTTTTTTTTTTGGTTTTGGAGTTGTTGTTTTTTTTGGTCTATTTTAGGGCCACACTTGCAGCATGTGGAGGTTCCCAGGCTAGGGGTTGAATCAGAGTTGTAGCCGCTGGCCCATACCACAGCCACAGCAACGCCAGGTCTGAGCTGGGTCTGTGACCTACACCACAGCTCACAGCAATGCCGGATCCTTAACCCACTGAGTGAGGTCAGGGATCAAACCCACATCTTGTGGATACTAGTCAGATTCATTTCTGATGAGTCATGACAGGAACTCCAGTTATATTTTTAAAAGTGAGGCCAACTATTATGTCTGCCTGCTAATCCCAGTGGATTCTCTTTCACTCTTTCCCCTCTCCAGCCTGGCCTTTGCAGAAAGGGTCTTTATCTAAAAAGGAATTGCTTCCCTCTCTGAGTATCATCCTCAGGCAGAGTGCACTTCACAGAGGGCTTTTCTTCTCCACTCCCTCCTCTGTTTGGTGCTTATAACCTGTGAAGATAATGGAAGGTATTTATTTGGGGCCTATGGTGTTACAAGGTTAAGGTATTAGGGATATCCTGAAACTGTTTCATTCCCATCTCCACGCCTTAATTTTATCTCCCTTCTTGACTAGGATTTGAGGTATCTTTAGCACTCATGAGATGTTAATAGTGACCTGGCTTAGTTCTTCCCATCCCACCTGCCCATCTACATGTTGGGCCCCAATTCAGTATCTGGTACATGTGAAATGGAGATTTCCCAGGGATTGTTCTGTGACCTGGATGGAAACCTTGCACCACAGAATCAACAACTCTGCTTTAAGCATGAAGTGGAGACAAGACCACTTGGGTGATAATCTCTTGGAAGTGATTTTGTACTTGTCTGGATTTAAGCTGCAGAGTGCAGCCCAAGGCACTCAGTTCAGACTTGGCTATTAGGATCTGAGTGTTTTCTTTGCCCACACACAGGAGTTTTGATTAGCTGCACCAGGCTCAAATAAAGTTGACCATGGATCCCAGCTTATAATTCCAACTAAGCACATGGTGATTTTTTTCTTTCATTTGCATGAACTGAAATTTACCTTTTTGGAGTATGAAGTTCTAAGGATTGTAACACATATGTAGAGTCTTGGAACAACCACCGTAGGTAGGATACAAAACAACTCCAGCATCTCAGTGAATTCCCTCAGGCTACATGATAGTTTTTTTTAAATTGCTTTATTGAGGTATATCACATGCCATACATTTAAAGTGTGCAATGTAGTGGCTTTTCATAGATTTGTGTAACTATCACCAGTCATTTTAGAGCATTTCCATCATCACAAAGAGACCACCCTTGCCCTGTAGCTATCATCCACCTTCCTTTCATCTTCTAATCTCCTTTCTGTCTGTGGATTTGCCTATTCTGGACATTTCCTATAAGTGGAATCAGATGACATGTGGTCTTTTGTGACTGGCTTCTGTCTCTTAGCATAGTATTTTCAAGGCTTGTCCCTGCTGTAGCATCTATCATTGCTTCAGCTCTTTGTACAGCCAAGTAGTATTCTGTTGTATGGAAATACCACATTTTGTATATCCATTTATTCATGAATTAATGGACATTTGGATTGTTTCCACCTTTTAGCTCTTGTGTATAGTGCTGCTATGAATGCTTGTGTATGAGTTTTTGTTTGAATACTTGTTTTCAGTGCTTTTGGGTAAGTAGGACTAGAATTGTTGTGTGATAACAGTACTTTTATATTTAATTTTTTGAGGAATCATCAAAGTGTTTTCCACAGTGACTGAGCCATTTTACACTCCCATCAGTTATATATGAGGGTTCTAATTTGTCCACATCCTTGCCAACACTCATTATTTTCTTCCTTCCTTCATTTCTCCCAGCCTTTCTTTCTTTTTCTTATAGTTATCCCAGTGGAAGTAAAGTTACATGGTAGTTTTTGGACTGTAATATTCTCACAGTCTAGGTGAAAATGTAAAGATTTTTGTCCCTTTTTTTTTTGCCTTCATTTAGTCCAAGATTAGTGAAAGATAGACTTTCAGAATGAGACCTATAAAGGGGGATTGGTAGAGAAAAAAAATACAAAAGAATTTTCTAGCAAATGAACCTATCTGCAAAACAGAAACAGATTCAGGGACAAGGAGAGCAGACTTGTGGTCGCCAAGGGGTCGGGGTCGGGGTCGGGGAGGAATGGAGTGGGAAATTGGGGTTAGCTCACATATGCTATTATACATTGAGGGGATAAACAACAGGGTCCTACTGTATAGCACAGAGAACTATATTCATTGTCCTATGATAAACCATAATGGAAAAGAATATTAAAAAAGAGCATGCATATATGTATAACTGAGTCACTTTGCTGTATAGCAAAAATAAACACAACTTTGTAAATCAACTATACTTCAATAAAAAAGAATTGTTTAATAAATACAATATGAGGAAGGACAAAATGTTATGTTGAAAAATCATGGGTCCAGGAGTTCCCATTGTGGCTTGGTGGAAATGAATCTGACTAGTATCCCTGAGGATGTGGGTTTGATTCCTGGCCTCCCTCAGTGATTTGGGGATCCGGTGTTGCGCTGAGCTTGTGGTGTAGGTCACAGACGCAGCTTGGATGTGGTGTTGCTGTGGCTGTGCTGTATGCTAGCACCTGTAGCTCCAATTCAACCCCTAGCCTGGGAGATTCCGTATGCTGCAAGTGTGGCCCTAAAAAGCAAAAAAAAAAAAAAAGCTAAAAAAAAAGAAAAGAAAGAAAAAAGAAAATCATGGGTCCAATGTATGCTTTAGTCAGTACATATTATTTGTTCTTACCAAATGCCAGGCTCTGTGCTAGGCACTGGGGGCTTAGAACTAGTTAAACAGTAATAGAGCCTGTTTATTGTATGGAGGGGGCACATAGAGGAGGTGCCCTTCCCACAGTCAAGGTATCAGGAAGGCTTCCTGGAGGTAGAGGAATGAAAAGAAAAGAAATTATCATCAGGTAACATGGGACCCTAGAAGTATTTGGGGAAACAACCATGCTGGAATATTTGGAAATATCCTCTGGATGGCCTATTTCTCTTAGGCCTTTAGGCTACAGTTTTGGTTGGGATCTGATTTATTTTCCGATCTGTAATTGGTGGGCATAATTCTTTCTTGAAGAAAATAAATCATAGCTAAGACTTTTGTAAATATTGCTAGTTTTGATTATTTGCACTAATTAAAGGGGAACATATAATTCAGGATGGCAACAATCTAAACAGAGTTGATATTGACTTTGGAATATATTTGGTTTTTTTTTTTTTCTGTTGGTTCCCAGATGTTTCTGTGTCAGATGTTCTCAGAACGCACACATCCAGCTAAATCATGAACCCTAGGAAATGGAGTCTGCAGGCTTTCAGGATGATGCATTGTCCTAAACAGAACACTTTCTTTTGAAAGTCCTTCTGGTTCACACCTTTCCTGTGGTGAGACAATTGTTTGGGTTTTTGGTTTCTTGTCCCATGATTTTTGCTAAATAGGAAGAGTAATTCTGAAGCCTTTTGATTTAGTTTAGAGGTAGCAAAAATCCTCAAAGATCACCCATGCTATCCATTCTCTCCTGGTACCATAAAAATTTTGGTCAGATTCTTGGGAGGAAAATAAATTCTTTTGATAAGAGCAGTTCTTTTGATGAGACTCTGTGGCTTTTAAAATCATCACAAATGGGGTTCCCGTTGTGGCACATTGGAAACAATCCGACTAGGGACCATGAGGTTGCGGGTTCGATCCCTGGCCTCACTCAATGGGTTAAGGATCTGGCATTGCTGTGAGCTGTGGTGTAGGTCACAGATGTGGCTTGGGTCTGGCATTGCTGTGGCTCTGGCGTAGGCCGGCAGCTACAGCTCCAATTAGACCCCTAGCCTAGGAACCTCCATATGCCATGGGTGCAGCCCTGAAAGGACAAAAGACAAAAAAAAAAAAGTCATCACAAATAACTTATTAACTCATGCCCCCAATAGTCTCAATGTCATCATAAAATATATATAAACATAATAGACCAGATTTTAGGTGACTTCTTTTTGAGGGGCCACCAATGGGGAGCAAACTTTAATCCCAAATAAATAATATCACCAATGGGTCAAAGTAAGAAACAGTCTCACATAAGTACAATAAAACTTGAAACTCATTTGGGCTACTTATGGGGAATTAGCAACATATCTTTATGAAACTTTTAAAAAGTTTTAGAAAAATAGAGATTTTTGAGTATCTGGTTTGGATGAATGATAAAAAGTAATTAGCACATCAGTTATGTATTTGTTGTCTCTTGCTCTATGGCAGATTATCCCCGAGCTTAGGGCTTAAAATAACAGTAAACATTAATTGTCTTATATAGTTGTTGAAAATGAATTAGCTGATGGTTAATGGTTCTGGCCCAGGGACTTTCATGATCCTGCAGTCAAGGTATCAGCTGAAGGCTTGACTGGGGCTGGAGAATCTTCTTCCAAGATGGTCCCCTCACATGGCTGGGAAGTTGGTGCCTCAGACCCTCTCCTAGTGGAACTCTCCATGGGTCTGCTTGAGTGTAGTCACAGCATGACAACTAGCTTTTCCCAGAACAAAAGATCTGAGAGGGCAAGGCAGAAGCAGTGATGTCTTTTATGACCTAGTGTAGGAAGTCACACATTATCCATTATGCCTTATTTTATTGGCTACACTGACCAACCCTGATGCCATATAGGAAAGGGCTACACAAGGATGTGGATATCAGGATGTGAGGTTCACTTGGAGTCATCTTGGAGACTGGCCACTATAAGTTGATAATACATAAATTGCAAATGGATCATTTAAAAAGAAATGATCTTTTCTAGAATCAACTTCTGACTACTACTGTTAGTAAAAAAGTTTCTAAATGATTGAAGCCAAATTATGAAGCTCTTTTAGGGAGAAAGATTTATAACCAACATCAGGATGGCTCATTTGCCCAGGGTAATGGAAGACCATTTAATAATCAGCTTGATTCTACTCTTTGCCATTGTGAGCATAGAGCCCTTGGGTGTTGGTACTCTCCCGAGATTCCCTGAAGTACAGGCCTTCAACAGCTACTCTATGCCAGCTCTCATGTTATCTCCACGAGGCCACTCAGTTCACTTGTCTTGAGCAGTGGCTTCATACCTGCCTCTGTGCTCCAATGATCATTGTAGTCGTGCTTGTTGAATTAGCCCTCTGGATCTGAGCAACCTTGGCTGAACTATGCTGAAGCACTGCTGTCCTCCTACTACTCCTCAATGTGAGTCTGTCCCTACAGCCCCAGTGGCCACAGGTAGGAATCGCACAACCCTTATTCCACACTAACACATCATTCCCTCTGGCGGAAAACTAGTCAGTGACCATTAGGTAGGACCATTATTGTGATTTTAATCCCTAATTGTAAGAGTTAACATTTGTTCCTTAAGATTTTTATTCCTTTCTTAATAAATGAGAGTATTTATGTGCTGAGGTTTGTGTGTCCCCCCCACCCCCCATCCCCCACCCATTTAGCAAATGAGAAAACCAAGGCTGAGAGAAGAGAGGCTATACAGTCATTGAGCTCTGAGGACAGGATGAGAATGTTAGCTTTCTGATCCCTGGTCTGAGTGGTTTTGATTCGGCTATAGATGGTACTGAACAATGTCAGACCCTGTAGCGCCCACATTATATAGACTAGTACAGCATACTTTGAGGACTTCCCCAAGAAATGCTCTGGGAAACATTTTTGTGTTTAACGTGAAGCTGTTATGGAGAACGCTGAAGGCCATATTGTGCTGGATCCCTTTCTTTTTGTTTTTTTTGTTTTTGTTTTTTTGTTTGTTTGTTTGTTTTGGTCTTTTTTTGCCTTTTCTAGGGCCTCTCCGGTGGCATATGGAGGTTCTCAGGCTAGGGGTCCAATCAGAGCTATAGCTGCCAGCCTATGCCAGAGTCATAGCAATGGGGGGTCTGAGCCTCGTCTGAGACCTACACCACAGCTCATAGTGATGCTGGATCCTCAACCCACTGAGCAAGGCCAGGGATCGAACCTGCAACCTCATGGTTTCGAGTTGGATTCGTTAACCACTGAGCCACGACGGGAACTCCTGGATCCCTTTCTAATGATAGAAATATCTTTCAGATCTCAGTGTGTTGAAGAGCTTCTTAGAAACTGTACATCTCAGAGCCTTGTGATCCCTTCTTTGAGTTGGTCTCATGGTTTGCATTCCTGTGTGTGGTCTTTACCCCAGAAGAGAAAGGATTCTTTTATCTTACAGAATAGGATGAAAGAAATGTAGAAGTAAAAGTCTGTATCTTACAGAATTGTTCAGTTTCTATTTCATCCTCCCTTTGATGTTCCTTACCTATGCATGTGTCTTCTGTGGTTGTACCTATTCCTGAAATGACTCTGAAATGAATGAGGCATTTATAAGTTAACTTGGGGGAGATAGAATAACTTTGCAAACATCTACAAGGGGAATTTTAACAAATGGGTGTGATTTTTTTGTTGTTGTTGTTTAATGATACTCATTTGCTTAGAGACAGTGTGTTAACGATAAAGGAGTGTAAATAGAAAAAAAAGAAGAGGATCCAGGCCTGGCTGATCATTTCCCACAAGGCTACATTTCCAGTCAGTGGCCCAGAGGGGCTCCATTGAAAAAGCGATGCTGCTCTTAGAAGCCCCTCAGTGCTAAGAAATTGTTGAGGCTTCCCAACGACTGGATGGTTGATTGCTCTCATGCAATTACTCAGTATAACTAATGCTTTCATTGAGCCTTTTTTTTTTTTTTTTCTTTTCTGGATCAGAGCAGTATGGGGGGAAGAAGAGAAGGTTCTACCAAGAATCTTCTCTAGAGGCTGAATAGCATAGACCAGTGTGTGGTCTGGCAGCATCACCATCATCTGGGAATGCGCTGGAAATATAAAGTCCTCTGGGCCCACACAAAACTACTTAATCAGAAACTCTGGAAGTGTGGCCCAGCACTCTGTGTTTTCACAAGACCTCTAGGTAATTCTTCATGCTCAGGTCTGAGTTTTCTGGTTTGTGGAGATAAAGAGCATGAACTCTGGACTTAGACTTCCTTTGCTAGCATCCTGGCACTACCATTTATTAGCTGTGTGGCTCAGGGCAAACTGCTTGGTCTCTCTGTGCCTTAATTTCCCCATCTATAAAATGGAGATAATTATAATGCCACCTTCAGAAAGTTGTTATAAGTTTTGAAATAGTGTCTATACCTAGAATAGTGCCCGACTGATAATAAAAGCTCAACAAATGTTAGCCATGATTATTAGGAGACACGTCGTGGAAGAATGAGAGGAATTTCTCTTTCCAGCTCCTCTTTCCGTAAGAACCTCATAAATCTTTCTCGTGTGGGCTTCCCTGAGGAGCAACTCTAGGCCAGGGATAGGGTAAAGCAGAAGATACATTCACAGCCCTGTCTACATGTATCAGATATGTAGCCCCAGAGGTAGCCCTGAATTATGATGACTTAGTTTTCCTTTCTAGCATTGGTTCCAGGATCTCTGCAAATACCAAAACCCAAGGATGCTCAAGTTCCTCATATAAAAGGGCATAATATTTGCTTATAACCTATGTGTATCTTCCTATATACTTTAAATCATCTCTAGATTACTTATAATACCTAATACAGTGTAAATGCTATGTAAACAGTTCCTGGGGTGCAGCAAGTTCAATTTTTGCTTTTTGAGACTTTCTGGAATATTTCTTTCCAATGTTTTATTTATTTATTTATTTATTTATTTATTTATTTATTTATTTATTTATTTATTTGTCTTTTTAGGGCCGCACCCACGGCATATGGAGGTTCCCAGGCTAGGGATCGAATAGGAGCTACAGCTGCTGGCCTACACCACAGCCACAGCAACATGGGATCTGAGCCACATCTTCCATCTACACCACAGCTCAGGGCAACGTGGATCCTTAACCCACTGAGCAAGGCCAGGGATTGAACCTGTGTCCTCATGGATACTAGTCAGATTTGTTTTTGCTGAGCCACAGTGGGAATTCCCTCTTTCCAATATTTTAGATCTGCAGTTATTTGAATTTGTGGATGCCAAACTCACCAATATGAAAGGCTGACTGTATATACATTGCTTTAAAATTTTCCCTGCTGAGTAAATTTCATGGCAGTCTTATATTCCCTTGTTAGCCCCAAAGACAATTGGTATAAGACCAGGTACAAAGCAGCAGATACTTTTTGTAAACTATGTTTAAATGGTTCCCTGACCTATGGGTCAGAGGCTTGATTCCTTGGTTAATTTGGGAGAGGAACCCTTCCTGTCTAAGGGAATACAAAGATATTCACACAACAATCTCAAAATAAAATAATCTAAAATTAACTTTAAATATTTAAAAAGAAATTCTAGCTTCACTGGATTCTCTAAATTTGTGCGTGCGAGAACTATAATGGAAAAAATAAAAATCATAAAATAAAAAAATAAAATTTCGTATGTGGGGGAAGAGTCCAGACAGAACCACATGGCTATTTGATGTTAACCCCTCTCTAAAGATGGGAATGACTATTGCAACATTGAAATGGATTCTTCTCCCCCAGAGTTGCTATAGACACACTCATCAGCACAGCCTCAAGACCCGGTTTCCAGTTGAGGGAGGCAACAATGAGATTCCCCTCTTCCAAGGTCAGAAATTTGCCCGAGATGAAATGCAGCTTGACTGAATTAAACTGTTGTCAATAAGATGAAAAACACCAGATCGGTTGGGGTTTTTTTTCTTTTGGCAGCCCCAGCAGCCAAGCTGGCTCATCTGTATGGCTGACCCACTCAATCATACAAAAGTAGTGCTGACATGACTAGAGAAAAACTGACTTGTTTGGGGAAAATGGTCAGAATTGGAGCAAGCCGGACTTAAACTCAAGAGCTCCAAGGTTCCATGCTATGCCTTAGCAGCCTCAGGGATCAGGCAGCTTCTTTTCCTATTCCTAGTGGGAAGGGTGGAAGGAGAGGACACAACCAGACCTGGCTGTGTCAGGGTCTTCGGAGCCAGTGTGGTTTTTTGGACGAGTGTGTAGAGGTAGTCTGCACAGGTGTTGTGAAGTTCAACCTGCGATTCTAGCACCTCTTTCTCCTTCTTGTGTTCCAAACCTGAGAACTTTTAGAGGCCAAAGAGAATGAATTCTAAAGCTCTGTCCTCAGTCCATCAGCCTGAGTGGGAGCAGGTGCCATGGATACAGCCCAGCATTCTCAATGTGTTCCTTCCGAGAGGACCAAATGCTTTTCTAATCTCAGTGCATTTTCCTCCCAGCCCATCCCTCCCACCTCACCGTCTCTCCTCACTGAACTTCCCGGTGAATTAGCCTGTTGCTTTGGCAACAGTTGGGAAGAGAGGGTGGAGGAGGGTGAAGTGGAAGACTGGAAAATACCATACTTCTCTGGGGCTGGACTGCTGTGGAGACTGGGAAAGGAGCATAGCTGGAATGAGATGCTGGCTTGAGGGCTGCAAACAGCAATGAAGGATGATTTGCCCTGGGCTGGAGGCACTTTTCTTACTCCTCACCTGCCCCTTGCAAGTCTCTGGGACTCTGCACATAACAGATTCATCTCAGGGGATTGAGCTGGTGTCTTGCCAAGACAAAAGCATACTGATGGCAACAGGTTGAAGCCTCAAGGCACAGCAGAATTTATGACGGGGGCTTATCAGTCTGAAAGAGGCAGAATGGGGGACACCTGGGTGGTGTCCCTCCCCACTGGAATGTTCTGCCTGATCCTTTTGCTACATGAAAAATGAAGTGTGGTGGACTAGTGGGGAGACCTTGTTATGCTTGGATGATCACACAGCTTCAGCTCCAGAGCCTGATTTCAGAGCCTAAGAAATACCCAGGCAATACCAGTCAAAGGGTGTAGAGATAAATAATGGGCATCTCCCCTAAAAAGGTCAAGCATCTGAGGTTAAATAACATGTTTCCTTTCTGAGCTGACTTGCGTAGAGCTTTGTGAGGGTCAGAGTTGCAATCACTTGTCTCTCCTTAGCTCAGCTCATAACTTTCCCTGTTTTGTCCCCAGAGTGTATTAAAAACAGGGCTGCTTCTCATGAATGTGATGGTTCCCATTCAGAACTCTGTCACGGCTTTGTCTTTTACCTATCATCTTGAAGGGAAAAATATCTTCCATAGTTTCAAGGTCAATTGCGAGCTATTTGGGTTTGGAAATGAAGTGAAACCCTTGGAAAGCTTATCCCTCTCATATTTTGCTCATGTTTAATAGGACTCAGTCACTCTCCAGTGTGGGGTCGGAGGTCAGACAGCGATAAACCTACCCAGGGAATTTCATGAGGACAGAGTTCCTTTTTCTTTTTCTCTTTTTCTTATGCTACAGAAAGAAGGGATTTTTTTTTTTTTTAATGTTTGCTTTTGCTTTGTGTTTTGTTTTGGTGACTTTTTAGAGCTAACCTTCTGGCCTGAAGGAGAACCTGGAAATGAATGTGTAAATAGCAATGACCTATGATGCCTGACCCCCACCCTGCTTATTTAATTTTCAGCTTTAGCTACTGGAGTCCCTAACATCTCAAGGGCAGGCTTAGCCTTATCTCAGGCTTTGAGGTTGGTTTTATCCCTGGCCGAAGGTCAGGAGTAGACTGACTTGGAATCTAGTTTGCTGCTGTGTGATCACATTCTGACCGTGCTCTCAGTTCCACACTGGGCCCTGGTCCTAATGATCTGCTTTAGTCCTCTTCCTGCTTGTCCTTCCTGCAGCACTGGCCCTACTGGCCATCGCCTGTCCCTCCCTTGGTTTCCAGGCAACCACTTGTTTCCTGGTTCTCTTCCCACTTCTCCTTGAGTCTTCACAGCCTCCTTGGCAGGCTCTTCTCTGCGCTCCCCTGGAATGTTGACATTTCCTAGGGTTTTGTCATTTGTCTTTTTCTTTTCTTTGGATGATCTTATTTACCCCTGTGATCTTAACCATCAAGTCGAGGCCATGGGCTCCCAACCATTGCTACTAAGCTCCAGGCATGTTTCCAGGACTTCCTGACCATGTCTTCTTGTGTGCTCCCCAGTAGCCGAAATGTAACATATCCCAAAAGGAACTCATCTTCCACCCTCAAGAAGATTTTGTATGTAGTCTTGCTTTTTAAAAAAAAAATTTATATTGAAGTATAGTTGATTTACAATGTTGTGTTTGTTTCTGATGCACAGCAAAATGATTCAGTTACATATATATGTATATACACATGTATATATTCTTTTTCATATTCTTTTCCATTATGGTTTATTGTAGGATATTAAATACATGTATTTAATATCAGGACCTTGTTATTTATCCATTTTATATGTAATAGTTTGTATCTGTAATCCCAAACTCCTAATTCCCCCCTGCTCCGCCCTTTTCCCTTTGGTAAGCATTAAGTTTGTTTTCTGTCTGTGAGTCCATCTCTGTTTTGAAATAAGTTCATTTGTATCATATTTTAGATTCCACATATAAGTGATATCATATGGTATTTGTCTTACTCTTTCCAACTTAATTCACTTAGTATGATCATCTCTAGGTCCACTCATGTTGCTCCAAATGGCATTGTTTCATTCTTTTTTATGGCTGGGTAATATTCCGTTTTCTTTATCCATTCATCTGTTGATGGACATTTATGTTGCTTCCATGTCTTGGCTATTGTAAATAGTGCTACTGTGAACATTGGGATGCATGTATCTTTTCGAATTTGAGTTTTCTCTGGAAATATGCCCAGAGCTGTGATTGCAGGATTATATGGTAACTTTATTTTTAGTTTAAGGAATCTCCATACTGTTCTTCATGGTGGCTGCACCAATTTACATTCCCATATAGTTATTTTTATTATCCTTTATAGTTTCCTAGAACAACCCAACCCTAATCAAATCTATTCCTCTAACATAAATTTTCTCAGAGGCTGATGTTGTAGGCCAGCTTAATTTTTCACTAAGTGATTTTTGCACCTCAAATTGCACACCAAAGCAGGCATGCAGCACCAAACAGAGGCATCCACTAAAGCTAACATGGACATTGCCAGGGAAATAAGTAGGAGACACAGCCTTGAATGGCACTTAAGCCCGATTCATACTTACTAGGGCAAGGCCAATGTGGCTCTGTAAGCATCCTGAGAATCCTGTGAAAGAAAAACAGTTTTATAACTTTCAGATACAAACAAAAAGTGACATCAGGTTAAGAACATGTTATATGATCAGTTTTTGGAGGTTGCCTTATGAGTTACACTGAACTTCTGATTAGCACATCCATTCTTCAGACATGGCAAAAAGACAAAAAAAAAAAAAAAAGAGTTCCTATCATGGTGCAGCGGAAATGAATCCGACTAGGAACCATGAGGTTGCAGTTTCGATCCCTGACGTTGCCGTGAGCTGTGGTGTAGGTCGCAGATGTGGCTCGGATCTGGCATTGCTGTGACTGTGATGTAAGTGCCCTTCTAAGAAGATGAGGAGACACCAGAGTGCCCTCTCTTCACCCTGTGAAGAAACAAGAGAAGGCAGCCATCTGCAAGCCAGGAAGAGGGCTCCCACCAGGAAACAAATCAGTTGGCACCTTGATCTTGGACTCCCCAACCTCCAGAAATGTGAGATCTAAGGTGTCTATTGTTTAAGTCACCCAGGTTATGGTATTTTGTGATAGCAGCTCAAGCAGACTTGTCCAAACAGCACGGCAGTCTTGAAGGAATGGTGATGAGCACTGGATTGTAGCTGCTGAGCCATGATGGGAACCCCGAGAATAGAAGATTTTATGTGAGGGCTCCCCAGTTACATTCCCAACCTTATATTCAAGTCCATCACCTTGATTTATGCATTTTGTTTTACTTCTGAAATGTACTTGGGGAACTATGTTTGGAAGCCGAGCTTCAGAAAAGGAATTCTATTCAAAATAAAGAACCATGGATTTCCTGTTGTGGCTCAGCAGTAACAAACCCATCTAGTGTCCATGAGGTTGCGGGTTTGATCCATGGCCTCACTCAGTGAGTTAAGGATCTGATGTTGCTGTGGGGATCTGGTGAGCTGTGGTGTGGGTCGAAGATGCGGCTCGGATCCTGCATTGCTGTGGCTGTGGCGTAGGCCAGCAGCTGCAGCTCTGATTTGCCCCCTAGCCCGGGAACTTCCACATCCCATGGGTATGGCTGTAAAAAAGCCAGAACAAGAACAAAAAATAGAGAATAAATACAGAGCCAACTGTCTGGGTTTGCCCAGGACTAATCTAGTTTTAGCACTAAAAGTCCCCCATCCTGGAAAGCCCCTCAGTCCCAGGCAAACCAGAACAGTTGCTTACCCTAAAGAGCTACAGTAAAATGCTGCAAAAAAGACTGTGACTCAGTACAGACGAATTTCATAGCAGGGAGATATGATGTTTACTGGGTGAAAATGAGGTGATGAGTTTTCCTCTATATAGTTTTAGGGTATCATACATGAGACCAAATATAGGGCACATTTCCTTTAATGAAGCCTAACTTGTCGACCTATGAAAGACAGGAGGCAGAAAACTAATAAAAGTAATGACAAGTAACATATTGGGCACTTTCTATAGGCTAGACACTGTTCTAAAAGCTTTCTGTAAATTAGATCATTTAATCCTCACAACCACCTTATTATAATCATCCACATTTTACAGATGGAAAAATGGAGGCACAGAGATCATATACAAAATAAATGTATAATGTGGAACTGGGATTGGAACTCAGACTGCTTGGGTCCAAAGTCTATGCTTTCTAATATTTCTTATATATAATTACTCATCTTTGCTGAGTTCCTACTATGTACCAAACATCATGCCAGCTATGCTTTCCGTTAAGTATCTCATTTAACCCTGACAGTAGTCTGTCTGGGTGGAGATCGGTTCACTCATTCATCCTTTTTCAACTAATATTTGTTGAGCTTATTTTTGTTCAAGAATTATAATGTTTTTACAGATGAAGGAGGGTGAGAGTTTAGACCAGAGTAGTAGCCGTGAACATGGAAAATGGAAATGAGAGGCAAGATTCAAGAAAAAATTTTGCAGTAAAAACATCAGACCATGTGCTTGATTTGACATGGTAAATGTGGAAAATGAAGTAGTCAAGGATGATGCTGAGATTTTTTTTACCTGAGGAACTGGATGGATGGTAATCCACCAATCAAAAGCAAGACTACAACAGAATGACCATCATTAAAAAGTCTGCAAATAACAAATGCTGGAGAGGGTGTGGAGAAAAGGGGACACTCCTGCACTGTTAGTGGGAATGTCAATTGGTGCAGCCATGATGGAGAAGAATATGGAGATTCTTTAAAAAACTAAAAATTGAGTTGCCATATCATCCAGCAGTCCCACTCCTGGGCATATATTTGGAGAAAACCATAATTTGAAAAGATACATGTGTCCCAATATTCACTGCAGCACTATTTTACAATAGCCAAGACATAGAAGTAGCCTAAAGGTCTATCGATAAAGAAGATGGGGTATATAAATACAATGGAGTACTATTCAGCCATAAAGAAGAATTAAATAATGCCATTTGTAGCAACATGGATGAACCTGGAGATTATCATACTGAGTGAAGTAAATCAGAGCAAGACAAATATCATATGGTATCACTTATATGTGGAATCTATAAAGCAAATACTCAGAGACATAGAAAACAAACTTATGGTTACTAAAGGGGAAAGGAGGGAGAGGGATAAATTAGAAATTTGGGATTAAAAGATTCATAATACTGCATATAAAATAAACAAGGACCTACTCTATAGCACAGGAAACCATATTCAATATCTTATTGTAAACCATAATGGAAAAGAATCTGAAAAGGATTTTATATTTATATCTGTAACTGAGTCACTGTGCCATATACCTAAAACACTGTAAATCAGCTATACTTCAATTAATTAAACAGTTGCAATTTCTCAAGAACCTCCTGTGTTTCGGCATTCACATTGCCATAATCCTTACGGTATTTACTGTGAAGTAAGTGGCCTTTCCCCATCTTACAGTGGAAGAGACTGAGGATCAGAAAGTTGCGTAACTTGCTTAAGTGAGAAGGCAGAGGACTTGGGAAGTGAACCAAGGTTAGTCTTACGTCAACTCCCACGCTCTTTACCAGCGAGCTACACAGCTGGACCATGCCAATAGCGCAGTGTCTGCAGGCATCCAGCATTCTAGTCTGTTTGTAAAGTCACCAGTTTCTGCTCCCCGTCTGTGACCTAGTGCTACTCCTGGCCTCTGTATTTCTTGGGGGTGCTTCATCTCCTGTGTTACCAGGGTGGGCCTGGCCTGGAAGTAAGACTTGCTCACTCTTCTTGAGGGTTGGAGATTCCTCTGGACATTTTCCCTGGGCGGAGGAGGGGTGGGGCCTGGGGTAAGGATATAGTGGGTGACAGCTGGTGTAGTAGTTTGATAGCAGGCACACTAACTGACCTGCTTAGTGGGACATATTTAAATCTGTTCCTGACCTTTCCCCAGGCACTCTGCTTCCATCTTATATCTTGTTTCTCCTTCTGGTGTGAAGGATCTAGACCAGTTTAATGAATAATGACAAAACCCAAGAAATGTTCTTAGTAAGTCAGATTTTTATCTGAGAATGGGGAGGATGTGGGGAGGCAGAAACACTAGGTGAATCCCATGTAAAGACCCAGGTGGCCCCTCTCACTTTTTCACACAGGAAATCTCCTCAGAAACCGCAGTTTTGCAAAGCTACTTGAAAATGCATAATTCTCTAAGCTATAAAATTTACTCCACTAGAATCAATCTAAGCCCTTGAGCCAGAGATGCAGGTTTTTGCCAGATGTGGTTTCCCCTTGCCATGTCAGCCTTCAGGTGGAAAAGCACTTGTTTAGTATTGAGAAGCTGTGTGAGAAGCTGTAGCCGAAAAAGGGTGCAGGTTGGAGCAATTAACTCTACAGTTCAGCCTACAAACCTGGATCTTTACTGCCCAGAGTGTCTAGATGTAACTACATTTATCCTGGTTTTTAATTGTGTGATTTATCAGTGTCCAGAAATTTAGTTCAAAATTTTTATTTAACTACTTGCTTTTTGGAACTGGCCTTGAACTAGTGATTCCTTCATTTTTTATTTTATTTTATTTTTCCTTTTTCTTTCCTGTTGCTTTGTTCTCCACAGGGTGTTGAAATGCAATGTGGAAGCCATCCTTTGAGGGCTTCCAGGATGGCTCTGGTTGTGGGAGCACAGTGACCTTGGGAGGTTGAGATGGACTCAGTTCTCTTGACATCATGTGGCTGGAGAAGCTCCAGCTCTCGAATTTTATCATGTTCTTTCACACTGGTGGTTCCACCAGCCCATGGGAAATTGGACTTAGGCGAGGCCACCTGGCAACGAATCCAAACTGAAATAGGGATCAGCCCTTGAAGGCTGCGCTGTGAAAATGTACGTGGGCCCACAGCCCAGATGCCTAGAGGACACTGGGAAGGGTGGAAATGGGATCAAGGAAACTTTCAGCCACATGCTGAAAACACCATTTATTCAACTGGCTGTTCTTTATAGGCACTGAGGCTGGACTATGACAAGGACTCCTGAACATCTTCTCAGGTCCTTAAAAAATGTCAGATGCACAGCATATCCAGGAACCAATTTTGAAAGCTGTTTTACGTTTTTTGCTTGACAGATTTTTTTTGGCCACATCCACAGCATGCAGAAGTTCTCAGGGCAGGGACTGAAGCTGCTCCATAGCAGTGAGCTGAGCGACACCAGTGGCAATCTCAGATCCCTAACTGCTAGGCCTCCAGGGAACTCCAGATTTTTAAAAAAGAAACGATGGCCCTTACGAGGCAAAGTAGCTAGCTTTGAGTGTGCTTCAGGGATGGATGTACCAATCATTGACTACTTACCTCTTCTAATAGCTCAGACACCCCTGGAAGCTGGGCCTCTTAAGCCCAAGGGAAGGCTGGAGCTAGAAATGGACCATCAGGATCATCATTGCTCTGGTTCTCAATTTAGTCCCACATTGGAATCCCTTGGGGATACTCTAGAAATACTGGTGGCCAGGCCCCATTCCAGATCAATCAAATCAGAATGTCTGGGGGAGCCATCTCGACACAGGTATATTTTAACACCTTCCTAAGCATTCTGCCACACAGCTGAGGTTAAGAAACACCAAGCTGGATGAGTTTCCATCTAAAGAAATTGAGGCTCAGAGAGATGGAAGATCTTGCCCAAATCAGGTAGCTAGTTCGTGTCAAAACCATGTGCAGTTGCCTATAAGCCATCTGTTTACCAATTAATGACTGCATTGGACGTCAGCAGATAGCCATGGAAACTTACTATTTTTCATCCAGCCCCCCATATTTGCCACACTGCAATGAAAATTCATAACCATGCTTACCAACAATACCCTTTAATCACAGTTCCTAGACAAGACTTCACGGTGTTCTGGTGTTCTCTGTTTGAAAGGTCTGAATTTCTTCTTAAAAAGAGGGAGAATCTAGGATGCAAATTTCAAGCCCTTTTAGAGAAGTTGTCTTGTCTAGACTAATCATCTTCGACCCCGGCCATATCAGACTTAGCTGGAGAATTTAAAAACATAGTGTTGTTTGGGCCCCACCCCAAAGACTCTGATATAATTAGTCTGAGATGGGGGCAAAGCATGAATGTTTGCACATACTCCTCAGCTGAGTCTCCCATGCAGCTTGGGTTGAGAACCACAGCACCTGATTATAAAAGAGGTGTCTGGGAGTTCCCGTCCTGGTACAGCGGAAACGAATTGACTAGGAACCACGAGGTTGCGGGTTCAATCCCTGGCCTCACTCAGTGGGTCAAGGATCCAGCGTTGCTGTGAGCTATGGTGTAGGTCGCAGACATGGCTTGGGTCCCATTTGCTGTGGTTGTGGTGTAGGCCGGCAGCTGTAGCTCCGATTAGACTACTAGCCTGGGAACCTCCATATGCCATCGGTGCGGCCTAAGAAGCAAAAAAAAAAAAAAAAAAAAGAGGGAAAGTAAGTATTTTGAAATACTTTGCCTAGGTATCTTTTTCTTCAATAGTCTCTATACTTTTTTCTTCACCTCTGCGACCTCATTATGGCTAAAGTAGAGATTTACCACTCCTGGGAAGGAGAAGGTGGGTACTGCCAAGAATGGTGATTTGCCATCCCATTCTAGATGCCCTTTAGAAAAACCTGGGAAGCTTTAAAAAATTGCCAGTGCCTGGGATCTACTCCAGACTAATTAAATCAGAATTTGGGGGGATGGGTCCAGGGAATACTATAAAAGTCCATCAAGCAAGATAGTTTTTTGTTGTGCAGCCAAGGTTGAGAACCATGGCTCTAGTAAGAAATAGATGATGTATCAACTTAAAATGATACACCATTATTTTTGTTTGTTTGTTTATTGGGGTTTTTAAGGGCCACAACTGTGGCATATGGAGATTCCCAGGTTGGGGGTTGAATGGGAACTACAGCTGCCAGCCATAGCAATGCAGGATCCAAGCCGCTTCTGCTGCGTATACACAGCCCACAGCTCCCAGCAGCGCTGGATCTTTAACCCACTGAGCAGGGCCACGGATAGAACCTGCATCCTCATGGATACCAGTTGGCTTCATAACCTACTGAGCCACAATGGGAACTCCAAAATTCTTGTTTTTTAAAATGTTGCATTTTCTCCCCTAAACTTTGAAATCCAGGGGAGATTGTCTACTTACCTGTAATTAGAAGAGAGGGAGGTTAGTTTTATTACTGATGGTATGATTTTATGATTTAACCAATCAATATCTATTGAGCAATTACTCTATGTAAGAAAACTGATTAAAAACACCCTACCCCCGGGAAGTTTTTGTTTATTCGTTTGCTTTGGGTCAGAAAGAAGTTAAAGGCAGAGGTGTGTGTCCCGTCTCAGCAGGAAAGAGATGACACACTCAGACTGGATAATGAGTAGGGTTTCAAAAATGCACTGATTGTCATGATATGGGCAGGGTTCAGGGGAAGCAGCCAGGAAGGGTACTGTTTCCTGGGGCTGGCTGGTAACAGTGGGAGCTGTCGTCCTTCCCAGCCCTGCAGGGACTGGTCAGACTAGCTGTATGGGGAGGGCTGCCTGACAAAGGCAGTGAACTTCTTGAGAAGGATGCACTAAGTCTCTTAGGGACCCTTTCCGTCTAAGATCATTGTAGTTGAATTCCTGTCTTATGCAGCCAAGAGTCCTAAGTAATACAGAAACTGGTTACTGGGAGTGAGGCGATACAAATGACAGAGCTGGCATTTTGAGACTGGACCCATGGAGGTGCAAAGTGATGAGGTACCCCTACTTCTGGCTGGGAGAGCTGGTAATGCCATAGTTCAACAACGACCACCTCAGCCTCTTGGGACTCAGCCTACAAGGCTCACCAGGGCTGGAGCTTCTAGCAATAGAATAGAAAACGTCAAGACATTCATTCATTCACACATTTATTCATTCTATTAAATCAAGAAACATTTACCTCGTGGCTATCAACTACCAGGCCCTGTTCTAGGTTATTAGAGCTTGGCTTCTTGCAATAGAGGCTAGAACAGCCATGGAAAAGCAGCAAAGGATCCCATGTTTGAGTCAGCTGGCCCCAAGCACAAAAACCACTCACACCTGTCAGGAGGTCATGGAGACAAGCATCAGTGCATTGGTGATTAGATCACTGTCTTGAATCTGTTTCTTTTTCCCCTTCCTTTCTCTTCCCTTCCCTTCCCCCTCTCCTTCCCTCCCTTCTTTCTTCCTTCCTTCCTTTTTCTTTCTTTCTTTCTTTTTTTTTTTTTGTTGTGTGTGTGTGGCATAAAACAGCAGAAATTTATTCTCTCATAGTTCTGGAGGCCAAAAGTCTGAAACTAGTATCACTGGGCTGAAAGCAAAATGTCGAGGAGCCATACTCCCTCCGGAGGCACCAGGGAGGGAGTATGGCTTCTTGTGGCTACCAGCATCACTCCCATCTCTGCCTCTGTGGTCACATTGCTTTCTCTTCGTCTTCTGTGTGGAAGCTTCCTCTGTCTCTCCCTCATCAGACACTTGTGTTGCATTTAGGGCCCATCTGGATAATCCAGGACAACCTCCCCATTTAAAGATCTGTAATCACATCTGCAGTGTCCATTTTGCCATGTAGGTTCACATTCACAGGTTCCGGGGATGAGGACCTGGATATCTTCGGCAAGGAGACATTATTCAGTTTATTATATCTATCCTTTCTTCTGATGTCTGGTCAGTCAATGATTTATTCATTTCTCAGTGCAGCATAAACCCTGACAGTTGTATCTTTTTTCTTTTTTGTAGTGTGATTGACTGATTTAAACTTTCTTCAATCCATTTCTTTCTTTCTTTTTTTTTTTTTTCTTTTTAGGGTTGTACCTGTGGCATATGGAAATTCCCAGGGTAGGGGTTGAATCAGAGCTGCAGCAGCTGGCCAACAGATCAGCAATGCCAGATCAGCAACATCTGCAACCTATGTTGTAGCCTGCAGCAGGGCCAGTGATTGAAACTGCATCTTCATGGATGCTAGTCAGGTCTTAACCCTCTGAGCCACAATGGGAATTTCTTCAATCCATTTTTTTTTTTTTTGGTCTTTTTGCCATTTTCTTGGGCCACTCTCGAGGCATATGGAGGTTTCCAGGCTAGGGGTCAAATCGGAGCTGTAGCCACCGGCCTACACCAGAGCCACAGCAACGCGGGATCCGAGCTGCATCTGCAACCTACACCACAGCTCACGGCAACGCCGGATCCTTAACCCACTGAGCAAGGGCAGGGACCGAACCCACAATCTCATGGTTCCTAGTCAGATTCATTAACCACTGCGCCACGATGGGAACTCCTCAATCCATTTTTTAAAAGGTATTTTGTAAACTTACAATTTAAATTAGGCTGCTAAGTTATGGTGAAACCACAATAAAGAGAGGCAACTGGGTGTGGGATAACAGTACTAAATAAGAACCTGACTTTGATGTCCATTAGCCACATAACACCTCCTGTTATTTTGGAAATTTCGGGGTTTGTTTTTCTAGATGTAGAGATGTGACTTGGGCACTATCGAGGGGAAGATGCCACTGAAGACATTTAGGAGAAGAAAGAGGCCTTTCCTTGCATTAAGGTCTCCTCTCCAGATAAGGGAGAGGTTTTAATTCATCCAAATATACATTTATTGGAGGCCCATCCTGTACACAAACAGGGCTAGGTGGCCAGAATCCCAAAATAATGATAGAATCCTTATCCTCATGGAGACTGGGGTTTCGGGGAGATTCGAGTGAGCACAGAGAGATAAATAAATAGTGACATCCTTTACCTGGAGATTGTGGAGTCATCCTTTTAGAATCTCTTGAAAGCGGCTCAGTTGCTTTAAAGAGACAGGACTGACTACCTGCCAAATTCTAGCCTGAATGTTTGTTACCTGTGTGCTTTTCGTGCATGTGGGCATATATGTGCATGCTGCATACTCCTTCTTGGTACAGAAAGAATTCTCTCCTGGATTAGGTAGGGAGGAAGGAAGGAGAACCAGTGGCCTTTTCCCTAACATTTTGCTGGTGAAACATAAGCAGAAATGCAAGACAGCACAGCCTGTGAAGGAAGGAAAATCCATCAGGTCTAAACTACCTGCTCTCTTCTGGCTTAAAGCTAAGTGACATCAGCAGGATGTGGGGCTTCAGGACGAGTCCTAGAGTCCAGTGAGATGAATTCAAGTTCACGACTCCTTGGAACAGGAAGCTGTTTTCATGTGAGTCCCTCAGCGTCCTTTGGGGGAGCCTTGAAACAAATGGGTTTAGCATCTGGGTTGTCTTGTTAGGTTGGTCTTGTTTTGCTACTAGCCGGGACTTTTGATGAAATATGTGAACTCCAAAAGTTAGCTGAAAGCCCAAGAAGAGGCAAGTGTCAGAGAACATGTGGAAGCCAGAGGTTTATATGCCCCTCTCTGTCTCTGTCATAATGTCAGTTCTGGCTTTTAGTAAGTGACCTTTAGCTGAGATGGCAGGGTCTGTCATTCTTATGTTTGGCAGCCATGGAGATTCATTCTGAATACAGCAACATTTACAGGTTCAAGGTGGAGGTTAGTTGGCTAAAGCCAGCTTTTATGAAGCAGGGGCCAGTATCAGGGAAAGTAGATGCCCAGGAGTATGTTTCTTATTGTTCAACCTCAGCTGGAGCTGGAGACTGAGCTGGGTCAGTCCCGGAGGGAGGAGCTTGGGAGAAGGAATGAGGTGGTTATTGATACCTGTTTAGGGACATGGCAGGGTTGCCTTTGCAGGTGATGTTTGAAAGAGATAGGAAAGGAGTAGGGGACAGACCCCTTGACAACCTGGGGGTTTGGTGTTATCTCTTTTCCTACATACACAGGGTATCTCATTACTCTGGGTGGATGCCCCCTAAATGTCATGAACTTTCTGTCTGGGTGCACCCAGGGCAACTTTGAGGTGTTAAAGGGGAGATGAACAGTGACCTGTCCTCCCATAGACAAGGGGAGATGAACAGCAACTGCCCTTTTCAAGGTCATCCTAGCATCTCCAACACTGTTGTTGTCAAGCCTCTGACCTTGTTCTGCTTCTGATGTGATCCTGAACTTCAGGTGACCTATATTTAGATTATGTAAAAAGGTTAGAAAGCAAATGGCCTTTTTTTGCGCTAAGGTCGGAGTTCAGCCGTGCTTGATGACGCTGCTTTGATCTCCAGGACCCTGCCTGTCGAGATCTATGGTGTCTGTCAACTAACTTCGCCCTGCACTTGACCTTTGCTTGCCAGGACCTGTGGTTACAGCCAAGACTCTAATCCCTCAGCATGTCACCTCTGGAGAAAAAAAAAAAAAAAATCCTCAAATTCTGTGATTCAGATGTTCCAGATTCTGTTCTGTTCCCTTATAAAGGCATTAAATATGCAGGCTTTTTGAAAAACAAGAACAAACAAACAAACAAAAAACAGAGGGCAAGGAAGTGCTTTTTTTTTGTCTTTTTTTGTCTTTTTTGTTGTTGTTGTTGTTATTTCTTGGGCCGCTCCCGTGATATGGAGGTTCCCAGCCTAGGGGTTGAATCGGAGCTGTAGCCACCGGCCTACGCCAGAGCCACAGCAAACGCGGGATCCGAGCCGCGTCTGCAACCTACACCACAGCTCACGGCAACGCCGGATCGTTAACCCACTGAGCAAGGGCAGGGACCGAACCCGCAACCTCATGGTTCCTAGTCGGATTCGTTAACCACTGCGCCACGACGGGAACTCCAAGGAAGTGCTTTTAAGAAGAAATTTCAAACAAATTACAGGATCAGTGATGCAGGACTCAGTAACAGCAGTTTCTTTGGCCAGAGTCTTACAGAAGGCACTTGGAATCATAACTGAATTCTAATAGAGCAGGGTGACACAGTGAGATTATTTGCTGAAGCTCCTTGTTTGGGGGCAGGTGACCCTCTAGTCGTCAAAAATGGATGCATTTTTCCTGTCCTCTTGAGAATTTCTTAGCATGCTTTCCTTCGATTTGCTCATTTTGTTGTTTTTATCACCCTGGCAGCTAGAAAGGGCTTCCTCAGGTCCAACTGGAATCTTTGCTACTTCATTTAAAGACCTACTTTCCATCCCTTGTTAATTTTGGTTATTTTTTGTGGATTCCTTCCAGACGTGCACATGGTTTTCACAGTGTGGTAAACCCACTTGGACACAATATTCTCATAAGGGTCCGACTCTCCGCAGGATGTTGGAACCTTTGGACCAGGAATCAGGAAGACCCTAGTCCCCTGCCTGCCAAGAACCCATAGTTTGACCTTGAAGAAGTCAAGGCCTCATGTTCCTCATTTCTAAAGGGAGGGGAGCAGACCACACAATCTCTAAGATTTCTTCTAGCTCTGATGATCATGTTCAATAATTTTGCTTAAAAAACACCCTATCTCCAGCAGTGAATCTCTGCGTAGCATGTCATAGATACACCTTAAGTATTTGACCAACAGAATTAAATCATAGGGGTTTCTATTGACAGTTTCTCTCGGCAGTCACTAAACCTTGTAGTCACCTAGATGCCCTGTCTCTCCCAGGAGAGATCCATCTCTTTTGTAGAAATAGGAACCAGAGCGCAGAGGTGAAGCGATTTTCTTTGTGAAATGTTGCATGACCTGCCATAAGAATAGTCAGGATTCTCAGCTCCACAGACATCCAGGACCAACCTGTTTCTAGTTGCTTCTTTGCTGCCATATCCCATCTATTAAAATACCTCTGTGATTCCAGAAAGCAAGCAAGTGCCCATGTGGAAGAGGTTATAAATCCATCCAATTATAAACATGGCCCCTGCAGCTCTGATTCGACCCCTAGCCTGGGAACTTCCATAGGCCACGGGTGTGGACCTAAAAAAGACAATAAATAAATAAATAAACAAATATAGCCCATTAAAAATAGATATTGACAAGGAGCTCCAGACAGAGTTGTGCTCAGCAAACTCAGTTGAGGTGGGAAAAAATGTAGCCTGTTGTCCAGAAAGCAATCATACTTTCTTAAATGATTCCTTATACTATCTTTGGGGTGGTATATGGCTCTTTCTTAACTACTAATGGTTGGGGTGGCTTGGAACATCCAGTAAAAATAGAGTTAGGACTTAATAGTTTTCTTCTCTATATCACCAGACTTACTTGGAAACTCTAGTGAAGAGTTAGGGGTGACTTTGTTCCTGGGAGGACCAAGCAGACTTTCAAAGGAGAGAATGGGGTGCAGCCCCTGTCAAGGGAGCCCTTTGGGGGTGTTTCAGAGGGAGTGCTGGATGTGGGAGCAGAGGGCCTGGTTTTTCAACCCTGGTCCAGCATGTCCTAACAGTGTGACCTTGGGGAAACCAATGAATTTCTTTGGAGACTCCAATTTGCATTAACAGTTAAATGAGGTGGAGTTCCCATCATGGCTCAGTGGAAACAAATCCAACTAGTATCCATGAAGATGTGGGTTCCATCCCTGGCCTTGCTCAGTGGGTTAAGGATCCAGTGTTGCTGTGGCTATGGCATAGGGCGGAGGCTACAGCCCCAATTCCACCCCTAGCCTGGTAACTTCTATATGCTGTGAGTGCCGCCCTAAAAAGCAAAATAAATAAATAAATAATTTTTTTAAAAAAAATTAAAGTATAGTTGATTCGTGATGTTCTGTCAATATCTGCTGTACAGCAAAGTGCCCCAGTCCACATCTATATACATTCTAGGCTTTTGTTTCCTGTAACAACTGTCTGGGGTCAGGACTGGTACAGGAATAAAACTGCAGGGACATAGGGAATGTGCTGCAGCTGAGAACCTCCTAGGACACCTCATTTGGCCCATGTCACCTACTCCTCTCCTCGCTGTATTAGTTTGCCAGGGCTGCCGTGACAAAACACTGCAGACCGGGGCTCAAATGGCAGAAATCTATTTTCTCGCAGTTCTGGAGGTTGAAGTCCGAGACCAAGGTGCTGGCAGGGTTGGCTTCCCAGGAAGCCTCTCCTCTGGGCTGACAAATGGCCACCCTCCTGCTGCTTCTACACAGGGTCCCCTCCCTGGGAGCACATACCCCTGGTGTCTCTCTGAGTGTCCTCACCTCCTCTTCTTCTAAGGACATGGGTCAGGCTGCTCTCTAGCTCACCCTCACTGTCTCATTTTAGCTAAATCATCTCCTTAGAGGCCCTGTCTCTTGTGCCGTAAATTAGATTCCAGATATAAATGATATCACATGGTATTTGTCTTTCTCTTTCTGACTTAATTCACTCAGTATGAGAGTCTCTAGTTCCATCCATGTTGCTGCAAATAGCATTATTTTGTTCTTTTTTATGGCTGAGTAGTATTCCATTGTGTATATATACCACATAGAAAATCATGGACTTGAAGAATAGACTTGTGGTTGCCAAGGGGAAGGGGGAGGGAGTGGGATGGATTGGGAGCTTGGGGTTGATAGATGCAAACTATTGCATTTGGAATGGATTAGCAATGAGATCCTGCTCTGTAAACTCTGTCTAGTCATTTATGATGGAGCATGATAATGTGAGAAAAAAGAATGTATACATGTATGTGTAACTGGATCACCATGCTGTACAGTAGTAAAAAAAAAAAAAAAAGTTGTATTGGGGAAATAACAATAAAAAAGTAAAATTAAAAAAAAAAATAAAGGCCTTGTCTCCACAGTCACATTCTTCAGTGCTGGCGTTAGGGCTTCAGCCTAGGTGTTTGGGAGGAAGGGAGACTAAAGTCGGTCCACAGCATCCTTGAGCCCACTGAGCCTGCAGGAGGAGCTCACATCACATGGCCACATGGGTCTTTGCAACCTGGCTCCCTGATGAGATTCTGTGCTCAAGATCAGCCCTCCCTTCTCCCCTCCCTCCCCTCCTTCTTGGAAGGAAGACTTGAGCTAACACCTCTGTTCTGACAAGTGAATGCTTCTGCTTTTTAGCGATTCTTTGCCTCTGGTTGCTCGGGTGTATAAGCAAGGACACTGAAGTTTCTGGGTTCTTGGGTGAACCCCTGGGCATTGGTTTGGGGGACTCTTAAAAACCACCCCATAAAATGGCTCCTTAGCCCTGAAGGGCATGCTGTCAGCTGGCCTGTGTAAGGCTGTGAGCCACACCCCTGGGGGGCAGAAGGGGCTCCCCTTCTCTGTGCGTTCTCTGTTATTCTTCGCCCCGGCACCCCTCCTACATGGTGAGTCATCCCAAACTCCTGACACCCAGCCAGCTGTTTGGAACACAAGAAATAACCACAGCCAGAGGCATCTTGGGCCCAAACTCTCCCTCCTCTCTGTCTTTCATTCCGTTTCCATTTTATGGCTTACTTCCTATTCCCAAGTCACACACCACACCCCGGTATTCAAGGCTGAATTTGGGAATCTGGTCTGGAGACAATGGGTCTTTATCAGTTAATATCTGAACTATGAAAAAAATGAGTATTTACCAAAATAACAGTTGTATCAAAGTCCTTCAGCCCAATGCCTATCCTTTCTTGTAGTTCTTGCCTAGAGTATTAGCTTCTAGTGAATGGGGCCATACTGCATCCTCCCCTGACTCAGTCCAGTGCGTCACATGTAGGAATACTCAAAACACTTTTGAAAGAAAGCAATGAAACTTTTAGGTGTAGTATTACCCCTTGAGAGGTTTAGGCCTCTAGCTAGCTTAAAAGAAACTTGGGAAATTCCTGTTGTGACTCTTATTCATGACAATGCCGGTTCGATGCCAGGCCTCCCTCAGTGGGATCTAGCATTTCTGTGAGCTGTGGTAGGTCGCAGATGCGGCTCAGATCCAGTGTTGCTGTGACTGTGGCATAGGCTGGCACCTGTAGCTCCAATTTGACCCCTAGCCTGGGAACCTCCATATGCTGCAGGTGGGGCCCTAAAAAGCAAAATAAATAAATAAATAAATAAAATTAAAAAAAAAAAAAAAGGAACTTGGTTAGTTTCTCAGTGACTAAACCACAAGTTGGATTGTGTGTCCAGCATGTGTGGTGTTAGTTACTTCAGTGATGCGATTTAAACCATAAGTTTTGTGGATTTAAAAAACAACCCACTGGGAGTTCCTGCCATGGTGAAGTGGAAACAAATCTGACCAGGAACCATGAGGTTGCGGGTTCAATCCCTGGCCTCACTCAGTGGGTTAAGGATCCGGTGTTGCTATGAGCTGTGTTGTAGGTCATGGATGCGGCTTGGATCCTGCGTTGCTGAGGCTGTGGTATAGGCTGGCAGCTGTAGCTCCGATTCAACCCCTAGCCTGGGAACCTCCGTATACCACAGGTACAGCCCTAAAAGGAAATAAATAAATAAATAAATACAGGAGTTCCCGTCGTGGCGCAGTGGTTAACGAATCCGACTAGGAACCATGAGGTTGCGGGTTCGGTCCCTGCCCTTGTTCAGTGGGTTAACGATCTGGCGTTGCCGTGAGCTGTGGCGTAGGTTGCAGACGCGGCTCGGATCCTGCGTTGCTGTGGCTCTGGCGTAGGCTGGCGGCCACAGCTCCGATTAGACCCCTAGCCTGGGAACCTCCATATGCCGCTGGAGCGGCCCAAGAAATAGCAAAAAGACAATAAATAAATAAATAAATAAATAAATAAATAAATAAATAAATAAATACAAACAACAAATATGACTTATTTTGACATAAAAATAATAAAGCAGCTAGTCATAAGAACTAGTTTTCACAGACATGAATGCCTAGGTAAAATGCTGTGCCTTATTAACAAAATATAATTCTGCCATGTTAATGTGTTAATAAAAATTTTCCCCCTCTTTTGGTTTCACAGTTAGAAATTCCCTGTTAGCTACTTGCTCTGATATTGAAGTCCCTAAAGTTTCCTTGCAGTTAATACTTTGTTTTCTTAAACAAATGGGGCACTGAGTTCTGATCCCTGTCCTAATCTCACTTGCTCTTTCCCACCGCCCTCTTTGCCACCAGAGGAGGAAGGTCATGACAAGACCAGATGGATCATGGTCTCCCATATTTGACTCTTCCTCTGCTCCTCCCCACTGAGCAGAAATTAGAAATAAAGATTGGGCTCAAGTCCTTGACTTGTGCTCATTCATTTGTCCATTCATTCAACAAACATGAAACACCTACTACGTGCCAGGCATTTTGCTAGGCACAGACACTACGGAGAAGAGAAAGTCACAGTCCCTGTCGGCAAGAAGCCCATAGTCTATTGAGGAGTAGAAATACAGCCAAAAAATTCCTAGATCCTGAGATATTAGAAATA
Source organism: Phacochoerus africanus (assembly GCF_016906955.1). NCBI lineage: Eukaryota > Metazoa > Chordata > Mammalia > Artiodactyla > Suidae > Phacochoerus > Phacochoerus africanus. The sequence goes on from NC_062549.1 coordinate 85,521,424, forward strand.
GTATAAAAGTCTATGGGAGTATGGAGGAGAGATCTGTTTCTTTTGTGTGTATGTGTGTTTTTAAGTTTCATTGAAGTTTAGTTGATTTACAAGGTTGTGATAATTTCTGCTGTACGACAAAATGATTCAGTCATATGTACGTACATATACATCTTCTTTCAGATTCTCTTCCCACATAGATTATCACAGAACATTGGGTGGAGTTCCCTGTGTTTTATATATATATATAGCAGTTTTTTTATATATATCCCCAGTGGCCAATCATTTCACATACCCCAGTGTGCCTATGCCAATCCCAAACCCCCAGTCCATCTCTCCTCCCCACCCCCAACCTTTCCATTTTCTTAGCATGAAGAGAAGACATTGAAACTAGGCCTTGAAGGATGAGTATAGTTTTATTTTTTAATGCTTTTTATTTTTTCTATTATAGTTGGTTTATAGTGTTCTGTCAGTTTTCTACTGCACAGCAAAGTGACCCAGTCACACACACACATACATATGTATATGTACATTCTTTTCCTCACATTATCCTCCATCATGCTCCATCATAAGTGACTAGATATAGTTCCCAGTGCTGTACAGCAGGATCTCCTTGCTTATCCATTCCAAAGGCAATAGTTTGCATCTGTTAACCCCAGATTCCCAGTCCATCCCCCTCCCTCCCCCTCCCCCTTGGCAGTCACAAGTCTGTTTGAGTATAGTTTTAGAAGATGGGGGAGGAGTGGTGAGGACCATCTAGAATTATGGTATCCAGTATAGTCGCCACTAACCCCATGTGTATATTGAGATTTAAATTAATTAAAATGAAATTAAAAATATAGTTTCTCAGTTGTTCTGGCCACATTTCAAGTACTCAAACGCCACATATGGCTAGTGGCTGTCACATTGGACATTGCATACATAGAATATTTCCGTCATTACAGAAAGTTCTATTGGGCAGAGCTGTTCTAGACAGAAGCACAGCATAATCCAAAGCTCCAGGATGTGAAAATCTGTATCCTCCTCAGGGAATAGTGAAAATCTAGCAATCAAAAGAAATTAATGTTGGGCTTTATTTTTATTTTTTAATTTTATGGCCACACCTGCAGCCTGTGGAAGTTCCCAGGCCAGGGATTGAATCCTAGCCACAGCTGCGACCTGTGTCACTGTTGCAGCAATGCTGGATTCTTTAACCCACTGCACCAGGCCGAGGATCGAACTCACACTTCTGCAGGGGCCTGAGCCATTGCAGTCAGATTCCAAACCCACTACACCATGGTGGGAACTTTGAGCTTTATTTAAAAAAAAATAAAAAATTATTCTTAACAACAGTGTAGCAAGTTTGTTGGGCATTCTGGGAAATTTCAGTACCATGACCTAGCAATAGTACTTCTCTTAGTAGCTGAAGGTGAACTTTGGAGAAGCCTGCAGCTGTATAGGCTGCCTGAATTAAAGATGTACTTTCTCCCAGAACAACTTTTTGGAACAAAATTTTAAAGGGGAGGAAAAACTGAAATGTAAGCGTATATTTACTCCTCCATGCAAAGCCTGTGAGGAAGATATTTTCTCTATTTAATAGATGAGACATTCAAGCACATTGCCATGGCTCCATGGCTCAGAAGCAGTTGAGGTGATTATCTAGAAACTGGGGATCTCCCTGCTCTAGAACTTGTGCCCCTTTCCCTTAAATAGCTTCGGAGCATAGTACAGCTGTCAACCTGAGGACCTGCCAGCACATGGCTGACCTCCCTTTCCCGGCACTCTCAGGGAAGGGTTAAGCCACCTCTCTATGTGTAAAGGCCTCATTTACTGGAGAGGTCAGGGTATCTAGACAACAGAAGTCCTCCAAGTGTGGTCCCAGACTAGCAGCAGCACCTGGGAGCTCGCTATGAATGAAGACTACTTGGCCTCAGACTGCACCTCCTGCATCAGAAGCTCTGGGGTTAGGTCCAGCCACCTGTGTTTACCAAGCCTTCTGGGGAATCCTGATGCATTGTGAAGTTTGAAAACTACTGCTGTGCCCAAAGTATTTTTCTAGTGGAAATCCAGTTAAAATGAACATTAGTAGAGGATTAATGAAAAAAGGAACCAAAAAAAAAAAAAAAAGTAGGTGGGTTAGAAGTTACGGAAAACAAAGGAGGAAAGCTAGAATCAACCCCGTGGTGCTAGATTAGAGTCAGACTATCAGGATGAACTCATATCAGTTTTAATATACAGAAGCATATAGGTACAGAACTAATTATAGAAATACATGTGTACATGGGTGAGTACACATAAGTGTATTTCCACTGAGAGGACCTAAATGTAGTGACACCACAATAGCAGAAAGCACACCAGCATCCAGGGTTTGTTTTCTGATTATCATTCACCAATAAAAAAAATTTAGGGCCCTTTGGAGAAATGACAAATTCTGTATGGAGCAGGAAAAAACACAAGAAAGCCCAGAATAGTTTGTAGTTTTAGAAAGTATAGAAGCACTAAGGGGGAAAAAAAAAAAAGGTATGTCACAAAGACACAGGAGCCAACCTGAAAGAGCTCCGGGGACCAGATCTGAAACAATTTAAGTAACAAAGTAACAGTAGTCTTGGATTAAAACCCAAACAATAAAATAAATATCCATGAGTTGATACTGATCTAAATAAATAAATAAATAGAGAAGGGACAAATATTCCTTATAGAAGACTTAATAATATATGTAGACAGTTCCCCCTTCAGAAAGTGGAGCTTCACTCTGCTTCCTTGAGTCTGGATGGCACTTAGTGATTCATTTCCAAAGAATTATGGATGGAAGGGGACTATGTACCTTTGGGGAGAAACCTGGCAGACACCATCTGAATCAGGTGATGTGGGTTAACATCACCAGTGACATCATGTGGGTGTCATGTACCCCCACCCACAGATGGGGGTGAGATGATGAGAAGGCACCACAGCTCTGTGGTGTTATTTCCAAAACCCACAACCCCAATCTAGATACGAAAACCCCTCATATAGACCCACATTGGGTCTATATGATACAAAATATCTCACCAGTACTCCCCCAAAGTGTCAAGGTCATGAAGAACAAAGACTGAGAAACTGTCATAGGCCGGAGGAGACTAAGGGGATGTGATGGCTAAATGCAATGTGGTACCCTGGGTTCGATCCTAGAATAGAAAAATAGAAAAGAGCATGAGTGGAAAAACTGATAAAATCCAAATAGGTGTTTCCTTTGTGGCTCAGTGAGTTAAGAACTGACATAGTGTCTGTAAGGATGCAGATTCAATCCCTGGCCTCACTCAGTTGGTTAAGGATCCAGTGTTGCCACAAGCTGCAGCATAGATCACAGATACAGCTTGGATCTAGCGTTGCTGTGGATGTGGTGTAGGCTCCAGCTGCAGCTCTGATTTAACCCCTAGCCTGGGAACTTCCAGGTGTGGCCCTAAAAAAGAAAAAAAAAAATCCAAATTAAGTTGTAGTGTGTTAATGATGTTATACCAATACTAATTTCTTGGTTTTGATAAATGCGCTAGGTTATATAAGATGTCAATATTGGGAAAGGCCAAGAAAAGAGTATATAGGAATTGCCGTTACTATCTCTGTAATGTTTTTATAAGTCTATAATTATTCCAAAATAAAAATGCCTTAAAAAATAAAGATAACTTGGTAAAGATGTGTGGTGTAAGGCCCCCAAATTAAGGCCCGATATTATGTGCTGCCTTGACATCAGGTGAAACTGGTAGGGTCTCAAATGGCCTAACTGCAAGTTCCCTTCCCCCTCTATTCCCACAGGTAAGGTCCCCTAACCAACCCTCCTTATCCAATGGACCAGGTACAACCCCTGCTTATGCTGAGTACCAGGTCTTAGTTCCCTGCCAGCTTTTGGAATCATTCAAGCCAATCAGTTTTATCCTCTTGTGGGAAGCGGGAGGCACCTCACCTCTTGCAGGTACTACAAAGCCTGCATCCTACAGCCTGCTTCCTCTGTTCTCAAGTACAACTCTGTGTGGTCCTTTGTGACATGTGGTGTCTTCCCTTCTCAGACAGACAGAATATGTGATTAATAAACTATCTCATCTGCCCATATCAATTGTCATAAGTTCAGTCATACCCATAACCTGGGGTAGACTCCCTCCCTTACCAACAAGGACAAATAGGAGAAGGTTATAATAAGATGACTAACCTGTCACCCTGTATCCCAGGTGTGTTACAGGGTTCTGTCTCCCCAGAGCTGCTTTCTGGGTTGGAGCTTATCTCCTCTTGCTCAGGGTTAGGAGATTTGGGCTGGGGAAGGACAATGTGAAAACCAGAGATGATGAGGAAGAACATGGGGATGAGGATTCAAAGGAAGAGAAACCAGAGAAAGAGGGAGAGACATACTTCTAAGGCTCCACCCAAGGCTCAGGATATGCCCAAGGGCCTTTAGGGGTCAGGGGGCATTGAGTTGGGTGTTACATGCTTGAGACCTAGTTCCCTTCCCACCACCCAGCTGTAAAGCCTTGGACAAGTCCTCCAACTTCTCTGAGTCTAGATAATCTTAACCATGTATGAGACTGGTGGGACCTGTGTGCCCAATACTTACCAGACTATATGAGACACAAATGTAATGTTCTATGTGAGAGTGTAAAAAGTGTAAAATTGCATACATTTTATATACATACTGAGCTCATTACTGTAGGAGGGAGGGGGATTATTAGAGAGTATAGGAGTAAGGATGAAAAGGTGTGGCCTCTGCTTGCAAGAAAGTTGTAACCCAGTCGGAAGTTCCAACACACTCAGAGATAACAACAGTTCCCACACTCATAGGTGCCATGGGGGAGATGTTAATAAAATGCTATAGCAGGGAAGATTTGACCAGGGAGTTGGCAGAGATTCCATGAAGGAGGTATGATTTGCACTTGGCCTTGAAGCATGAGTCATTATAAAATGGAGTGATGGTGGTACATTTGGAATCAAAAGACTGCATCAAATACTAGTGTCTACACTTACTAGTTCCATGACTGTGGCAAGTTTACAGCTTTCTGACCCTTAGTTGCCTTGTCTTCAAAAAGGGGATAATATCTATAGCTGTGTTTAGAATCCAATGGAGACTGTAAAGGAAGGTGCTCTACAGATTGCCTGCGAGATAATAGCTGCTCAGTTAGTGTTGGGTGAGTTTGAAGCATTTATTGTCATAACACTGGGACCACGTTTCACTGGGTAGGGGCTGGATACAAGGAGTGGATAGGAACTCTGCCAACCCCTGGTAATTTCCCAGCTACCAATAGCTTTAGTCTGAAAATGCTTCCTTCTCCAAGGCTGATTTTCGTGCATGAGCATTGGAGCCTTCAGACACATCATAAATGGAGAGGAGTCCCTGGGGCAGGGCCTGGACAGCTGGGCACCCAGTGATTACAGCATGAACCTAGTAGATAAGCCTTCCTCTTGGGCCACCCACTCTGAGAGCCGGGTAATGGACGTGGGTACTGCTTCTGTGGCCTGAGAGTTATTGGCAGGGATACAGCAGCTGGCTTGAGTGGCTTGCTGCCTCAAAATCCCCACATCTACTGGACATCTAAACTCAATACACCCAAACCTGAGCTCCTGGTCTCCAGCACCCACCTGCTGTACCCTCAGGTTATGGCATCATCATTCCCCCAGTTGCTCAAATGCAAATCTTGTAAGTTGCCTTGGATCCTCACCTCTTCTTACAGCGCCCATCTCCCTACCTCCCCCAACATCATCTCAGGAAATCCTACTGGCCATTAGAATACAGCCAGGACCAACTACTTATGACCACCTCCATCGCTGCTCCTGGGTTGGAGACCCCATCATCGTTCACCTGGATTACTGCAGCAGCCTAACTGGTCTCTCAGCTTTTGCTCTTGCTGACCCCCCACCCCTGCCCCCCAACACCATACAGTCTATGCCTAGTGGGGCAGCTGCAGAGATACTGCTAAAAGTTAGATCATTTCAGTCCTCTGCTTGAAATTCTTCCAATGCTCCCATTTCTCTCAGAGTACTTTTTTTCCTATCTTTTTAGGGCATATGGAGGTTCCCAGGCTAGGGGTCGAATCAGAGATGTAGCTTCTGGCCTACACCACAGCCACAGCAATGTGGGATCGAAGCTGCATCTGCCACCTACACCACAGCTCATGGCAACGCTGGATCCTTAACCCACTGAGCAAGGTCAGGGATGGAACCTGCATCTTCATGGATGCCAGTCAGATTGGTTTCCACTGAGCTGCAATGGGAACTCTCATTTTACTCAGAGTAAAACTTAGGGTCCTCACAGTGTCCTACAAGACCGTTGGTGAACACAGGACCTGGCTCCTGTTCCCTCTCTGACTCCTCCTCTCACTCTCGGCCCTCCTGCCCTGCTCCCATCCACATGGGCCTCCTCCCTGTTCCCTCGGGCCTTTGCTCGGCAGTCCCCTCTGCTTGGAAAGCCTTTCCTCCAGATAGCTCTCTGCTAACTCCCTCATTCCTTCAAATCATTGCTCAAGTGTCAACTTCTCAACGAAGCCTGTGACAATCCTATTTAAAATAGTAACCACACACCTCCCTGCCTTCCCCCAGCATGCTCCATCCCAGTTCCCTGCAATATGCCTTTCTCACGGAGCACTCATCGCCCATCCTACCCTCTGCATGTACTTCTTGATTGTGTCCATTTTTTTGCTTTCCTGCCTCCCTTCACTAGAATAGAATTCAGAAGAAGGCAGGGGAGTCTCAGTTGTGTTCACTGAGGTATCTGGGTGCCTGCAACACTTAGTCATTGCTGGTAAGCATTCATTTGCTGTTCTTGTCCTTAGCTCCCTCTCTGTGGCTGGATGGAGCAAGTCTACTGACACAGGAGCCCATCAGTGGCCTGGGCTACAGTCCCAGCTGCCCTCTAGGACCACTGAGTTAGGTTCCAAGAGTGAACGGACTTACTGAAATTCTCGAACTGAAGTTGGAGGCTCAGCCCAGCACGGACCCCAGGTAAGCTGACTCCAAGTGAATTTTTGCACTTTTCTGAGGCTCCCGGGTTGAAAGAGGGTTGGAGGAGATAGCTGGAGCAGCAAGGAAAGTCTCCTGGGTGGGGCGGCATCTTAGGGACCCCTGTTGGCCCTGAGTGGTGAGTTCATCACACCTGTAGGACATGCCTAAGGTAGCTGTCTCTTTCCAAACCTACCCCTTTCCATGCCCACCAGTTGTAGGAGCCTCACGTGGGCACCTCTGATGATTCAGTAGCTGGGTAGGGTGGGGGAGGATTTCAAACGTCAGAGCTGAGCTCGTCCATGGATGGGTCTGGACTCTGAGTTAAGCGCGGGGGAAGAAGAGAACAGTTTGGGCGGAGCAGGGAGTGAAGATTTCTAGGCCTGCCTCACCTTCTACCTCTAAGCCATGGATTTTCCATCTGCTCAAAGGGAACAGTAAAGCCTGCCTGTCTCCCTTTCAGCATCTGAGGATCAAGTGAAATAATGTATATGAAAATGTTCCGAAAAGAGTAAAGAGCTTTGCCAGGATAAAAAATTGTTTTGATTCCAAATAAGCCAAGGGTGAAATTTCTTAAGAAGTCCTTTGTGTGGGCTGTTCTTTTAAATCATGTTTGTTTTTTTAAAAAAATTAATAATAGGAGTTCCTGTTGTGGTTCAGCATTATGAACCCAACTGTATCTATGAGGATGCAGGTTCGAAGACATGGCTTCCATCCCTTATGGCTGTGGCTGTGGTGTGGGCTGGCAGCTGTAGCTCCGATTCAACCCCTAGCCTGGGAACCATATGCCTTGGGTGCGGCCTTAAAAAAAAGTAGTAATAAGCCCTATCAAGGAAGAACGGAAGGGTGCTGGACAGCTTCATGAGTCACCCATCAGCCCTCAGATCAGCCCTTCTCTACTGCAGCAGCTTGCTCCCAGGTGGGTCGTGCTGATTGGCTGAGCACCCCCCAGATGGCTTGACTCCTGCTTGGGATGGGGCTGTTACTTTCCTGAAACTGGGATCTAGCTGCTTGGTCACGAGGGTGAAACCACTTGCCTCCAGAGCTTCACTGGCACCACAGGGGGACAGAGAGAAGTTGGGTTAATAACTTGGTTTGTTCTGGATCTGAGTAAGCATTAGAAGGAGAAGAGGAAAGAAACATATTTGTAAGACTTCTCTGGAGTCCCTGTTATGGTACAGTGGGTTCATGATCTGGCGTTGTCTCTGTGGCAGTGCAGGTTCAAGCCCTGGCCCAGTGCTGTGGTTTAAGGCCCCAGCATTGCCCCAGCTGTAGTATAGGTTACAGCTTCTGGTCAGATTCCATCTCCAGCCTGGGAACTTCCATAGGCCCTGGGGGCAGCTGGAAAGGCTTCTCTGCTGTGCCAAGAGCTATCATTACTTTAAGCCTCATGACATACCTGTGTCTCTCTAAGGTATTATTTATTCTTATGTTTAAAAGGCAAAAACTGAGGCTCAGGGAGATTAATAACCTGTCCCAGGCCATACAGCTTACTAGACACTGGCAGAACCGGCACTGGAACTCAGATCTGCCTGGTTTCAAAAGCCATGTCCTTTCCATGACACCAGAGTAGTGGGTGGGGCTCCGGTTTGTGTGGTCCTGGGCAAGTCATTTAAACTCCCATCTGTGTCCTCAGTTACAGAAGCCAATAATTCTGTACCTTATTGGTGGTCGTGAGAATCAAGTGAATTAATATGTATGGAATGATCTAAGTGTTGCAGACTAGTCTATGCAAGTGAGGAATTCCTGTTCTCCTTTTGAAAGTGTTGCTTTCATCCTGACTCCCTTGCTCAAGAGCTTTCAATGAGTCACTCTTCTCTGACCCAGTGAAGACTCTGGCCTCTCAAGCTCCATCTCTTGTGTTCTCGCCGTCCTTCTCCAGCTAGCCTTTCTGTGTGATCTTGTAAATCACACATCCACACTCTGAAGTGTCTTCTGTCACTTCTCTGCCAATCTGGCTCTTTCTCCACCTTTAAAACATGGTCCACCTCCTCTCAGAAGCCCTTCCTCGCAGCCTCACCTGGACATGCCATGTGGCTTCCAACATGTTGCCTGGCTACTGGAGGCAAGTGCTCTTTAGTCATCTCATAAGCTTGAGCACTTCACTTCAAGGAGGTTTTCGATTCCTGCAGGGTTAAGATCATAGTTTGTGTTCTTTTTCCTCACAATAACTTGTGTAGTACTTAAGACCCACAAGCTCTGCACTCAAAAAATGCTAACCGATGGATGGATGCAGGGCACTGGACATGTGCCTCTACTTTCTCATGTTGTGGCAGGTCATGGGAAGGTCTAACAGCTCTTCCTGTCAGCCTTCTGCAGCCCCCAGCTCTTGTCTGGGAGAGCTCACACCATGCCTGCCTGGAACCATCAACCCCTACTTTTTGCCTGTTCAGACCACTCTGTCCTTGCAGGGCCAGCTCACAGAATAGCTCCTTGAGCAAGGACTCTGACTCCAGTCACCTGCCCTGCCCTGCACTCCTTTCATGGCCATATCCAAGAACTTTGAAAAGAGTGAGCAGCCTTGACCTTCCTTGGGCATGTAGTTGCTCAGTACTTATGCTTTACCAGGGCTGGACACTGATCTCAAAGAAGAGTCAGCTGGAAGCTCCACACCTAGATGCCAGAGTTTCTCAGGTGCTTTTTATCATTCAGAATGAAGATACAAGTACCACAAGGAGAGGAGGTAACAGAGAAAGCATGCCTTTGGTGTCAAACATGCCATTCGCATGTTACCTCACCTCTCACAACCTCAATTTCTTGATGTATAAATTTCCGATGACAATAACACAGACACTAATTACTAGGTTGAAGTGATCATGGGTTTAAATTCCATCCTGAGTTCTGTCCTAAACCACATTATTCAGGGCTCAGCTTAAGCCCTGATGTCCCCTTTCTAGAGATATCTTCCTCATGCCCTTAAGAAGTCCCCATTGTTGTCACAAACTGTCATGCCCTGTTAATTTCCTCCCTCTCTCTTTTTAACATTGGCCGTGATTTTATTTGTGTCCATGTACAGTGTCTGTTTCCCTGGTAGAATGTAAGCCCCACAAGGGCAGGTAACGCCTCAGTCTTACTCACCCTTGTAAGGTCATAACTCATAGGACAATGCCTGGCACATAGCAGGTGTTTAATCAGTTTTGGTTTCTTTCCTTTCCCTTTCTCATTAAATGGCATATTGTTCATTCTCAGTGTCTGGAAGATAAAGGCTCTTGTTTATCCTCTAAGAAAGCTCCTGTGATGACATGAAGGTCAGAACATGCACATATCAAGAAGAGGTTCCTACTCTATGAAAACCTTTTCTTCAGCAAGACCAAGATCAGTGGATAGTGGGGAGGGGTGGGTGGGTGCTGGTGACCTTTTAATCTGAAGCAGCAATCAAGGATCCCATTTCTTCATAATGAACTGGTGTTAGAGTGTCCTCTGCCTCAGTAGCCTGGAGTCCCCAGGCCATGAGACAAATCTGGGCTGCACTCACCTGACAACCAGGAGACATTCAAGGCTGTAGGCATTTCTGGGGACAGCAGCCTGGTCTTGCCCTGCCCCCTGTGCTCACTCCTGTCCTCCCAGTACTTACTGAGCACCAGGCTTTTCCACACCTGCATCTGTCTTGGTCATGGTCAGCATAGGAGCTCCTGAGGGAGCTATGAAAGCTGTGACTTTTCTTTCCCAGTGCAGGCACTAAGAAGATGGACATGGGGTGGGAGAAGGTGTTCATTAAAAACAACCCTTTTTTTGAGAGAGGGAAGGTGGGGGAAGATAGAACAGAAAAGAGGGGGAAAGGCAAAGGTAGAGGGGAGGTGAAAGGGGGAAGGTGAGGAGGGAGAAGAGCAATGTTGGAACAAAGGACTTAAAAAAAATACACAAAATCTGTCTGAGTTCCTGTTGTGGTACAATGGAAACGAATCCAACTGAGAACCATGAGGATGCCTATTCAATCCCTGGCCTTGCTCAGTGGGTTAAGGATCCGGTGTGGCTGTAAGCTGTGGTGTAGGTTGCAGACATGGCTCAGATATGATGTTGCTGTGTAGGCCGGCAGCTGTATCTCCAATTTGACCCCTAGCCTGGGAACCTCCATATGCTGTGGGTGTGGCCCTAAAAAGGAAAATCTGAGAAAAGTTTGAACTGGTAGAAAGGAGCTAGTTGAGAGGGAGGGTTTGAAAATACATGATATCACTTATATGTGGGATCTAAAATATGGCACAAATGAACATATCTACAAAACAGAGACAGACTCATGGACACAGAGAACAGACTTGTGGTTGCCAAGGGGGAGGGGGAAGGGAGTGGGATGGATGGGGAGTTTGGGGTTAGTAGATGCAGACTATTACATTTAGAATGAATAAGCAATGAGGTCCTACCATACAGCACAGGAAACTATATCCAATCTCTTGGGATAGGCCATGATGGAAGATAATATGAGAAAAAGAATGTATGTATGTGTATGACTGGGTGACTATGCTATACAGCAGAAGTTGACCCAACCCTGTAAATCAACTGAAAAAAAAGAACAAAAAAGAGAATACACGAACATAGGCTAAAGAAAAATTACTATCTGGAGCAGAGTCCAGGGTGACCACCCTTCCTGGCTTTGCCCATGATGAAGGGGTCTCCTGGGCTGTGGGAAGAGGCACCCAAGAGACTTCTCCTGGGACATCCAACGTGACTGCCCAGGCAGTGGCAAAAGGGTGGCTTTGCTGGAGAATAAGGGCAGGTAACTAGGAGCCCCACCCTCAAATGTGGGTCAAGGCCTTTCAAGACACTGAGCCCAGACCACACCCCATGTTGCCTCCACCCCCACAAAGTCACATTCTCCAGGCTGGTGGTGTGAAGTTGGACAGCCACCTAACCTTGCTTATTTTCCTCCTGAGTACAACAAAGATGGCGGGTTGCATGATGTCCGAGGTGCTTCCCAGCCCATGTTGAGCTGTTGTGAGTTGATGGTGTAAGTTGCCCTGGCTGAAGTCTGCTGGCCAGAGAAAGCATCAGGATGTCCAGGGAAAAGTCTCCAGGCAGGGCTGCTTCTTTGGGAGCCTCTCCCTGGTCCTGCTTTGGGGGATGCGGCTTTGTGACCGAAGGCAGGCACGCAAGTGTGCATGGACCAGGGAGTGGGTGCCTCCTGGCTTGTCCTCCCACAAGAAACCCTGCCGCCTAAGTGCGGTCTGGGTTAGCCAGGCGCTGGCACACCAGCCACAAGACATCCATCTGTGAGAGGCTGCATGATTTCATCAGCAGCACCATGTGGCGGGGGCTCAAAGTGACAAGAGCAGGAAATGAGGGGGAGGAGGGGGTTGGTAAACTGATCAGATTTCTCAATTATTTCTTTACACTAACCAATTTGGGCTGAGGGAACACCTGGGGCTCTTTAGTTTGGGGGGAAGAGGTCTCAAGAGAGATGCTACTGGCCATCCTTCAATGTGGGCAGGTGGGGACCTGAGTGATTAACATGCAGATAAGAAACAGATGTAACTTTGTTTTCCAAGCCGGTGGTGCAGGTCATGCCAATTACAAGAGTTTATTTTATTGTTTAAAGAAGCAAAGAGGAAAAAAAAAATAAGATGCGTGGCTCTGTGGTAGTGTTCATGGGTGTTATATGTGGGGGGAGGTGACTGAAATCCCAAATCGATAAGGTAATTGAGTTATTTCTGTCAAGTGTTTAAGGCTATTACTTTAAGTGGACACAGGGTTGTTGGCTGTGTTTGCTGTAATCAGCTTTGGACTCATTGGGCATATTGATCTCCTCCAACGCTATTTGGTGTTCTTGAAACATCAGCGGAAGTTCCCCCCTCGGCCTCCCCCTTCCCCCCTCCCTCTCCTTCCCAAGGCTTCTGAAAAGCAAAAACACACTTCTCTCTGCTGGCTAGGCTGCAGGTTTTCCACTCCACTCATCATCATTTGTTCTAAAAGCAAAATGCAATTTTCTGAGACTCTTTACACTTCTGCGCGCGCGCGTGCGCGCACACACACACACACACACGCACACAGCTTCTGTGCTCAACAATGTGCTTTTTAATCTAGAAAAGGAGCAGAGACAACAGGTCCACTATAATCCTGCAATATCCTAGGGCAGGGGAGCCGTTCCCAGTCCAGGGGAAGACATTGTCCCCATTGAGGCGCCTCTCCAGCTCTGGGCAGCTCACAATCCCAACCTTTGTGACCACCAGAGAATCGTGGCCTGTACCCATCCCCTTGGACTCCACCCTGCTGGCCCCCAAAGGTCACTGACAGTGATGTCACGGAAAAGCATGTGGTCAGAGAGTCTGTCCTTGGAAGGAGGCCTTGGAAACTGTTGGCTGATCCCCCTTCCGCCCAACCCCCAGCCCCTGGCCCTGGAGAATTTCTGCAGCTTGGAGGTAGTGTACTGAGGGATGTGATCCACCCAGGGCTGAGTGGCCAAAGCGGGAGAGTCTGCTGAGAGGGGGCTGGGCTTTCTCCACTCCATCTTCTCCACTCTCCCAGGGCCGCCAATGGAGGACCCAGCGAGGTGGGACCCTGATCCCTTCCCCTCAGACCTCCAGCTTCTCATCTCCTCTAACCCTCTTCTTGCACAGCTGAATTTGACACCACTTCTTCTTGGCATTCATTTGCCTTTTGGATTCCTCTTTCCTTCCCTTCATATCATCTGCAGAACTGACCCACACATATGTACGTGTACACACACACACACACACACACACACACACACACACACTGACCATCCCCTTAACCCACTCTCTTAAGTGTCAGCATCAACCAACTCAGGCCAGAGAATCTGGGGCAAGGAAGATCCCACAGGAGAGGTATTAGAAGTGTTGTTAACTGGAGTCTGCACACATCTCTTTGAAATCTGGAGGAGTCACAGGTGCTCTGGGGGAATATAGAGAGGACTCCCAAGAAAACAACACAATTTACATTAAAATTGCTTTTACTAGGCTCTGCCTGTGTGTCCTAGGTATTTCACATACATCATTTCCTGTGGTATTCTCAGCCACTGCAGGAAGGAGGTGTTTCTGTTGCATGTTAGTGCTGAAGAGACCGAGACACAGTAGTGAGGTTGGACACTTTGATTTGAAGCCAGGTCTTGACTCCAAATCTGAGACCCTCTGTACTATCCTGTGGCTTAGAGTCTATAACAAGTAACTAGGATTATTCACACTCCAGAAGGGAAGATGGGTGAAGGTGTATATGTGTATGCCTGTGGGGTAGGCAGTTTAAAGAATTTGGACCCCTGGTAATGAGTGAGTTGGTGACATGCCCCACATAACCCCTTTAGGGCCATCCTAGCTGATACATGTCTCCTTTTTTCTTTTGGGGATCAGAGCCTTTCAACTTAACTCTGTCCAAGGCCTCCACTGTGGCTCCTACCACCCACTGACCGTATGCCACCAGGAGAAAATCCTGGCTCCCAATCTGGCCCCAGTCCACCTTCCCATCTTGTCATCTGGTAGCTCCTCTCTGAGTCCATCCCCACTGGTACCACACTGCATCATTTACCACGCCTGCAACATCTGTGCACTATGACTCCTGACCTTGGCATTGGCTATGCCCTTTGCCTGACATCTCCTCCATCCAATCTTTTTGGTGACATCCTGTGATCTTCTGAGTCCCAGCCTGTGATACTTGCCTGAGCCCCCATCACCACTGTCTTCCCATTACCCTGTGCATCTCTAACTTTGCCTTCTGGGTAGGCAAGGTGCTTCGTGTTAGAAAGATCACTGAACCGGTGGCATGGAGATTGGTTGGATGAGAGACTAAAGGCTGGGAGAGCATTATGAGTCTGCTGTAGCTGTTCCAGAGAGAGAGGAGCTTGTGTTGTGATGGGGTAGGGCTCTGGAGGGAGAGACTGCCAGCTGTGGAGCTGAGTTTGACTCTGGGGTCAGATTAGGGGAGGCCAGCACCTGCCCAATGCAGGTTTCAGAAAAGTTTTGCCTCACAGCAGGGGACTTCCCTAGAAGACCTTTCGAAGACCCTTTCAACCCTTTAACCGGTTCCGTTCTAGCTGTGGCATTCTTCAGGTTGCTCAGAAGGCAGAAGCTCTAAAAATAGAAAGCCTTATTATTACTGATTAAATTTCTTTCCACCTACAGAATTTTCTGAAAGTAATAAGAAGAGGAAGCCTGAGTCTGTGCTGAAGGGTTCAGGAGCAGAGATGTGTTGAGAAGTGATGAGAGAAAGGAGGGGTGGGTGTGTGGAGAGAATATGAGGCCAGGCAGGTAAGGAGGGGGTGAGGGTGAGAACATCACTGATTGTGGACCGATGGCTGGAGGGACCTTTCAGTGTGCATCGGCTTTCCAAGGGAGGAGCCCATGGGATATTAAAACAGGAGTTTCTGGGAGTCTATTTCTGTTTTATAAATTATTTTTATTATTATTTTTTTTAGATTCCACAAGTAAGTGATATCATATGATATTTGTCTTTCTCTGTCTGACTTCTGACTTGTTTAATATGATCATCTCTAGGTCCATCCACATGGAAAACAAACTTACCAAAGGGGACAGAAGGTGCAGGGGCAGAGAGAGAAATTAGGAGTTTGGGATTAAAATATACATACTAATATATAAAAATAGGTAAACAATGAGGACCTACCGTACAGTACAGGGAACTATACTCATCTTGTAATAATCTATAATGGAAAAGAATCTGAAAGAGAATGTGTATATATATATATAAAACTGAATAACTTTGCTGAGAATGTGTATATATATATATATAAAACTGAATAACTTTGCTGTGGACTCGAAACTAACACAACACTGTAAATTAACTATACCTCAATAAAAAACCCCAAACCAAGAAAACAATAGAATTTCTACTGAGGCCGTCACCTCGGCTGCAGGAAGACAGGGCAGCAGGATGTAAGTGACTTTGAACCTGCCCCTACGTCAGGGAAGTGCCTGAATGTCCTCACGGCTCTGACAGGTGCATAGCTTCTAACCCCTTCCCTCTCCTGCCTCCCAATGCATGTCCTGCTCATAAAAATTCTGAGGATGGCTCCTTTGGTGATTAAAGATCTAAAAGCCATATGCAGAGATGAGTTTGAAGAAAAGAAATGGAAAATATTATAGTTGCACATTTAAATTATTTTTTATAAAGAAGATAATCCCCCCAGTTGAATCAGCATCAGGTCCTACAAACTTAGATTCACCCCTGTAGCTCTGCCATAGATAATTTCGAATGACATTAATGCCTCTTTCTTATATATTCTTAAGTCTGAGTCCACGTGTTTCCTGTGTCTTCTCTTCTCCTGTATGACTTAGCTCATCATCCTGGGTGCCTGCCTGCAGGAGTATTCCAGTCAGCATGGGGAAATATCAGGGCCTCAAAGTCAGGCTAGAAAGTTGGCTCTTCTCATAGCTGGTGTGGGCTACTGACCTCTTAAATGGAATTATTCCAAATTGCCATTTGCTCATAGGTAAAAAATAATTGAATGACAGCATTTTCCCGTGCTTTGACACAATACTTCCTTGGAGTTTCTTCTTCTCCAAAATGGAGATGATAAAGGAGTTGTTGTTTAATGATTCTATAGAGTTTCAGTTTTGCAGGATGAAAGAGTTCTGGAGACTGGTTGCCCAACCATGTGAATGTACCATTAAAAAAATTCAACAGAGTAAGTTTTAAAGATCTTACTGGCTTTTTTTCAGTGGTTCATGAGTCAGGCAGCATCCAGTTGGGCAGACAGAAAGGAGCTGTACAAGATGAAAGACTTTTATAGGCAGAAGGGAATAGGGACAAGGAAGTTATACAAGGCAGAAAGCAGACTGGGTATGACAAGATTCCTTTCCCTACAGAGGGTGGGGGTAGGGGTTCATAAGGCAGAATACCCACTAATGCTGATCAGGTTGGCTGGTTTAAGATTCCATTTCTGGGAGAGCCAAAACTGTAGTTAAGTCTGGGTTTTGGTACATGGGGCGTAGCATAAGCGACTCCATTTTGGACCTGTTGTCTTGTTTTTAGCAATGCTTACCATGGCTGGGCTATACACTTAAAAATGGTTAAAGTGGTATACATATATATGTTTTTTGTCTCCTAGGGCCTTACCCATGGCATATGGAAGTTTCCAGGCCAGGGGTGCACCACAGCCACAGCAACATGGGATTGAGCCACATCTACAACCTACACCACAGCTCACGGCAACACTGGATACTCAACCCACTGAATAAGTCCAGGGATTGAACCCACATCCTCATAGGTACTAGTCGAGTTCGTTACCATTAAACCATGATGGGCACTCTGAAAGTGGTTTATTTTGTTTTGTGTATTTTACTACGGTAAAACAATGGAGATGATGAAGTCTTTCTTACCTGATGGTGGTGAATGTGCGCTAAGCTGAATTGTTTTAAAGTCCTTTGCGTAGTTCCTGACTTACGGTGACACTGAGTTCAATAAATCTTAGCTTTTATCTGGAGTATTAGTATTAATGGTTTGTCATTCCCCAAATTGGCATTCTCTCTCCCCAGGCTAAAATCAAATAGTCCCTCTAGTAGTTTGGGAAGGAAACAGCTACAGGGGATTGTTACCTAACAGAATCTCCAAAATAGTCATTGTTGACATTAAGGTTTTCTGTAAGTTGGAATCTGCATCTCTTTGTAATAGTAACAGCTAACACTCATCATTTACATGAGCTCATTTAAGCCACTCAAAACCTTTGGGAATGGGTATAATTCTTTGTCACTTGCCCGAAGTCACACAGCTAGTAAAGGACATTCCATATAAGGCTGTTCATTCCAGAGTGTACAGTTTTGACCACTAAGTCATACGACCTACACCCACCCATCATTGCTTTAGAGTCTTTAGCTTAGAGCCACTTTACATGGCTGGTTCCTCTTTAAGTGTGGCCAGCTAAAATCCTTCCACCTGATTTTCCTGCAATGCCAGCCGTCATGTCAGTTTCTCAGGGCATTTATATTTTCAGATGTAAGAAGGGCACAGCTGGAGGGCTGCTCATGTAGAGAGGAATCTGAAGGTGCTCCAGAGGTGACCCATTAGGTATAAGACTGCCCTTCTCTCAGAGCTCTGTGTCTTACTCCCTCACTCCAGAAGTTCTATTCATTTAGGGGTTTTTGTTTGTTTTGTTTGATTGTTTTTTTAGTGTTGTTCCCCAGGCATATGGAAGTGCCCAGGCTAGAGGTTGAGTAGAAGCTGTAGCTGCCAGCCTACGCCATAGCCACTGCAACACCATATCCAAGCCGTGTCTGCGACCTACACCACAGCTCACAGCAATGCCAGATCCTTAACCCACTGAACAAGGTCAGGGTTGGAACCTGTATCCTCATGGATACTAGTTGGGTTCGTTACCTACAGAGCCACAATGGGAACTCCTCATTTAGGTTTTTTAAAAATAAATTTCACAAATATTTACCAAATGCTTACAATGTGTCAAGCATTTTGAGGTGGAGTCTGACCTGACTCTTTGGTGGAAAAGAAGAGTGCCCCCCCTTTTTTCTTTGGCATGTGGAACCTCCTGGGCCAGAAATCGAACCTGGGCCACAGCAGCAACTCAAGCTGCTGCAGTGACAACACTGGTTCCTTGGCCCACTGTGCCACAAGAGAACTCCTCTCTTTATTTAGTTTTGCATGTTCTTCACCAGCTAACTAATTAAAGTAATATATCCACTGAGTTAATAAGCACTCAAGCAACACAGAACAACAGAAAACGAAAAGTAAGAGTGTCCCTTCTCCTTTACTCACTTTTCCTTATGTTTAGTTATTTCTGTTTCTACTACTGGTGGTTATTCCCCAATTTTTAAAAATTATTTTTTTACAGTCTTACCCACGGCACATGGGAATTCCCATCCGAGCCACTGAGACCTGGGTAATGCCTGTGATGGAACTCGCACCTTCACAGGCACCCAAGCCACTGCAGTCAGATTCTTCACCCACTGTGCCATGGCAGGAAATCTGGTTATTCCCAAACTTTAAATACTTTTAGTTCTTTTTCTTGGTGTTTCATCTTTAAATAGTGTTTATTCATTTTTTTTCACTGTAAAAGAGGAAGAATATCACTCATTGGCAGTAAATGTATCTCTCCTAATTTTGCTTTTTTTGTTGTTCTTATGTGGTTTTAAAAAGTAAATTAAAGTTTATGTTTTTATTTTTATTTTTTTTTTCTTTTTTAGGGCTGCACCCATGGCATATGAAAATTCCCAGGCTAGGGGTCCAGTCGGAGCTACAGCTGCCAGCCTATACCACAGCCACAGCAATACTAGTTCTGAGTTGTTTCTACAACCTACATCACAGCTCACGCCACACCAGAACCTCAACCCACTGAGCGAGCGAGGCCAGGGAGCAAACGTGCAACCTCATGGTTCCTAGTCGGATTTGTTTCCATTGCACCATGACGAGAACTCCAAGTTTATCTTTTTAAAAGATTGTATTTCTTGATTTCTGAACTTTAGAGAGTGTTTCCTGATTCTGCCCTGTGAAATAAGGAATTCACTGCCCTTCATGTTCTAGCTTCTGTCAGTTGTTTTATCACTTTTACTTTGCTAGCTTAAAATATTTACCTTCTGTTCTGTGACTACCATTAGATCCTCTGTTTTGTTTATATGTTAATTTCATAGTTTGAAAAATCAATGTATATTTACATTATGATTGTGTAATGATTATGTTCTTCAGAACCAAGTAGTGTGCTGAGACCCATGGAAAAGATGCAATTCAGTTGTTGAAGTGATTGAACAAGGACGTGTTAGACTGAGATGATTCTATTGCTTTGGTGGCCTGCGAGGCAAACTGAAATCCAAGCCAGAGTCTGTTCCTGTAAGTGCTCTTGTATCTGAGAGAATGAAATTTAAGGACAACAATCACAAGTGTCAACGAGGCTTTCCCAAATAAGGCAACCATTTAAGGCTTCACCAATCAAATCATTTCCTTGCTTTGCTCTGTGTCTGCTCTGTAAAAGCCTTTCCCATAGTTCCTGTCAGCCCCAAGCCCCCTAAACAGTCTCTAAGTTTAGCACTGCCTGAGTCAAACTGATGTTTGCTTAAACAAGCACTTCAAAAATGGAACATGCCTCAGTATATCTTTTTAATACTATGTTGTTAAAACTCCTCCATTCAAAGAATCATTGATCCCAGAATCAATGTCACATGAATTGTTTTTAAGCCTTTCATCCTTGCTCAGAATGATAACATTTTCATTTTTGTGTGTTTGGATTGTGACTTTTACATCTCTTTGCTAATTTTATTTTCTCTGACATTTCTAACTACCTTTCTTTGTGCACAAAACAGTGCTGTTCTTTTACCTTCTCGATGAGATAAAATCCAGCTTCTAATTCCAATTACTCGTTACAGGACATTCCTTTGGTGGTTAGAGGAATTCTCAAAGCTCTGACACCTTTTCTTCCTTCCTTCCTTCCTTCCTTCCTTCCTTCCTTCCTTCCTTCCTTCCTTCCTTCTTTCTTTCTTTCTTTCTTTCTCTTTCTTTCTTTCTTTTTAAGGCTGCACCTGTGGCATATGGAGGTTCCCAGGCTAGGGGTCCAATTGGAGCTACAGCTGCTGTCCTACACCATAGCCACAGCAATGCAGGATTCGAGCCTCATCTGTGACCTGCACCACAGCTCATGGCGGCGAAAGATCCTTAACCCAATGAGCAAGGCCAGGGATCAAACCCAAAACTTCATGGTTCCTAATCGGATTCATTTCTGCTGAGCCACAATGGGAACTCCTCTGACTCCTTTTCTAATGTACTTGGTTATTTTCTCGGTCCTCTACAGAAATGGCATTCTAGGATTTCAATTCATTTCACATTTTACTTACACTCTTGTTGGATCCCACGTTTTCTGCTCCCTTAGATTTCTGTTTCACTTGGCTGGAGAGTATGCTTTCAAGTGATTGTTACAGAAGGATGCAATGGATGCCAGCTTTCTGGGTCTTTGTCTCACCACCCACTACCCCTGCCCCCTAATTTGTTTGGTTAAAATTCTAAGTTCTAAGATCATTTTTCCTATCTGCTTTGATCTCTAGTATACATTTTTAGTGACAACAATCTGATACGTGTTGTTTTATAGGTACTTTTTTATTTTTTCCTAAATGATTAGTTTTATTTTTTCCTGAACAATTGGTATGTTTTATTGTCCTTGGTGTTTCTAAACCTTAACTGAGATATATTCGGGTGGGGGACCCAGTTTGCTATTTTTTGCAAACTCCAGGCATTTGTCCTCTTTTCTTTCTTTCTTTTATTATTTTCTCCCTTCCATTTTCTCTGTGTACATTTTCTAGAGCTTACTGGATCAATCTTCTGAGACTCTTAGCTTTTCTCTGATATTTCCCATCTCTGTCTTTTTTATCTATGGCCAGGAAGACTTCTTTGAATTTGTCTTCTAGTTGCTCTATTGACCCTTCTCTTTAACAACTGTGTCTTTAATTTCCAACAACTCTTTATTGTTCTGTGAAGGTTTTATTTTTATAGCAGCTATTATTTTTTTTTTAGTGAATGTGCTATCTCCCTGAAGGCACAAGTTAGAATTGTTTTAAAAGTTCTTTTTTGTTTTGTTTCCTCTGGGTTTTTTATTCATCAAGATTCTTTTGTGATGCTGATTTTTCTGACATACCAATGATCCTCAGAAGTCTATTCATATTTTTTGAAGGAAGGAGTAAATGTATTAATTTCTGAAGCCAGCACAAATATCCTTTGTGGGTATAGAGCCCTACTTTTTGTATTTCTTTCCTAAATAGAAGATAATTAAGGTCAGAAACAAAGTCCCTGCCCTCATGTTAGTTATAGTCTTAGGGATGCAAACATCACATAGGTAGTGGGATAAATATATTTTTTTGATGCTATTTGATGAGAAATAACAGGGTTTACAAGGGAGTATAGCTGGATGATCTAGTTTAGATTGAAGTTTTAGGGGTGGCTTTTCTGAGGAGGTAATCTTCATCCCGGGCTCTGAAATGTGGGTTGGAGTTGCCACGCAGAGTGGGTATAAGAGCCTTCCAAGCAGAGGGAATAGCATGTTTAAGAGTCAGGAAAGGGCATGGCATGTTTTAAGCACTGAAAGGAGACCTGTGTATCTATGACACAGTAATCAAGGGCAAGAATACAGGAGTTTATGGTAAAGAGGTAGCCAGTGGCTCAGTCACGGTGACCTTGAAGATCAAGTTATAGTAAGAAAGGTTATTTTTCAGTACAACAATAAATTATTGAAAGAGTTTAAGCATGGGAGTAATATGATCAGATTTGTGTTAAAAAAAATTCTGGCTATTATGTCGTTAATGAAATGGAAGGGGTAACAGCGGAAGCAGGGGAAACAGTTAGGACATTTTTATGGTAGCCCAGGCAGAAGAAGATGGTAGACCAAGGTGGGTACATTAGAGACAGAGAGAAAAACTGACAGTATTAGATGGTGGGTGAGCTAAAAGGAGCAAGGGACAGAGCAATTTCATGGATGACTCTTAGACTTCTGGCCTGGCTGTTTGGGTATGGAAGACCACGAAAGAAAAGCAGATTTAGAGTTCCTGTTGTGGCTCAGTGGAAATGAATCTGACTAGCATCCATGAGGACACAGGTTCAATCCCTGGCCTTGTTCAGTAGGTTAAGGGTCAGACATTGCCCTGTGCTGTAGTATAGGTAACAGACGTGGCTAGGATTTTGCAATGCTATATGGCTGTGGTGTAGGCCAACAGCTACAGCTCCATTTCAGCCTCTAGCCTTGGAACCTCCGCATATCTCAGGTGCAGCCTAAAAAAGACCAAATAAATAAATAAATAAGAAAAGCAGATTTGGAGGGAAGGTGGTGAGTTTAGTTGGGTCATGTCAGGTGTAAGATGGTTGTGAGATATCCAAGTATAGACCTCCAGTAGGCTCTGAACACTTGGCTCTGGAGTGAATTGTGCCCTGGGGACCCAAGGAGCATGCGTCAAGAAAGGAAGTAAAAGGTCAGCACCTATTGAACACTGTCACATTGTCCGATGAACAGTGGTTGGGACATATGAATTCAAACCTGAAACAGCTTTTTGATGACTTTGGGAAGAGTGGTCTTATTAGAGGGGTGGCCAGACTGTATGGGTTGAGAAGCAAGTGAAGGAGAACAGATGAGCAAGAGTGGGAGCGACAGAGGGTTGCTTGGACAACACCTTCAAGAAGGTCGGCTATGAAGGGAAAGAGAGGACAGCAGCTCAAGGGAAGTGCAGTGCGATATGGGTTTCTACATCAGGGTTATCCATTAGGCTGTGAGCTTCAGAAGGGCAGGAACTATTTCTTTTTATACTTCTTTCTATTCTCTGGCCCAGTAGTGGAATATGGTAGTTGATCCAACCATGTTTTTCAAATCTATTAGTAATATACAAGGTCTTGGAAAGAGAGACTTTCTAAAGAGAACCATTCGAAAACAACCTAAATGTCCATCAGTAGGTGAATGGATAAAGAAGATGTGGTACATATATACAACGGAATACTACTCAGTCATAAAAAAGAATGCAATTTTGCTATTTTTAGCAACATGGATGGACTTGGAGGGCATTATGCTAAGTGAAATACATAAGATAAAGATAAATACTGTATGATATTGCATACATACAATATGTGGAATCTTAAAAATACAACAAACAAGTGATTATAACGTAAAAGGAGCAGGCCCACAGATACAAAGAACTAAATAGTGGTTTGGGAGGAGGGGCAAAATAAGGGTAGAGGAATGGGAGATAGATAAAAAGTGTTGGGTGTAAGATAGGTAACATGGGGAATATAGCCAATATTTTATAATAACTGTGAATGGAAAGTAATCTTTAACATTTGTATGAAAATAAAATTTTTTTTGAAGAAGAGAACCACTCTACTGTTCCATGGCAGGCCGAGCAGTGCCCAGTGCTGTTGCTAAGATGAATCACAGGTCCACATAACAGCAGACTGTTGACAGCTATGACTTGTGTAGATTGTCTTTGTCTGCCTGGCCTCTTGGGGGTTAAGCTGTTGAAGGTTCTGCTTGGGAAAGATTAAGAGGATCCAGTGGGCCTGCTGGGTAACCCCAGGTACTGGTTTTAGAGTCAAATGGTCCTCTCAAGATAAGAACAGACCTTTCTTATTTTTGCTGAATGCCTTCGATACAACAATCGCCCTGCCATGTGTTTTTATGTGTTTTCTCATCTTTTCATGAGTCTCTCATTTTCACAGCTGTCATTTACATTTCATAGATGAGAGCATGAAGGCTCAGATAAAGTATATTTCCTAAGGTCATGTGTGTTGTAAATAGCAGAATTAGGATTTGAACCTAGGTCTTCAGATTTTGTTAAGTCGCACACTTTATAAAGGCATATGGAAAAGCGGCATGAATGGGATGGATTTTAATGGTCCAAGAATCTTGATGATGTGTCTTTTCAGTGACTTCCGAGGGACATGAAAAGCAGATGGAAATTAAGTGATCACGGGTGGGAAGGGGTGGAGGAGAGAGGAGGGGGCAGCCAAAGAGATTGATTCTTTTCATGGGATGAGACAGTCTAATGTAACTCAGGTGAGGGGCCCCTGAGGAGCTGCACTGAGGGGATGCTCATAAAATGGTTTTTGGCTCCTACCTTGTGACTTTTTCAGGGAGGTAAGGATTCCAGTCTTCTTTTGTTTGTCTTGCTGTTCCTTAGCTACTTGCCTTCTGAAATCAGATGTATGGAGGAAGGGGGCTGTGATTTGTGACACACTGATGGCAAAAATGAACAATTCTGAAGACTAAAGAGTATTTTTTTGGTTGAAAATTTTAATGTTTTATTTTTCTCATTGTAAATGTAATAGGTAAATGTTTTTGGTTTTTTTTAAAATTATCATTATTATTTTTTTTGGACTTTTAGGGCATATGGAGGTATATGGAGGTTCCCTCAGCATATGGAGGTTCCCAGGCTAGGGGTCCAATCGGAGCTGCAACTGCCAGCTTATACCAGAGCCGCATCTACGACCTACACCACAGTTCACAGCAATGCCAGATCCTTAACCCACTGAGCGAGGCCAGGGATCGAACCTGTGTCCTTGTGGATTCTAGTTGGGTTTGCTAACCATTGAGCCATGACGGGAACTCTGTAATAGGTAAATGTAATTGAGGACTTACACAATGTTGAGAGGTTTGCCAAAGAAAATAGAAATCGTCTCAAAATTCCATGACCCGGAGTTAATCATTGTTCAAATTCTGTTCTATTCCAGGCTAAAGAATATTTCTGTCATATTGTGAAAAATCCAAAGCTCCTTTAAAGAGCACGTAAAATATTTAAAGAAATCGTAGGCAGTTCCTTCTTTTCCCTGCAGGCACATTTGATCTTACACTAATGGAGGGAGAAGAAAGTCTAGTTTTCTTAAAAATCCATAGAAAAGGAATATGCTTAGCTAGCCATGGTACCACATTCCAGTGGACTCCACATCTTGGTGCCAGGGAGCTTTTTCAGTTTCCCAATCTAAATCCTTCCTCTTTTTAATACCCATCTCCTTTAGTCCTGGCAACAATACAAACATCTGTGTATGCAATAAACATGAAAATAGCAGCACTCAATTTGCCAGTGAGGCAACTAATATTTCACTGAAGGAGCCTAAGCCATAAGATGAGACAAAACCAAGAGGGAACTAAGCTCTTTTTATCGTCATGACTGTCTCAGGACTTCCCTGTAACTGAGGAGGTAGCAGGAGGTAAAAAGAAAGCAAAGGTTAAATAGAAGACATTTAGGGACTGTCAGAAGAGGAAACTCTTTCTCTGTTTTTTCTTTTTTTTGTCTTTTTGCTATTTCCTGGGCCGCTCCCACGGCATATGGAGGTTCCCAGGCTAGGGGTCGAATCGGAGCCAAAGCCACCGGCCTATGCCAGAGCCACAGCAACGCGGGATCCGAGCCGCGTCTGCAACCTACACCACAGCTCACGGCAACACCAGATCGTTAACCCACTGAGCAAGGGCAGGGATTGAACCTGCAACCTCATGGTTCCTAGTTGGATTCATTAACCACTGCGCCACGACAGGAACTCCTGTCTTTTTTTTTTTTTTTTTTAGGGCTGCACCCACAGCATATGCAAGTTCCCAGGCTGGGGTCAAATTGAAGCTGCATCTGCCGGCCTACACCACAACCACAGAACACAGGACCTGAGTTGCGTCTGCAACCTGCACCACAGCTCACAGCAACGCCAGATCCTTAACCCACTGAGTGAGGCCAGAGACCAAACCCGCATCCTCGTGGATCCTAGTCAGGTTCGTGAACCGCTGAGCCATGAAGGGAAATTCAGAAGAGGAAACTCTCTCAATAGCAGAATCATTACAGAGGTTTGTTCTTCTCTTTGAGAAAATCAAAAAATCTCACAGCTGGCTAGGGGCAGGCTGGGCCCAGAACCTAAGCTTGCCCCTGGCCTCCATGGCAGAAGCTGGTGTGGGTAAAGTACCCAGTCCAGTGTCTGGAGCATAGATGGCTCATCAGGCATGAATCCCCTTCCTTGCCCACCTGATACGCTTTCCATTGCACTGCAGCCTTCATGGGGTGTGGTGTGTCCCCAGATGGACAGGTGATATTTTAGCAATATAATCAAGTTTGATGATAGGGACCTCAGCGTCGACACTGATGTTCTATTAACAGTGTGTGAGTTTTCTGGCTCTCCGTGTTGGTAGGACTCATGGAGAACATCAACAACCAAGAGATCATGCCAGATGAAGTTATAAGGGAACTTCTTGAAAGCTATCCATTGACGAATACAAAACCCTTGGTTTCTCATTATTTGGTAAAATCACCAAAAATCTGGCTTTATCGAGATTTTTGCATGTGCATCTATATTTTAAAAAAATATCAGGGAGTTTCCATTGTGGCGCAGCAGAAAGGAACCAACTAGTATCCATGAGGTTGCAGGTTCGATCCCTGGCCTCGATTAGTGAGTCAGAGATCCAGTGTTGCCATGAGCTGTGATGTAGGTCACAGATGTGGCTGGGATCCCGAGTGACTGTGGCTGTGGCTGTGGCCTGCAACTGTAGCTCCGATTCAGCCCCTAGCCTGGGAACTTCCATATGCCTCAGGTTCTGCCCTAAAAAGAAAACAAAACAAAACAAAAAAAAATCAGGGCTACTAGCTTAAGTACATAGGGGGGATCCTAAATTGCAATAGCAACAGCAAATATGGGGATGCTTAAGATACCTTTTAACTAACAGGGCCCAGACAGGAGAGGCTGCCCTAGGAGGCAGGAACCACCAATACTGTTTGTTTCCCTTCCCTTTGGTGCCTACTCTGTGTCCATGTTTGCATTTTCCTCCACACCCCCATCCTGTGTGTGTCCCCACCCCTTTTTGCAACTGCAAGCTCCCTATTCTTCTCAAAAGCTGCTCCGCGTCTCCAGATCATGTAATGCCCGTTACCATAGCACCCAGTACTTCACATTATTAAAACAATCTCTTTATTAGTGAGCCCGCTCCTCCCAAGAAGCCAGGCACCTTGGAGCCCATTTGACAAGATGATGAACCTGTATTTCAGGAGGCTTAGGGATTTGTTAGGGGGCGGAGGGGGGCAGGCCAGAGAGGCCCAGAGAGCTCAGACCTCACACGCTACTCCTGGATTGCACCTCGCTGCCTAGAGACGCTCACAGTCGCGTCTCATTTCCTTGCCTTTTCCTTTTCATCATGCACTCATAATAATTATACATGTTATCACATGTCACATTTTACAAAAGGCTTTCAAATGCATCCCTTCTTTCAATCCTCACAATATCCCTGTGAACTAAGAATTTTGTGTTCAGTTTTAAAGGCTGAGGGTACTGGAAATTGACGTTCAGAGGGATCTGACTGTTTAAGGTCATACAGACACTTAAGAGGCCAACTGGGACTCAAAACCCAACCATCCACTATCTCTACACCTACTTTTCTTATTGTGGACAAAACAGAGAGATAGATACACAGATAGATAATTCTATGGCTCTTTGCAGAATGGGTGCTCAATAATAATTTGTTGGGTTTTTTTTTTTTTTGGACTAATGTGTCTGCTTTTGAATCAAATGTAATGTTATGAATCTACAATCACTTGCTCCCTCCGCTCCCCTCTCCTCCCCTCCCCTCCCTGCTTTTTCCCCTTCCCTTCCTCATTCTTTCTTTGGCACATACTATGAACAAGACACCACTGGAAGTGTTGGAGGAGGACAGAGAGTGTCCTCCATCACCTATATTCTTAGACAGTGAAGGGGGCTGAGACGTGTTATACACACAAGCTGTCATCTGGCACAGCGTGTGATAAATGCCATTCATCCATTCACCAACTATTTTATTGCCTCCAAACTATGTCCCAGGATTCACTGATGAATCCTTCTTCTGTCTATGGAGGGAAGCAGGTGTTAAAAAACAGTTATATCGTTATTTAATTAGAATTGTGATATATGCTGGAGAGGAAGACTGGGTGTACAAGAGCATAGAGACGGAGGCTCTGATGTTGGCTGGGTGGAGGGATTGGGGGTTGCAACATGGAAAGCTTCCCAAGGAAAATAATTTAATCCGAAGAGGTGGGATGACATGCCTCACCCCCTGCCCCTACTCTGCCCCAGGAGGAAATTAAGGTCCTTGCTTCATCACAATGAGGCTGAATCTGCAGTGGAGGCTGAAGACAGCAAGAATTAAAAAGGTGAAAGTGAAGGGCACAAGGGACGGGTTTTCAGTAGCAGCATGTTCAGTGATATCAGTCGGTAGGAATGCTTCACATTGAGAAAATTTGAAGGTCATGTGGCTGCACTGGTTGTGGATCAGAACAGAGAGGTCCTCAATGCTGGGAGCGGGGGTGGGGAGGGAGTTTCAAGAGCAGGGAGAGAGAATAAGAGACACAGAGAGACTTATAGAGAGAAGAGAGGGAGAGAGGGAGAGATTACCAGCTGGGGAGGATCAGGAAGAGGTGGCATTTAGGATCCACTAGGATTCAGCTGAAGGGGACAAGTAGTAGGGACAGTGGCATCTGAGGGTGAAGCAGCCTGAGCAAAACGGGGAGCAAGGGGGAGTTCCTGTTGTGGCTCAGCAGGAACCCATAAGGACTCAAGTTCAATCCCTGGCCTTGCTCAGTGGGTTAAGGATCCGGCATTGCCGTGAGCTGCAGTGTAGATCGCAGACATGGCTCGGATCCTGAGTTGCTGTGGCTGTGGTGTAGGGCAGCAGCTGTAGCTCCAATTTGACTCCTAGTCTGGGATATGCTGTGGGTGCAGCCCTAAAAAGCAAACAAAAAACCTGAAACATGGTTGTTGAGGGGCAAAGGAGAGCACAAGATGTGTTCTAGGAAAGAGTATGCTGCATAATTCTCTGGAGTCTAGAAGGTGCTCAGTCAGGGGAGGCTGGAGGGCTTGGGGAAGTGGGATGGGACCCAGTGCAGATACCTCTGTAGGCCAAGGGGAGCCATTAAGAGTATTTGGTCTAAGGAGTCCCATCAGCACTATGCATTAGGAGGATTAATCTGCCAGGAGTGCACAGGATGGATGGGCAGAGAGAGAGGAGGGTGGCAGCTGCCCTTCTACTTCACTTACAGCATCTTCCCCTGGCAAACTGATCAATAAATGGAAGTTTTCAAACAGTCTTCTGCCCGCCCTTCAATGGAGAAAGGGCGATTAATTTTTAGCACTCATCATGATTGCTTTTCTTAATTACCAGGCATGACTGATACCTCCCTGAAGAATTGACAGGGTATATCCCAGCCCCTCAAACCACTGGGGACATAATGGATGTTCAAGAACTACTTGTTGGATTTATTGAACCCCCCCCCCGCCTTTTATTTTGTTTTTGGTGGCCTGAAGTCCTTGGGAGGTATTTTTATCTGCCAGGGTGTCAGGGGAAGTCCTCTCTGTTGCTGCTGCCTTCTCCATCTCTGATTTCACAGTCCTTCCAATCTTGGCTGGCTGAGGCTGGCAAAGGGCTAGACCAAGCGCATCCCGTGGGCCAAGGGGGAGGGGGCAATAGCAGCTCACACAGAGGTCTTGACTGGGCGTCAGAAAGGCTCCAGTCCCTAAATATCAGTGCCCCAGGCTGCTGCTGTGTCTGAAATTCCACCTTGAGAGTCATTGATATTTGGGCGATTTCAGAAATAGCATTGCATCCTTAACAGCTGCTGATGGGTGAAGTCATAGCAGCCAGCAAAGCCTTCCTCTCCGCATGCCGTTGCATCAGCACACGGCTTCTAGACTTGCCCCTTCTCCCTGCCAGCCTTCAGTTTCTCTTGGTTAGTTCTCTCTCACTGGAGATCTTCCGGATCTGCTTTGGCCAGGTGGTGCCTTTCTACTCGGGCCTTTGGGTAGTAAAAGCTTTGAACCCTTTCTTATCTCTTGGGCTGATTTCTCTCAACTAAGTCTTTCCAAGCCCTGTTGCTGCAGGTCAGCACCACCTCACTCCCATGTGACCCCTGTACTCAACCCATTTTCCAGAACCTTCATCGGACCAGAGGCTGGGCTTCCTGCTTGCTGGGGACAGAAGTTTGGACAGTTCAAGTGTTGCATCTCCAGGGTAAAGTGAAACATAGTGGAAAGAGCACAGAATTTAGAAGATTTGGCTCCCAAGCTTGACTCCATTACTTAAGAACCATGCCTTTAGGAGGTCAGTTAGGTTGTGAAAAGGCATTCATTCATACAGAGTAACCAGAAGGTGCCAGTGGATAATCTAACACTAAAAGTAGGCAGACATGACTAGTTAAGATATGGGAGTTCCTGTCATGGCCCAGTGGAAATGAATCCGACTAGGAGCCATGAGGTTGCAGGTTTGATCCCTGGCCTCGCTCAGTGGATTAAAGATCCGGCTTTTCCGTGAGCTGTGGTATAGGTTACAGATGCGGCTCAGATCTGGCATTGCTCTGGCTGTGGTGTAGGCTGGCAGCGACAGCTCCGATTAGATCCCTAGCCTTGGAACCTCCATATGCTGGTGGGCGTGGCCCTAAAAAGACAAAAGACAAAAAAAAAAAAAAAAAGAGAGAGAGAGATCTAGCCTTTTCTCAGATACCGTTCTATAAGGCTGTGAATCTCAAATTTCTCTGCTCATAGGAATCACCTGTGGATCTCATTAAAAAGGCATATGTCCAGGCCCTAAAGATTCTGATTCAGAGGGTCCTGGCCGTGCCCAGAAATCTCTGTGTTTAACAGGCCCCCTGACATAAGTCTGACTCAGATGTGCCTGGACCCTTTGAGCAACCCTGCCGCAGGGGGACTGTCTTAGAGCCAGGCTTTTTCCATGGTTGAAACTGGCACTATCTCCTCTAGAGCTAATATAATTAAATACAACAGCTACTCAAACTGTCTGATGTTGCTCAACATTCTGACTTAAAACCTCCCTTGTGCCACCCTCTCCTCCTGCCCTCAATCAACTGTTCCTCTGTCTTTAGCTATTTCTATTCATTTTTGCTACTGGACAGTTACCTAAATGCTGGTGGTAAATATAGCTCTCACGCAATTCCTTCTGAAACTAAATTATCATTATTATTATTTTTGGAAGTTCCCAGGCTAGGTGTCAAATTGGAACTGTAGCTGCTGTCCTCCGTACACCACAGCCACAGCAATGTGGGCACCGAGCTGCATCTACGACCTACACCACAGCTCGTGGCAGCAACAGATCCCCAACCCACCGAGTGAGGCTGAGATCGAACCCACATCCTCATGGATACTAGTTATATTTGTTTCTGCTGTGCCACAATGGGAACTCCCGAAACTAAATTCTTTCTGGCCTTTTGGGATCAGCTGCCTGGAAATAGAGGTGGTTATGCAGTGTTTGACTTTCGGCAGAAAGAGAACTACGTCTTGGCTGAACACTAAGTCCTTACCCATTATAGGGAGAATCATTACAGCAAGATACACTCTCATGTCTTAGTATCTGACATTTTTTCTGACTGCAGCCCCCTTGGTTGCTTTTAACAATGTCTCATGCCTATTTATAAATAAGCTATAAAAGCATGTGGTAGGCTCTCCGGTGTTATACCTATGGGAAATTTCATTACTATTGCTTATATAATTGTAAGACCTCCCTATGATATAAATGCCTGAGAATAGAACAAGGTCAGTTTTGCCTCAGTCCTCCTTTGCTGCATCTACTTGCTTTGCGCAGTGGCTCTTTGAAGGGGTCAAAATAGTGGTTTTCACTGCCCTACAAAGCCCATGCCCAGGAACTCTTAAATGAAAATCCAGTAAAATATAACAGACACTTGCCCTTCTGTAAATATAGCTCTACAAGTGGTGGGGCCTTTGGGTTGTGCTGAGGCTAATGGTGAGCTTCCTGACGTCCCTGTCTGCCCCGCCCTGCTCAGCTGCCAGCCATGATCGTCTGCCTCCAGCAGTCACTGGTCGGTATATTTAGAGCCTCTTCCCTAAGAGTGAGTAGGATCTGAAAATAGATTGCTTGGCCTGTGTGTGATTGAGTTGCAGCCTCCAGATCTACACCTGAGTACATGCAGGCAGGAGCCAGCTCAATACACATTGGTTCAATAGCATCCAAGTGACAGTGGCCTGGTCTTGGGGGCCTGGGCTCTACTGGAACATTTTTTCCTGCTTTGCAGGGACTTGAACAGACCTTTCTGAGGTCTAGGGCTGACATCCACCTCTTTGGCTGGGACTTCTTGGATTCAGACCCAGTCTGGATTAGAGTGACCCATATTTGCATGGCTGGCCTCTCTCTGGAAGGGACCAGATGTTTCCCTCTGGTCTCAGCCTGATTCTTCTCTCAGCACGATCACAGTTGTTCTGTATCCTGAGAGCTCCCATGTGCTTTGCAGCTGTGGTTGAGTTGTTTATGACAGGGCGGGTTTTATGATCATCATTTGACTGGGAACCAAGAGATGGAGGCATCTCTATAACTGTTCCTTCTACCTTGAAATTTTTATGACAATGTTATTTAGTTTGGAGTGAAGAGTAGTTATAAGTTACCCTTAAACTCTCAGCTTATAGCCCCTAAGAGCAGGGACAAAGCTCCTTCTGTTCATAATCTCAACATCCATTCAATAAGCGTTTAACAAGCCCTGACTGTGTACAATGCAAAAAATGCTAGATTCTTTGATAATATAGAGATGAATAAGAGGGTCTCCCTACACTTAAGTAGAAGATTCCGGTTTAACAACTAGTTATGATACAAAGGGAAATTAAACTAGTGCTGTAATAAATATTTAAGCAAGTTTTTTTTTCTCTTTTTTTTGGAAAGCAGTGGAAGTACTATTTGTATAGGAAGATTGACAGAGGAAACGGCCTTTAGATAGTGCCTTTAATGAGTAAGATTTTGACAGCAGAGGGGGTGGGGTGTGAGCATGTCATGCTGAGAACACAGTGCCAGCAAACCTCAAGTCAGTATATGCAAGTCTACACAGCAGATGGCCTCAGCCACCATATCTCCTCTAAGCAAGAGCTTCTTGGGTTCATAAGCCCCAACTGTATGTACTAGCAGATGGGCAAAGTGGATCTTATTGGTTCCTTGGAACTATCCTGGGAAGTGGTTTCTCATTTTCTGCTGATGGGTCCTTCTTAGCCTTTTGTTGTAGGAAAATTCTCTTGCCTTAAGTTGATAGTTCCTAAACTCATCTGCGTGTTAGGAATCTCCTGGGATTCCAAAAACATACTTAACAGTTCAAAGCACACACCATAGCCCCAGACCAGTTGAATAATCTCTGGAGACAGACAATGGTATTGGTAATTTTTAAAGCTTTCTGGGTGATTCTAATGCAGAGATAAGTTTGGGAATCACTCCCTTAAGGCACACTTAACTCAGCTGCTTTTACCAGTGACTGAGCAATTAGCTATGAAAACGTCACTGGTTGCTAAGCCGTAGATGACACCTTGTAGATATAGCATGTGCTTTTGGACACTTTTCAGGCTTTATGGAAATAGCCCAGTCTCTGATGATAGCTGAGACCATTCTAACTTAAAGGTAATCAGCATTCTTTCTGAATTAGGTACCTCATTTCTGTCCTCAGAGGATCTCAGTCACCAGGACTAGTGTTCTGTACTAATGCTGGCATGAGGCCTGTCCACATGTGAATCTGGGATTCCAGGAAAAGGAGTTCATGAAAATGAAATTTGGGTGTAAAAACTGTTGAAACCTAGGAACACCCACCTCCTCTTGTCCAGTGCCCTGAGTTGACCTCAGGAGATCTCAGCATAAACAACAAATTTATTCATTCACTAATTGCACATTTACTAGATTTCTATTATGTGTTAGGCTCTGGTATAAAGACTGTTAGGGCTACAAAAATGACTCAGATCAGTTATTTAAGCTTTGCAGTCTAGTGAGACAGGTGTTCAGTTGCAGTCATGGTTATAATAACATAAGGAGTTAATCCTGTTGAGTGACACAAGGTGGGTCCTAATCATAAACTATGGGAGTCTAGGAGAGAGTGGTTCAACAAGAGAGCCACCTAAAAGGCCTCATGAGAATAGCCTTGGGGAACGGGTAGTATTTGGACAGAGAACAGTAAGGGGAAGGCTATTCTGAGCAGAGGCGAAGAATGAAGATGGGTTATTAGGGGTTGTTCCGTGGGCACAAATGGCAAGTCCTCTGAATATGACCAGCATGTGAAGGAGAGACAAAGCCGGGATGGGAGGTTGTTCAGCAGTACATTTGACATTGCATGTTTTTTTTTGTTTGTTTTGTTTTGTTTGTCTCTTTTTTGTCTTTTCTAGGGCTGCACCCAAAGCATATGGAGTTTCCCAGGCCAGGGGTCTAATTGGAGCTGTGGGCATCGGCCTATGCCACAGCCACAGGAACACCAGATCCTAGCTGCATCTGCAACCTACACCACAGCTCCTCCCAACTTCTCTTTTCTTCCCTTGGCTGAATCCTACTCATCCTTCAGATCCGAGTATAACTGTCATTTTCTCAAAGAAGTCTGCCCTGACCTTTCAATTGAAATTAGATTCCCCTGCTATAGTGTCTCATCTCATCCAATTATTTTCATTTCTTTGTACTTATCGCGGGTTAATAATGATATATTTGTGTGTGTGACCATTTGTTTGATATCTGCCTCTTCCATCAGTCTGCATAAGCTCCATGAGGTCAGGGACTGTATCTGTCTTGTCTCTTAGTGCATCCTCAGTGATTGACAGACAATAAGGTCTCCATAAGTGTTGGCTAAATGATAAGTGAATGAAGGAATGACAGCAAAGAGAAAAAACTATATATATATAGAACCCCTCCTCCCCATTACACACACTCACATAAAATAGAAACATCTCATTAATAAGAGAAGGATTGTGGTCTGGTGCAAGACACATTGGCTGGGAGTCAGAGTTGGGGACCTGGTTTTTATACTCGCTTCTGTCACTACTTAACTGTGAGACCACATCCAAAATCTAATTTGTTTGAGTAGCTATTTTTCCTTCTCTTCTGTCACAGCCTTGGTCTCAAATTCCTCATTTATAAAATTGGGATAATACAGCCTGTCCTATTTATTGTCAATATTGGGGAAAATACTTGAGACAATATACTGTCATGTAGGTAAAGTACTATACAAATGTAAAAATATTAATCCATAGCATCAGTGTGTAGATATTTGCATCTAAATTTTATATCCAGTGACTATTGGCAATTGCTAAATAAATAACTTTGATTTTTCATACATGTTTGCTGAAAAATATTGTTTTCTATTGCTATTGGTTTAAAGCTTTTTAAAAAAAAAGTGGTAAAGCTATATCCTTTCATTACCAGAGTGAATATAAGATATTATGTGGAGTCTGTGTTGAACATGCTA
This sequence comes from Phacochoerus africanus, assembly GCF_016906955.1. NCBI lineage: Eukaryota > Metazoa > Chordata > Mammalia > Artiodactyla > Suidae > Phacochoerus > Phacochoerus africanus. The sequence goes on from NC_062549.1 coordinate 85,556,913, forward strand.
TGAAAACACGTCCTCATTTCATTTACTCAAAGGTACTAATGGCTTTCATAAAAGCAGAATATATTGTTTAAGTGGAATAAATAATTAGCCTTGACAAGAAGTAAGCTCAGAATTCTCATGAATGAATTAGCCAATTCCCACTATGGACATTGAACATTTGGTTTTTAATTTGACATCCTAATGAAAATTTAGGACCAGCTGGAGACACTGGACTGAGACACAGGGTTGTCTGGGAAGGGCTTAGGTTAGGATAAGGTTGTTATATCAACAATGGTTTTAGACAAGACACAGTGGTGCCAAGCCAAAAAAAAAAAATGTGGATTAGGAAGAAAAGCCACATTCATATTTCTTATACTTTAGGCTTAATACTTTATGGCTTGTAATGGAATGTTAAACCATATGGAAGGTATCCCATGAAGACAGCAGGTTGGAATATTTTGGGTCTAAGAATATCAAGCATTTTTTAATGGAGAAATATTTATTGAGCACCTATTGTGTGTCCCAGTGTTTATGTGGGAAAATTTTATGTGGGGAAACAGTTGGGAGAAGGTAAACAGGCATGAACAATGAAGCAGAGGTTAGAATGAACATAGCATGCTCCCACAGTAAGCAAAATAGCCAGAACGAAAGGGACCAAGAGAGAAAGGGAAGAAAGAAAAATAAGAGAATATCACTTCCTTGTATTTGTATAGAACTTTATGGTGTAAAACAAACAAACAACCCCCCCAAGCCAAACCAAACCAAACCAAAATACATGCACGACTTGCATTACATTTGATCCATCCACAAAACAAAAACCAAACCCAGAAACCTCAGTGAGGTCTCGGTGTGGGTGTTTTCCCCAGGGAGTAACGGAACTTGCCCAAGTCCACACAGCTGGACAGAGGGGGAGGGACCTCACTTTACTGTCCCAGGGCACTTTCTTCTGTAGAGCTAAAAAGGCAGGCTGAGACACGATGGTGTTGGTGGGGCCTTTCCATGCTAGGCTAAGGAATTTCATCTTTATTCTGTGAGGAAAAGAAGTAGACAGTATACCCAATTTAGCAGAAGGGGAAGAAAGAATCCACCACAAACCGCCAGCAGATCTATCTTGACACTGACCCTGGACAAGGCACTATGGAAAACCTTCTAAAGAAAGTTTTTTTGAGTGCCTGGAAGAACCCTTGTCAGCACCAGTTCACCAAAAAGCCAGTTGTTTTGGAGCAATGCATTTCCTTCTCTGACAGGCATACCATAGAAAATTTAGTTTGTACTTCAGCAGGATACTTGCTTCAGGTACCTCTCTGGAGAAAATGGACAATTATGGGATGAGCAGTGGATTAAGTTGTGTTGAGTTTTAGAGTTGAAAGGGATTTTAGAACTCATTTCACCCTGCTTAATCATTTTGCAGATGAGAAAAAGAAAACAAGGAGTAAAGTGTTGTATCATCATCATCATCAAAATAGCTTACCCATATTGAACAATTACTATGTATCTGGCACATTCTAAGTGATTAATATGTGTTGGCTCATTTAGTCCTCACAACAAACCTGTGCACTAACCGAGGCTCAGGGAGATTCAGTAACTTGCCCAAACCATGAGGTTGTAAGCAATGGACTTGGGGTTTGTATCCAGCAAGGCTGGTCTCTGAGTTGGTGGTTTCTCTTTAGGTACAGCCTCTCTAGACCATAAAACTCGCAAGTGGCAGTGTCAATGGCACTGATGAATGGACTTTCTGGGGATATGCTGTAAGAAGTGGTCCTTGCCAGGTCCTTTTCAACGTTTTTATCCACGAGTTGGATAAAATATGGAAAATGGTTCATTAGATCTTCAGAAATCATGATATGGGGAGAGGTATAAAAATGCACTGGACAAAAACAGCAGGATCTCAAAAGATCTGGTATGATGAATGAATGAATCCAAATGTTTTCATATCAGAGGAATATAGGAAGATATTTCTTGTTGATTCCCAAACCAATTGCCCAAGAATGGGATGGAGAATGTATGTAAGAGAGAATACAGCTTGGGGAGTGGGATTTATTGAGTTGGTCCTATAAGAATTAGCATGTGGGGCTGCCCAGAGGCTCTTGCAAACAAGTACATGGTATTCTGTGTGCATTCTGCACTGGTCATGAGCACACTGGTTCTCCACTGATGCTCTGACCAGCGACCAGCCAAGGGAGCTCCAGGCACCAAGACTCTTCATGGTGATGGCCTGATCTTTCTTCCTCCTTGCTGACCTGCTTTTGCTCGGACCTCCTCTTTGCCCCCTTATTCCTTGTCATGCTGATTTTTCCTGCATCTGACCCTTTATTCTCAGTTTTTGTTCTGGGTTCTCCTAACATGTGAATCTTGATTGTTTCTTCTCATGGGGCATTGGTTTGATTGCTTCTGTGGCTGTCTATATGCTGTGCCGCATCAGTAGAAAACCCCGCGTCCTGGTTTTAGCCCCTGAGAGCTCAGCCCATAACTCTGACCCCTGGTAGGTTGCAGATAGTACCCCATACATCCTGATACATACTCCATGAGGAGAAGATTTGGGCCATCTCTGCAGTATTATATCCAAGTCTGGCCAACCTCTTTCCCTACCTCGAACGTATCTCTGTAAATAGAAGTACATTCATAGAAAGAGGATGGATTGTGAATAGACTTGAACAGTCTGTGATATGTGAAATGAATGAAAAGAGACAAGAATGCCTAAAAAGGGTGGACTGTAGGCTTGGGGGATTTATCCCTGAATTTTTAGACGATCCCACTGTAAGAGACCTCACAGGCTTCTCCTGTGTGGCTCTAGGGAGTAGGCTAGAATCTGTGGGCAGAAGTGGCAGAGAGGAGGCAGATTTCAGCTCAATTAAAAATTTCTCATGGTAATAGCTGTCCAGAAATGGAATGGAATGGTAGTGAGCTCCCCATTGTTGGAGGTGTTCAAGTATAGCCGGGGCAGTGGCTTGGCAGGAAAGCTATATAGCAGACCCAAACATCAAAGGGATGCTTAGATGTTTTGATCTGTGGGTTGGTTCCATCCAAGAGGCTCTTTGTCAGTGAGGACGCCATGGTGCTTGGTGAACAGGTGGCCTGATGACAGTGGTATATGAGGTGAATGCATCCTTCCCTTCCTGTAAAGTGTCACAGAATGACCACTACGCCTGTCTTCCCTACCTGTCTGTCTTCCATGTGTTCAAGCTCTGGCTCTTAACTGCCCTTGTTCAGTGTCTGCTGTTAGATAGCAGACAAATGCTTCCAGCAACCAGATCTGGAGGGGCCCACCCCACATCTAAGGGCCAGTCTAGTTTAGTTTTCCAAAGCTGGGGATGGAGTCTCACACTGGCCAATCTCGGGCTTATGAAAGGGCTCTGTTCTCTCTTGGCATCCACCCCCACCCCCTTTCCCAGATCAAATACCAAGTGCACTGGAGAGATAGAAGTCGCAGTGAGAAAACGCATTTTAATAAAACCCCATTGATTTTGGAGGTGCAAGTCAAAGAAAAGGCACCTAAAGAGTCCCCACCCCACCTTCCTGCCACCTCCCTTTCATCTCCCCTGGGGCGGTCACACATCGATTGGCTTCCTTGATAATAGATTGTGCCACGGGTAGGGACCTCTGGGGATCAGCCAAGAGCTGGGAGAGTCGCACGCAGCAGCCCAGCCCCGAGTTAATCAAACTAGCAACAGGATCTCCCGCGGCAGCGCCGGCGGTGGCAGTGTGGCAGCGGCGGCGGCGACGGCGCATTATGCGTGATTACTGACAGGCACCAGCTGCTGCCGCCACCGCCGGCTCAACGCACGATGTGGACTCGCAGATCGAGAGGCAGATTCCTGACTAATCCCAGAGGGCTGGCCCAGCCCGAGCTGCCCGGGCTGCTAGGAAGCGATGACCACTCTTGTTAGCCCAAGTTGAAGGGAGCCCCGGCTGCGCTCCGGAGCCGGGAGAGGCCGAGCGATTGAGCAGACGCGCTACGGCGGACTATGAACTGAAGAGTCAACATGTATGGAAATTATTCTCACTTCATGAAGTTTCCCACAGGCTTCGGCGGTGAGTATTTCATACGGCTTCACCAGGTGGACCGTCTGGAGAGCCGGAGCGGAGCCGGAGAGATCCGGATAACCGGATTAGGATTGAATTAGAAAGAGGGCATAGATGTTTAGAGGCATTTATAGTGTGTTTCCTTGCAAGTGTGTGTGCGCGTGCAGAGAGGAAGAGGGGGCAGAGAATGGTCCATAGGTGAGGATCAGTTTGCACATCAGAATGAGTGAACAGATGGGAGGATATGGGGATATTCTAAGGAGAGTCTCAACCAACATGCCTGGGAATATGTCTGAGACAAAGATAGACTAAGGCATTGTTATACCACAGTGTGTTTGTGTGGGTGTGAAGAGTGGACGGAGGTCAGGGGACATTACTAGGATGTACCTCTTATTCAACTTGTCAGAGAAAAAAAATGTCTAAAAAGGTTTTGCCTGTATCAAGGGACCTGGGATACTTCGTAACAAGGGACTGATTGTTTTATTTAAAAGCAGATTTCCCTATAATTGGATTTTTAAAAAAGAAAACATAGCACTTTAATTTGCTACCCTGTTTTCCTTCCTCTGTTTTCTCCCCTTTTGATTTGCTAATAGCCTCCTGTCCCCTCCCCTGTGGCTGCCCCCAGTTCCATTTCAAGGATCAGGGCCCTCACTTTCCACTTTGAGGATTGGCCTCTGGGAATGGGGGTTTGAATGCTCATCACCGGAAGCGACTGTGGAATCGCCAAACCAGGCAGAGCAGCCCGGTGGCACTTCCCTGGGCTGGGGGGTGGGGACTGCCTTAACACCCAGGCACTCTGGTCCCAAGGCTCCTTTGATTCAGTGTCAGGGCAGCACAGTCGCCCAGCTTTGGGTAAATGGAACCAACAGCTGACCAACTGGCCTCTCACCTGTCAGCTGGTGGTGGCATGTAGTTGGTGTTCTTGGGAGCCAGAGGGAGAGCTTTTGCCCTGTGGATGCTGGCAGGCGCGACAAAGCAGAAATTCTTGTCAGGTCTTGAGAACTGAAAAGTCCCTGCTCTGCCCACCTCCTGTGCAGACAGACAGGCAATTCATCGGAGGGCTTGGGAGCAGAGCTCACCTACTCTCCTGGGTAGGACCCTCTGTGAGGCATGGTGAGAGAGGGCAAGTGGATGGGGTCCCTGTCCTGGAGGCAGTAAGCCAGGTGGTTTGCAAATGAATGATCGTTTGGTGTGCGTTGGGGTAGTTTTATGGGCCAAGCATGGAGTAATAGAGACGTGAGTGGGATACAGTCTCTACTACTTGGACTGGGCAGGCCTGTTCCCTGGTCACGTCATACTGCACGGTATGTGCCCTACTGGGTACAGGAGGAGGTTGCCTCTCAGACACAGCGGGTGGGGGGCCATGGACACACATCCTGGAGGAGGTGATGTTCAAGTTACTGGGGCCAGTCTTGTACCATGACCCAGTAAGATTGGTGGCCAAGACTGTGACCTGGACATCTGATCTCCAGTTTACAGTTGGGTCCTGGGTGTGAAAAGCCTTCTCAGCTCCCATCTTGGTCCCTCCCTTTGCAGCTGAGAAGCACTTTTTCCTTTACCCTCTGAGTTCAGTTGTCTGAAGAACATCCTTTTCCATGAGATTCTTGGGACCTCCAAGGTCTATGGGGTTATGGCTTCCTGACTGCCAAGAAGACCCTCTGCAACAGTTGGGGTAAATACAGGGGTTGAAGGTGGAAAGGTGGAGGGAGAGAAAGTCTGGAGAAAGAAGGTCTAGCCCCAGATTCACTGAGGATGCCTGCTGGATCCTGGGAATGGTAGCATATATTTTTTTAATTTTTATTTTTTTGCTTTTTAGGGCTTCACCCACAGCATATGGAAGTTCCCAGGCTAGGGGTCGAATCGGAGCTACAGCTGCTGGCCTGTGCCACAGCCACAGCAACGCAAGATCCGACCTACACCATAGCTCGGAGCAAACCTGGGTCCTTAACCCACTGAGCAAGGGCAGGGATTGAACCTGTGTCCTCATGGATGCTAATGGGACTCATCACCACTGAGCCACAATGGGAACTTCTGGATGGTAGCATATCTTAAGGAACCTCAGAGAGCATCTCAGCCCTCTCATTTTATAGATGTATCAACTAAGGCCTCAAGGAAGGCAGGACTAGGGTTATGTGGGGTTGAGGTGGGGAGCCGTTTTAGAAAAGTCCCCAACTCAAACTTAAAATAGTGTTCCTTCAATCTGATATACTGAAAAGAGCATGAAAGACACACGCACGTGTGTGCGCACATACACACACACACACAGAAAGAGAAGAGAGAGGGCACTGAGTTTTGTTCCTAGGTTTTGACTTATTAGCTGTGTGACCTTCCACAAGATATTGAATCTCTCTGAGCCTCATCTTTAAAATGGAGTTTAAAATCCCATCCCCAGACCATGGTTGTGAGAAATGCTTGAAAAAGCAGCTGTAGTGTGCTGTCCATATATTTAGTATTTAATAAGTTAATACTTTCATCCTCTCCATTTTGTCCAAGTACTTACATGCAAATTAATTTAAAAACCAAACATTACTGTAGAATAATGCATTAGGAACCTAGGGAAATAAAATTAAATCCATAAAGACCCACACACGTTGCTGGTTTAGATTTTCATAATTGGGAGAGCTCTGGTATTTAGTGTAATTAGGTTTCAGATAAAAGGAAACACAACGGCTGGGCCATCAAAGAAGCCGAGGAGCCGGAGGGAAAGGATCATCCAGGCTGTTGAAATGTCTACCTCTAATGCTACTTTTCCTGCCATCCCTGAGGGAGGAGAACAATTACTTTGCGTAGTTCTGTTGATATTTCCTGTTTCGTTTGCATGTGTCAGTTAAGAGGTGGGAACACTGAGCTAAGGACTGAGCCCCCATCTGCAGGGAGGTCTGCCTGAGAATTTGCAGTAGTGAGGGAGGAAGGGAAGGAGGAGGAGGAGGAGGACCCACCGGCAGGTACTGGGGAAACCTGAGGACCAGAGCGTAGTTGCCTGCAGCCTCTAACTACCTTTGTCCCAGCATGGCGTGTTGCAGCACATGTTAAACGATTTAGCATATAACCCCTGCCCTTTTAGATATTTGTCAAATGGAACCACAGAGGGCTCCTGTGATTTGTAAGAATCTCTAGGGAAGCAATGTCACCCTTGGGAAATAGCACCTGGGGTTGTGTCTGGGCTGTACTCACCAAATGTCAGTCCACCCTCCCATCAGTGAATAAGACACTGGTCAAACTGGCCACTGAGCAGGGACTAGCTGGGTTGCAATGGCCCCACCAAGGTGCCCACTCTCCCGGCTCTGGGCCCTGCCATGTGAGGGGGTGAGAACCCCTCTCTTCGCCTTTTCTGCCAAGTCCTGGCTTTGCCAGCTGCCCAGTAAGAGATTTGTTTGCCTGGATGAGACAGTTGCTGCCTCTAAGAAGATGGCAAAACAAAGCCTGTAATCCCCCCATCCAGTTGTGCAGTAATCCTCAGGGTGAGAAGGAGATCAGGGAGAGGGGACGTCTCTCGTTGCAGTTAAGAAGCACACTGTCGCACTTACTGGGTGCCAGCACTGCCAGTATCACCTTGTTTTATCCTCATGACAACCCTCTGAGTTGGTACTATAACCATCATTGTTGCACTCCTTTGATAAACAGGAAACTGAGGCACGGCAATGTGCAGTTACTTGTCTTAAGTTCCTCCGGCTGGAAAAAGGCACAGCCAAGGCTTTGAACCCAGGCAGTCTGGCTCCAGAGTCCAGCCCATTCAGAGCTGCCTCTCATGACTTCTGTGGGCCACAGATTTGTTGCAGGAAGCTCGGGCAGCAGCACAGTCCAAGAGGGGCTGGGGACCCCTCAGCCAGCTGCTGCGCTCCCCAGGGACTGCAGACACAGCCTGGCATTGAGGAACAAAACAGGGGAGCTTAGCAGTTGCTCAGGAGCAGCAGTGACCTCTGAAGAATTTATGGCCGGCTTCTTCCAGGGCCCTGCTGATTTGCAAGAGTCCTGCCCCACTGACTCTGATCATTTGTGTAGAGTATTCCCCTTTTTACCTAAGAATAGTCGGAGAGGAAGGGTTGAGTTGGAGATGTGTGTGTGTGTGTGTGTGTGTTTGCGCGCACGCGCATGTGTGCGTGTATGCATGGAGGGCAATATGAGGATGTGGGAGGAGGGTATGTGTGTGCGCGCGTGCCCCAGAACATATTTTTCCCTTCCACAAATGTGTAGGCGGCTAATAAGGACCTACCATGGATGTAAGTAGTTAGGGTTTATGTAGGAAGGAATAACTGTTTATGAGATTTAGGAAGGAACATATTTAGTATAAACTATTTTCTGAAACATTTACAATCTTACCAAGAGATAGAGGGCTGAATAGCAACTGGGGGAAGAAATTATGCAAAGAGTAATCAAAATTCTCCACCTCTTCCTTCCCGTCATTATGTAGCTTCTGTATCTGCTGAGAACTTAGCCACCAGAGTCGGGTGGCTGGGATGCCAGGGGCTCCTGGAGGAAGCTGCTATTTTCTCCTCTTATTTGAAAGTAGACAACACAGAGGGGCGGGAAACCTAAGAAGTTTATGTTCTAGAATGCCTGGGTTTGGGTGGCACTCATGAGATTGACCGCTGTCTTGGTTTGGTAATTTTCCCCAAAGAGTGAAAGTAATAGCTGATGTTTATTAGACACCTACCATAGGTCAAGGCCTCTTCCAGGGGTATTACATGCACCATCTCATTTAATATTTTCAAGGACCCCAGAAGATAAGATCCCAATATTATCCTGTCCCCATGCTTACTGACAAAAATGGCAAACCACAGGGAGGTTGGCTAACTTGCCCAAGATAACCCACCTGGTAAGGGATGGACCTAGGACCCCAATCCAGGTAGATGTCAGGACTGCTGTCCTTAACCCTATGCTGTGCTTACAACTTGCAGCTTTCTTGGAAGAGGGAGGGGGTGTGGAGTCCCAGATTCGCTCCAAATGGGGGATGAATTACATAGAACTTCAAACTAACATTCAGTTCTTACAGTGTTCTTCAACTTACTTAGGGACCACAATGCTTTTTTTGGAACATGCGTAATTACAACAAAGGAATAAAATGAAGTTGGAAGCCAGGGACTAGACCATTTCAAGGTGCTAATAAAACAAAGGTCCCAAAATTTCCAGGTCAACCCCACTTTATTTTAATACATGGAACTCAATTTTGTATTCTAGGGCACAGGTTGGCCAACTTTTTCTCTACAGGGCCAGATAGTAAACATTTTAGTCTTTGCTGGCTCTGGTCTCTGTCACAACTGCTCAGATCTTCTGTGGTCAAGTGCATAAGCTAATGCATAAGCATGTGCAGTGTCCCAGTACGTTTGGAGACCCCTAGGGGATCATTCTGGAAAAGTTTTATTACCATTTCTGATTGTCCTCCAGTTAGCCGTGATTCCCAACGCTAACTCTAAACACCAGCTCTTCCCCTGGCATCCCCGCAAGAGCTGAATCTTTAAAGTTAGAAAAAGGACCTGCAGCTCATCTGTTCCAACCCCTCAGTTACAGATGAGGACACATGGGGAAGCAGGAGGGGTTTACCCAAGACCTTCAAACTGGGTTCCCCTGAGCCCCCTGGGGTGGCAGAAGGAAGAGTAGAGGGAGGTTAAGTCACAGGGAGCCCCCTTCCCCAACTCTTTGGTAAAATAACAGTACGACCAACTACATAGGGTCAGGGTTAACCTTCCACAGTATAGGGATTCAATAAAAGAAAGCCTGGAAAATTGTAAACAAACGATAAAAGTTAGTTTCTCTTTCCTACTTTGGAAAAGTTGGAGATGATGATACTAAACTCAGCTAAAATTTGGAGGTAGGTTTTTCTTAGAGGAGGGATGCGTATTCTTAAAGTGGCAGGCTGTGCTCTATGGGAGGCTAACAAAGCAAAGTAAAGAAGACATGGTTTTTGTGCCAGTTACAGAAAATTATATTTAAACAAATCATTCCAAGGGAAACACTCATGAGATCCGGCAGCAAGGGCAGTGACCTGGGACCGTCCATCCCTGTAATCATCGGGAGACCCTCTGCTCCTGCCAATGTCCTCAGTGAGACCTGACCCCCTGCGTTTCCTCAACTGCAAATTGAATAACCAGGGGCTCCTGGCTCCCTTTATCAGATACTGTAACTGAGAAAGGGGTGAGGGAAACAGCAAGAGTTTCTAGGTTCAAGACCAGGCTCAAATTTCTGATGGGTTTCAGGATTCAATGTCTGAACATGAAAAAAATAGAAAAGCTGGTGATCTTTAATTCAAAAAACCTTTAAAGGAGTTCTCTCCGTGGCACACTGGGTAAGGATCTGACTGCAGTGGCTCGGGTCATTGGGGAGGTGGGTGTTGAGTCACAGCTTTGGCTAGGGGTCAGTCCCTGGCCTGGGAACTTCCATGTGCCCTGGGGTGTGGCTGTAGGAGAGGAAAAAAAAAAGTATTTACAAGAAGTCAGAGGCTCGGCAAAAAAAAGTACTCAATGTTGGGATGTTCCTTCCAGATAGTTGCCTGGGTTTCATTTCTGTGACTCAGCGTCTCTTTTTCCCTCCTCTGGCTGGTCACTAGTGTCATGGGGAAGCAGTCTCTTGGAAGGTTTGGAGCTCATGGTACCTGTGTTTTCTCAGCCCCAGCGGCATGGGGAGCAGAGCAAAAGTTAGAGATCGCAGGGAGGAAGAGAATATCCCAGACTGCTCTGGGAATGCCTGTCAATCATTCATTCAGCACACCTTGGCTCAGCCTCTGACTTGTGTAAGGGTTGTAAAGACACCAAGAGCTAAGACCCATGCTCTGCCCTGAAGGAGTATATAAACTTGTTAGTTATAAGCTCTGAAGTCTGTAGGACATTTAGAGAAAAATTTTTCCTGGAAATATTTCTTGGGGCTGAGGTTAAGTGAGTGGATCCAAGGAATTTAGGCACTTAGAACCGAAGGACAAATAATACTATGTCCATTACCCAGGGGTAACATTGCACTAAAGGTATGGTTCACTGTATTTTATGATGATGGCGGTCTTTAGAAGACAGTGTATTTAGAGGCAAGGGAGATCATCCGTGAATAAGAAGTCTACAGAGAAAGGGATTGGGGTCATGGGTTCAAGAGCTGGGTGTGGATAGAATTGGTGTTCAAGGATTTCAGGAACAAGGGGCAAGAAGGGGCACCCTCAGCAAATTCCTGAAGCATTCCATGGCATTTGTCTTGGTGGACTGGCTGGTGCATGATGTAACCAGTGCATGGAACTGGTTTAAAGGGACAGAACGCCTATCCTGGATAGTAGAGCCCGTGCTGCCATATCCCCTGGTGCCTTGAATGTGTTAGGGGTAGCACAACATCCACTTGCACCAGCAAGGTTCAAATTTGGTCCTGGATGGGGAGGGTGGCATGCGAGCTAAATGCTGTTAATCACATGCAGAAAGGTTGGTGAATTATGCTAAACTAGACTCAGATTCTAGGTCTCTGATAATTCACAGCAAGCACTTTGTCATTCTGAACCTCAGTTTCCTAATCTGTCTAATGGGGATAATCTCTGCCCTTCCGACGACTCTGAGTCAGTTTGAAGCTTGAATGGAACCCACAGTGGCCTCTGAGGGACTGCTATATCTGTGGTGCCTAGCACAGGACCTAGCACATAGTAGGCGATCAACAATTATTTTTGACTGAACCAGTCATCGATCTGGAAATACACAGTAGGTGATTAGAAAGAGTTTTATGAATGTAAGACAGTATGTAGTGGAGGGAATAAGCTTGGACCTGGTGTTTTTGTCCTGACTATGTAGCCTTGACCAAGTCATGCAACTTCTCTAGAATTAGTTTCTCTTCTGCAAGATGAGGTGGTTCTTCATGTCTGGAAAGTCTGGTTTCTACCTCCAAACCATATGGCCTTATTAACTTATGATATAATTAACTTGGAATGGTGATGAAATTGATCATGGCAGGAACTCGTTTGTATTTGCTCATTCATGAAAAAAATAACAGTGAAGAAAGGGTTGTTAAGCAAGTAAGGTTTTAAAAGAGTTGAGCCTCTTTAAGTCACATTGGTTTTCCGAGCAATTTAAAAAGCAAGCATAGTAGGAACCTCATTAGCATATTAACGGGTGCTAATTACAAAAGAGTCTTTAAAAGCAGATTTTATAAAATCCCCACTTAATAACCATTAGCTTGTGGTACTTGAAACACAAACTCTTCACGTGTGTTACTTAGGAGTCATAAAATTGTAATTTAAAAGTAATCTGCCAACTTGTCACAAATTTAGACTGATTTTTCTCTCAATTGATCCAAATGAGTGAGGCTTTGCTATAATTATATATAATGCTGGTAATAATGAGGCTGATTATCAATCTTTGCCTGCTTTTCACTACCTCCATCACTGCAGATTTTAGGGTAGGGGGGGATGGAGGGAGAAGGGAAGAATGGAGGGAGGGGGCGGAGGAGAGGAAGGGATGCCAATCTCCCCCTCCCCCCTCATCCAAGCACTAGAAGAAGCAACTCTCAGCCCCCACCCTGAGCATCCAACCAGCCCTCCTTTGGGGACTGCAGGAATCAGGTGTAACTGCCCTGTGTGAGCTCAGAGAGGCTGGCCCGCTGGTCTGGTCTGGGCTGCATGCAGTGGTGTCAGCCCATCAGCAGCTGCATCTTTGGGTCCTCATATTCCTGCTGAGAAGCTGAGGGGGACTGAGCTTGGAGGCAGGCTCTCCACTTGCTCTCCACTTCCATCACATTTCTTCTTTTTCCCCATGGAGAAACCCAGAAGGGGTGTTGATAGCCGAGAAGGATCCCCATTAAAACAGGTAACTTCTATTTCTGTTTCTCACTTCCTGAGAATTCAGTTAATATCTTGTTGTCCACATCTGATAAAATGTGGAGCTCTGTGCCTGTAAAATACCTTCCTGTCCAATTTCAGGGTGGCATCGTGGCTATGATGTGTATGTTAGAGTGCTTTTGAAAATGTTATAGTGGTTTAAGTATAAGAAATGCATATTAGCAGATCCCTGGCCTCTGAGTGTCCCTGCAAGGAAGAGGGAGGGAAAGGCTGGAGGAAGCTGGAACACCTGATGAAGGAATCCAGAGCTGGGGTTTGATGTGAGGGGCTGGAGTCAGATGGAGAGTGTCCTAGTTAGAAAGTGCCAGGATCAAAATCCTGAGAGGTCAGGAGTTGGGTTGGGAACGGCAGAGATAGGGACAGAAATTGGGCCCAGTGAGGCTTGAAGGAAGAGCAGTCCTGAGTAACTGCTCTAAGGAGCTGCACAGCCTGTACAGTATATGGTGGAGCTGGGATTAAAATCTGGATCCGCTGCTTTCCCCCTAGAACCAAATGCTACTTGTATAATTTACTAGCCAAATTCTCTTGGGCAAGTTATTTAATTTCTCTGGCCCCAACAGTTTTTGCATTTGTAATTTTTTTTTTTTTTTTTGGCCACACTGTCAACATGTGAAAATTCCTGGACCAGGGATGGAACCCATGTCACAGTAGCGACAGTGTTGGGTGCCTCTGTGCCACCATTTCTGTGACACATGAAATGAGTCAATACATGTAAAATGCTTAGAACCGTGTCTGGCTCATGGCAGTTGCTTAATAAATATTATCTGTTGTTGTTACTTAGCAGAGGAGATGACATTTAAGTGTCAGTAAAGTGCCTTCATACATCAGACCCCTGCTTGCCTCCCTTGCAGCCTGTCTGTGTATTATGATCCAAGCAGGGAAAGGATGTGTGAATAAGTTTCCCTTTGACTAGAAAGAACAAGCCAGGTGTCTGAATATTCTGTGATTCTTAGGCTAATGCACCACATCCTCCCAATGGCGAAAAGCAGGCAGTTTGGGTGTGAGATTGTGCCCACTAGCGAGGGAGTAGAGTGGCATAGGTTCCTGTGGTGGTCCCTTGACTTTATATGGAGAGTCTCAACTCTTAGAAATAGCAAGTTTTTACCTCTGTCCCCTTCCCTGTGAGTGGGCATTAACCATTATCAATGATTCATCATTAGTTTCCATTCCACCCTGAAGATGGGACAGCCAACTCTACCCAGGCACAGCAGTAAAGGGGCAGAAACGCCGAGCCATTTGTTCTCGTCTAGCCAATCAGAAAGACTCATGCTTGACATTTTACATTTATTGGCTGAGCATGAGGTTGCTAAGCAACTTCCTTGCCTTGATAAGAATTCTGTAGTTCCAAGTACCTGGGCTTCTCTTTCTCAATAAGTACCCGCTCAACACACACATGCAATTCGTTCTCTCCAGATTTCACAGGTTTTAGTTTTGGTAAACATTAGGAACATAGATTTCTTATGCAAATAATTTCTATTGATGAACTCTCTATATACATTAACTCTTTTATATACATTAATTAACAAAAAAACTATTCCAGGAATTCCCATCGTGGCTCAGTGGTGAACGAACCTGACTAGTAGTGTCTTTGAGGACACGGGTTTGATCCCTGGCCTCGCTCAGTGGGTTAAGAATTCGGCGTTGTTGTGAGCTGTGGGGTAGGTTGCAGACGTGGTTCGGATCCAGCATTGCTGTGACTGTGGTGTAGGCCATCAGTACAGCTCTGATTCGACCCCCAGCCTGGGAACCTCCGTATGCCACGGGTGTGGCCAAAGAAAACCAAAATCAAAACCAAAAAAACTATTCCGTGTGTTGATCAGTCAACAAATATTTTTTGAGCATCTATCATATTCTAGATGGAGTGCTAGATTCAATGATACTTGTGGCGAAATTTTAAATATATGACAGCCAGTAGGGTACCAGGCATTCCGAATGGAAGTTGGCCTGGAGGATCTCTGTGTGCCAGGCTGGATTATGGGAAGATCTGGGGGGTCCTAGGGGAAGGGTTGGGGTGTCTGAGATGATGGAACATCACTCTGGGCTCAGAGAAATGGCTAATATTATAAACAACTGGTGCATTTGTACTGGTGTATGATATTGACCATCCTTAATAGAGTGTGTACTATTGGCATGGTGTGGGTTAAACCCTTTACTTACATCATCTACAATGGTATTCAAGCCAGGCACAGACCTCCCTAACAACCTTTACAGTATAGTAAGTAATTGCAGCGGCTACCATTGGGCCAGTGGCCTCAGATGTTCTCAGCATACCTGAGATAGGCATGTGTACCCCGACTTATGGCTGAGGAAATGATGGTTCAGAGAAGTCAAGTTCCTGGCTCAAGTGTCAAGTTCTTCTCTTTTCAGGAGAAGAGAAGCTCCTGAGAAAGTCCCCTGGAAAGTGGTACAGCCTTGATCCAACTTAGAACTTTTGGGTTTCAGAGTCTCATATTCTGCATAAACGGCTCCCCCATGTCCACACAATGCACAGTGGACTTTAGAAATCAATATAGTATATGCAGCCTGCAGATTTCCTAACAGCTTTGTTTCCTGGTCCCACTCTTAGCATCTCAAACTGCAGTTTGGAATCCCAAACAGCCCAAAGAACGAATATGGTCCAGCCGATGATGGCAGGGCCTCCTTGGCAAGGAGTTCAGACTGGGACCATTCCAGACTGCCACCACCTGCACGTCCTTCTTTTAGATGCCAGTGAGCCAGATCCTTCCTAGCTCGATGTTCAGGGAACAGCACTGGATGGGATCTTAGAAGCCGCTGGCTGCCAGCTCCTTACATGGGGAGAATGAGGCCCGGGAATATGAAAGGCATTTCTTAGGTATGTTGCTAGGAGAGAAGAGAAGCTCCTAAGAAAGTCCACTAGCCCTCTTCCATCAGATAAGGGATTTGTGCATTTCCCAGGTGTCTGACAGTGGGCACGGTACGAGGGGCTGAAGAGGCTCAAGAGGGCCTGTGGTCAGGGAGCCAGCAATGCTGCTGGCTTGCAGAGGCTGAGAGAATTGAGCTTTAGAAAAAACTTGAGGGAGTTCCCGCCGTGGCACAGTGGTTAACGAATCCGACTAGGAACCATGAGGTTGCGGGTTCGGTCCCTGCCCTTGCTCAGTGGGTTAACAATCCGGCGTTGCCGCGAACTGTGGTGTAGGTTGCAGACATGGCTTGGATCCAGCGTTGTTGTGGCTCTGGCGTAGGCTGGTGGCTGTAGCTCCGATTCGACCCCTAGCCTGGGAACCTCCATATGCTGCAGGAGCGGCCCAAGAAATAGCAAAAAGCCAAAAAAAAAAAAAAAAGAAAAGAAAAAAGAAAAAACTTGACTTCAGATTTGGACCAGAAACCAGATTTTTGAAAAACTTGTGCTGGCTGTAGTTCCTACATGGCTATGAAAAAAAAGGAGTGAGAGAAAAAGGGGCTGTAAAAATGTGGACAAATATAAGTTAGTGTCTGGGAGAATGAATTAGTTTTCTGTTGAGAAACACTTTTGCCATTACAGGCATTGTTTTCCACCTTTTTTTTTAAAGGCTATTTATTTCTGAGAAATACTGGGTCATTATGAGAGGCAAAGAACCAAAAATGCATTTGTGTAAAGAAGTACTTGTCTTTTGGAATTTTATTTTAAAAAATATGGTTATAAAGTAGCTCACCTCTTCTGGGTCATTAACGCAGCAGAAACAAATCGCCTTTTTTTTTTTTTTTTTTTTTTTGCTTTTTCGGGCCGCACCAATGGCATATGGAGTTTCCCAGCCTGGGGGTCGAATTAGAGCTACAGCTGCTGGCCTGTGCCCCCAGCAATGCCAGATCTGAGCCGTTTCTGCAACCTATATACCACAGCTCATGGCAACCCCAGATCCTTAACCCACTGAGCAAGGCCAAGGATCAAACCTGCAACCTCATGGTTCCTAGTCGGATTTGTTTCCACTGCACCACAACGGGACCTCTAGAAACGAACCACATTTTTAAGGCCATTGCAAACCAAACTCTAACTGGCTCTTTCTTTCTACCTCAACAAGGTACCATTTTCATCACTGAGTAGTCAAGGCATGTTCTTTTTTTTTTTTTTTTTCTTTTTTACGGCCACAACTGCGGCATATGCAAGTTCCAGGGCCAGGGATTGAATCTGAGCTGAAGCTGCAACCTACACCACAGCTGTGGCAATGGCAGGCTGGGGATTGAAACTGTGCCTTGGCAGCAACCCAAGCCACTGCAATTGGATTCTTTTTTTTTTTTTTTTGTCTTTTTGCCATTTCTTGGGCTGCTCCCACGGCATATGGAGGTTCCTAGGCTAGGTGTTGAGTTGGAGCTGTAGCTGCCAGCCTACGCCAGAGCCACAGCAACACGGAATCCGAGCTGCGTCTGCAACCTATGCCACATCTCACGCAACGCCGGATGGTCAACCCACTGAGCAAGGGCAAGGATCGAACCTGCAACCTCATGGTTCCTAGTCGGATTCGTTAACCACTGCGCCACGACGGGAACTCCTGCAATTGGATTCTTAACCCACTGCCCCTCAAGGGGAACACTTCAAGGCATAGTCTGATTGTGCTTTAAATTTCAGTTCTCTCTTACATCACTCATTTTATTCTGGAAATGATTTTTGAGTTTCCCAAGTCTATATGTTTATATTTTTGGACCGTTTGTGTTCCTTAAACATCATTTCTTTGCATACTGTTTTCATGATATGCTATATATCGTGTGTTCTTGTACTTTGAATTTTCCTGAGGTCAATTTACTTTTTTTGGAAACTTAAATAGTGGTTTTTAGGAAGGTAATTTTATACAAACAATGAAAGCAGAGTCCCTTGCTATAAACAGAAGGAGACACATAAAATAAATATAAAACTATTAATATTTGTTTTATATTAATACCTTCCACTTAAAATACCACCTAAAGTGTCCCTTACCACTGGTGTTGCAGGTCCCTCACCTTGGGAACCCTTGGGTTGATGAGTGTCTGAGGCAAAACCTTGTTCCTGTCTGTCCCACAGCTCTGGGCCTGGTGTTAGGCACTGGCTTCTCCCTGGGGATATAGAACTGAGAGGCACAGTCTCTGAGATGCATTTAAAACAGAATAAGGAGAGTTACAGGGCCCTTTGGTCCGTTTTTGGAAGGCTGGTGCTGGAAGGGAAGACCCATTTCCCTCAGATGGCTTGGCCGGAGGGGAGGACAGCTGTCGTCCCCGCTGAGTTCACGGCTCCCCGCCCATCAAGTCAGGCTGGCTCCTAACTCACCTGTCACATGTTATCTTGGTAACAGGCTCAAGGTGTACATTGGCCTCTTCAAATGTCACAGCCTACCAGGGCTTCCAGAGAGTCTAAAGTTGTTCTTTCTAATCAGTGGCCGTCTGGGAAGAATTTTTTGGTTTTTCTGGCTTAAATTCCTGGAAGCTGCCCTTGTCTCTCTCCTTCAGATGCACTTTCAGCTTGAGATCACTTTATAATTGAATCATCTTGTACGTTGTGATGTGATGGCTCCCCAAATCATCTCTGCTGTCCTTGACAGAAAACACAGGAGAGAGTGTGGACTTCAGATTGACGGCCCGAATCTGGGTTCTGTCACTTACTACCTGGCTAGTGCCAGGCACTATGCTAGTGGTGAGGATACAAAAATTGACACTTCCCCCTCCCTCATAATTTAGCAGAAAATACAAGGAAATAAATAGGCTGTTATGTGGAAAACAGAAGAGGACATCAGGGAAGGCTTCCTGGAGGAGGTGATGCTTGTGTTTGACCTTGAAGGATGAATCAGAACTTGCTAGACAAAGGAGGTGAGGGCTGGTCATCCTAGAACTAGAAACAGCATGCGGGTGAGACTGAGCTTAAGGTGTCTCATCTGTAAAAGCCTGAAATCATGCTCATAGGCCTACTGTCAGGATAAAATGAGTTAATGTACAGAAATTGCCTGATGCTATTCAGAACGCACAAGAAGTATCATTTGAACCCTTTTGCCTCTTCTCTGTGGACCCACAGCATGTGGTTCGCCTCAGGTGTGGTGCTTAGAACAGGGTGATTGGGATTCATCTGACTATGAGACAGATAGACTGATAGACTGAAGGTCCTAGGCAGAGTCACTAGAAGATCCCAGCCTCCTTGGGAATGATGGTTCTTTCTATGAGTAGACCTTAGCCAAACCCTTAGAAACTCCAAGGGCAGCTCCAAGCTGACATTTGTGCAGTGGGATATTGACATTTAAGAATAGCTGCACAGGAGTTCTCATTGTGGCTCAGTAGGTTAAGAACCCAACATAGTGTCCATGAGGATGCAGTTCAATCCCTGGCCTCGTTTAGTGGGTTAAGGATCCAGTGTTGATGCAAGCGGTCCTATAGGTCACAGATGTGGCTCAGATCCGGTTGCTGTGGCTGTGGTGTAGGTCAGCAGCTGCAGCTCCAATTCAACCCCTAGCATGGGAGTTTCCAATATGCCGCAGGTGCAGCCCTAAAAAAAAAAAAAGAAAGAAAGAAAAAAAAGAAAAAGAATTGTTTCAAAGTGATGCCTCTGATGCCCCATGTTCCCCTTCAGAATGTGAAGGGAGCACGTCTCTCCCTGCATCCTTTCCCTAAAGCTACACTCAGTGCCACCAAGCTCTCCAAAAGGCTTAAGACTGCCCTGCGTGTAGAAGGTGCTCAAGAGACATTCCTTGAATATAGTGAATGTCCGGGGACTTGTGAACGACGCCCTTGTGGCCGTGGCTGTTGATCTGATGCAATTCAAGGTGAATTCCTTGCAGGACACAGAGCACTCACACATCAATGAGTATTTCTGTCCTGTATCAGGCCCTCTCCCCTCTCTGTTCTTTGATTGCCTTCATTCTGCCAGTTCTGAGGGATTCATTCACAGGTGTGCAGATGTGGCTGGAAGGAGGGGAAGGATACAGGAACAAAAGGAGGTGTGCTCTCCCTGGTACCATCTCTATGCTCCCCTGACCTCCCATTACCTATGACCTTCTTCTCCCTACAGGCTCCCCTGGCCACTCTGGCTCCACGTCCATGAGCCCATCAGCAGCCTTGTCCACAGGGAAGCCAATGGACAGCCATCCCAGTTACACCGACACACCAGTGAGTGCCCCACGGACCCTGAGTGCGGTGGGGACCCCCCTCAATGCCCTGGGCTCTCCATACCGGGTCATCACTTCTACTATGGGCCCACCCTCAGGAGCGCTGGCAGCCCCTCCAGGAATCAATCTGGTTGCCCCACCCAGCTCTCAGGTAGGTGCCTGCCATCTCCAAGGACTTTCCAATCAACTCAAAACATTTCATCCTGGTGCTCCTGGCATGGAGCCAGCACTCAGCAGGTGCTTAACGTGTGCTTGCGAAGCGGTTGGGTTGTCTCTGCAGATTTCCCTCCTATAGGGCCTTTAGTGAACATGTCCTCAGGCAGAACAGCCCCAGAGAACTGATGATGCCTCATGGTCCAAGAGACTGTGGCCCAAAGAGAGAGCCACCCCTGGGGTTTCAGTGGTTCAGCCCTGGCTGAGATTGCAGCATCTCTCAGGCCTGTTTGTCATCCATGGGTGGATTCCCTTAATACTTTTGAGTCACTGAAGTGCCTGGTGCTCTACTGCATGCCACAGGGGACACTGAAATGATCATGATATTGTCTTTGCTTTCCAGGAGCTTGTAGTTGATAAGGGAGATAGGCAGGTGTGGCAAATAGATATAGAACAATGCAGACTGTGTTATATACATGCTGTCTCTGAGATAGAGGCAAAGATTGTGGAAACTCAGGGGGGGAAAAAAACCCTTCATTTAATTCTTAGTTCCTCTTGCTACAACAGAGGCAAGGATGTAGGTGCATGAAAGACACTGCATTGCTGCTCTGAGGAACTTACAGGATGGACAGATGCCATGTATGTCCTTCCATCAGAGTCACATGAGATCATTGATCTTCCTTTCTTGTAGTGGTCAGCTATTCCTGTAATGATGCTATATAACAAACAACTCCCCAATTGCCATGGCTTCCAAAAACATACAATTTTTTTTCTTACAAGTTTATGTGTTGACTAGGAAGATTTTGTTTCAGATGGTGGGTGAGCTGGGCTGGGCTACAGGCTGGGTAAGGTCACATCTTCATGTCCCAGACTAAGGCAGAAGCTACTTAGGGCATGCCTTTCTCAGCATATCTCCCAGAAGTGTGAAATCTAAACCAAATCAGGAAAATACAGTGAAGTCTCCACTTAAGTCATGTCTGCTAATATCCCATTGGGCTAAGAGAACTGTATGTCTGACTCCAACGTTGGTGGAGCAGGGAAATGGTTTGTGCCTGTTTTCATGGGAGGCACTATGAAGACATAGTGCAAAGGATGTGAAAAATTAGGAGTGAAGAATTAGGAACAATAATCCCACTGACCTCACTTTCTTCTCACTGCTGTATACCAGTCTCACTATTGGGCCAGGCTGCCTCTTGCCCCAACCACCAGCCCCATCTAGGAGCAGAATTAGTAGGTCCTGTAGCCTTCTATGAATGTATAATTTGAAGAAGAGACAGGACTCCCATTGCGTTAGCATTTCTTGCTGCTACAGAGAGAAGTTCAGAGACTACCCCTAGAGTCCCCTCCAAGACACTTCATGTGCTCAAAGTCTTAAAGCAAAACCATGGGAAATCATAGAATGTTAGAGTCAGGAAGGACTTCAGAAACGTTTTCGTCTATGAATTAGAGAATCTGAAAAAGACCTTAGCGATCATCTAGTGTAGGGATTATAGGAGCCAGGTGCCAGGTAGGTAACATAGATGGATGAGTGAGGCTGGTGGAGCCTGTAGGGAGCTACCCTTCTCCCTTGAAACTATTCACATTCAAAGATTTAAAGCACTCCATGGGCCAAGCAGAGTACTTTTGTGGATCCTATTTGGCCAGCGCTTTAACTCCAATTTATAATCACCTGTAGGGATCTTTTTTCTTCTTTTTTTTTTTTTTGCCACCCCAAAGTATATGGAGTTCCCGGCCCAGGGATCATATCCAAGCTGCAGTTTTGACCTATGCCACGGCTTCAGCAATGCTGGATCGTTAACGCTCTGTGCTGTGCTGGGGATCGAACCTGCATCCCAGTGCTCCAAAGACAACATTGATCCCATTGTGCCGCAGAGGAAACTCCAAAGTAAATCTTTTTCAGAGTACACCTTTCTCCCTTATCACATATTTTGGCCCTTGTGCAGGTTGTCAAAGCCCTACGGAGAATTCTAACTGCCCTGCACCTGCCCCTGCCCAGCTGAGAATCACTAATTGGTCCAAGTCCTTCATCCCACATAGGCTTGGTGGACTCAGGTGATGTGTCCAGCCTCGTACAGCCAGTCACACAGAGCCAGGGTTGGACCCCAGGTCTCCTGACCCCCACTCAGTCTTCAGGATGCTGCATTTGCCCACTGCTGTTGTATATACCAACTTAACCAATCACCTTAGGATCTTCCTGTTGGCTGCCAAGAATTTAAAAATAATCAGTGCTCTTAAGGAATCTTGTGGCAGACATGGCATATCTTGCAGATAAATTGCAGTGTCGTGGTCATAGGTGTAGGGGCAGAACCCAGGAGAGCATAGAAAAGGGAGCTGTGAATTGCCAGTCATGTGTGTTCCATGAAGGTGTCAAGTGCTCAGAGGAGTAGGGACCAAATAACAGTGGGGGGGGCATGTATTTATGCCAGTCTCACCCACTGTCATCAGCAGAGCTGATGATACCCACCCTTCAGGAGATGGGGCCCTGAAGACACTTGCTTATTCATTTTTTTTCATGTGAATGGATTCCAGGAAGGCGGGCCAAAGCCAATAGGTTAGATACAGAACGAGAGGTTGAGGTTCTGGGACAAAAGTGAAATTTTGCAAAGGGCATTCACATTCATTCAAAGAACTATTTAGCAGGACCTGCTCTGTATCCGGCACTGTTTGACACTGTCCTAAGGTCCTAGGCATAGGCACTAATAAGCCTTTACTTTCATGGCAACCACACTGTAGCAGACAAGACAGAAACCAAACAAATGAACCAGATATTTTCAGAGGGCAATTGTTGTGTCCATGAAGAAATAAAACGGGGAGGTGATCAACAGTGACAGGGTTTGGGGGTGGGGAGGGGGCAAGGTGCTGGCCCTCCAAGGCTGCTTTTAGCAACCACAGTCCAGTCTAACTGAGCCAAACCTGGCCGGTAGATTCAGCTTCAGAGCCCTGTAAGTGGCAGGACCGCTATTCCTGGACCATATGTCTGTACAGAGGGATTGGGGTTGAAAGGTCAACTGAAAGCTTTGGTCCTGGCCAACTGGGCTGTGTGCAGAGGCCGAGGCCAAGTTTGGCTTTGGGAGCTATATTAAGCTTGCCAAGCCCTGGTGAAGCTCAGCAGCCCCAGACACTGTGCAGCTCTGTGGGCTTGGGTTCTGGAACCACACGGCAGTGACACTTTGCCCAATTAACTAGATAACACAGGACATCTAGTGCCCTCAGAGTGAGCTGTGGTGAGTTGGACTCCGAGCACTCTGAACAGACGATTCCTGTGTGTCTTGCCTTTCTGGCCCAGGACTGGGTCCGAGTGGGACTTGGCTGGGAAACATGCTCCTTCTGTGACCTGGTCTAGGGTAAGTGCGATTTGGGGGTGAGGGGAGGAGGGAGCGCACAGTGTGGGAGTGACGGATGGGGTATCCTAGTCTGTGCTCTGTCCTTCTGGTGTTTGAGCTTCTCCTTTTGCTCTGGTTGGATTTTCAGTCTTGAGGAGTAAAGAGAACTAAGCTGACATTCTGGAGGCAGGGACTGTGGAAACCACTTTAACTTGTATTTATCTCAGTTCCCTCTTCTCTATTGTGGGGGAACACTTTTTGCCCTGATTACCGATGAATATCCAAGGAGATGTGGATTTGAAAAATCACCTCTTAAGTGCTTATGATGCTCTATGGCAGTAAGGTTGTATTATTATTATTATGCAGAAGTGAGAGATCATGCAGCTAGGTGATGTATATTGTACACCTACGTGACCGTTGGTTCAAGTGTGTGTACTTTGTTGTTGAAAGGTTCCTGAGACGTTCAATTCTATAAGCAGTCACTGAACTAAGCATTTTAAAACTGTATAAGACTCAGCCCCCTGCCCTGGGGAATATCTAGTTGGAGTGAGAAATTTCCCAAAACACCAAATATGTAATTGGAAAGGTATTTCAGACAGAGTGATTTAGATCACATTTTCCTGTGTGTGTGTGTGTGTGTGTGTGTG
Organism: Phacochoerus africanus; assembly: GCF_016906955.1. Lineage (NCBI taxonomy): Eukaryota > Metazoa > Chordata > Mammalia > Artiodactyla > Suidae > Phacochoerus > Phacochoerus africanus. The sequence goes on from NC_062549.1 coordinate 85,580,890, forward strand.
TGAGTGTGTGTGTGTGAGAGAGAGAGAGAGAGAGAGAGATTCAGACAGACAGACAGACAGACAGACACTGAGTTTTTGTAAGTATGATGTCTTTTGACTGGACACTCCCAACCCAGCTGCCTGACCTGGGTGTTGATAATCCCTGCCCAGGTAGTGATTGATAACTGAACGATTATCCTTTCAGGTGCATTTTTTGCAGAGAATACTTAGATAACAAAAATTGCAGAAGTTAGAGCTAGAACAGACTTTTAAGATCCTCTTGTTTAATGATTTTTAAAAGCCATAATGTCTTTGCTTCAAGTGATAGCATGTTTAGAAGCCAAACACACATCACATAAAAACAGGTCTGGTGAACGAGAGGCGGGAGATGTGAAGACTTCTTACTCAACCTCCCCATCCCTGGCCACACACACACACACACACACACACTCTATGGGCTTGGAAAACCATGGCTCTAGTTTGTGGATGAGGAAACGTAGTGTCTCAGTCAAGTCATCCATCTGGTCAGGCTCACACAGCAATGAAGTGGCAGGTCCAGGCTCCCTACTTTTCATGACAAAGACCCTCACTAGCTGAAAGAAATGGCACTTTAAGGAGTCAACTCCTGGAAGAGAAGTGCTTGCCTGTGACCTGACCAGCCAGCCACATATCTGCCTTGAGTGGAATAATTTGGGCTGAAAGCAGCTCAGAAATGTGGGACCCAATGTTCCATGATAGCTCCAGGGCATCTAGGATGCGTTTGGTCCTTGGCTGAGAGCCTGCAAATGGAAGACGGTCTAGCCAAGTGTGTTTCTGCCCTATTCTCAGGAGCAGCCAGCCGCCTGGTAAATCCCAGCTCTAAAGTGCTCATTTCAGCAGAGCTGCTTCTAATGGAACAAGACAGCTGGGGCCGTGGGACTGGGGACCAGACAGCTAATGGGTTTGAGCTCTGGTGGCCACCTTCAATCTCATCTGCCATTGCACTGAGCCCACACATACCCTTGGCCAGCAGAGATCAGTGGAGGAGAGAGCTTCAACAGACCTGTCACAACTTCTGCCTCCCACTGCCATCCCGACTCAGGAAGAGAAGGGGTGTTGGAGAGGGGCTGCCAGGAGCATGGCTAGAAGCAGGTCAGCGCCTCGGGGGGCTCATTGCCAGTGAGGTGGGGCAGGAAGCAGCCAGGGCAGGGGTGGTCTGCCAGAAAAGACTGGCAATGTGGGGAAGGAGGAAAGGTGACTTGGGATCCAGTAGTCCGGGGATCCTGGCTCCAACCTGTTAGATCTGGGAAGGCCCCGCACCTGGCATCTGGGCAGGTGCCATAGTTTTGAGTGTCTCTCTAGTATTGGCTGCCTCATACTTTTAGGGCATAACTCCTCTGCTAAAAACCTCATGGCTACTCATTGCCTTTCAGATTAAATCCACTCTCTTCAGTCACGCAGTCAAGCCCCAGGCTCAGTCACAGCCCACCTCCTAGCCATGTCTCCCATCCATCCACAGGACACAAATACCTGGGTTTTCCTCCAGGCCTTGTTTGTCAAAACATTTTGCCCATCACTGGCCCATACAAACTGAATCCATTTTTTAAAAATTGATGTGGAGTTGATTTACAATGTTGTGTTAATTTCTTCTGCAAGACAAAATGATTCAGTTACACACACATGTACATTCTTTTCTACATTCCTTTCCTTTATGATTTACACAGGATATTGAATATAGTTCCCTGTGCTATAAAGTAGGACCTTGTTGTTTATCCATATAATAGTTTGGTGTTGGGGGTTAACAGATGCAAACATCTCCATTTTTGAAGGCTGTCAAGTCCCAGATCATATGCCACCTCCTTCAGGACATTTTCCCTAATCTCGCTCGCTTGTGATCTTTCTTTCCCAAACTATGCCAACTCTTTTTTTTTTTTTTTTTGTATTTTTAGGGCCAGACTTGTGGCATGTGGAAGTTCCCAGGCTAGGGGTTGAATCAGAGCTGTAGCAGCGGGCCTACGCCACAGCCACAGTAACGCTGGATCCTTAACCCACTGAGCTAGGCCAGGGGTCAAACCTGGGTGCTCATGGATGCTAGTCAGATTCGTTTCCGCTGAGCCACGACGGGAACGCCCCAACTGACTTTTAATCTCTTTGATGGCCAGTTTCCTGAGAAGTCTGCATCTTCTTCCTGTTCATATCCCAGTAGGATTTTTTAATGAGAGAATGAATAAACAACTTAAAGGCTCCATTTCCTCATTGGAAAAATAGGAAGACCTCATAGGATTGTGGCAAGGATTAAAATAGTTAATTAGTGCTGAGCAAACTTTCCTCAGATGGTAGCACTAACAGTAGCAAGAACAATCATTACTGTTCTATGACCTCTGGGAGTTGGAGGTAGTGGAGCTGGTTCTGCTGGAAGTGGGAGGGGGAAGGGAAGGTGGGGGGGTACCTCTTGAGCCCCAGGTGCCGGTACCCTCTTCCTCATCCTCATGACCTTTCTTATCCATCTGAGGATTTGGGGACAGAGTCATGAGCAACTGGAGGCTCTTTTTTTTTGCGGGGTAGGGAGGCATCTCATCTAAAATACTTCCATTTCATGGGGTGGCTCTAAGTGCTAGTAACTGTTTCCTTGAGGCACTCAGAATTCCTAGCACGTAGTAGAATGTTGGCTCATAATAAACTCAAAATCTGAATTAACCAGATTGTATTGTAATGATAACAGCTACATTTTATGGAACCTTTACCTGTGCCAGTCATTGTGATGGGCATTTTATATTACTACCTCATCTAATCCTCTGGGAACTCTATAAATTAGGTATTACTATGTCCCTTTTACAGACAAGGAAACCAAGGGTCAGGAAAATAAGTATCATCTTTGAAGTCATGCATCCAAGCAGGGCAGCCTGGGAGTCAATCCCAGGCCTGTGTGACTCCGAGGCCTGTTTTCTCTGCAACACCAGTGATTCTTAACCCTGGTTGCCATTAGCACTACCTGGTAAACTTAAAGAGATGCCAATACCAATAGCCCTCGGACCACTTCTGGATGTGGGGCTTTGGAATTAATTTTTTATTGAGAACCACTGTACTGCACCACCGGATTACAGAATACAAAATCTAGGGGTCTCGTCTGAGCCTTGTATAAAACAGAGGGAGCAGGAGGAGGAGAAGGAAGAAGAGGAGGGAGAATTTGCCCATCACATATGTGATTTCCTCCCTCATACTAATGAATTTTTAAAAATTCTAGTGACTTTGATTTCAGAGCAAGGCCCTGAAAGCTGTCTTTTCTTTTTGTGCATCCCTCACAGCGTTTAACCCGGAGCCTCTGCCCACCTCCTGTGCTCAATAAATATTTGCTTAGTGAATTGAAAAACTAGTAAATTTAGAAGGAACTTAACTCAGGCTCTGTTGTATTTTATGTTTTATTGATCATTCCCTCTGTCCCAGAGGCCTCGAATAGAGAAGAAAATCCTCCCTTTGGTTCAGTTTGGAAATTACAGTCACATTAGTTAGGCAATACGATTCAAAATTCATATGGACCATGCAGAAGTCAGTGGACCTTCCCTTAAATTCCCAGATAATCACCAGGGGCCTTTACTGGGTATCTAAACTCACTTTCAGCCTCACCTTTGTTGGAATTTACTTAGAAGTGTTCCTAGTTTTTGGGTATGATCTGACTGTTCAGTGAGATTGCAATTTTGAGGAAAAAGAGACAGATCTAGTTTTTGTTTGTTTGTTGTTTTTTTGTTTTTTTAAGGCTACACCCACAGCATATGGAAGTTCACAGGCTAGGGGTCAAATCAGAGCTGTAGCTGCCAGCCTACACCACAGCCACAGCAATGGGGAATCTGAGCCGTGTCTGTGACTTACACCACAGCTCACGGCAACACCGGATCCTTAACCCGCTGAGCGAGGCCAGGAATCGAACCTGCATCCTCATGGATACTAGTCGGGTTCGTTTCTGCTGTGCCATGACAGGAACTCCCCAGATCTAGATGTTATATCTCCCTTCACAGCACCTAGAATGTTGACCTGTACCCATGGGTTCGGAAATGCTGCTGATTGGATGACTGGTTCATACTTATTTAACTTTTCTCTGATGAGTACAAAACACACAGTAGTGACTTCTCAGTCATCTCCCCAAGAGCACTGGGGGACATGGGGGTGATAGTGGTGAGGAGCTAATGTTAACTTGGGATAAGGGGTGAGGAAAGGAAGACATACAAGGTTCCTTTATTCAGCCATTCCATTCTACCAACTCCCCACCTCGTGCTGGGTTCACATCAGGCGCTGGGAAGACAAGGCAGACCATGTCTGGCTCTGAGGGTTTTATATTTTCATGGGAAGATGTGTGCTCCTTACAGATAAGTTCCTAAGCAGGATCTGCAAGATCTGGGGCTTTTAGCCCACTTTTTGCTGCTATCGCAATGATTTAGACATTTGGCCCGGCACCTTCAGTAGGCGTATTGAGATGACCACCATAACCGGTCTTCTCTTCCATTTTACTGTGAACTCCTTCAGAGTGTGCATTTTATTTTATTTATTTATTTATTTTTGTCTTTTTAGGGCTGCACCCATGGCATATGGAGGTTCCCAGATTAGGGGTCTAATCGGAGCTGCAGCCGCCGGCCTATGCCAGAGCCACAGCAACTCGGGATCTGAGCCGCATCTGTGACCTACACCACAGCTCACAGCAACACGGGATCCTTAACCCACTGAGCAAGGCCAGGGATTGAACCTGTAGCCTCATGATTCCTAGTCAGATTCATTAACCACTGAGCCATGATGGGAACTCCAAGAGTGTGCATTTTATTTACCTTTTTACCCCAGAGCCTGGCACGGTGAATGCTTGTGAATGTATGTTGATTCACTAAATGAATGGATTTGCATATTTTTCTTGTGTCTTGGAGTCTAAGTCTTTTGCCTGAGGGCCATAGCTCCTCTTAGAGCCCTGCTGAATAGGCAGAAGGCAGTTAATAAAAAATTTAAAAATAAACCATGGACTTACCCTAAGTGTGCTGATCAGTGCGGATGTCTAGCTCAAATAGAACACATGAGTAAGATGAGTAAGAGCAAGAGTTCTGATGGAGATGGATTGTGATTTTCAGTTGAGGTTTTGACATTCAGAGATGATTTAGTTCTTCTATGCTATGATTTTTCTCCCATAAACTCACATCCCTCCTAGGCAATTTTAGATACTCTGTACTTGGAAACTCCTTCTTGAAATAGAACCCACTTTTTTTTTCTTCTCAAGGATGGCCTTGTTGCTTTCTGCCTCAGGGATTGGATTTACCCTGGCTCTGTGTTTTATTGTGTTTTTTTCTCTTGCAGCTAAATGTGGTCAACAGTGTCAGCATTTCAGAGGACATCAAACCCTTACCCGGGCTTCCTGGCATTGGAAACATGAACTACCCGTCCACCAGCCCTGGATCTCTGGTTAAACACATCTGTGCCATCTGTGGGGACAGATCCTCAGGTATGTACAGAAGCAGACACCCCTCCCAAGTGCCCCAGGAAATGGGGGTCCCAGAGAAGGCATTTTATCCTCTGCCCACTTGGCTCCTTTGCACCCAGTGGGAGAAATGGGGTCCTTTAGGGTGGCCCAGCTTGGAGCCCAGGCTATGAATTTCTGTCACTGCAGCTCAATGAATTTACATCATGATTTCATTTTAGGGAATTAGATTTATAAGAAACATTTCAGAAGCCCCTCTCTGGAGTTACTTTGTTGCATGTGTATCTGGGGTAGACAAACTGTTGTGATGAGCAAGTATCTCAAGCTAGAATCTCTTCAATTAAAAAAAAAAGTCTTTTTTTATTTTTTATTTTTAGGGGTACATCTGTGGTATATGGAGGTTCCCAGGCTAGGGGTCAAATCAGAGCTGAAGCTGCCAGCCTACACCACAGCCACAGCAATGCAGGATCTGAGCTGTATCTGCAACCTACACCACAGCTCATGGCAACACTGAATCCTTAACCCACCGAGTGAGGCCAGGGATCGAACCCGCGTCCTTATGGATAGTAGTTGGGTTCGTTACAGTTGAGCCACAGCAGGAACTCCCCAAAATTCTATAAATCACATCCCAATGTAGGAAACATGGGAGAACTAGAAAAGTACCAGTGAAAACTAAAAAAGTTATCTGTAATGTCCCCAACAAAGATAAACTCTGAATTTTTTTTTTTAAGAAAATTTCCTTCTATAACATTCGAGGTTTTTTAATATGTTTCCATGGGTGGAAATAAGTGTGTTTTCACTGATTTCATCTTCTTTGGCTCTTTTCCATTTTTTACCCAAATTATTTCTTTCCTGATTTATTACCCTACTTTTCCACCATTCCTGCCTCCCTTCCCTATCTTACCAATCTTGATGAAATTTGAATCTCTGACTTGATAAATGAGTAGATGAGGAAGATTCTTTTCTGCAGTCTATGATGGCTGATTGAATATTTCCTCATCTCTTACTGTCACCAAAGCCACTGCAAAATGTCACTCCATCAAAAGTTCCCAGTGCCTAGAACTTACTTAGCAACATGATTGGTGTTTGCTTGTTCTCAAAAAGTTTTTTTCAAATCCTGCAGACTTGGCCATTGCCATGGCAGCAGAATTCCAGCCACACCCAGATGGAGAGTTTTCTCTGCTGTGGTTTAGTTGAAAGTCAGGAGGTTCATTCATATATGGAAGAGCCATGGGGATGACACATTGGTCCCATGTTTTTTTTTTTTTTTTTTGTCTTTTTGCCATTTCTTGGGCCGCTCCCGTGGCATATGGGAGGTTCCCAGGCTAGGGGTCTAATCAGAGCTGCAGCCACCAGCCTACGTCAGAGCCACAGCAACGCGGGATCCGAGCCGCGTCTGCGACCTACGCCACAGCTCACAGCAACGCCGGATCCTTAACCCACTGAGCAAGGGCAGGGACCGAACCTCCAACCTCATGGTTCCTAGTCGGATTCGTTAACCACTGTGCCACGACGGGAACTCCCAGGTCCCATGTTTCTTGAAGACACATACTTCAGAGCTGGCAGCATTAGGGTCTTTAGGCCCAAGATAAAAATCCTGTGTTTGTTATTGCTGTGAGTTTAGTAAATTAGTATAATCAACTCCTTAGGCATAGACTAACTTCATCAAGCAGGTTATCTCTAGCCACCATTGCATCTTACAGTGGCTTCCTCTGAAATGTAACCTGGGGTGCAGATATTTACATTAGCTAGTTCTCAAGGACTTCAGATTCACTTCGCCATCAGCCTAAATACAACCAATTAGAAAGTCATGTCAGGGAGTTCCCATTATCGTGCGGTGGAAACAAATCCAACTAGTATCCATGAGGATGCAGGTTTGATCCCTCACTCAGTGGGTTGAGGATCTGGCATTGCCATGGGCTGTGCTGGAGGTCACAGATGTGGATTGGATCTGGCATTGCTGTGGCTGTGGCTTAGGCAGGCAGCTGTAGATCTGACTCAACCCCTAGCCTGGGAGCTTCCATATGCCACTGGTGCTACCTTAAAAAAAAAAAAAAAAGAGGAAGTCATGTCAGATGTCAGGTTTACAGCTAAATGGCATCATATATCATACTCAGGGATCAAACATAAATATGTTTTGAACAATGTGTTTCATTCGATTTTTCAAGTCCCATAGTTCCAATCAATTGAGCATCGCTGCCTGATGTTGTGGTATTGCGAAGGCTTCTAGTTAGAAATAGTATGGTAGCTTGTTTCTTGATGCCTGTGTGGGAATGGGTGTGGTGAGTCTCCTGACAACAAACTTGGCACCTCTGGCTGGGGTCCTGGAAAATTCCATGTGTGAAACAGGTAATAAGGGCAATGAAACATGTAACAGATTATGCTGGTTCAAGCAAAACCACCTTCCATCAGATCTTTACGTCCTATCTCAAGATTACCTGTCATGGTATGCTGTAAAAATCATACACCACTTTATTTCTCCAATAGGCAATAACATTTGAAAAACTTATAACCCAGGTTCCTATTCATAGTTTATGATGAAAGATAATACTTTTAAGTGGGATTCCTAAGTCCTTGGGTTTCAATCATGGGGAAGTATGAGAGAAGCTGAGGTTCTTTTCCTGCTAGATAATACGTGACAAGCATAAATATTTTTATTTCTTATGTACACTGATGTCTTGAATGGACACAGGACATTTGGCTTAACTAAACACGAGTTTCCCTATTAAATAAACGTAAGCAAACTCTTAGGTCAGAACTTTTTAAATAATGGACTCTAGAATGATCGATTCCAGAGAATTGCTTCCAGGGGGAAGACACAGGAAGGGCACATTTTTGCTGCCTTTGTCTGGTTCCCGTGATCAAGCCTGCATTCTCTGCTAGTTATTCTTTGCTTTTGGTGCTATTGCCTTGGTGATGTGCCAATTTCCCTGAGGGAAAGCCAAGGGGCTCTGTTGCATGAAAGATCCTGATAAACACAAGAACAACTGACAGAATATCCTTTTCTGTGACCAGGAAAGCACTACGGTGTGTACAGTTGTGAAGGCTGCAAAGGGTTCTTCAAGAGAACCATAAGGAAGGACCTCATCTACACCTGTCGGGATAATAAAGACTGCCTCATTGACAAGCGCCAGCGCAACCGCTGCCAGTACTGTCGCTATCAGAAGTGCCTTGTCATGGGCATGAAGAGGGAAGGTGAGGCTTCCCGTTACCCCTTCTTCCATGCAAGCGAGAGTGGTTTGCATAGAAATAGCAGAAACAGATGCAGGATGTAGGAAAGAGCCTGCTAGGCTGGTCTATTTGGGAAGACATTTCAAGGGCAGGCTGGAATGATTTTGGGTACCCTGATTTCTTGAGTATTGCAGTTGAATGTCTCCTGCTCTGGTAAATGAGTATCCCTGAGCAGAGACAGCAGGAGCATCTTCCTCCTCCATGTGCACCTGCCCTCCCCTGGCGCTCAGAGGATGCTCCAAACCGGACCCTTCTTCTTCCTCTTCCAATAGCCGGTCAGCATGTTTCAGAGCTGAGGGCTTGGGGGCCCCAACATCAGGCTGACTTCTGGGCCGACTGACTTCTCCCCTCTAATCCTCACTCTGGGGAAGCCTGCTGGTTTGATTAATCTCTCTGGGCTTTTATAACCGTGGTCTGCCGCAAATCCTCGGAGAATGGTGAATTCCTGAGTCTTTGCCATTGGCATTACCAACAATCAGATTTAACCTTCTCATTCCGAGAGATCACCATGGTATGTTTTTGAAATGTTATATCTTTCAGTTCACAGTGTGGGTTGGCTGGCAGAAAAAGAAATCTGGAAGTGCTTTAAATTGAATTGGTACTATTTGATAAAGATAAATACGTAAGTAAATTGTGTTGGGTGGTTAATTAGCTTGTGATGTCAAGCAGGTACAGATTGTAGATGGTGAATCTTACTTGGATTGCAGAGTAAGGAGGTCCCGCCTCTCTCTCTAGGAAATGGGAGCCAGTTGTTTAGTCTGTACCAGGTGGCTCCTTATTCTTGAAGAGCTTCTTTTCTGTGAGGAGGGGCAAGACTGACTGAAAGGACCAATGAAGAAAAAAATCTGAGCCCCTTCTAGAGAGGATGCTACCAAGAAGGAAAAAAAAAAAATGATATTCTTAGTATGTGTGCGATGGAGGTGGTCCTTGGGAATAACTGAATAACCCTAACCATTTTAGAGCTGAGGAACCAGGCTTGGATTGGTGGATTCAGGTTTCCGAGGTCCCAAGGGGTAGGTGATGGACAGAGACCAGGACCTCTTACTCCCAGACAAGAGTTCATCTCGCATCTCTTCTCCTGCCAGGATGTGAGAAGCTATGGAACTAAGGGTGGCATCTCCATTTGACAGGCCCCCAACCTCCAGCAGGCCCTCATTTTGATAGCTAACAGGAATCTCATATGGACTAATCCAAGTCTACCCTTTCAGCATGTTCATCGGTCCTCCCCATCTTAGGAAATGGCCATGTTTCAGTTGCTCTGACCTAAAACCATTTTTCAGTTGCTCTGACCAAAAAAGCATTGGGTGGACCCCTCTTTTTCTTTCATGTACAACATTCAGTGGGTGAGGAAATCTTGTCTCTTTCCCAAAATATGCCCAGAATCCTTCCATCTCTCACCGCTTTTACTGCTGTTACCGTAATACAAGCCACCAATACAGATAACCTTAAAAGTTTCCCAGCTTTCATCTTTGTCTTCCTACCGTCTTTCCTTAATGCAGCAATCAGAGTGGGGCTTTGAACAAGTGGGTCAGGTCAAGCCTTTCCTCCACCCAAACTCTCCAATGCCTTCCCTTCTTGCTCAGACAAAAAAAAGGCAAAATCCTGGTTATGACTTCAAGGTTATACGTGGTCTGGCTGGCCTGTGTCTCTCTGCTCCAGCCTTCCTAGTGTCTTTGCTGAGCCATCAGGGGCACTCTCACCTCAGGACCTTTGCACCTACTGTTCTGTCTGCTTGGACTGTCCTCTTCCTGGGTATTTGCGTGGCTCACTTCTTCTCCTCCTTCATACCCTTACCCAATTGTCAACCTTTTTTTTTTTTTTTTTTGCTTTTTAAGGCCATGCTCGTGGCTTATGGAGGTTCTCAGGCTACGGGTTGAATCGGAGCTGCAGCCGCTGGCCTATGCCACAGCCACAGCAACACCAGATCTGAGCCACATCTGTGACCTATGCCACAGATCACGGCAATTCCGGATCCCTAACCCACTGAGCGAGGCCAGAGATTGAACTTGAGTCCTCACAGATGCTAGTTGGGTTCATTGCCACTGAGCCTTGATGGGAACTGCAGTGATTGTCAATGTATTGATAAAGCTTTGCCTGGCACTGTCTCAGATTGCATCAACTACTCTGGAAAACTTCCCTGTCTCATTCCCACAGCACTTATCACTCTCTAGCATATTTTAAAATGTTGGCTACTGTCTGTCTTCCAGTATACCAGGGGTATTTTTCCTGCCTTTTTTTCTCCCACTGCCATGTCACCAGTGATTAGCACCTAGTAGACACTTAAAACATAAATAATTGTTGAAAGAATGGATGGATGGTTTAAATGAAATATTGGCTTCAGAAATTTTGCAAACACAGGAGCTCCTAAAAATGATTCCTTCACTCACTCAGCTATTCATTCGTCAGGTATGAATTAATGCCTATTGTATGCTTATGTCGTGCTTGCTGTAGACGGGGCAACAGTCTTCTAGCCTGGAACCTGTGATGTGAAAATCAGCTGGTGGAGACTGTCTTCTCTTCACCAGGATAGAACTGATACTCTTTGGAGCTCCTGCCACCGTGATAGTCAAAACATAAAATTAATGACCCCCAAGTATGTCTCCCCTCAGCATGGAGCCTGATTGCTACAGATTATGAGTCACCTACTGCTTCACAATCTAATTCTGCCTCTCGAAACTCAACTCGAGGAGTTCCTATCATGGCTCAGTGGAAACGAATCCGACTAGCATCCATGAGCACCCAGGTTCGATCCCCGGCCTCGCTCAGGAGGTTAAAAGTCCGGCGTTGCAGTGAGCAGTGGTGTAGGCCGGCAGCTACAGCTCCGATTGGACCCCTAGCCTGGGAACCTCCATGTGCTGTGGGTGTGGCCCTAAAAAGACCGAAACAAAACAAAACTCAACTTGAATATTTCCAGCTCAGGATCAGAGTGGTTCACAGTGCAAATGGTGGGAGGGGTGGTTCTCTCATTCTAAAAAGTTAGTCAAACAGGGTCATGTAGATTGTAAGAGGCTGTGCAGGCCTTCTTTTTTTAATTTTAATTTTTAAATTTTTTATTAAAATATATTGATTTACAAGGTTGTGCCACTTTTTTTGTTTTTTGTTTTTCTTTGTCTTTTTTTTTTTTTTTGCCATTTCTTGGGCCGCTCCTGCGGCATATGGAGGTTCCCAGGCTAGAGGTCTAATCGGAGCTGAAGCTTCTGGCCTACACTAGGGCCACTGCAACGCGGGATCCGAGCCGCGTCTGCGACCTACGCCACAGCTCACGGCAACACAGGATCGTTAACCCACTGAGCAAGGGCAGGGACCAAACCCACAACCTCATGGTTCCTAGTCGGATTCGTTAACCACTGTGCCATGACGGGAACTCCCCAATTTCTATTGTACAGCAGAGTGATTTGATCATACACATATATATTCTTTTTTTTATATTATTTTCCATCATGGTCTATCCCAAGAGATTGGATGTAGTTCCCTGCACTGTGCTGTACAGTAGGACCTTCTGGGCATCCCTTCTTTTAAACCTAGTATTATTCTTTTTTTTTTTTTTTTGCTTTTTAGGGTCACACCCATGGCATATGGAAGTTCCCAGACTCAGGGTCAAATCAGAGCTACAACTGCCGGCCTACAGCACAGCCACAGCAACACAGGATCCGAGCCCTGTCTTCGACCTACACCACAGCTCATAGCAACACTGGAACCCACTGAGCGAGGCCAGGGGTCGAACCCATGGATACTAGTCAGATTCATTTCTGCTGCGCCACAATGGGAACTCCCTATTCTGATTATTTAATAGAAAATTGGGTCCAGTCTTGTCTCCTGCATTTAAAAGAATAATGTGAAGAAACAAGAGTGGCGGAAAGCTGAGTAATAAAGATTAGGAGGGGGTGGGGGAAAGGCCCATTGAGAAATTGCTGAAGAAATTGATACCTCTTGCCCTGAGAAAGAGAAGGCAAAGAAATGAATCAATTCCTAGTCTCACTATAGGAAAGGTCACTTGTAAAAGGTTATTGGACAGCCTTTCCTTCACCACTATCATTTCTGGCTTTGATTTACAGAATTTGGGGCTAAGTTTGGACACCTTCTTGAGGACAGGAATGGTAAAATCCCGGCACATGTAACTGAGTGAAACTATGGATTTTACGCTCTTACAGAGCTGGACAGATAGAAAGAGATAAAATTGGGCCAGGGTACATAATGAAGCTGGAACGGACTTTGCTATTCTCTGATGGAACATATTCATTTTCTGCAAAAAGAAACAGAGATTCTCAGAGGCTGGGGTCTTGCCTAAGCTTACACAGCAAGCTAATGCAGAGCTGCTGTAGGATGGGGACCTTCTCCCCTCTGGGCCATCAGATAATCCTCAGGGATTCTGGGGAAGTCTTTTTCCATGATTTTTGGTCATATAATGTGGTTTGGGTAGTTAGAGAATGGGTTATTTTTGAGACAATTTGTGGACAGCATATGACCTGTGAATTTATTAACCCAACCAGCCCAAAGCCTTGGAGGGGGTTAGAGGTGGGCTCAGGAGGCAGCCAGTCTGGGTCTCCATGCTGGCTTCACCATTTTCTAGCTCTGTGACCTTAGGCAAGTTACTTCACTTCTATGTGGTTCATAGCACTTCAGAAGTTTTTTGTGGCGGTTACATGAGTTATAATCTATGTAAAATGTTGAGCATAATTCTAACACAGAAAGCTTCATCAGTATTAGCTGTTTCCATATATCATGATAAATATATGTTGGATTAATGGACAAAATACTGTTGTCATCCTATTTGAGACTCCACCGTCCCCTGAATGTCCCCTGATGTCTGTAGAAGCAGTAGCTCAAAACGTCTGCCCTTTGGAAGATTTTCCCCAGCAACGACACCTCATTTATGACAATAAGATTTATGGCACAAAAAGAAGAAGTGACTAGCAAAGGATCACTCAATTAATGGCAAAATTGGAATTAGACTCTAATTCCCCGAGGCCAAGGTTATTTTCTTTGAAGCTTGAAGGTGATTTTCCTTGAGCGTTACAAATCTGTAGAAGAAATCAATTGAAGACCACAAAAGGAATTTAACTTAGTTTGCTTTTCCCCATCTTTTCAAATCAAGACAAATAGAAGCCCATTAACCTACCTTTAAAAAAACTAATATGAGAAGCATTCAACTTTAACTGGCAAATTCAACCGATAATAAAAACTCATGTGAGAGTTTCTGTATGCTGTCAGTGAATGAAGACTAATGGACTGGACGGAAAGAAAGAATGAGAGAGGATGAGAAATAAGGAGAGCAAGGGAGAGGTCAAAAGAGGGGCTGGAGAGAGGACCAGAGCAGAGAAGAGGAGAAAGAGAGACCAAGGGGGGGGGGAAAATGCTAACTTTTTTCGAACTTTTAAATAATGACTTATGTAAACTTCACAAACCAATCTCAGTATGATAATCACCACTTTACATACAGGGAAAAAGGCTTCAGAGGCTGAGTACTATGTCTGATGCAGGCCCATTTGGAGTAAGTTTTCTTTGACTCCAAGGTACATGTTTGTTCTATTTTCTCCTCTCTGTTCCCTTTCTCTTCTGATTCTTCTTTTTCTTATTCCCCTGCTCTAATCTTTCTCCCCTCCTTCCTTCCTCCCCTCCCTCCCTCCCAACCCCTAAATATCATTCTCATCAGGAGACTTCCTTGACTAGAGGCTGTGGCACGTCAGCCGTGCTTGTGCTGTCAGACCCTTCCCTGACCTACTTTGAGAGATCAATAATATCACTCGCGTGACAAACTAGATGTCCAGCATCCGGTCCCAGTTCATTCTGCAGCCTCTGTGGCTCCTTATGTCCTCAGAGAGTGGGAGGTGCCTGGGAGAGCAGACGATGGGGTGGAAGGGAGAGCAGAGGAGAGGTCAAAGTTGCTGATGGAGTGGCTGTCACTGAGGTCTAGGTTAGCCACCCACGTAGAGTGTAATTTTCTTGCTTCTTGGGATTAGAAAAATGGGTACTTGTATTGCATTCTGCTTCTTGACACTGGGAATAAGAAGATGGAAACTGGAACTTTCAGGAGGATGGAAACTAACCCAAGAGACTGCTCTCCCAGTGAAGAGGACAGAACTGGGGGAATGGGGTCTGCCTGACATCCTAATGCGCAGACCCAGAGGGTTCTTTGATGAAAACCCTAAGTTTTGAGAGGCTGAGGTAATTCCAGCCTACACCTTTGCCTGTATACCCTTCCCCACCCCCCAAGTCAGCTGCTGATTCTGAAATGTCATCCAGGTGACATTCCTCCACCCTTCCGCTTACTAAATACCCACACGGCTCCCTGAAGATCTTCCCTGACAAGTCAGATCAGGTGATGTTGTGTTCAGGCCGGTGCACTAGGGGCAGACCTAATGGGACGTGAATGCCAAGCTTGATGCATAGGATCTGACAGAGGGAGTTTTTAGAGTAATGTGCTTGCTGCTTAACTATTGCATGCTCACAGTTGAATAGAGGTAGCAGGTGGAGGAAGGATATGGGAGGAGGTAGTCAGTCGTTCATGAAAAGAAAGGGCAGAATCGGAGGTTATTAAAGCTTAAAATGCACACTTCAGGAGTTCCCGTCGTGGCGCAGTGGTTAACGAATCCGACTAGGAACCATGAGGTTGCGGGTTTGGTCCCTGCCCTTGCTCAGTGGGTTAACGATCCGGCGTTGCCTGGAGCTGTGGTGTAGGTTGCAGACGCGGCTTGGATTCCGCGTTGCTGTGGGTGGCTCTGGCGTAGGCCGGTGGCTACAGCTCCGATTCAACCCCTAGCCTGGGAACCTCCATATGCTGTAGAGAGCGGCCCAAGAAATAGCAACAACAACAACAACAAAAAATGCACACTTCTTCCAGTGGTCACCATAATGAACCGTGAAGAATATGGATAAAAACCCCATAGTCTGGCGCAGGCATAAGCAAACAGTTCTGCTTTCTTGGTTTCATCTGTTACCATTACAACAGTCTGATTCATATATCATGATGATGTCCATTTTACAGATGGGGAAATAGAGGCTGAGGGAGGTAACTAACTTTCTCACTGTGGTCCTGGGCATATGGTAACATCTGTACCTCCTTGCCCCTGCCAGCTGTGCAAGAAGAAAGGCAGAGAAGCCGGGAGAGGGCTGAGAGTGAGGCTGAATGTGCCAGTAGTGGCCATGAAGATATGCCTGTGGAGAGGATTCTGGAAGCTGAACTTGCTGTTGAACCAAAGACGGAATCCTATGGTGACATGAACATGGAGAATTCGGTATGCATGTGGTCTTAGATCTCCATCTGACTTCCATTTCCTGGATGGGGTTGGAAACAAGGAAGGGGTATGTTTGAATCCCAGAATCTGTCCCTCAGAGTTACTTTGTTCCTTTTTCAGACAAATGACCCTGTCACCAACATATGCCACGCTGCTGATAAGCAGCTCTTTACTCTCGTTGAATGGGCCAAGCGTATTCCCCACTTCTCTGACCTCACCTTGGAGGACCAGGTCATTCTGCTCCGGGCAGGTAAGGAATATCAGGGATCATTTCTTTTTGGGACAAGGGCTTGGGCTGCCACTTTGAACTCACCCCGGGGATCTGAAAACAAGTAACCTAATGGCGCTATAACACATCCGAGCTGTGTACCTTGTTGAGACAGGAGAACCCTATGCAAGATTGTTCTTTTTTATATTATTCGTAGGCTCTTAAATGTGGATAGCCCTCCCCTAAGCCTTTTGTTCCCCATGAAACCTTGTTTGTTAAATGGAGGAGTAAGACTCTTTTTTCCATGCAGATTTTGCCCAGGCCTTATCATTTGCATTTAATTTTCAAAGACAGCGCAGCCATTTTTATTGAAGACAATTTGAGGCCAAGCCTCATCATTCTCATGAAATCGGAAAATAGTGATATTCCCATTTCACAGGTGAAGTAAGGGAAACCTGGGATTTTTGCTCAGGCTTGTCCTAGACAGGTGCCAGGGTCCCTTCCTATTTTAAGATTCTATGTGCTGTCATCTCTCTTGCCTCCCGTTTCTGGAACACTCTGCAGTTGACATATGCCAAATCTGCTCTTTGTCACTGAGCCAGCAGGGAAATTTCACGAAGATTGGCCGAGCCCCGGGAGCCAGGCCACTCGTTTCGCTCCTATTAGATAATGAGCGAGCCCTGAGTGTCGATGGAAAGCTGCATACCGGCCAGGGTGCTACTAGACGATGCCAAAGAAACAAAACTAAGCTGTCAGATCCTGGGGGCAGAGACTGCAGGGTGTGCTTGCTTTATCCACCATGACCGCTAACATAGTGACTATTACCTGTCAGGTATTCAATCCATATTTGCTGACAGGTTGGGGAGAAAAGGAGTCCTGTCCTCAAGCTCCCATTCTGGGCTGCGCTGGGGAGAATGGGGATGCATACAGCCACAAGTCAGGGGACCCAGTCTTATCCTCTGTCTCTGCACTAATTAGTGATGTTGTCTGGCGCAAGGTCCTGACCTCCCTAGATGGTTTTTCTTTTTTGTTTTTTAGGGCCGAATCCACAGCATATGGAGGTTCCCAGGCTAGGGGTAGAATTGGATCTACAGCTGCTGGCCTACACTACAGCCACGGCAATGCAGGATCCAAGCTGCGTCTGCGACCTACACCACCGCTCATGGTAACACCAGATCTTTAAGCCACTGAGGGAGGCCAGGGATTGGAACCCTCATCCTCATGGATGCTAGTCAGGTTCGTTAACCACTGAGCCACAAAGGGAACTCCCTCCCTAGGTTTCTGATTCTGCTTTTCTTCCAAAGGGTAATAATACATGCCTTGGATGCTTATCAATGAAGCAAGAGTGTGGTCAGGGTTCCCTCAAGGCCTCCTTCTTATCCTTGCAGGGTGGAATGAATTGCTGATCGCCTCCTTTTCCCACCGATCGGTTTCTGTGCAGGATGGCATCCTCCTGGCCACGGGTTTACACGTCCACCGGAGCAGTGCCCACAGTGCTGGGGTTGGCTCCATCTTTGACAGGTGGCTCTCTTCTGCTGCCAGTGCTCGTGTGTGTGTGTGTGTGTGTCTGTGTGTCTGTGTGTGTGTATGTGCATACCTGTGAGCAGTGCTGGGATGTAGGATGGATACCCTAAGTAGCTGTACCTAGATGGAAGCAGAGCCCATGAAGCACATG
Source organism: Phacochoerus africanus (assembly GCF_016906955.1). NCBI lineage: Eukaryota > Metazoa > Chordata > Mammalia > Artiodactyla > Suidae > Phacochoerus > Phacochoerus africanus. Next base: position 85,598,646 of record NC_062549.1, read on the forward strand.
AAGACAGAAACCTGGGGAATGAGAATGGGATTAAAGGAAATGTTGATCGAAGGAGATGGAGTCGGTCAGAGGCTGGCAGAGGAAAGAACCCGTTATCCCTATGGGTTTCCAAGGAAGAGACTGGATTGTTGACATTATCCACGAAGGTGAAGGTGGGGAGTTTGGAGCTGCTTAGCCAAGGGGGTCCGGGTGGGAATGAGGATTTAGGATCTGACTTTAGGAGTCTGAGAAGATGAGCCGAGGTTTTGGCTAGACTCAGCACCAGGATCTCTGGGGGAGGCCTGTGGCAGGAGCAGACCCAGCTCAGTCAGGCAGCGATGGCCTCAGTCTGGGACTCCGGGGTAGCCTGATATATGCAAAAGGCAAATCAAGCACAGTGATTTAAAGAGACAAATGAAATGAATAGAGATGAATGATGTAGGGTAACAGGATGGAGAACTGGGAAGGGGAAGGTTGAAAATTGTCTTTCTGTCCAATGCCAGGGCCCCATGGTCCCTTTCCAACACCATCATAAATGGTCTTCCAGGGCTCTGTGCTTGTTTTCCTAGGATGTCTCTGCTCCTTCCCTGCCTTTTCCCACAACTCATTCCACACAGAGACCAACATGGTCTGCAGTTGACTCTACCCTCTTGATGGCCCTGGAGATTTCTCCCCTGTCCCTGCCATCCTCTGCCGTGTTCTTCCAGACATGCAGTGCCCTTGCCCTGCTTCACCTGGTGCATTTCTACCAATTTCTAAACCCTCTAGGCTGCCTTACTAGCCCCCTTCCAAGTTCACTGCCTCTCCCTTGGTTGCTCCCTTGGCCTCTGATCAGGGCAGTTATTGGTTTGTGTTGCTGATTTGTATGTTTCTATGTCTGTTTCTTCAGTTAAACTCCTTGAGATGAGGGACTGCATCTTATTCATCTCTGTGCCCCAGTACCTTGTGCATCGTCTGGAAAGGAGGCGGGGGGGGGGGTTACATAGAAAATAGTGGTTGTATTCATTTTATCAGCCCTGGGCCTGGTACTGATGATTTTCTCATCACCTGCCATTGTTTCCCATGAGCAGAGTCCTGACTGAGCTGGTCTCCAAAATGAAAGACATGCAGATGGATAAGTCGGAGCTGGGGTGCCTGCGAGCCATCGTGCTGTTTAACCCAGGTGACTACGTGGTGCTCAGCCCTCTCCACAGTCAGCCACCCCCACCCATTCTCTGATGTTTTCTGATCTTCTAATGCAGCCGATACAGAGAAAACACAGCCAGGAAGCCTGTCCTTGGGGGGACAGAGGGTCAACTCTTCATGGCCTCTGCTCCTAGAGCCATCTTGAAAAGTGCATCAAATGGGCGTGGTGTATGCATGTTTAGGGGCAAGTGGGGGAGACAGGAGATGCCAAAGGCCCCAGATGGTAGCGAGGGAGGTGGTAAAAAGTGGTCAGGCTCTGCATCTATTTTTTAGGCAGCAGAGCCAATGGGATTTGCTGATGGATTACATAGAGGATATGAAAGAGAGGCAATAAAAGTAACTCCTAGAAGTTTTAGTTTTGTTTTCCTGAACAATTGGAAAAACAAAGTTTTCATTTACTGACAGGGGACTCTAAGGGTAGGTGGATAGGAACCAGGATTTTTGTCTTTGGACATTTGAATCTGAGATGGAGAGTAGTCACTCTTCCTGGCCAAGGGTGACTGTCCAGGAAGCAACTGTTTATGTGAGTCTGGAGTTCAGAGGAGAAGCAGGACCAGAGATAAATGTTTGAGAGCTGTCACCCTGCACCTGGCATGCAAGGCTCTGAGATGGCGTGAGCTCATCCAGGGCATATGTAGCAGGAGAGCAGAGAAGGGGTCTGAGGGCTGGGCCCTGAGACACAGCGACCTTTAGAGGTTTGGGAGAAAAGTAAGAGCCAGCAAAGAAGCCTGAAACAGGGAAGAACCAGAGAGTGGTGTCCTGGGGGCCTGGGGAAGAAAAGCCTTTCAAGAAGGAGGAGGTGATTAGGTTTATCACGTACTGCTATGGGTCAGGAAAGATTACGCAGAATTACCTAGTGATTGACACGCTTCACCTCCTGAATTAGGTAGTCAATTACCTGTTGCAGGATGTGGCTCTGTCTGTTTTTTGTACCCCATCTCTTCACTCAGCCCATGCCTAGCACTTAGCACTCACACATGTGAAGGTACTATTTCTAGAATGGCCTGGATAAAAGAAAACTCTCCTCCTCAGAGTCAGCATTGGGTACCTTTGCTCCAAGAGTGTATTGGGTGGATTGGACGCAGATAGGAGGGCTGGGGGCACATATATTTTGCAATGGCTCTCATCCACTGTGGGAGGTGTCCTGGCTTTGTAGAGGGGTGTCCAGTGGATGTGTGTAACCAGAGGTTAAATCAACCATTTTTTTTCAGATGCCAAGGGTCTGTCCAACCCCTCAGAGGTAGAGACTCTGCGAGAGAAGGTTTATGCCACCCTTGAGGCCTACACCAAGCAGAAGTATCCAGAACAACCGGGCAGGTGAGGAAATGCTGAGAATAACGGGAGCAACAGCAGTAGCGGGTCTGATTTTCCTGAATGAATGGTGACTTGCAGCAGATGTGGCGTAGGTTTTTTCAGATGTCATTTAATCTTCACAACAAGTTCAAAGCTACTCAAACAGTTGGTTTTGTGAAACTAGAGGTCTTGTCTCTCTGGCTCACCTACAGTTCACCACTCTGGCACCTGCAATTAACAAATAGTATTCATCACGGGAGTTCCTGTTGTGGTTCGTTACCATGGACCGGACTAGTAAGCATGAGGATGCAGATTTGATCCCTGGCCTTGCTTAGTCGGCTAAGGATCTGGTGTTGCTATGAGTTGTAGTGTAGGTTAGCAGCTATAGCTCCAATTCGACCCCTAGCCTGGGAACTTCTGTATGTAGCACATGTATTCCTAAAAAGAAAAAAGAAAAAAAAAACCCAAATCAAAAACAAATAGTATTCGTCTTTAAATGTGGAGTGAACATGCAAATGACCAAATGACTGTGGGAATCCTTATCCCTAGTTTTTGAAGAGGTGCCAAGGCTCAGAAAAGGTAAGGAGCTTGCCCAGAGTCACAGAGCTGGTACACGGTGGATCGAGATGTGAAGAGATGTGAATCCAAGCTTACTGGATCTCAAAGAGCTTGTACTTTTTAGTGTGACTGCATTGCTTTCTGCTTTGCCTCCATGGAAGCCCTCCTGCAATAGAAGTACAGGCTTCGGTCACCGGAAGAAGTGACCACTGGCCCTGAGGGTGCCATCTGCAGAGCCTCTGGCAAAGTGCTAGGTCTGGGCTCCTTATCTGAAAAAGAAGACATTGGTCAGAGGATGTCTGAGGCCATCTACCAGTTTTCCTCAGTCAATTAAAAAAAAAAAAAAAAAGCAACCCTCAAATGTTTTCCCCAAAGCAGAGCTAAATAAAAGCTTTCATTCTCTACTAATGCTAGTTAAAAAGAGAGAATATGGGAGTTCCCATTGTGGCTCAGCAATAACAAACCCAGGTAGAACCCATGAGGACTTGGGTTCAATCCCTGGCCTCCATCAGTGGGTTAAGGACCCAGCATTGCTGTGAGCTGTGGTGTAGGTCTCAGATGTAGCGTGGATCCCACTTGCTGTGGCTATGGAATAGGGCAGCAGTTGCAGCTCCGATTTGACCCCTAGCCTGGGAACTTCCATATGCCATGGGTGTGGCCCTAAGGAAAAAAAAAAGAGAAAGAGAGAATATGATTCTTAAATTTCACAGAAAACTGATATGAAACTTGAAAAAAAACTGCTTTAAAGGCATTAGCTTGTTTTTATTTTTGTGTGTGCCGTTTTTTATTACGCAAATGAATTTATCACATCTGTAGTTGTATAATGATCATAACAATCCAGTTTCACAGGATTTCCATCCCATAACCCAAGCACATCCCCCCACCCCTAAAACTGTCTCCTCCGGAAACCATAAGTTTTTCAATGTCTGTGAGTCAGCATCTGTTCTGCAAAGAAGTTCTGTCTGTCCTTTTTTCAGATTCCACATGTCAGTGAAAGCATTGGATGTTGGTGTCTCATTGTATGGCTGACTTCACTTAGCATGATAGTTTCTAGGTCCATCCATGTTGCAAAAAATGCTGGTATTTCGTTTATTTTAATGGCTGAGTAATATTCTGCTGTGTATATGTACCACATCTTCTTGATCCACTCTTCTGTCGTTGGACATTTAGGTTGTTTCCATGTCTTGGCTATTGCAAATAGTGCTGCAATGAACATCAGAGTACATGTATCTTTGTGAGTTGTGGTTTTCTCTGGATAGATGCCCAAGAGTGGGATTGTTCCTCAGAAAACTAAAAACAGAACTACCGTTTGTTTTTAGAATTAATTATATATGCTCCCTATTCTCATTGATGACTTTTATCCCTCCATGAAGTCTAATTTCCACTAGCCCATTTTTCCTGGACCATAAGCCGCTATCTATCCATTGGCCAGAAGCTCTGTTTTTTATCAGAGGCAATCTGAGTGAATGGGGTCCAGCCCCTTGGTACGATAAATGTTCAGGCCTTGTGTCGTAGGGAGAGGAAGTTGTGACAACAGCTTCCCAGTGTCAGTAGTTAACACAGCACAGGTTTCTTTCGTTCTCACAAATCAGTCCTGGGTTATCAATCTAGAGCAGTGACTCTCTTCCACACCATCACTCAGGGACCAGGCTCCTTCCTTCTTGTGGCTCCACCGCGTCCCAAGCCACATTGTGTTTTGCATCCTGATGATGGAAGGGAAGCCGGCGGCATGGAGGTGAGATTATATGGGCAGCACCTAGATCTGGAAAGGGCCCCCTCCCTTGAGTCTCCTCCATTGGCTAAGACTTGGTCACGTGGACCAGCCAGCCAGCTGCAAAGGAGACTGGAAAATGTATGCTGCTGGATGCCAAGGAAGAAGGGGAGAATGGGTTTTGGTGGACACCGGCAGTCTCTCCTCCAGCTGCAGTGGGAGGGATTGAAAGAGCTTTACCTAACCTGCAGGGCCAGGCCGCCAGCATCAGCTCAGCCTCTGGCTAATGGGAGCTGACCCCAAGCCCTGTGCTGGATGATATCCTCTGAGTCTCCCAGCTGTAAGGATAGTTTACACCTGTTCTTTGTGTGTGCACATATTGTGTGCCAGGCATTAGGGCTAAGAAGGCTCATACTCATCTTTTTCCTGAAACTGGCTCTAGGTACTGCTGTTTATCTCTTAAAGAAACAAAACTCTCTCTTTTTTTTTCTCATTGTAAAAGCCAAGCATGCTTTGGCAGGAAATAAGGAAAATATATATATATATTTTTTTGTCTTTTTGTTGTTGTTGTTGCTATTTCTCGGGCCGCTCCCTCGGCATATGGAGGTTCCCAGGCCAGGGGTTCAATCGGAGCTGCAGCCACCGGCCTACGCCAGAGCCACAGCAACACGGGATCCGAGCCGCATCTGCAACCTACACCACAGCTCACGGCAACGCCGGATCCTTAACCCACTGAGCAAGGGCAGGGACCGAACCCGCAACCTCATGGTTCCTAGTCGGATTCGTTAACCACTGCGCCACAACGGGAACTCCAGGAAAATATTTTTTAAAAAATAAAATGAGTAGGAGTTCCCGTCGTGGCGCAGTGGTTAATGAATCTGACTAGGAACCATGAGGTTGCGGGTTCGGTCCCTGCCCTTGCTCAGTGGGTTAAGGATCCGGCGTTGCCGTGAGCTGTGGTGTAGGTTGCAGACGCGGCTCGGATCCTGCGTTGCTGTGGCTCTGGCGTAGACCAGTGACTACAGCTCTGATTCGACCCCTAGCCTGGGAACCTCCATATGCCGTGGGAGCGGCCCAAAGAAATAGCAAAAAGACAAAAATAAATAAATAAAAAAATAAAATGAGTAATAAAAATTGATTATAAATTTTGGAGGTATATTTCTTTATAGTACCTTTAAGTACCAATGTATGTATACATAGAAATACGTATTTATAGATATGAAGCCATACAGGTTGGTGTATTTTTTTCCCTCTGTTAGCTATTTTAGGCATTTTATCAGATGTTGAAAAGTATAAAATGCTTGTTTTCAAAGATCGCGTAATATTTCACAGGGTGGAGGTATCCTAATGCATTTAGTCATTGCCCCGTGGTTGACATTTAGATTGTTTCTAATGAATATCACTTTAAAGACTGTGGAACTTGTCTGTTTTCCCAGGAAGGCGGCTGCTAGGGGTCTGGGCTGCCTCCAGGCATTAGGGAGAGATGCCAACACTGGTTGCCTGGCCTCAGGCAGAGCCTGGAAGTTCAGGGAGGGCTGCAGAGACTGGCCTCTGCATGACTCCTGGGTGTGTCCAGTACAGCCTGGACAGAGGGTGACCACCCTGAGGTTGAGCAGGTCCCTCAGGGATGTCACCTGGCTCAACCAGGCAGGCAAGTGTGCCGAAGGTGGTCATCTCTGGTTTGCAGAAAGTGGTTAAAGGAGTTGCAGGCACAAAGGGCCGGCCAAGGCCATTTTCTCAGTGGTGAAGGGCTGCCCCTCCGTGGAGACTTTTCAGAAGTGCACCTCCGGGGTGAGTGAGTGCTGCTTCCTCCAGTCAAAAAAGCAGAGATCAAACCCAGGAGGGGGCGGAGCTTGCGACAACCTTCTCTCTCGGCCGGGGGCGGGCAGAACAGGTGCTTTCACAGGCTTCGAGTCCCCCTCGCTGCCAACCCTGTGAATGAGGAATGTAGCAGCTCTGACTATTAGTGGGTGTGTTTATAGTCCTGACCTCAGCTTCTAAACCCGGGAAGGCCAGCAAAGAGTGGTGTTAGAGCATGGTTAGCTTTTTACACTTTGTAAAACTTTGGCCTTTCTGGAGTGAAAAAAATTCACCCTTGGAGCTCATCTCAGCCAAACTTCTCACTTTACAGAGAAGCCATTTCCTTTGCCTAAGTCTATAAAACTCTCACAGCAGAGTCATGATTAGGAGTTCAGTCTCCTGATTCTTTATCTAACAGCCTCTTCCCTGCACAGTGATACTATTCAGATGCACTCAGAGGCTTACATCAACATTTTTGAAGGTTTGTGTTGGCTTTGGTATAGACCTTTAATTTTTCCACGAAAGGAAGTAATTCTTACCTTTTGAGGTGGTACCTCTTTCTTTCTTTCTTCCTTCCTTCCTTCCTTCCTTCCTTTCTTTCTTTCTTTTTGTCACATTTCTTTAAACCTTGGTGCAGTGTGAATATACCCATTCTCAAGGGGTATTAAAAGTCCAATCTGAAAACTTTGCATGAAATAATGTCATGACATCCAGTGAAGATCCAGCCCCACGGGGAGTTGCTGGTTTAAGGCCTTAGTAACTAGTACGATTTCGGCTTTTGTACTTCTTATTGGAAGTTGTGAGTACATTTGTTTGATTTCCAGTCATTATCATGAATAACATTAAAAATGATCTTCATTGGCAAAAAGGATTTTGGGAGAAGAAGGATCACAGAAACAGGTTGGAAATGTGGCAGATCGAGGTGCCTGAGTGTAGGTGTGAAGCTGATTCCTTCACACACGAGTCTCTCTCCCTTTGGTGAGTCTCACAGCTAAGGTCCTTAGTTATAGAAGAGTGTGTGTGAGTGTGTATACACAAGCATGTATGTGAGAGTGTGGGAGGGCAGGTGAGAATGGAGGAGGGGAGTGACTCAGCAGTAATGAACCTGACTAGCATCCACGAGGATTCAGGTTTGATCTCCGGCTTCACTCAGGGGTTAAGGATCCAGCCTGGTTGTGAGCTGTGATGTAGGTCACAGACACGGCTCAGATCCTGCATTGCTGTGGCAGTGGTGTAGGCCAGCAGCTGCAGCTCCAATTTGACCCCTGGCCTGGAAACTTCCATATGCTGCAGGTTCAGCCCTAAAAAAAAAAAAAAAAAAGAGAGCAAGCAGGAGAGAATAGAGGAGAATGTGTGTGTAAAACATACATGTGTGAACATGTGCAAGCTCATGTGTGAGGGTGGATAAGCGTGTGAGTGAACTGTGTGCATGTGTATGTATATGTGAGAGTGGTGAGGCTTGTGTGTACACAGGTGTGGGAGGCATGTGTGAGTGTGTGTGCATGCACTCGTGTGTTGGTATCATCTTCCCAAACAGATTGTGGGCACCTCAGGAATGGAGACTGCTATAATTTAAAGGTAAGAACATCCATGCTGCTGCAAATGGTGTTATTTCATTTTTTATGGTTGAGTAATATTCCATTGCATACATGTACCACATCTTTATCTGTTCAGCTGTCAATGGACGTTTAGGTTGTTTCCATGTCTTGGCTATTGTAAATAGAGCTTCTGTGAACACTGGAGTGCATATGTCTTTTCAGATTAGAGTTTTCTTCAGACATATGCCCAGGAGTGGATCATATGGTGGTTCGATTTTCTTTTCTTTTTTTTAAGGAACCTCCATACTGTTCGCCATAGTGGCTAGAGAGTATCCTATTAAGTAAAGTAAGTCAGACAGAGAAAGACAAATATTATATGCTATCACTTAACATGTGGAATCTAAAAAAAAGCATACAAATGAACTTATTTACAAAACAGAAATAGATTGTCAGACATGGAAAACAAACTTATGGTTACCAAAGGGGAAAGGAGGAGGAGGGATAAATTAGGAGGTTGTGATTAACGGATACACACTACTACATATAAAAGAGGTAAACAAGGTCCTACTGTACAGCACAGAGAACTCTACTTAATATCGTGTAATAAACTATAATGGAAAAGAATCTAAAAATGAATATGTATAAATGCACATATGTATGTATAACCGAATCACTTCACTGTACACCTGAAACTAACACAAGATTGTAAATCAACTCTATTTCAATAAAATTAAAAAAAAATAAAGTCACACTTCTCAGGCAAAAAACTAAATAAATAGAATTTAAAAATGAAGGTAAGCACAGACTAAGAAGCTGATGTACAAAATGGTTATAAACTGGCCACAGAAATGTGGTAACTGAGACACGGTAAGGTCTCATTGCTTAAAACAAGGGTGGTTCCTGTGGAGTTCCTGTTGGTGTTCAGCAGTAACAAATCCGACTAGTAACTATGAGGTTGCGGGTTTGATCCCTGGCCTTGCTCAGTGGGTTAAAGAACTGGCGTTGTCCTGAGCTGTGGTATAGCTCGCAGATGCAGCTTGGATCCTGTGTTGCTCCGGCTGTGGCTGTTGCCGGCAGCAGTAGCTCTGATTCTACCCCTAGCCTGGGAACTTCCATATGCTGCAGGTGTGGCCTTAAAAAAGCAAAAAAAAAAAAAAAAAGTGTCTGTGGTGTGAGGAAAGCATGGTCTGGCAAGGAGGCAAGGAGATGAGAACTGCTGGTTCAAAATCGGGGGCTGGTCCTGGACCCCAGAACCTCCTGCAGTGCCTGGGGCATGGTGCATGAAGACCTTCATCCAGTGGATACATCTGTGGAGTCTGCACATCTGCTGTGCAGTGTGCTCTACTCTAAGGGCTTCAGCACATCTGCCCAGGAGCCTTTGGGCACAGGGCATGAAAGGAACACCAGCTGGTTAGGGTGGGAGATGCAAGTCAACATAAGCAGGCTTCCTCTCACCTACCACGAATGGGAGTGCAGAGGGCAACTCCGGGACATGGCCGCAGAATTCAAGAGCTTCCCAAGAGCTCGCAGCACCCACCTTCTACCTTTAGGAAACTGAAAAAGACCTCTAGCCTATTTCTGAAGCTTCCCAGGGTTAGAGATGCTCCAGCTGTCTTAGTTTCCGCTTTGAGGCTCTTCTAATCAGAGATTGATCAAGAAGACCAAAGGATCCTGCAGGCAGCTGCCCCGTGCATGCCACCCCGCTCCCCTTCCTAATGTCTCCTGCTTCCCTGCAGGTTTGCCAAGCTGCTGCTGCGCCTCCCAGCCCTGCGCTCCATCGGCTTGAAGTGCCTGGAGCACCTTTTCTTCTTCAAGCTCATCGGGGACACGCCCATTGACACCTTCCTCATGGAGATGTTGGAGACCCCGCTGCAGATCACCTGAGCCCCACCAGCCACAGCCTCCCCACAGAGGACCAGCCTGGGCAGGTGTGTGTGGACCCCCATCCTGCACACGTTCCTCCACCTCCCACCCTGACCCCTTCCCATTCCCCAAACGTGATGCTTATAATAAAGAAATCTTTCTACATACACGACTTTTTATAGGTGGAGTTTTGTATAGATGTCAAAGGTGACCTTCTTTGCTATCTAAGGGACTGGGGATCTTTCTGGAAGTTCTTGGGAAAACTAACCAAGCCTCTGTACATATAATTGGTTTAAATTATTTTTTCATTTGCCTTGGAAAGCCAGTGAACGAATAAAAGTAATATATGTGTAATATTGGCACTGCTTGGACCATGGGGTGAGTTATTGTGCTGCAGGACAGTTCTATCAGATGTGGGAGGAAAGGTCTCAGGGGTTCAAGATGGGGAATGAGGCTGGGGTCCTGAAACAATCCCACAGTTAGGTACCCCAAGTCTAAGCTGGGCACAGCCTGCTTTGCCCCAGGGTCTCCCTTGGAGAAATGAGGAAGAAACCTTGTCTTTCAGAGTCAGTTTGGTTTTTTGGTTTTTGTCTGCCTTTTGCTTTTTTCCTCCCTAGAATAATGAGTACTAAGAGCCTTGTCTGATTGGGGGTAATGGAGTATAAGGCCAAGAGGAGATGTTCACTTGATGGGGGGGAGATTTTTGGATCCTGGGAGTTGGTGGGAGGTACTGGCAAAGGAAAGGATTTTCTGTCTTTAGCTAGCACCAGCAGCAAAAAGACCAGAGTGCGCCAAGTTTGTTTATCATCATTATGTAACTCTGCGAAACCTGTGCTTAAAATAGAGAGGAGTTCCTGCCGTGGCTCAGTGGGTTAAGCACCCCGTGTTGTCTTGGCGAGGATGCAGGTTCAATCCCTGGCCTCAGCGGGTTAAGGATCTGGCATTGCTGCAGGCTGTAGCTTGGGTTACAGATGCAGCTTGGATCTGGTGTTGCTATGGCTGTGGCATGGGCCGGCAGCAATAGCTCCAATTTGACCCTTAGCCAGAGAACTTCCATATGCTGCAGGTGCGGCCGTAAAATAAAATAAAATTAAAAAGGAAATGAGAAAACCTCTTCTAGCTTTGAGCCCTACTGTCTGCTGGACAGTGAGCTCCTTGAGGGTGGAAACTATCTGACACCACAGCCAGCCTACAGCCCATCTTCTTCAAGTCACCTTCCTGTCATCTGCAAGAACAGGGCTTAATGGATACAGACTTCTAAGCTGTGATTCAACCCTGAGGGTTGTAGAGTGTACAACCTGAACAGCTGCACGTGGCAGTCCTGCTTACCTTCTTTGTACCACCAGAACCTGACCTGGGTCCCGGCATGCAATAGGCACATATTAAATGTGTGTTGTTGAATTAGGTTCCACATGACTGGAAAGAAGTCCCCAAAGGGCCTTGTGGATGGCGTTTGCCGCATTCCCCAGCACCTCACCTCAGAAAAACTCAGAGCTAACTCCCCAGCCCAGATCCATCCATTAGGGATCATACAGCTTTGGAGAAGTAAAAATCACTTTGTTCCTGGGAAAGACGTTTTCCTTAGCCTTGGACATTAAACAACAGAATTAAAATATTATTAATTTCTTTTTTATCTATTTATTTGTGAGCCATGATGAAAATGATCGGGGTGGGAGGAAACTAAAATTTCATTGTGGGCTCCCTGACCTCCTCCCTTCAACAACATAGCTCACTGGACACATTCAGCTGCCTTTCAGGTAACATGGGGCTTCCAGGAAACTCACCTTGCCTCGTTTGTGGTGACCCAAGTTCCATTACAATTTTTTTTTTTTTAAGGGCCGCATCTGTGGCGTATGGAAGTTCCCAGGCTAGGGGTCAAATCGGAGCTGCAGCTGCCTGTCTACGCCACAGGCATAGCAACTCGGGATCCGAGCCACATCTTTGACCTACACCACAGCTCATGGCAATGCCAGATCCTTAACCCACTGAGCAGGGCCAGGGATCGAACCTGCATCCTCATGGATACTAGTCAGGTTCATTACCACTGAGCCACAACGAGAACTCCTCCATTCCAATCTTCAATCCCTTCCTCACTGAACCCTAGCTCCTGCCTGGAACAAAATTCAGGCTGATGAAGGCACAGCAGGGAGTCAGAATGTCCACTGAGCTTGACAGAAGCTGGTGTCTTTCTGGGCTGGTCTCGTGACATTCAGGGTCCCTAAGACTACCCCTTCCTGAGCTGGCCCCCTCATACCCCAGGAGGAGCAACTAAGTGGATGTTCAATCTTCCTTAAGGCTTGAATTCACAGTAGCCACAAGAAGCTTCCAGAACCCACATTTCTGAAGAGCGAGACTTTCTTCATTCAGCTTAGGTCATTGACAGGAGTCAGCTCATGGGAAGAACAGATTGTCCAAACAAGGCTGATTAATGTTTCCTGAGTCTCTTGGCCCCATACTTCCCAGGCTGACTTGCACGGATAACAAAATTGGGGCTTCAGGCCTGTGTTCCCAAGGCTTCTCAGAGAGCTGGACCCAAGGCTTCGGGGCGAAGAGTATGGATTCTGAAAACAGCCAACCACGGCCTGGCTCCTGGACCCACCAGCAGGTGGTCTTGTGTTTGGGGGGAAGTTGCTTCACCTCTCAATTAATTAACAGATTTGTTATTATTGATCCAAATATTTTCTACAGGATTCCTGCTCTGAAAAGAAAGCCCCAGACCCCATGGAAAAGTTCCCTCCCCACTTCTCTCCTCCACACCTTTATTCTTCAGCCTGATAGCGCCCCACACATTAGCCTCCTCCCCCGTGTTCATCCTTCCTCAGTGAAACATGGTCCCCTACCTTCCTCAGATGGTTGTCATGGAAATGAGTGAGATAATGTTATGACAGCACCTGGCACACTATTAGGGATTGTTAAAAAAAAGACATCCTTTGCACAGCAAACATTCCTTGGCCTTGGCCACTCCTGTTCATATCACTCAGTGAAACCAACCAAATGAAATTTGATGACAGACTTGCAATGACTTCCTTTTAAAAAATTTTTATTTTACTTTTATTTTTAAAAAGTTTTATTGGCGTGTAGTTGACTTAACAAAGTTGTGTTTCAGATGTATAGCAAAGTAAATCAATTATATGTAGACATATATCCACTCGTTTTCAAATTCTTTTCCCATATAAGTTATTAAACAGAACTGAGTCGATTTCCCTGTGCTAAACAGTAGGTCCTGGTTACCTATCTACTATGTATATAGTAGTATATATATGTCAGTCCCAACCTCCTAATTCATCACTCTGCCTCCCCCAGATTTCCCATTTGGTAACCAGAAGTTGGGTTTCAAAATCTTTGAGTCTGTTTCTGTTTTGTAAGTTTTTTATATCATTTTAAATTAGATTCCACATATTAGTGATCTCATATGATATTGTCTTTCTCTGATTTCACTTCACTTAGTGTGATAATCTCTGCATCCACTGATGCAATGACTTCTTTTGTATGTTAGGCAGTGTTTCTCACCAGAGGGCAATTTTGCTAGGAATCCCTCCTCCCTCTCCCTTGGGGGACGGGAGGTTTAGCAATGTTTGAAGAGATTGTCACAACAGGAGGGGGGGAATCTACTGGATAGATTCCAGGGATGCTGCTAAACAGCTATGCTGCAGGGGGCAGCTGTGCTTCCCCCCCCCCGCCCCAAGAAAGAATTCTCGGGCCCCAAATGTCAACAGTGGTAACATGGGACTGTACCTGCAAGCATCACTAAAGGAACAGAAAATTGAATGGAATTTTCCTATTGTTGTACAATTTTGGCTAAAGCTCCAAGGTGATGTCAGGAGGTCCCCTCCTAGTCTAAAGAGGAACTACTAGATGCATCCACATAAGACTTACTAAGGCAGATGAACTGACGTGTCCTGTTGGTGGGGGATATGAATTGATGCAGCTGCTGTGGAAAACAGTATGGATGGCCCTCAGAAAACTAAAAAGAGCACTCCTCTATGACCCAGCAATTCCACTCCAAGACATAGACCTGAAAAAAATAATAACACTGATTCGAAAACATACATGCACCCAAAATCTTCATAGCAGCACTATTTATAATAGCCAAGATATGGAAGTAAACTAAGGGTCCATCAGCAGATAAATGGATACAGATATGGTATACATATGAACATTTTGGGTGCATGTATCTTTTCAAGTCAATGTTTTTATTTTTTTCAGATATATGCCTTGGAGTGGAATATATGCATACATACATATATAATGTAATATACATAAGATGATATGTAAACAATACTACTCAGACATAAAAAGGAAAAGGCTTGAAAAGTTTTGCCATTTGCAGCAACAGGGATGGACTTAGAGGGCATCATGATAAGTGAAATAAGTCCAAGGAGGACAAATACTCTATGAAATCACTTATATGTGGGATCCAAAATAAAATAAACTAGTGGATATAACAAAAAAGAAGCGGACTCACAATACAGAGAACAGATGAGTGGTTCTGGGGAGGTGGGGAGGAGCGACATCACAGAGGGGATTAGGACTAAACTATTGGGTGTTAAATAAGCTGTAAGTATTTATACAGTGCAACAGCTATTGCCAATATTTTATAATAACTATGAATGGAGTATAACCTTTAAAATTATGAATCATTATATTGTAAACCTGTAACATATAATATTGTGCAGAAACTATACTTCAATAAACAACAACAACAAAAAGATGAGCTGATTCTGTGACTTTTACCCTGTACTTCTTGAGCCTACATTCATAGAAGATTGAAATTTAAGAATAGAGTTCTTAAGAATAAGGGGTACATAGGGGCGGTGCTGTGGCTTTACTCCTCCCCTCCAGGGGGCCCAGGAAGGAGGAGGGACCCTATACCCAAGCCAAGTGAGGGGGACACAAAAGAACCCCTCACAGAGGCTGAATGTGGGTACCTACAATAAAGGGAGGCTTGTCCCTCGCTCCTGGCTGGATGCTTGCTGAGCAGCGGAGCCATGTAGCTAACTTGGTGGAGTAGGAAGTGCTTAGAAGAGCTTGGGGACACCTCCGAATATACAGACGGTTGCCTTCCTCTTGACTAGGGCACTCGTAAGACAGGAGGAATCAGTCTGGGGTGTGGAAGGGGGGCAGGGAGAGAGGGCACCAGGGCATGCCCCACCCCCTGCACTTGGCTGGGTCAGGACGCAGTATTTTCTTTCAGTCAAGGGAAAACCCTGGAAGAAAGTTGTACTTAGAACATCTTAAAGGTACCAAGCCCAAAGGAATGGCCAGTCACTTTCAGGGGACCCCCGCAGTAGAGGCCATGGGTTGAACTACTGTGGGCAGTGACCAAGGGGTCAAATAGAGGTTGACATCATCTCAAACTGGAGGTCAAGCAGAGCACGCATTGCCCACATCTAGTCACTGGGCAGCGTGACTGTGCCTCTGCTCCCGGTGTGGAATAGAAATGTGGAGACAGAGTTTTGGATGAAGGAGAGAAAATAGCTTTATTGCTTTGCCAGGCAAAGAAGGGTCACAGCCAGCTAATGCCTCCCTTAGGAGAGATCAGGAGGTAGTTTTTTAGTTTGGGGAGTGAAAAATAGGGCCACAGATAAGGATCAGGGTAGAAGCAAGCTCTCATCGTTTTCAAAGCTGGTGTTCAATGGCCTGGTGAGCTTCTTTCCGGAATAAAGAATGCTTCGTTAACATCTTCCATTTGTTGGGAGCTTAGTTCTGTGGAAGAGCTCAAAGATATTATTATCTATAGTCCTCAAGGCGGGACCCTGCCCCCAAAGCTGCACTACTGTCTCTTGATTGCTCCTCTCTGGTCTCTGCATCCCCTCCCGTCCCTGACTAGCAACTGAACCTGCCCTTCGGAACTCAGGGAAGGTCATGGAGGCTGAAGTTTATTCTCTAAAAACAAGAAATGGGGGAGTTCCTGTCGTGGCGCAGTGGTTAACTGAATCCGACTAGGAACCATGAGGTTGCGGGTTCGGTCCCTGCCCTTGCTCAGCGGGTTAAGGATCTGGCGTTGCCGTGAGCTGTGGTGTAGGTTGGTGGTGTAGGTTGCAGACGCGGCTCGGATCCCGTGTTGCTGTGGCTCTGGCGTAGGCCAGTGGCTACAGCTCCGATTCGACCCCTAGCCTGGGAACCTCCATATACCGAGGGAGCGGCCCAAAGAAATAGCAAAAAGACAAAAAAAAAAAAAAAATGAGGGGGGGGTCAGAGAAAGGCTCGTGTGCCCAAGAGCCCACTGGGCCCCGCTTGGTTTCAATAGCCCTCCATCCTTAAGAATTTTCCCTTTCTTCCTGGTGGCGGGAGAGAAGGAAAACTCAACAGAGGAAGGAGGTGGGAAGATGGAGGGAGAGGGAAGGAATTGCCTGCATCTTCCTCCCAGTGCAGATCCCTGGGCCAGTGGTCCCTGATGGGGAGGGGTTTTGAACTTAATGAGATTGGAGTTTGGATTTGACTGGATGTTTTAGCTACCAAAACGAGATATTTTGAGCTTTGCCTGAGGCACCATCAATGGACAAAGAGGGGAGATACCACAGGGCTTGGAGTCTGTGGCTGGAGGAAAAAGAAAGCCCTTTCCTGTCTCCATCCCACAGACTTCAGAGCCTTCGAAGTACTATTGCCCTGAGTGGGGCACACACCACCTTGACGCTGCCTTCTTTGGTTGCCTTGGCAATGCTATGCCCACTTCACTCTGGGAGTCCACCCAGATGGCCCATCTGAGCCCTTCAGCTGAGTACATCAGCTGTAACAGTTTCATTTCACTTCTGAGATGACCAGGCTTTTTAGCAGGACAGTCAAGGCTCCCCCCAGGCCAGTCCCCAAAGCAAAACTTGCCAGCTTTTTCTTTCTCACGTATCCCACAGTGCTCCCCTCCCACCAGTGTAAACTTTCTTCAACCACCTGCTGGCAATGTCTTTGTTCAGACTGTCCTCTCTTCCTGGCCTGACTTCTGCACCAGCTGCACTTATCCAAGGCCTACTCATCCAGCTCAAATGCTACATCCCTAGGAAGCTTGTCCTGGTCTCTATATCTTTGTGATTTTGTGGTTATTCTGTGCCTCCATTTTGTGTACATCTAATATGGTGCTTTGTTTTATTGGCCATTTGTATGTACTATTGACTTGACTTGTAAAGTCCTAGAGGGCAGAGATCATGTCTGAGTCACCTGTGTATCCACAAAAGCTCTGAGCAGAGTACAAGGTGGCATTCATAAGATGTGCTTAAATGGGATTGGTAACTTTGGCTTCATTCCCAATAGATGGTAGCCCTTTGCAAGTAGAACAGCAAGCCCAGCAGCCTCCCCATAGGAGCCATGCGCCAGAAAACCAGCCTTGGGTAGACTGTTCGCAAAAGGTATCAGATCCCCACTGTCTTCCGGGTTACTCTTCATGGGCACAGTAAGCAGCGACCAAAGACATTGAGGCATGTTCTTCACCTTCAAGGAATTTGTACCTGAGAAAGTAGAAAGCACAAGAATACCAAGAAATGATGTGTCTATAGCACTTTGGAGTTTACAAAGCACATAAAGATCTGTGACTCTAACCCGGCCTTGGAGAAATAAGCAGGGAGCTATTGGTATCTCCATTTTAAAGATGAAGAAACTGAGACTCTAGAGATCTTGACTTGTCCCAGGACCCCTTGGTGGGCAGTATGAGGACCTCAGCCACCCTCAGTGCCACTGAACTCCAGGACCTCTGGTCCTATATCTTCAGCACTGCCTTTATACTTGATGCCCAAGAAATATGTACAGATTAAGAGACTGATATCTACAATAAGCAAATATAAAATAATAAGGAAGGGTTTTCTTTAAAAAAAAATGTGGAACTTGGGCAAATAAATCACATTTACCTTTGGAATCCTCAAGACTTTTGCTGCAATGATATTTTTTTTGGATTGTTCTCTTTTACATTTGTCTTCAGAGCTGGTTAAGGCCACCTAAGAAAAATGGTCTAGTGGTTCTATATCAACAACTCATTAAATAACAACAACTGCAATAACTACCCGCAGATCCAGATTTACGTCACTCCTTCTACCCAGAACCCACTATACACTGCATCCTGGGCTCTGTACTTTCATACCCTCCAGCTATATTTCATCTCTTATTTAATAGATTTGACTCTGAATGATTTTTTGGCTGCTTCCAAAAAAAAAAAAAAATCAAATATACCCTCTGTGAGTGCTAATTTGTCACCACTGATGTAATTCAAAACAGTGGAGCTCAGGCCCTGGAAGATCCTTCGCCTAAGTGATCTCAAGGCTTCTGGCAATAAACCAAAAATTCTCTCCACGGCCCCGCCCCCGCCCCGCCCCGCCCCCTAGAAAGGCTGGGGCCCTTTATACAGGATTAATTTAGGGCGTTCCTGGGAGGGACTGAGCCGGGAGTAGAATAGAAAACACTCCCCCCGCCCCTTTCCCCAAGGCAGGCAGGGAAGATGGATCTGGGAAAGGATCCTCTGCTAGCTTGTGAAGAGACCAAGCTCTTTCCCAGCCAGGGAAGAGCAGCTTTCACCCCCTCACCACCCCCGCCCCCCCGCCATGGACATGTCTCCCGCGACCGTGCTGGAGCGCACAGCCATCTCCGACCACGCTGAGCTGGCCCCGGTCCAGGCCCCCAGGGCAGGATCCTCGAGGTCAGCGCAGCTGCGGGATACTTGCTAGGCGCCCAGCCCCAGCTGGACGCTTGGTGCCAAGATTGTTAGGCATGGGCGCCCTCTGCTGGCCGTTCGGGGCATCACAGCCACCTTCCCAGGGAAAGCGGCTTCCGGGAAGGGGGGATATTTTTTAATGGAAAAAAAAGAAAAGTTTGAAAAATGAACCTCAAATGGACTCAGAAGGTCAAACAGACAGTCAATGGAGGTTTAGCTTCAGAGTAAATGGGCTCAGAAAAAGAATCTCAAAGGAGAAAGAATGGACAGTCTCATGGAGAAAGCTTGGGAACCGGCCTAGGCTGGGAAGGAACCGTCTTCTGGTAAAGAGAGAACAGACCTGTAACTGCTAAACTACCAGTATTATACATGAAGTCCAAGGACAAGGCCACATCAGGGCTGGTGAAAATCCAGTTACTATTCAGTGTATCAACTGGACATTCCCCCGGCAACACTGACAATTGCATTCTGAGAGTAACTGAATGTGAGTTTTCAATGGGACTGTGTTTTCAGGTCTGTTCTGTAAAGGCTGTGAGCTGGTTGCAGTGTAGAGTGTAGAAGTGCAGCCCTTCCCAAATGCACAGAGCCAGTTATGGGCCTTCAGAGCAATATGAAGTGCTTGGAGGAGGCAGTGTGAAGGTCAGGGTACCTGTTGGAAAGAGCAGAGGCTTAGGAGTCGGATCGAGGTCCCCTTATGGTCAGGCAACAGGCTCCTTGTCTGACCTTGGCACTCACTTGTCCCCTCAGGACCTCAGATCCCTCCTCGGCAAAGTCAAAGATTCTAACTAGATGATCCCTAAGCTTCCTCTGCCTCACTGAATCAATGCCGTTAGAAATGGATATTCTATTCCATGACCTTATGAAGAAGCAGCGGCTCTCATCATTGATTCCAGAAAAATCTCTGAAAAATCTTATTCTATAGAAAGGATTAAACATTGTTACATTGTTACAAGATTAAAAATTGTTACATTGAACACCTGCACCTGCTATGGTTTTAATGTTCTATCAAAGGATAGAGCTTTACAGCTGGTTTCTAACCCCGGTGGACTGAATCGAGTTTATCCTTCTCAGCTGATGGCAAAGAAGACCACTTTTTCTCCCTTATCTGCTAAGATCAAAATCCTCCCAAAGGCACCCTTTTCTTATGTATTTCTGGTAAGTTTTCAAAAATCCACTTTCCATTTGTTGTATCTACATATGACATCTGTGGGAATTATGTAGTATTGTTTTGTCCATTTAAAAAAATGTACCTAAAGGGGAGTTCCCATCATGGCGCAGTGGAAATGATCTGACTAGGAAACATGAGGTTGTGGGTTTGAACCCTGGCCTCCCTCAGTGGGTTAAAGGATCTGGCGTTGCCATGAACTGTGGTGTAGGTCGCAGACGTGGCTCAGATCTGTCATTGCTGTGGCTGTGGCTAAGGCTGGCAGCTGTAGCTCCAATTAGACCCCTAGCCTGGGAACCTCTGTTTACCACAGGGGCAGCCCTAAGAAGCAAAAAAAAAAAAAAAAAAAGCATCTGAATGATTTTTTTTTTTGCTATTAATCTCCTATTGATTCATTTTTCTTTGTTTTGAGATCCATCCATGAGGCTCTGTGTAACTCTAGCCAGCTCCTTCTCATTGCTGCATTCTAGTTCAGTAAAATGCTCGGTGGCCTGGAATTCTTTCCCATTACAGACACTCTTGCTGGAGTCTCCTTATTTACCTGTCTGGGAGTTTCTCTGGGGTGTGTCCCAGGAGTAGGACTTGCCCAATTGCAGAATAACCGCATACTCATCTCCCTAAATGACTGTCACTGATATATGCTACCACCACGGCTTGAGTGGCCTTTTTCTGCACAGCCTTCCTAGCATTTGGTCCCATGAGTAATTTTGTCAGTGTGTTGCACAGTCAGGTGAAACTTTTCTCTGAATTGTCTTTCTCTCTCTTTCGCTTTTTCTTTTTATGGCCACACCTGCGGCATGTGGAAATTCCAGGGCTAGAGGGAGAACTGGAGCTGCAGCTGCCAACCTACGCCACAGCCACAGCAGCATGGGATCTGAGCCACATCTTCTGCAACTTATGTGGCAACTTGTGGCAACACTGGGTCCTTAACCCACAGAGTGAGGCCAGGGATCCAACCCGCATCCTCACGGACACTATGCCAGGGTCCTAACCTGCTGAGCCTCAATGGGAACTCCCTGAATGGCCTTTCTCTTATTATTGGAAAAGTTGAGCTCCTCTCAGCATCGTTATTACTCTTTCAGATTTCCTCTTCCACGAATTATCTATTAATAGTGTTCTCGGGGACGTGACCAAATTCTTAGTGACTCAAAGTCCCCCTAAAATTCCCAAAATTGACGATATATTTTTCTTTCTCATAGGAAACCAATGGGCTCAGTAAATTTTTCCTTTTATCTCTTTACTCAAATAAATCACAGCGAGATTTATATGTAACTTCCTCTGAAAGATGCATTTCATGTCTTGGCAACAGACAGAAGACATCATGCCTGCACAGATCCTATGAGAAATTTTGGTTCAAAACTTGGACCAGCTTGCTCTTCACGGCAGCTACTCAAGAACAGGGAGGAGCCTGCTTGTTTAATGAGCCTCAAGTGACCAGTGGGATTTTGCCTAATTATTACCCCTGCCAGTCGTTTCTACTGAAGGTGTTGGAATAACCATCTCTCACATTCTGAAGTGAACATGTAGATGCAGGTAAGGCTCTTAAAACTGGGGAAGGGTCCACTTTTGCTTGGGCACAGGAAAAAAGAAATCTCAAGAAGAGGACTGAAATACAGATTGTAAATCTCAGTGTTGAATGATTGTGTGTTGGGCAGAGAATAAAGCAATGACTAAATTATAATTTGAAAGTTATTTCGAAGTTTCTGCTTTGTTGTCTGTCTTAATTAAAAATTAGGCCCTGGAGTTCCCGTCGTGGCACAGTGGTTAATGAATCCGACTAGGAACCATGAGGTTGCGGGTTCGGTCCCTGCCCTTGCTCAGTGGGTTAAGGATCCAGTGTTGCCGTGAGCTGTGGTGTAGGTTGCAGACGTGGCTCGGATCCTGCGTTGCTGTGGCTCTGGCGTAGGCCGGTGGCTACAGCTCCGATTCGACCCCTAGCCTGGGAACCTCCATATGCCGTGGGAGCGGCCCAAAGAAATAGCAAAAAGACTAAAAAAAAAAAAAAAAAAATTAGGCCCGGCTGGCAGAGAAGCCGGTGTCACTCTTTTTTTGCAAGTGCCTGGTATATCTGTCCTTTCTCCACCTTCTACTGTGTTTCTTGATTTTTACCTACTGATTAACAGGATTAAATATTTTCTATGTTACACTTTTGAGTGCTATAGATGTTATAAGTGCCTTCTCCATATCTAGCATAACTTATTAACTGGAACAGAATCTTTAATTTTGGAGTTCTGTCGTGGCTCAGAGATAACGAACCTGACTAGTATCCATGAGGACATGGGTTCAATCCCTGGGCTCCCTCAGTGGGTTAAGGATCCGGCATTGCCATGAGCTGTGGTGTAAGTTGCAGATGTGGCTCAGATCCTGCATTGCTGTGGCTGTGGCATAGGTCAGCAGCTGTAGCTCTGATACGACCCCTCGCCTGGGAACTTCCATGTGCTGTGAGTGTGGCCCTAAAAAGACAAAAAAAAAAAAAAGCCTTTAATTTTTCTATAATCATAATCCATCCATCCTCTCCCCCCACTTTATAGTTTGCAATTCTGAAGTCTTATTGGATAAATCTCCTCTGTCCCAAAGTTCGAGAAACATGTTCTCCTTCTAAATAAAGTGTGTAGGAAATGTACCTGACCGCAGCCTCCAGGAGCCATGTGAGGGTCCAAGGATTTGCTTCATAAGGGTAGATTTGAACTGGAGACATGACACGCCTTTCTTCCTGAATTAAAGGTGTCCAGGTGCTCAGTGCTGGGCTGGCGTGATTTATCCCATTGCCTTCCCAGGTTTAGAAGCTGGAGAAGGGGCACCGTGGGTGGAGGGAGAGAGTGGCCCTGCCTGAGCATTCAACCCGTGGGTTCCGGGAGCCCGGGGCTCGCTGCACTTAAAATATATGCAGGAGCAGGCAGCACATCAGGGCTGTGCTTCCTCACCTCTCCTGAGCGGAACGTCCGCTGGCCCCATTCTCGCCACTCGGACTAGTCACCTTCCCTTCTGTGAGGATGAGCAAGTGACAGGCAGAGGAGGAAGCTGAAAGGGGTTTCCAGTACTTCTGTCTCCAGCAGAGAAGCAGAAGCCTTTCAACTTTGGGCTGAGATGGAAATGTGAGATGAGGAAGAGAAGAAAAGTGTAAGAATTCCTTTCACTAGAGAGTCTGAATATCTTCATGTTACAGATAAAGGGAGGCTCAGAGAGGTTGATAACTTGTCTGTGGTCACACAGCCAGCAGTATAGCCAAGATTCCAAACCAGCTCTTACTCTCCTCTGTGACCCCGAACATAGGAATGGACTCTGATCCCCTCCATGCTTTGTCCCCCTCAAATCATAGACTCCCAGGATACTGGAGCATCAGAGGTCACTTGTCAGAGTGGCCTGCTCTTATTATGGAGAACCTTACTGGTGAGAACCCAGAGAGAAAAGAGACTTGTCCGAAGCTGCCAGCAAGTCAGAGGCAGAGGCTAGTGTCTTCCAAACATGTCATGGAGGGTTCTGCCTTATTGCTGGATGCTTTTAGCCTCGAGCTTCTGTTCTGAAGAGGACCAGTGTAAACAGCAGAGACTCAATTCAAACTAAGCAGAAAAAGGAATATATTGTCTCCCAAAACAAAAAAGTCTAAAGGCAGGGCCAGCTTCAGGCATAGCAGGATCCAGGCACCTGGATGGTGTCTTTGGAACTCCTTGTGCCATCTCTTGGATTTGCTTTTCTCTGTGTTGGAGCCATTCTCGGAAGCATGACCAAAGATGACTTACCAGGGTCTCTACATCGGCCTCCTGGGTGACCAATGACCCTGGCAGAAAGAGAAGAGAGTTCCTCTCTCCCCATAGTCCAATAGAAACCCTGGAGCAGGTGCTCACAACCTCTCATTGGTTCCACTTGAGTTCCAGATACGTGCATGGGGATGGTGGTAGGAATAGCAACAGCTGAATCACAGGGACTGAGAAAGCGTAGGGGTGGATTCCTGAAATGAAATGAAAAAATGAGGTCTGGTCACCAGAAGTGGTGGGAATGGAGGCTGAGAGGCCAACAAAGCAAGATGTCAACACGGCAGGCATCATTCAAGCTGCACTCCCATATGTGTATTTCTCTATGACTGCCTCCTCTTTACTCCCAGGCACCTATGCTGGGTGCACACGGCATGCCAGACGTGGGGCCCAGGCTTTTATGAACATGACCTCACTTTATCCTGCACGCACTTCTGTGTGGGTGGGTACTGCCATGACCCTCATTGTAATGATGAGGATCACAAAGCTCCAGGAAGGTCTATTACTAATTCAAGGCCACATAGCTAATAAGGGATGGAACGCAAAACTCAGACTCAGGAACGCCTTCACTTAAATCACATACCATTCGCCCCTACGTAGATGCTATTGGAAATGAGACAGCTAATCCCAGGGGAAGAGGACCGCTTGGCTTCTGCAGATAATATACGTCCCCTACCCCTCATTGCCACGTCCTAGAACAGAAAGCACAAATCCACACTTTCATTGCCTATGATTTTTGCTTTGAAATTCTGGATTTCCGCTCCCTTCACAGACACTTCCTCCCTCGGAGAAAGCCGACCACCCACGAGAGAGAGAGAGAGAGAGAGAGAGAGAGAGAGAGAGAGAGAGAGAGAGAGAGAGAGAGAGCTCTGATGTTAGAACGGGACAGATGTTTGGGGGTTGTCCATAGCCAGAGACACATCTCATTTGCTTTAAAGCTGAAGAAAGTTTCTCTCCCCTCAAGTTGCTTGGTTCCAAACTGGCTACACCACTTTTGTTCAAACTTTCCAAGCAATTTCATCCCTGGGGTGGAAACAGAGCATGGAATGATTTGGAGCAAAAGGACAATTTTGGGACAATTATGAGTGAGTGAAAACAGAAGGTTATAATAGATGTTGTCTTTCAACCCTGAGCTCTGGCATTTTGTAACCAAGAATCCTGTCCCTCAGGTTTTGGTGGTGGGAACGTAATGCTGAGCAATTGTCTGGAACTGCTTCTAGATGTTTGATAATTAGAAACAGTGACGCTGACTCAGGAGCCTATCAGCTGGGTTGCACAGGATCAATTCACAAACGGCAGGGCAGGGGGGAGTAGAAATATACAAAGGTAAAAGTTGAACAAAAATGAACGCATATTTCATGTATATTTTAAGAGTGACTTGAACTTCTCCTTTCAAAATTGAATTGTCAAACGTCTAATATAAATAAGTCCTATATGAGGAATGAGCCGGAAGCCAAGTTGAGCGGTTTTCAGTAACGACGAGAAGGCAAAATCTTGTATATAGGGGCGTGCGGTCAATGCAAGGAGACGGTGTGGTTTAGGAGGAAGTCAGGGGACACCTTAGCAAGTTGATTTGTCTGCAAAAATGTATGTTGAAATTTGGTCCAGGATGGGATCAGACATGTTTCAATTTCCTCAAAGAGCTTTAAGAGCTGGAAAACACCCAGCTCTCGTCCATGACCTAGACGCTGGCTTCCTGGAGGCAAAGAAAGGCTTTGGGGGTCCTTCCAACTCAAGGTTTCTGCAAGGCCTTTCCCTCTTACCATGGGTGCCTGGGTTTGGAGCGTGTGGCAGGTCTGTGCACACACACCCACCCACACATACATACGTGCACACAGACTGAAATCACTTAGGCAGCCAGGCTGCTGCAGTTGAGATGCAGTAGGAGAGAGAGGGGAGGACATAGGCGGGAATAAGAAAACTTCTCACCAAATGGAACAGGGCCGGATCAGGTTTTCCACTCATCTATGAGGGTGTCAATCGTAGCCTCTACAGATGTCACAGCCACTCTTTTCTCTCCGTGTCTGTCCAGGGAAGACGAAGCCAGATGGCCAACAGGATGCAGACTTCTGCATCTTTATCTGCCTCATATGCCATTCTGCTCTGTTCTTAGGAATATTCTGCAAACATGGCCAGAGCCTGGCACACAGCTGGCGCATCACTTCCTCTGCAAATGTCTGTGAGGAAATACAGGACCCTTCTCAGACCAGGGCGAAGGGCTCTTCTCTGGGGCTGTCCCATAACTTTAACCCAGAGTCTTCCACCTCTCCAGAGAGAATGCAGCAATGGTGTGCTGGAGCCGGAGACAAAAAAGACTTGTCATCACAGAGTTCTGGGTGCCCTATGGGAGGAGCCACCCAAACCTCCCCAGGTGGCTGACTGGTGCCCGTTTACTCCCCTTCTTGGTACCCAAGGGACTTGCCAGAGCATGTGCCCATTCTCAGAGGGGCCTGAAGGACCTGGTGGGCCTTTTGAGAAGTCTTAAGATACTCTCAAAACTCAGAAAATTTTTTCAGTGGAAACAAATCTGACTAGCATCCATGAGGATGCATGTTCGATCCCTGGCCTTGTTCAGTGGATTAAGGATCCAGTGTTGCCAGGAGCTGCAGTGTAGGTTGCAGATGTGCCTGAGATCCTTCATTGCTGTGGCTGTGGCATAGGCCAGCAGATACAGCTCCAATTTGACCCCTAGCCTGGGAAGCTCCATATGCTACAGGTGTGGCCCTAAAAAGACAAAGGAGAAAAAAAAAAGAAATTTAGTACTCATCAAAATCCACTATAGGTAGAATATTTACTTTGTATGAAATTCCTTGGGGTTAATAGATGCAGACTATTGCCTTTGGAATGGATAAGCAATGAGATCCTGCTGTGTAGCACTGGGAACTATATCTAGTCACTTATGATGGAGCATGAGAATGTGAGAAAAAAGGATGTATACGTGTATGTGTAACTGGATCACCTTGCTGTACAGTAGAAAATTGACAGAACACTGTAAACCATCTATAATGGAAAAAAAATCATTATAGATTAAAAAAAGAGAAAAAAATAAGGTAAATAAAAAGAAATCAAGAAGTTAGAAAATAAGACAAACCCAAGGAAAACATAAAAGAAATAAAAATAAAAGCAGCAACTCATGAATTAATAAATCAAGAATTGTAGACTTGATGAATTAATTGAAAAGCTGATTCTTAAAAAATAATAAATAAATAAAGGAAGTTCCATCCCAGTAAGCAGGGAGGCATAAAGTACTATTCTATTTATGGGAAAGAAATAACCATATGAGTTTATGTGGTCTATATAAATGCATGGCAAAGAGAACGGATGCGCGTTATTAATGATGGTTACTTCTGGGAGCAGAATCGAATTAGAGGTGGTGCTAAAATGTACTTTTCCTTTTTACTTGTCTTCTCTGTTTCTTTTCACAAGGAGCATGCATTCATACGTCACTTCAGAAATTCTTCAAGATATTTGTCACTTCTTGTCATTAAGTACATACGAATGTATACATAGTTGTTAATTTTCCATCTCCCTCATGAAGAAAGGAAACCATGTAGAGGATGTCAAGAACTGGGGTGAGGGGCACCTGTTTTGTTTACCATTGTACCCCCAGAACCAGTGCGGAGGCACCACGTGTTCAATATATATTCAGGGATTAAATGAATGAATTACTTATAAAATTAAAAAATTGGAAAAATACATGCACTCCAAATGGAGGGCTTTAAGTCTGGAACAGAGCCTGGCTCATGCTAAATACTTCATGTGTGAATTTATTTTTTATTTTTTATTTTTGGCCCTGCCCTCAGCATGCTGAAATTCCTGGGCTAGGGATCAGATCCATGCCACAGCAGCGACAATGTTGGATCCTTAACCCACTGCACCACCAGGGAACTCCTTAATGAGTGAATTTAAATTAAATACTTTGGTATGTAAGGCTTGGTGCCTGCTCTTAAAGGTTTTGAAATCCAGACATCCATGCTTATAACCACATGGCCACACAGATTATGATGAGTCTCATAAAGAGGGATTAGCAAAGAGTTCAAAAAAAGGAGCTATTAGTAAATGACTACATCTTTGGGGGGCATTTTCTCTGTCTGACACAGATGGAGAAGAGAAGAAAGGTGTTCTAGGTGGGGAGATCAGCATACAGTGGGCACTGGAAACAGCCAATCACAAGGCATACTCAAGGACTGGTAGGTAGTTTGTTCAATGGAAACCTAGGTGTATGAAAGGGAAAAGGTGTCAGTTCCATGTCTTAGCATAGCCAGCTCTCCACATCTGGAGGTTCTGCATCCACAGATTCAACCAACCAGGGATGGAAAATATTCAGAAAAAAAATTTCAGAAAACTCCCAAAGCAAAAGTTGAATTTGTTTTGTGCAAGAAACTGTTTACATAGCATTTATATTAGGTATGAATGAGTAACCTAGAGATGACTTAAAATATATGGAGGGAAGTATGTAGGTCACAGGCAAATCCTACACCATTCTATATAAGGGACTTAAGCATCTTGTATTTTGGTATCTGTGAGGGGTCCTGGCACCAATCCTGCAGGATACTGAGGGACAACTGTGTATACTCAAAGAATTTGAAAACAGGGACTCAAACAAATAGCTGTATGTCAGCGTTCGTTGCAGCATTATTCACAGTAGCCAAAAAGAAGAAACAACAGATATGTCCATTAACAAATGAATGGATAAGCACCACACAGTATACGGATGCAATGGAAAACGATTCAGCCTTAAGAAGTTATGATGCTCTCGTACATGTGACAGCATGACGAACCTTGAAAATATGATGCTAAGTGGAAGAAACCAGACGCAGAAGGACATATATTGTATGTTTCCCCATATATGAAATCTCTAGAGTACGTTCTTCATAGAGACAGAAACGTTAGAGATTACAGGGACTGGGGGAGTTGGGGAGTCGGGAGTTACTGCTTCATGTTCATAGAGTTTCTGTTTGGGGAGATGATAACATTTTGGAAACAGTGATGAGGGTTGCACAATACTGTGAATACAGTTAATGCTACTGAATTGGACACTAAAAAATGGTTACAGTGTACATATTATTATATATTTATCGACACCAAGATGGACTCTGGGACGCATAAGGGACATACAACGCTGTGCAGGTTTAACAATGGTTGCAAATACACGCCTCTAGTGGAGGGGGTTGATAATGAGGGAGGCTATACATGTGTGAGGGCGGGAGGTATATGGGATATCATTGTACCTTCTGCTCAGTTTTGTGATGAACCTAAAACTGCTCTAAAAATAAATTCTAGGAGTTCCCGTTGTGGTGCAGCAGAAAGGAATCTGACTAGGAACCATGAGGTTGAGGGTTCGATCCCTGGCCTCACTCAGTGGGTTAGGGATCTGGCATGGCTGTGAGCTGTGGTGTAGGTCACAGAGGCAGCTTGGATCTTACGTTGCTGTGGTTGTGGCGAGGCCAGCAGCTGTAGCTCAGATTCGACCCCTAGCCTAGGAACCTCCATATGCCGCAAGTATAGCCCCAAAAAAGCAAAAATAAAAAAATAAAAATATACTCTTATTATTTTTAAAAGGGTACTATGGCAAATTTTATGTTATACAAGTTTTACTACAACTTTAAAAAAGAAAAGGAAAGGAAAGCATGGGAGGTGGGGTGCCAAGCTGAGAGGATGGAGTGGATGATGGGGTCCCTGCCTAGAGCCTTCCTCCATGTCCACACAGCTGTCCCCGGCTGCTGGAACTGTCGGCTGCACCCCTCTCTTGCCCAAAGTTATGCCCCCTTCCAGATGGTAGACTGTGACCAAGAACTGGTTGACATCTGGACCTTTGCCTCCATTCTGGATCCTCTGCAGAGCCATCCCAACTCCAGAATGTTCTGTAAAATCAGCAGAGGGGAGTTCCTACTGTGGCACAGCTGAAATGAATCCGACTAGCATCCATGAGGATACAGGTTAGATCACGGGCCTCGGTCAGTGGGTCTGGGATCTGACGTTGCCATGAGCTGTGGTGTAGGTTACAGATGCGGCTTGGATCCAGTGTTGTTGTGGCTGTGGCTCTGGCTGGCGGCTACAGCTCCTATTAGCCTGGGAGCCTCCATCTGCTGTGGGTGCGACCCTAAAAAGAAAAAAGAAATCAGTGGAGGCCCCAGGAACCATTGCATATGGGCCAGCTTCTCCTCCTCGCCCAACCTGCCCTCACTTCCTTACATTCTTGTCTCCCAAGAGGACTCCCCAGTAAACCTTCTGCGTGCAGTTCTCCCATTTAAATCCATTTCCAGAGGCCCTAACCCACAACAGGGATGACAGGGAATTTGTTTCACCTTTAAATTTAGGGGTGGCAGGCTGAGAGCTGTGACTTGCAGAGATCGTCTTGGTAGAACCACATGTGAGAGCAGGGGCAGAAGAGCTATTTGGGATCTCATCAGAGGACAGAAGGACCAGAAGTAGGATGTCGACAGGAAAAAGGAGAGAATGGGAAAGAGAATTGGAGGCAGAACTGGCAGGTGAGGGCAGCTAACTGCACAGAGGCTCTGCGGGGACATTGAGATTCTGAGCCTGAGCCACTGACATTCACGGGACCTGCAGGGTGGGACCGGGATTGGTGAGAAAGGATGGTGACTTAGAGATGCTGGTGGGGCATCCTGGTACCCCAGGGAGAAGAGAGGACGCAATAGTTTAAGATCTTCCCTATGATGAGAATGGAGGTTCAGGACAGAACTTTGGGGAATATGCACATTTGAGAAGTCACCAGTGAAGGAGGTGAAGAAAGAGCGTACATAGCCAGGGAAGCCCAAAGGGGAAGCTGAGTCAGCAAGTAAGACGCTGCAGGCCTTGCCAGGGAGACTTGGGCGTGGCCCTCCTGTGCTTCTATGCTAGCATTGTCCCCAGAAGAACAAAGATGACGTGTCCCTGGTTGGAAACGGCTCTTGAACACTCATACCTCAACCATCCTCAGCTATTCTCTCCTCTGCTTCACCTGCTTGCACCTTCCAGCTTCTGAGGGTTTGTGCAATTTGAAACCCAGATTACAATCCTTGTTTTGACCCCACAGAAGTTCTGTAGTAGCCTTAAATATAAATTAATAATAATAATAATAATAATATCACCCAGCTCAATCGCTGCAAACTCTAATCCTAAAATACATTACTTTATCGCTTCTTGGCCAAAAGCCAAAAGCTAAGATCAAGTCTAAAATACATTACTTTAGCTTCTTGTAGAAAATCCCCACAAAATGACAATTTGCGATGATTCCTTCAGACAGGGCCATTATGGTGGAACTGCTTTTGGAGATACTATTTTACTGTTCAGTGATATTTATACAAAGATCTTGAAAATAAAATGTTCTCATCTTTTCAGAGCTAGGAAATGCACACCCTCTGATATATTTTCTCTTACAGACAACCAAGGACATTGTAATATACCTGTGTTCCTATTTTTCATGTTGACCAGAAGATGCCCAGGGATGTTGACCAGAAGATGCCCAGGGTCAACTTTTGCACCAGATGGTGAGCACATCTTCCAGTTGGTCTTCTGACCATCATTTTTCTTATCCTTCCCCTTCACACTAGCCTCTTCAACACTTGCTCCCTGGCCTCCTTCCTTTCTCTTAATAGTTTGATGGGTAACTGTGTCATTTCTGGTAGTCTCTTCAAAGCTTTTTTGGAGGTTGGCACAATGTAGAAACTAAATAAGTGGGCAATGAAGGTAGGCTTTGGTAACATGGTGGGCAGATAATTAAGTTATTTGGGGCCATGGGCTTCCTTGATGCTCCTCAAGTCACACCACAGAGGCAATGTCCAAGATATAGGTGTGGCTTGTGGCACCAGGACTATGTCCAAATCCTGAGCCTCCCCAATATTGGGTAGCATGGAGGAGATAGAGGTTGCATGAGGTTGCTGTGCCAACAAGAGGAGCAAAGGCAGCCAATGGATGCCCTAAGTACCTTCAGTCGAGAGAGACTGGCCTTGGAGAGAAAGACCCCACTTATGGCACCACCCTTGATGTTCATGATGTGGCTCAGGAGCCACAGTGAAGGATGTGGGGGCCAGATGAGGCTTTTTCTCTGTTATGTTAAGCAGTCCCGCCTGTGTTAATGAAGTGGGAGTTAGCCTTTGGTTGCCTTAATAGGATGGTGAATTTGTAGCATGATCCTAATAGACTCCCAGGCCAAGGAATATACTCCCACACCAAAGCAGCCACATGCCCTGCCCTCGACTGTGGGGTCTGGCCCTAGGCTGGGCAGGTAACCAGCAGCTGGCTGCAACATGCCAGCCAAGAGGCCACACTGAGCTCTGCCAAGAGGCTGTGGGAGGGCTGGACGTCCTCTCTGCTGGTTCCCTGGCATTGCTGTGGTTTCTTCTCTAACTAAGCCACTGGGTCAGGAGGAGAGACGTAAAGGGATGGAGGTCCTGGAGTAGGGCTCTTTTGAGAATCAGAGCTGAAGATCCTTGCAGGTGGGCTGTTAGTTCTGTGTAGGTCGGGGAAACATGGCCTGGAGATAGGATCCAAGAGAGAGAGCAATGTCCAAGCAGGAACACAAGGACCATCTTCACGATGAAACCTCTCTGGTCTCGAAGCCTTACCTTCCATGCACGTGGAGGTGCTGACCCAAGGTAGCCTTCTGCTTGCTAACCTTCCCAGCCCCACCAGATTTTTGAACCCAGAACAAGAGGCCTTCTTCTCAAAGTTATGGCTTGAGAAGTAGGTTTGGAGCCCCTCGGGATCTCACTGCTCCTGGGCCACCTCTGATTTTGAGGGGCCCCCAGAGTATGACAGAGGCCTCAGATCTGTTTCTCCCAGAAGTCTGAGGTGGGCTCTGGAAATGGCTGGAACATCCTTGACCAAAAGCAGACCCAGCAGTGCTCATGCAGTGGCTACAAAATAAGAGAAAGTGTCCTGGAATGATCTGGTCTGGCGATACCCAAATCCACCCATGCATCAAGTCCTTTAAAAAAAAAAAAGCCTTTGAAAATTATGGAGACCTGTGTGCTGCCCAAGCCACTGAATCGTAATCTCTGAGGGTGGCTGGCTATTTGTCTTTTTAAAGCTCCCCAGGTGAGGCTCATGTGTAGGCAGGGTCCAAAGCCAAGATGCTTCTTCCACATCTGGGCGGCAGGCCCAGAAAGGTGACTCACCAAGACTGGCGGGGCCAGGCCTGGATCCTGGGTCTTCCAGCACCCAGGCCAATCTTACATCACCCGTGACAGTCAGGCTTCCCTGGCCGAGGCCTGCAGGCCCACCCATACAGCAACCCCAGCACCCCCCTTCTTGAGCCCTGGGCCTGCTCAGCCGCTCAGGGCTCCTCTTCCATGGGTTCATACTGTGCCTGCTCTTTAACCTGATTTTTAGGGGGGAAAAAAAGTGTTTACTTCTCTCTCTATTCCCTCTTGAAATCATAAAGCCCGTGAGGCCATAGACCACAGCGAATCAAACTCTAAGTCATGGTTCCAGAACAAGGGCTGTGGGCCCCACGGGGTCTGGAGAAACAGAAATGTTGACTCTCTTCCAGAGTAGGAGATGTGAGAGTAGTGTGGGGAGGGAATGAGCTTTGGAATCAGTTTTTGAGCCTGAACTTTGAATCCCGGCCTCGCTGAGCTTTAGTTTTTCCTCAAGTGTAAGATGAGGCTCACAGGAATTCCGTGTGATCACAAGTGTTCACAGAGGTGGTGGCCCTGGGCTTATTAGGTGGATGATATTAGTCAGGATAGGCTGGGTTTGCTGCTGTAACAGGTGCCTAAGACCAGGCTTGTTTCTCCCCCACACTGTCTGCTCCAGGGAGGAATGTGAAGGGTGGGAGTCTGTCGATGGTGGGCACCCAGGGCTCTAGGCTGCCAGGGTCTCCATTACCAGCCCAACGTCTGGCCTCAGGGTTCACAGTGCCAGGGAGGGAAAACACAGAAAATCACATGCCAGCTCTGTGATGTTTCCCCCCGGGGAGGAACGTACATCATTCCATTCGCATTTCATTGGCGAAAGCAAGCTGCAAGAACACATCTAACTTTGAGGGGGGTATGGTCAGAAGAAGAGAATCCTAAACCTTGGTGAGCACGAGTCATACCCACCCCTGTGCATCAGGACTTATTATTGTCCCAGTGTCAGAAAGAGGCTTGACCACACTGAGACCAGAACCCAGAGTTCACGTTGTGGCTCAGTGGATTAAGAACCTGACTAGTATCCTTGAGAATATGGGTTTGATCCCTGGCCTCTCTCAGTGGGTTAAGGATCTGGCATTGCTGTGAGCTGTGGTATAGGTAGCAGATGCTGCTCGGATCTGTCGTTGCTGTGGCTGTGGTACAGGCCAGCAGCTGCAGCTCCAATTCGACTCTAGCCTGGGAACCTCCATATGCCACAGGGGTGGCCCTAAAAAGCAAAAATTAAAAAAAAAAAACAAAAACAAACAAATGAAAAAAAACTAGAACCCAGCTTCCTGGGCTCCCTTCGGAGGCTGAATCTCATTCCCTGGATCACGCAGCTGCAGATGGGCAGTTTTTTGTGGAACGAACTCTTCTGTCTTCTGAGTCATTTGCTTCTCCTCTAGTCACATGCTGGAGAGAAACATTTCCAATGGGTTACAAAAATGTCTGAGCAAATAGAGTGAAATTCCACAGTCAAGTCTTCTAGTTCAAAGATTGTTCCTTCTTGCAGGGTTCATAACTCCTGTCATATTTCTAAATGGCTTATGCTTGTCAGCAATAGTACTTCCTCTGTAAACAATGGAATTTGAGGTATGTCTTACCAAAGATATATCGTTCCTCAATACAGGCTTTTGACTTGGGGGGTGTAAGTTTACAATATGGGTCCCTGAGCAGTCATTTGCAAAGACTTCCTCTTTCAGCCAGCCTCCTCCAGAAGAATCTTCACCATTCTCACTGGGGGAGCCCTGGATTTTGGGGGGTGTCCCAGCTCTGCAGAAGCTACTCAGACAGCAAGTCTATTGAAACACTGATTAATTAAAAGAAAATCAAAAAGCTCAGGGGGGAAAGGGGTGAGATTCAGCAACTGAGGCTCTCCTGGCTCACATAAAATTCTTCCCCAGGGATCAAAAACACACCTGGAGGTTCTTTCAGTGACTGATGGCTGAATATATTATATTCAGCTCCTGCTGCATCAGCTTTTGATTGAGGTCTCAGGATTTGCCAGTGGGTGGGACGAGTCTGCTCTCAGGGAGTTTGCACTCTAGGAAAAGAAGAGAACAAAAAAACAACATAAGCAGAGAATTCTATTTTAGGTAGCATCCATGAGGAAGACAATAGTGCAAGGTAAGAGAAGAGAAAGTGCTCTGTGTTGAGCAGAGGCAGCGTTATTTTAGACTGAATGGCTAGGAAAGACTTCTTGAACAGAAGACTGCTGAGCAGAGAGGTGGGTGAAGAGAATGTGCCTGGAATGCTAAGATATGGCACCATAGTATTCCACCCAGGGGATGTGTGTGTAAGTGTTTAAGTGTGTGTATGTGTGTTAGTATGTGTGTGAATGTGTGTATAAGTGTGTGCAAGTGCATAAGCATTTAAGTGTGTGTATGTGTATGAATGTGTGTGTGTGTTTAGCAATGTCCACAGGCAGGGCAGGTTATAAGCCATCATATTTTGTGAGGTTGGCACATACCTGGGGTATTAAATTCCACAGGTCATAAGGCAGCGGTAACAGCAAGTGTCAAGGCCCTGAGGCAGGAAGTAGCTTGGCTGGTTTGAAGACCAACGAGAAAGTAGCAGTGATCCCATGACCTAGTAAGCAAGAGGAGGAGGAGGGGAGGAAAGGGTCTGTTGTACATGGTGAGGGTCAAATTCTTTCTTTTTTTATTGAAGTATAGTTGATTTATAATGTGGTGTTAATTTCTGATGTATAGTAAAGCGATGCAGTTATACACATATATTCTTTTTTCATATTCTTCTTCATTATGGTGTGTTACAGGATAGTGAATATAGTTCACTGGGCTATAGAGTGGGAACTTGTTGTTTCTATAGTAGTTTTATCTGCTAATCCCAAACTCCTACTTTATTTCTTCCCTACCCCCTTGCACCTTTGGTAGCCCTGAGTTTGTTTTCTGTGTCTGTGAGTCTGTTTCTGTTTTGTAAATAGGTTCATTTGTATCTTTTTTTTTTTTTTTAGATTTCACATATAAGTGACACCTGGTATTTGTCTTTCTCTGTCTGACTTACCTCGTTTACTATGATAATCTCTATGTCCATCCATGTGGCTGCAAATGGCATTATTTCATTCGTTTTTATGGCTGAGTAATATTCCTCTCTGTGTGTGTGTGTG
This sequence comes from Phacochoerus africanus, assembly GCF_016906955.1. Classification (NCBI taxonomy): domain Eukaryota; kingdom Metazoa; phylum Chordata; class Mammalia; order Artiodactyla; family Suidae; genus Phacochoerus; species Phacochoerus africanus. Next base: position 85,634,368 of record NC_062549.1, read on the forward strand.
TGTGTGTGTGTGTGTGTGCCACATCTTTATCCAGTCCTCTGTCTAAGGACACTTAGGTTGCTTCCATGTTTTGCATATTTTGACTATTGTGAATAGTGCTGCACTGACCATTGGGATGCATGTATCTTTTTGATTAGAATTTTCTCTAGATACATGCCTAGGACTTGGACTGGAGGATCATATAGTAACTTTCTTTTTAGTTTTTGAAGGAACCTCCATACTGTTTTCTATAGTGGCTGCACCAGTTTACATTCCCACCAACAGTGTCGGAGGGAGTTTGGTAAGGTAAAATTCTGATGCCCCAAAGTATAGCCTTTTGCAAAGCCCATACTGCCTCATCACCCAACACTACTCTGTTGTACAAAGGGGCACAGCTACCATAAGCTCTACAAGTGGAGACAATGGTCTTGGGAGGCCCTGGAGGTGTGGGTAGGAGAGAGTGGAGCTCTGCAGTGACCCTCAGTATTGCCCGGAGACATTTTAGCATCACTTGGCAGCTGGCCTGGGAAGAGGGTAGACACTCCTTCCCACCCTACTCATTTCCACCCACCCCGATCCACCACCCAGCCTTAGAGTGCTCAGTGTCTTTGAATCTACTTTATTTCTGGAAAGCTTCCAGGGCTCTTACTGAGCCTTGCTAAGACCTTAGGGATCTGAGGGAAAGACAGGAGGTTCCTCATCTTTGGATGAACTATAGGACCCTGGACCTCCATAAGTGGGGAGCTCTGGCAGCTCCCAGCAAAAGGTCCTGCTGGTCACCCCTGAGATGGAACAGGATTTCAGAAAATAAACCCATCCTTGCCCAGCGCATCCACATCCACCATCTGCTGAGTGCGATCCGTCGTCCCAGTAATTGTTTTTCTTGGCATTCCAGGGTAGTAGGTCAGGTTAGAGTCTTTTCTTGCAAATATTCTCCTGACATCAAAGTAGAAGGGATGTAAGGTAAAAAGAAATAAATTGGGGAGGATGCTGTGTGCTTCACAACGGCTTTCATGTCTGGGATGTGCAGGAATGCTGGGGTGGGTACAGATTCTGTTATCTTCTCCGGTTCAAGGAAGGGTGGTGGGTGGGAGTGTGGTGTCCAAGTGCAGAAATGATCTGGACAGATAGCAGGGCAGCGGGCTGCATGAAAGCAAGAGTCAAGGGCAAGATTTTTCAAGTTGAGATAGCAAGGTGGATAACACAGGGCTTAGGCTGAGCAATAAAACATGCAAACTAGTGGGAGGTGACCCGATGGTAGGAAGAATGCTGAGTGACCGGGAATGTCAGCAGAGTGGGCTCTCTGCTCATGTGGGACATTGGGAAGGGCCCAGCCCCTATTGAAGCCCCCCATTTTCACATCTGTGAAGTGGCATCTTTAAGTAAGGCACTTCCATGTAGTCAGCTCTTCCTGAATACTTCTGACATGGGGCAGTTTATTCTCTTTCAAGACAGCAAATGGTTAACAAAAGAGCTACAAGCAGTTTTGTTTCCCTACCTTAGCTTAGGTCTTGGGTTTCAGAAGTTTACAGTCTGATGGAGGAGATGTAGGGGCATGAGGCAGAGGTTGCAAAAATCTCAAGCAACGCACAGTGAAGAAGCAGCTAGGTGTTCAGTAGAGAAGAGTCTTAAAGAAGAATTCCCTGGAGGAAGATGTAGAAGCTCCATCCAGGAATACTCCACAGAGGAGGAAACTTTTAGGAGAGGGAGGGACTGGTGCTGGTGGAAAAAAGGCTGGGGACTAGCCAGATGATGACATTTGAAAGGATGAGAGCTTTCGCCCTTGTTCCTGAATTGCACCCATGACATTGGCACACAGGGCTCAAGGCAAGTTAGATTCTTAAAAAATTTTTCCCTATCTTCTCCTTCTTTTAAGTGAAATCTATACTTTTTTAAAAAAAATTTATATGGTGCAACTTGGCAGTATGCCTCGAAAAACTTCAAAATGATCAAAACACTTGACCCAAAAGTTCTACTTTGAGGAATGTACTCCAAGAAATCAGAGCTAACAACTGCCTAGGTGCAGGCATGGCCAAAACAATTTTAGTGCATCTTGTAATTTTATTTTCACAATAATCCAATATGGGAGATACTATTATCTCCCTGTTGTGTGCAAGAAAAATGAGACCTAGGAAAAGTTAGTGAATTTGCCTAAAGTTAGAGTGAAAAAGTAGTAGAGCCAGGATCTGAATCCATATTTGAGTGATTCTAAAACCTATTTCCATCCTCCACAATTTTCTCCCTCTTTGGGGACAAGCACAATGATTTATGTATATGGATAGATTAAACAAATTATGGTTCACATGTCATATATTATGTCATATATTATGCTGTGGAACACTTCGATGCCATGGGAAATTATGTATAAAATGTTATATTAAGTAAAAAATAGGTTTTGAGACATTGCACACTACATGAGACTAATTTGGGGAAAAATATGACAGTGGTTGTGTCATATTAGAGAAAATGATATTTGTAATGTATTAATATTTAAATTGTGGATGATTTTCATTTTCTTATTTATGCTTTCTGTAGTTTCAATATTTTCTTAAAAGAAATGACATGGCCTTTTTAATCACAAAAAGGTAATTTCTTACCTTTAGTTTTTATTTTTTTGATAACTGTTGTCACTAAACAGTTTGCTTCTTATTTCAAAATGAATATGTGATCAGTATTGAAATTTTGAAAACTGCTTAAATGTAGAAGAAAGGAGATACTTTTGGATACTTAGCTGTCCAGGACCAATTATATTAGTGCATCTCCTTTCAGTCTTTGACTTATGCACGTCTGTTTATTGGTTTATTTTCCAAAGTTGTGCTTAGATTTAAATATGGGCTATGTTGTTTCAGTGGCAATTGGGAGCAAGAAAAGAAATTTCATTTCTTGTTTAACTTGACCCTACAGTCTGATCACTTGACCCTACAGTCTGTGAGGGTAGCGTGATTTCTTTTGTTCTTTTTCGTATTTGCAACTCATAGTTCACACCATTACTCTGTAGATGCTCAATAAATACTGGCTGAAAGACCAAGCCATGGGGCAGGGGAGGGAGTGGTTACAAAATTTTGAATAATCTGAGAAGTTTTGCACTGGAAGAGTTTGGAGAGAAGGCGGTTGCGGGGGTGGGGCGGGGGGGCAGGCAAGATGGGGGGCTATGGGGGAGGATCTGAATGCTCAAGGTTAGAAATTGAGACTTGACACACAAGGCCATTGGGACTCACTCGGGTCTTCCAAGTGGGGATGTTAACATGATCAAAACCAGGGAACGGAAACGCCATTCTGGCAGTGGTGCAGTGGATTGTGGGGGGAGGGAGGCAGGGGAGCAGCAGAGTGAAGGGGCTGGAGGCAGGGAGGCCATCCTCTCTAGTTCTAGCCTTGATCTCTGCCTGGAGAGGCTGGGGTGGGTCTGGGGCTTTGAGAGCGCAAACGAAGAAGGAAGTTAAGTAAGCCCAGTTTCCAGGGGCCAGCTGGGAAAGGACCTTTCTGCCGGAACGGACGGAAGGACCAGAGTCTTAGCGGATGCGAGAGGGCGGGGCTCAGAGCTGGGGAGGCTCGGGAGCGGCAGCGGAGTGAAAGTGCAGTTTAGGCAGCGCTGGATTCCCCCACCTCTTCTGGCTGCTCGGTTGCCTGGGTGTACAGAGGAACAAATTTGTGGTGTGGAAGGATTCCAGGCCAGTCATCCATCATCTACAATGAATACTCACTAAGCACTCATCACACACTCGGCAGCCTCACCCTTTCCAAGAGCGAGTTCTGGAAGTGGTCCAGGGGTCTGCCCAAGGTGACTCGCCAGATTCTCCCTTGAACTTTGCTCCCTCTCTTGCTCGATTCCCTGGATTTCTTTTAATTCAGAAAAAGCAACAACAAACAGTTTCCAGCCCCCTCCCTCCCTCGGCCTCGTCCCTCCCTGCGGTTTGGCAGAGAAAAGCGCCTTGGCTGTCCCGGAGATTATCTAACGCCGCGTGCTGAGGGCCGAACCGCCGAGCGGGCAGGGCGGGGCCGGGCGCCCCTGGGGAGCCCCAAGTCCCGCCAGCGCCTGCCCACCGTGGGGGCCGGGAGTGAGTGGGGGTAGGGGTGATCCTTCCTGCAGCGCAGGGGGAAAGGCTGCGTCCCCGGCGCTGGCCATTGCGCACCAGCCAACCGCCCTGGGCAGAGGGCACGGGCCAAGTCTCAGTCCATCAAAGGCAGATCAATGGCTTGGCCAAGCTTCAGTTTCCTTCCTGATCTGTAAAATGTGAGTGATAGAACCCGCCCTGCTTACAGGGTTAGTGTCCAACTCAAATGCAGAAAGACTTATAAAAGCTCTGAGTACTGTGATTTGTAGTAAACAAGTACTAGTATTTAATATCACTATTTGTATGAGTACGGTCAAGTACGACCGTGGTAGGTAATAGGAGGGATGCAACTGGCTTGAATGCAATGGAGTCTTCTCGTCCATTCTAGTGCTGGCTTGTCCTGACATTGGACTTGCATGCTACCATGTCTTAGAACGTTTTACGATGCTGTTTTCTATCGATTATGTATGTGGTATCATGGACCCATCAAACCTGATACTTGGTATTTTAAGAAACAATAAAATTCAAAGCACAATTTAAAAAACCCATAAAATTAGAACGTTCTCTGGTAGGCTTATAAAATTGGACTCACTAGACAAACAGGATGGTTGAAAAATGAAGATACAATGCCAAGGAAGGGGATTTAACGCAAAATATTAGAAGGCAAAGCCATGTGTCAAGGATTCCACCATCAGTGTCTTTGAGGGCGTCATTCCATGCCACTTTGGAATGACTGGAAAGCACACCTGGCTGGGTCTTACCTGGAGGCATCACCCCGTACTCCTACCACACCTGTGTCTATCTTGAAGCACCCATTGCCTTGTTCTGAAACATCTGCTTTCCTTGGCTGTCTGCCCCTAGTCTGTGAGCTGCTTAGGGTTAGGTGGAGGCTGGCAGGAGGCAACCTTGCAGCCCACTAGGCAGCACCGTTCAGAGCCACAGAAAGTGCTGCTGGACCATTTGATTACTGAAGGAATGGATGGGCGTTGCCAGTGATTACGGGGTGTGTGTAGGGGGGTGCTAAAAGGAGAGGATCTTATACCCAAATGGTCCCCTCTCCTCCCCTTTCTTCTCTCCAAATACAGAATGGCTGCAACATCCTGGCAATGTCAGGTAAGTACAAAGAAGGTGGAATTTTTGCTAGTGTGACTGACTCAAGAGGAAACAAGCTCTAATTATTGCCAGGCTCATCTTGTAATCTATTTGGGTAACTTTGAAGAGTTCATGAAATATGTTTTCAGCCCTTCTCTTGTCAGCTGATGGAACTCACCCATGACGACCCTAAAGGGAGTTTGGGAAATCTATCAGATGATCATGGCCCAGGAGATCAGTCTTAAAAGATGTGAACCTGAGACCCACTGTCAGTACTTCATGTAACTGGGAAATCCAAGGGGATTTCACGGCCAGTAGCTGGGTTTTCTCATCTGAAAAGCTGAAACTACTGTGCCTGGCCTTTGTGCATCTCTCAGGATGAGGGAAAATATAAACTTACAGAATTTCCCATGGGGAGATTTATGGACAGAACAGGCCAAGTCTAAGGCTTTGTGCTTTGCCATGCTGGTGATTGACAGCTGGCTAGGAAAGGGAGAGATGGGGACACCCCTCCCTCTCAGGTGGATGGAGGGGAGCAAGTCTGCTGGCAGAGCTGAATCATGGATCTTCCAAATAAATGGGTCGTTTTTTAATTTTTTAATTAATTCATTAATTTAAAGTCTGTACCTGCAGACTGTTCCTAGTTCCTGGAACTAGCCTAGCTCCTGGGCTAGGGGTCAAATTCAAGTTGCAGCTGCCAGCCTACCCCACAGCCATGGCAACACCAGATCTGAGCCACATCTGCAACCTATGCCTTGGCTTCTGGCAACACTGGATCCTTAACCCACTAAGCGAGGTCAGCAATCTAACCTGCATCCTCATGGTTACTACGTTGAGTTCTTAACCCACTGAGCCACAACAGGAACTCCCAATTTTTTAACTATAAATATCACCATTTGGAGTTCCCTTTGTGGCTCAGCAGTTAATGAACCCAACTAGCATCCATGAGGACTTGGGTTCGATCCCTGGCCTCACTCAGTGGGTTAAGGATCTGGTGCTGCTGCGAGTGAACTGTGGTGTAGGTTGCAGATTCGGCTTGGATCCTGCATTGCTGTGGCTGTGGTGTAGGCCAGCAGCTACATCTCCCATTTGACCCCTAGCCTGGGAACCTCCATATGCCGCAGGTGTGGCCCTAAAAAATAAATTAATTAATTAGAAAAATAAATATCAACCTTTAAATAACACCGACTTGGAATAAACCACTGAAAGAATCTTTTTAAACCACCCAGGGAATCCATTCATAGCAAATCTAAACTCTCTACATTTCTTTTTATTACAGAAAGATGTGTTTCTTTCTGAAGGTAACACATATACATGAAAAAAATTGGTGTTCACAGAAAAGTAAGTGGAAGAGAGAAAAAATCATTCTAAGTCGTTCTAACTCAAAGTTTAACCATTGATAACCTTAGGTGACATCATGGCAAAAGTGTTCGAATCATGCAAAACCACACCAAAGTGATGTCTAAACAAAGCTTGGACATGGGACTTCACTGGGCTCTGCCCTTTGGAGGCTGGAACACTTTGCGGGTCCCCAGCAGAGTCAGCAGCACTCTGGGGAGTGAGCTAGGTTCTCTGGCCTCTGTTTGGTCCCCCCTGAGAAGGACAAGTAGGTTTGAGGGCCAAGGCCCTCTGCCACTGGAAGGGGCAGTGACACCCCAAGTTCAGGTCCTTAAGGGGAAGAGGGTTTGAAAAGAGGACACAAGCCTTTGGAAACATGAGTAAGAAAAGGGGGGGGGGGCACTGAGGCACCTCAAGGCAACCAAGACATGGCATATCCATAGCTTGATTTAGCCCCACTGGGTGTGATGGCTGGAGGACCAGTCCTAAGTCCTGACTTGTGATAGGAAAGAAGACTCCAGCACCTTGTGAAACTGATCAGGCCCAGCTGGACTCCTGCAGCTTTGAGACCCCTGTCTTACTGCAGACACAGTTTGCTCTTATCCACATCCTCCAAGAGCAAATGGATACTTTCTGGCTTGGGGTCCATCCTGATGTTGAAGTACTTGTGACATGTGTAGGGGAGAGGCTTGGCTTACATGGGGTACTTTGGGGCCGCACTCTACATTAGGGGAACAACTGAGACTAATTTGTGAATAGAAGAAATTACTGAGAGGTGCCTCACAAGTTACTCCAAGAAACCTGGAGGAAAAAAGCAAGAATGTTCAACACACCTATGGACCAGATGTAAGGGCTCAAAGGGCTTCTTCTAGGGATTGTGTAGGGTGTTTCCCAGAAATAATTGTAGCCTGTGCATCGACTCTGTAGGAACAACTTGGAAAGAACCATGGCAACCTAGAAAGTTTCACTTGTCCTGCTCACATTCCCAGGCTGAGCACTGATGGATTTTTTTGTAAGAATGGGAAAGTCCACTAGTCCCTCCCTAAACTTCCATATTTATCACCCCCCTGTCCCAGTTTTCTCCAGAGCAGTGGAGAAATTAACTTTTGAGGGTGGTTCCTGCCTGCAGACCATATATTAGCTCTTGTCAGAGGATTCTGGGTGACCTAGGTTTGCAGACAGAAACACACACACACACACACGCACACGCACATGCAATGCACACACACACACACTCAGAATAGGCGATCATGCAGAAATGTTCCCAAGTGAAATCCACCTTCACAGGGAAGAAGTAAGAGAAAAGGCAGGTGGATACCAAGATAGAATTCTGGGAGATTGCTTGAATGACTTGAGAACAAGTAACGTTCAAGATATTTTAAAGGTATTTTTTGCATAAATTAAACATGCTGGTTACAGTTCAAAAAATTTAAAACAGCTCCTTTGGTAACTGGAGTTGTCAGTACATCCATCTAGCTGAGAAATTTGAGATAAGTAATCTTCTGGATAATTGGTTTATGGAAATTCAAACAAATGGAGCATCCTCTCGCCTTAGGGATGACGCTGGAGGTTTTATGGGAGATGGAGGGCTGACTTGGAGGCTCATTACTGGCCTGGCCAACAGAACAGTGTGGCCTCTGAGTAACTCAGGGGTCCCAACACCGAATGCTCTGAGCTTCCTGTGATTGATGTATGGGATTTCTCTCCCCTTTTGGTCACCTCTGTTCTCCCTTGTTATTTCCTTCGATTTACAATGTATTTCTTTTTCTTTCTTTCTTGCTTGCTTGCTTGCTTGCTTTCTATCTGCTTTTAGGGTCACACCTGCGGCATATGGAGGTTCCCAGGCCAGGAGTCAAATCAGAGCTGCAGCTGCCGGCCTGCACCACAGCCATAGCAACTCAGGATCCGAGCCGCAGTATGTGACCTACACCACAGCCCACGGCAACACCATATCCTTAACCCACTGAGTGAGGCCAGGGTTTGGACCCACATCCTCATGGATACTAGTTGGATGCATTTCCCCTGAGCCTTGATGGGAACTCCCCCAACAATGTATTTCTAATCTAAGTTGTCATTTCAACTTTTGTAGTCAAAATGGTATAAGATTTGGCTCCTTTGCATTCTGTTTGTTTTTTTTTCTTAATTATTGTATTCTCTGGGCCTCAGTGTCCTCATCTGTAAAATGGGGCTAATAATAATACCTGTCTGATTTAGTTGTTATAGGGATTATTTATGTAAAGTAGTTGGAGTAGGGCCTGTTGTGTAGTAAGTTCTACATAAATGTTAGTTGTTAATGTTGTTTGATGTTATTATTATTATCAGCATTATTATATCTACTTCCTCCTGCTCTTGATTTGGATGCTGGCAGTTTCATTTTCTAGGCATTGACAGTCAATGAGAGTCCCACTTCCTTTTGGTTAACAAGATAACCGAATCTCAGTGAATTTCCTGCTTATGGCTATTTGGGGATACTTTCATTGCTGCCGGTGTCTGAAGGACTCTTTGGTTACTTCTGGGTTTGTGGCTTTTCTTGGCAGTTAAATGGAATTAAATTGAATTGAGATATTAAGCATCTGAGTGTTGAATGAGGAGAGTACCCCTGAATTTGAAAAAATAACAAAAGTATATCTCATTAACAATTTTAACAATCTGGACTTTCCAGTAATTCACTTTTGCTTTATTTCCAGGGAGAGAACAGGACAGATATGAAGGGAAGCAAGTGCAAAGGCCCTGAGGTGAGATCATGTTCAAGATCAAGATCACATTCATGGAAGGAACTAAGATACTCATATTTAAAAAAGGGTAGGCAAGTTCTCATTGTGGCTTAGCAGTTTACAAACCCGACTAGTATCCATGAAGATACAGGTTGACCCTTGGCCTCACTGAATGGGTTAAGGATCCGGTGTTGCTGTGAGCTGTGCTGTAGGTTGCAGATACTACTCGGATCCCATGTTGCTGTGGCTGTGGGGTAGGCCTGCAGCTGCAACTCTGGTTCGACCCCTAGCCTGGGAACTTCCATATGCCACAGGTGCAGCCGTAAAAAGCAAATAATAATAATAATAAAAAAATTTAAATAAAAAATAAAAAGAGTGGGGATGGATTTGAGATAGCTACAAGGTTAGAGTTAAGCAAATTTGGAACTCAGATTTGGAATCCTGAATGCTCCAGATGACCATAAATCACACTTTTAGGTTTACATTTATGCTTTAAAATAGGCCAAGATCAGCAGGAAGGTTTTATCTCATTTGTCATATCCAAATGATTCAAAGTGGCTGTTTGGAGCTTGCTGTGCATCAGGGATCTGAACTGCATCTCAGTTGTGTGTCTGTGTGTAGGTGTGTGGGCTGGAAAGGAGGCCTCCTATTTGTCATCTTGAAGGTAGGACCGTCTCAAGAGAAGGCATTTGTGTTATATTCAAGTTTCCAAGAGATATCCTTGTTAGCTGACACTGGAACATGGGGAGATAAGTACCTCCAGGAGAAGTAATTCCTGTCCTTTCAGCCCTGTGTCCACCCCACCCTGATCTGGCCACTGCATACACCGACACCCTACACGTGGGCAGCCAGAGTGAAGAGGGAGCAAAGAGGGCAGAGGAGGAGCAGAGAGATGCTCAAGAACTCTTTGCATCCATCCAACTTTCTTGGGAAGAAGACTAAAGCAAGAAAGCTGCATTCTTATTGCTAGGAAATGAATTCTTGAAACAGGGATCCATACCTATGTCTGCCAGGGATGGGCTGTGTTTACCCAGGCAAAGACCTCTTCAGAAGGGGTGAGAGGGGTTGACCAGTTAGCTTCTCTGGTCCTGGGATCTTGGAGCCTGAGGTCAGGTGGAAGAGTGGGCCTGGCATGATGTGCCCAATGTAAGTTCAGTGCTCTAGTCCTTAGGGTTGGTTGTTTTTCTGTTTTTTTTGTTTTTGTTTTTGTTTTTTTTTTACAGGCCTCTAAAACCAGAAAGTCAGAGTTGGAGGATACGCCCCTTCCCCACTGCCACCCCACCCCTCCAGTAAATACAATCGCTCCCATCAATGACCCAAGAGCTACTCTTCGTAGTTTGAGGAGCCAAGACTTAGATGGGTTCAATACTCAGTCCTCAAACAAAAACAGGGCTGAAGTGGGTCAAGGAAGGCAGCGGCCAAATGGAGTTAAGAACTGGATAGAAAAATCAGGAAGAAGAGGGAGACAAGGATGCCGAAATTTGCGTAATTTCATTGGAACGTGGACAAAGAACATAAAGATTTGGATAAAGCAAGGTTCATCTTCAGCGCTGCTGCGCACTCGCGCTCCTGTGGGCATGGAGGGTGGGAAGATGGCCCTCATGCCTTTGCAGCGATCTGCCACAAGGGGGCGCTCAAGTTCACAGCAATGCCCGGTGTGGCTGGAACCTGGGTGGGTGGCATTTTGGGAAAGGAGGGGCAAAGACTTCATTAAAGGGATCCCAGTAAAGTAATTTGGTTGAGTCTGTGCATCCCGGTGATGACAGCAGAAGAGGTTTTCCAAATGCCATAGGCTGCACTGCTTGTCGTTTCAGTGGCTCCTGAAGAGAGGGTTTTGACTCCCCTGGTCGCATTGGTCTGCTGTGTTTTAAGCAGAGGCACCTTGACCATGACCTCCTTCTCTCCCTGCTCAGTCCCTGCCGGCCTCCTCTTCCCTCTCTTCCCCCAGCACTGATCCAAATCTGCCATCAGGTGTTGTTATTTTAAATTTTATTTTTCACAGGAAAATAATTTTTATTGAGAGCCTATCAAGTATAAAACCTGCTCCTGGCAGTAAGCTCCTTCTTCCTTTGCAGTCTTATCTTTCTTAAGTGGTAACCATCAGTTGCATTTCATCAAGTTTGAGCACGTGGGGAGTTCCGTGCCCTCTCCTCTCTTGCCCAAAGCAGCTTCTTTCTCTTTCCTAAGTGATGGTGTTGCCTGGAAGGAATCATGTCTGAGAATTAGGGCTCTCTGCCAGACCAGAAATAAGTTCAAAGCTAAAGTTGACTCTCTCTCACTAGGCCATTGTAGGCGCTGGGTATTTTTTATTTTTCTGGGTTCCTTTGGCAGGATGGTGGGGCTGGGTGAGAGTAAGCGAGAGGGACGAAGCCCAGCTATTCTGCATTTTTTATGGCCTCCCCACCCCACCCCCACGCCCAGGCAGAGTTCAGAGGTGCCCTGCCAGATGAGAGGTGCCCTGCTGGATGAGATCAGATAGAGGTAGGGTCCCAGGAGAGTCCCTAGAGTGAGACTTGGGATAATTGGTGGTATCCATTTCTCAGCTTCAAGACCAGTGTCTTTCCCATGTAGGTGCATATTAGGCATCTGTAGACTTAGTTTTTCAGGTGGGCTCTAGCAGCCCAATAATCACAGTTGAATATCTCATTAGTTTTAGACCTGAGAAGAATTATGTATTAGTCAGAGTCCAGTTAGGACAGAGAAGCCACCCCATTTACTTAAACAGTGAGAAGTTAATATCAAGAATAGTTAACTAGGCATCACATTGTTAATTACATCCCTGAAAGAGGCAGGAAGAGAACACTAGGTTATCATAAATGTAGCAATTGCAGGAGGCTCTACCACCCACAGGGCTCTCCGGACAAACCAAAGAAGATGGAATGATAAGGACCTTGGAGGAGAGACTTGAAGGACCCAGGACCCCAACTTTTGAGGATGGGGCATGGCCAGCTGGTGTGAGTGTCTCTGAAGTGGACACCAGGGAGCTGGCTCTGCAGGGTGAAGGAGATGCAAGTTGGAGTCAGATGCTCTCAGGGGAAGCCATTTCTCCCACCGGGGTGAGGAAGTATTGCCGGGATGTCCCTCAGAACAGGTAAGGGTAAGGTAGCCCAGGGAAGCAAACTCCGGGATGAGGTGCAGCCCTTCTTTCACCATCTAACATGGGATCATCTGGAAAACAGAAATGTGGTTCTTAGCCTCTTAGCCCCAGCGTCTCAGCATCGCATCATAAGGCTAAGTTTAGAGCTGAGAGAGAACAGCCTAAAAACTGGCACAGGGTGCTTGACTGGATTAGCAGAGGGGGATCAGGACTCAGTAAGATGTGAGAGGGACTCAACTAGTTTTTTTCTTTTTTTCTTTTTTATTGCTGACACTTCAAGATTAACAGATTTGATAATCAGCCACTAAGATGTCAGACTAGCTGCCTGGGACCAGGAGGCTTCTGTGGGTATCTACAATGATCTGAGATCCCCATTCTTGACCACCAATCTAGAGAAAGTTCCATGGAAGCTGGCAAGGCATTGAGATCTCCCAGGGCTACTCTCCAAAGCTGGGAAAGTCATGGGAGAAACTGCAGACAGGAGAGTGGCCGCCCTCTTGTGGACACCTGAGGTTCTGCAGGAGGGCGATGTGACCTGCAGCTGGCTGGAGGCTTCGCCTGCCCACCTTGAATTCCAGGAAGGACCAGCTGGGAAAGGTCAGTGTGATGCCCTGATGCAGATGAGAGAGCGCACAGCACTGGTTTATGGCGATGAAAACTTTCTTTAAAAGGAATAAGGTCTCATCACTGAAATCTGGATCCACGGCCCCACAAATGTAATGGTCTGTTTGTCCACGTACAGATACCCAAGGCTGAGGGAGACAAGCCCATCTCACCTAGATGTCTGGTTTGGGTCTTAGAGTATCATTTATCTATTTATTTATTTTTGCTTTTTAGGGCCGCACCTGTGGCATATGAAGATTCACAGGCTAGGGGTCCAATCAGAGCTACAGCTGCTGGCCTACACCACAGCGACAGCAATGCAGGATTCAAGCCGCATCTGCCACCTACACCGCAGCTCATGGCAATGCTAGATTCTTAACCCACTGAGCAAGGCCAGGATTGGACCCAAAACTTCATGGTTACTAGTTGGATTCGTTTTCACTGAGTCACAACGGGAACTCCAATTGGAGTATCTTTTAAAACAGAGGTTGGCAGGAGTTTCCATTGTGGCTCAGTGGTTAACGAACCGTACTAGGATCCATGAGGACTCAGGTTCGATCCCTGGCCTCGTTCAGCAGGTTAAGGATCCGGCTTTGCCATGAGCTTTGGTGTAGGTTGCAGACGCAGCTCAGATCTAGCGTTGCTGTGGCTGTGGTGTAGGCCGGCAGCTATAGCTCTGATTCGACCCCTAGCCTGGGAACCTATGCCAAGGGTGTGGCCCTAAAAAGACCGAAAAAAAAAAAAATAGAGAGAGAGAGATTGGCAAGCTTTCCTGTAAATAGTCAGATAGTAAATACTCTAAGCCTGTGACTGTATCTTCCCTGTCTCAACTACTCAGCTCTGCCATTGTAGTGTGAGGGCAGCCACACATGGTCACCAAACAAGAGAGCCAATTGTGTTGTGGTACAACTTTATTAGGGACACTGAAGTTTAAATTTCATGTAATTTTCACATCATGACATATTATTTTCCTTTTCATTTTATGAAGTTACTATTATTATTATTTTCTTTTTACAGTCACACCTGAGGCATATGGAAGTTTCTGGGCTGGGGTGGAACTGGAGCTGTAGCTGCCAGCCTACACCATAGCCATAGCAATGCCAGGTCCCAGCTACATCTGCAACCTACACCAGAGCTGGTGGCAATGCTGGATCCTTAACCCACTGAGCAAGGCCAGGGATCAAACCTGCATCTTCACGGATACTCTGTCGGGTTCTTAACTCACTGAGCCACAATGGGAATGCCGTGGTTTTCATACTTACTTAAAATGTAAAAACCGTTCTAAAAACCGTTCTTAGTTTGAAGGCTTACGAGAACAAGCAGTGGGCTGGGTTGGGTCCGTGGCTGGAGCTGATGGACCCTTTAATTTACAGTTTTCAACAGTTCAGTCGTTGGGTGGTGCTATTGTGAGCTAAACTCATTGAAGCAGCTTCTTGCCATTGCAGGAAGTGGCTGTGCACTGACAGGGTCCCACCCCTGGGATCCCATGGGCAAAGGAGCCAGCCAAGTCTTTGATTCCCTCTTTAGAGGTTTGAGGGGGGTTTCTATGGGAAAGACCCTTTTAACTCTTTTTCTGACTAGACTGAGAACCTCATTCTCAGGAAACTGTGTCTCTGGGCTCTACCAAGTCGAGGTGTTAAAAATCTAAACCTAACACGTAGTTTGAGGGGGGGCCATAGTATCCAATTTCCTTATCGATAAGAAGAATCATGTCTGGATATCTTTAAACAACCTACCACCTCCATGCACCAAAAACATGATGGGTTTATGACAGTGTGATTTTAACGGTTTCCTCAGAACTCAACCCTTTTTGAAAAGCAAGTTGCACCTGTACTGTAACTTATATTAAATGTGTGGTCTTGTTTGTTTCATGGCTATTGAAATCTACAAGTTGGAGATTGAAATGGAGACAGGATGAATATGAAGAGCTTTGAAGGATTTAAAGGGATTTTTGGTGGGAAGAAAATTTCGAGCTGTGTTACCCTTTTGGTTACAAAGGGCAGGGTTAAGGATCTGTACTTGTGTTTTCTTTGATGTGTGCAAAGCCCTTGGGAAGGATACAGAAGAATGGAATACCTGGTAGATGTTGGGGAGAACTGTGGGGGGTGGGGCAGCTTTTTGAGCCCCATCAGCTTCTGCCTTTTCCACTCTTCCTTCCCACCTGTCAGCAGGGCCTGACTCTGCCAGGCTCTGAGGACACAGAGCTCTGCAGGACACACAGGTATGTGTTTCCTGCGAAGGAGGCAGGCATCTAAAGAAAAACTGGTCCTATCAGGGGGCAAATTCTAAGCAGCTGCTGGAACAGCCCAGAGAAAGTATTCGTTACCTGTCTGAGAGCATAAGAGATAGGTTTTCAACAGGCACAGAGGAGGATGGGGTGGGGGACCCCCCCCCACCTGAGGACACCGCCTGCACCCAAGCACAGGGGTGGGCTGGGGAGATGTCTGCCACAACACCAGAGGTACTGGTGGGAGCAGAGAACTAGGGCATGGGGAGAGGAGCGAAGAAAGCAAGGAAGAGGGAGAGAGGAGAGATGAGGCTAGAGAAGTCGACTGGGGCCAGTTTGTGAGAAGAAAAAAGAAATTGAGACATTTCTTGGGACAGTGGGATCTATCAGAGAGAGAACCCCACATGCAGGTCTGAACACTACAATGACTGACGGCTGGGGCAGCAGCTACAGCCTGGAGGTGGGAGTGGGATCCACTGAGCCCAGGGATCCCTTCTTTCCAGGGCTGATTTTTTTTCCCTGACCAAGGTTGGTGTTTCTTCTCTTGGTGTGACCGCCAGCCTCATCCAGCTGAGGCTCCAGGGACACCTCTCATTAACGCCCTACTGCCTCAGGAGGTGAGAAACACTCTCTGCCCTGTTGCTGGAGAGAAGATGCAGCCTGGGGTGAAGCCACTTACTTGCCTGTGCCTGGGAGTGAGTCAGTGGTGAAACCAAAGCCTGCTAGCTACCCCATGGGAAGAAAGATGAGACGCTAAAGAAACTCCAAACTCCGATGGATGTGCCCCTCCCTCCCCTCCCTGCCCAGATGTTCTGGGAGACTCTGGCTGAACTCTGGGGCACACCCATCTGCGTTCCTGGCCAGCAGGGCAGCCCCGAGTGTTTGCACTACCTGCCCTGGAGCGGCTGCTGGCCCGGAACCAGATGGGGTGGCTTAGTCCTCGGGCAAGGCTGCCTGGAATGGGTACGGTCACTGCAGAAGGGTGCCCTGCTGTTGCAGGCTGGATCGGAGGCAAAGGTTTGGTCCTTGAGACTTGGCAGCTCCAAACAGGGGCAGCGTAGTTTTCAGGCTGACGTTTAGGGCGGGTCTCACTCCACTTGCATATGAAATCAGTGAGATAATAAATGCGAAAACATTTGGAAAAGTCACCAAATTCTTCTTGTATCCCATCCAGCTGCCCTTCCTCCTGCGTTTTCCACTTCTGTTACTGTCTCACCATTACCCCAAGCTTCTTCCATTCCTTTGCTTCCCTTCTCCTCACTCCATGACTAAATAGACACGGAGCTTTGCTGACTGGGCTTCTGAGAGAGAGGTCTCTTACATTTGTCCTCCTTGATTTCATGTCTGCTGTCCCTGCCCTGCTGCGGGTCCTGGATTTCTTACTTATACCAGAGTAATGAAGGTTATCTGCTCTACCTCTCCTTTCTTCTTCCTTGGAATTATCAGCCAGCGGCTACCAGATTTTGTCACCTAGGACCATTTGCCTAAGTATTTGACTCCTCCAGACCAAAACTTGCAAAGGCTTTATACTTCTTATGGAGTAATAAATTCTAAGGTCCAGGATTCAGACCTCCTGGCTCGCCTCACTTCCCTGTGTTCACAGAGACCCTCCAACTCACCTTGGCTTTTTGCCCTCTGTGCTTTTATTCAAGCCTGCTGTCTGCCGGGGATGCCTTAACTGCCCATAACCTCCTGACAAGTGCCGCCCCCGCCCCCAATTCTGCCAGGTTCAAAAAAGATGGTAGATAAATTATTTACAGGTTTTGAAGGGTGGAAATGGTTATATTTTAGACCCATCAAAGACTCTTTTTTAAATGATCTCATTAATGTACTCATGTAGCCAATATTCATTTTTGTGCAAGAAACCTGCTGAGGATTGGGGTGGAAAATACACTGTTTACCCATTTGGGCACAAGGATCTAGAGCTACGAGAATAAAGGATACATTTTGTTTTTGACTTACTCAAGCAAACCCACAATCTCGGCTCTAACACTGGTGCAAAAATATCTGCAGGGTGCCTGTTTCCCTTTTTGCTTTAGTTGCCAGGAAGCTCAAAGGCAAATTTAACGCTCGATCACAGTGTTCATTTGCTCATATAAACATTCACACATAACAGGTGCCAAGAATGTACCCAGAACAGTGTTAGATCAAACTAGGTGAGCAATATAGACACAGCTCTTGCCCTCAAGAGGCAAATATTAACTCATATTTAGCATATCTGCATTATCCATTTTCTCTATTCCTGATCTTATAGTTTTTTTTTTTATTGGTTTGTTGTATACATCTTCAGTTTTATGTTAAATTCTTTTCAGAAAAGAGATTTGGTCCATATATAAAAGCAAAACTGTTCCAGCTCTGTTAATGAGGTCTCAAGTTTGATCTCTTATCACCGTGAGTTATATTGTTTTGTTCTTTTATTGCAGACTTTCTCCTAAAGCCAACTAGTCATATAAATATCTTTGA
This sequence comes from Phacochoerus africanus, assembly GCF_016906955.1. Taxonomy (NCBI): domain Eukaryota; kingdom Metazoa; phylum Chordata; class Mammalia; order Artiodactyla; family Suidae; genus Phacochoerus; species Phacochoerus africanus. Next base: position 85,651,933 of record NC_062549.1, read on the forward strand.
TACACAGTTACATGTGATCAGAGCAATTGTGCCAACTAGACATATATATATATTTAATTGATACACAGTTAACATGTGATCAGAGCAATTTTGTAGGGCTTTACTCTTCTCTGTTTTACCTTGTAAACTCAGAGTGACATTTAACAGTCTATCATGATCAAAAGATTAGCCCCGGGTTATTATATTGGGGGTGATTTGCTTTTCTGTTCCCAGCATGAAATTTTAATTTTTACAAAATCCATTTCAATATTGATAGTATTCGTATGCCACCGCAAATCTTTTTTGGAAACTACAGATGATATATTATGTAAATAAATTAATAGTTGAATAAACAGGGCATATCATCAGAAGAGACGAGAGGGAGTATAGGCTAAGGAGAAAGGAACATCCTCCCTGTTCAGGCAACGGTGACTCTGGTCTCATATCCTTGATGGGTGGGCATACAGCGGAGGGGGGGGAATACAGGTCCCTTCCTTCCTGAAAGTACCTGTCAGTAGTTGGGGTCTTGCTCTTGGGTTGGTGGAAGTAGTTGCTGTACCCATGCAGCACAGTGCTTCCTCTAGGCATTGCCGGCATGGGGGCTTGTTCAGAACTGCTGTACCCTAGCACCTGGACGCCCCAGTGCTGTAAAAGGCTTCAGCCAGACCCCCTAGCTCCTCCCCTGTGTCCAGAGCCCTCCTCTCAGTACAAAGAAATTCACCATTCAGTGCGTGGCAGCTGGGGTGTGGTGGGCAGGGGGACCAAGCCCAGGATAACAGACCAGGTCTTTTCATAGATCCATCTCTGTGTAGCTGCCTGGGCAATTCACCCCTTGCACGCCCCCAAGCCATCTCCCACTATATCCAGGTTCCTGGTATCTAGTGTGAGTTATAACATATAGATGTTAAAAATGGGGCTCATGCGAGTCCAGGAGTGAGGGACTCATGCAGGAAGCTTGGAGACTTGTTAGAAGCTTGCGGGATTGTCCCCAAAGAAATCTTTTCTCAGAATGTGGGTGGAACCGAGGGCAGGTAGCACCTGAACTTGACTCAGTGCCGAAGACTGTCTTCAGTTCAGTTTGGTTTAATTCAAGTTACATTCTCTGGATAAACACCACCTATGTGCTAGGTGCTAGGGCTACAGATGTATTTAAAACATGGCCCTAGAGGTGCTTATTGTCTAATGATGATGGTGATGATGCTGCTGCTGGTGGTGGTGGTGGGGGGATAACTGAAATTTGAACTCTTACTATGTACCTGTTACTGTGTATGTATTATTTCATTTAACATACAGAGGAACACTCCAGTTATTTCATCAGTTTATTAAATGGGGAAACCAAGGGTTGGAGAGATTAAGGAATTTGCCCAAAGCCATCATCAGTGGCAGAGTCAAGGCTTAATCTCAGGTCAGTGAGACCTCAGGACCCATCCTGTAACCCGCCTTGCTGTCATCCCAGTCAGAGAGCACAACCTATCCCAGGTACGGAAACACCTCAATTGCCCAGTGACAATGCTGTCATTAGACACACAGGCTCTAGGTGCTGGCCTGGCTCCTGTTTGCTCGTGAGAATAAGGCAAAGCTGAGACAATGTTCCTTGAGAAACTGTATCTGCTTATTTGTGGGAAGGTTCGAGGGAAACCTAAAGGCTGTTTGAACATCAAGTTAACCAGATAGATTGTTAGATGTTTCATATCCATCATCTCTATTAACTCTTGTGGCGTATTTTATCCCTTTCCTTGTACAGATAAGGAAACTGAAAAAGGAGAAGTTGGGTGATTTAAGATTAACCAGATTACAAATGTCCCAGCTGGGATTTGAACTCAGGCCTCTTGGTTTTACAGCCCAGGCATACTCTTTCCAGTATACCCAGCAATACCCTGGAGCAGACTAAAACCTGAGGGCATTCTTGATGTAGTTAGCAATACCCATTGGGTCTCTTTGGTTGGTAAAGCATCGTGCCAGCCACAGGAGAAACACAGAATGAATCCGACATGGATCCTTTTCTGAGCCTCCAGACCGACAGGGAGACAAAGGGGGCACGTAGATGATTCTGCTACAAGATCCAAAGAATGTGGTGCTTTAAATGGTGCCTTTGTTAGTCTGGGTGAGTCTCCTCTGTGTCTAGTGCTGTCCTTGTCACGATGGCGGGAGGCTCTGGCTTGGCCATCCCCTGATTTCGCTTCTTTCCTGATAGCTGGTTTGGGATGCCCCCCTTCACCCCCAAAAGTGCCAAGTCACCTGGTCCTCCAGCTCGTTCAAGAAATCTGCATGTCAACACAGGAGCTTTCCAGGAAAAGAATCCAGTGGTCAGGAAAGTCTGCATTTCCAGCATGTCCCCCATCACCTTGGGCTCTGGCTGCCCTGTTACAGCACTGCCTGCTCTGTCTAGGCAGTAATGTGTCTGCTTTTTTTCCTCTCTCTTGAAATGAACTTCGACATTTTTTTTTAACAAATAACACAATTTTCCCTTTGTGTTTCCCTTAATAAAACACAGAAATGAGAGCAAGAAAAGGAAAGTAAAAAAACATGTTCTTGTCATCTCCACTCTGTAGCGGGACGTCCTCCTCCCTCGCTCTCTGCCTCCCTCCCACCAAGCACCGGTCTCTTCCATCCCTACCCTCTCCCCAAATCTCAGCCACGAAGATTCACGAGTCTCAGAGTCTGTTTTCTGCCACAGAAAAGGGGGGAGCACCATAGCCAGTCTGCGTGTCTCACTCCCATCTTCCACTGAACGCTACTTGACTGGAGACAGATGAGGAGCGAGAGCTTGAATGGGATCAGGGCACCTCCCACTTGAAGATGTACCCCCAGGTTAGGAGGTTCCTGCATGCCCTCCTGGGGCCCCATGGTTACACCTCCTTCACTGGCCCTTGCCTGTCCCCTAGGGATGGCAGCTTCTGGACCAGCCTGGCAAGGGCTCCACTTTTTCTCCTTAAAACAGAGTACTAGGCACCGTCCCTGGATCTTTTGGAATCTGCTCGAAGTTGCCAGATTCTTGATGTTTGGAACAGCTGCCTATCCCTTACCAGGAATAAATGTAAGTTTCCACACTTGAGGCCAAATACCCACTGTATGATAACTGCAATTTGGGAAGATGTGGCCTACCAGCAGCTCATGCAGTAAAGAGCTGAGAGGGTTTTGTTAATAACACATTCTGCAGGAGTCAAGGGCAGCCAGCCACTGAAAATGTGAACATAACATCAGATCGTGCTCATGAGTGTTTTATGGCCAGAGAAGGGAGAGGAGGCCTGGAGCACGGACTCACTGGAAAGTTGCAACAGGTCTGGCTGCCACAATTTATGAGATAGAGACAAATGGAGCAGGTTCAGAGAAAAGGGAATGGGATGGAGGAGGCTGCTCTGCCCACATCTGCCTGGTCTTGGAACTAGGATTTGACCTTGTGAGTGGCCAGCCCGGAGCAATCAGTGGACAGAGGTGGCAGCTCTAGGGGAACGAATTTGACCACATCAGTGAAAAAAATTGGACCAGATGAGCTTGAAGGTCTCTTCCAATTCTTAAAGTCTGTTATTTGGGGAGTCTCTTCTAAAACTTGTTTTATCTTACTTTCCCAAATTCTTGGGAAAAAATACTTCTTTCTGATAAAAGGGAGAACATGGCTTATTTTTCATAAAGAGCTTATGGATGGTGGCTCTGTGGCATCTTTTTTCATTGAAAAGGTAAAATAATGGTGTTTGAGTTTAAAACAAAAACCACAAGGCCTGATCAGCAGGGTGGTTCACAGTGGAAATATGCCTGCTCACCCATCCATGACCCTGGGTTGACTAAGGCCACAGTGAAAGGATACTGGGGTAGAGGTGGGACTCATGATCCCCAAATTCATTAGGAGAGGTAAGTCATAAATCATACACAAGAAAACTCTGAATAAACAATGTGAATCTTTATTGGTTTAGACACGTCACTTAGTCCACACATGGACAAATTCCGCAAAGCACATGATAAGTATATACTGGTTCTACGGCACATCCCATACAAAATCAGTGTGATTCTACAAACTTTAGTCTGCGAGGGCTGTACAGACTCTGTAGGATAGCCTTGTCATTTCAGAGAGGAAATTCTGTTGCCCAGAGAGGTGAACTGATGGCCCAACTGAGTGGCAGAGCAGGGAACGAAAGTGAAGTCCTTTGATTCCTGACTTTCTCTGCTTTCACTTTTACTGTAGGGCTCCTCTGCCCCCCTCCCAATACCGTGAGTGCATCCCTCATCTATCAGTTAAGTAAATGGTACTTGGTTTTTTTGTTTTTATGGCCGCACCCATAGCGTATGAGGGTTCCGGGGTCAAGGATTGAATCCAAGCCTTAGCTATGACTTATGCCTCAGCTGGTGTGGCAACTCTGGATCCTTTAATTCACTGCGCCGGGCCAGGGATCGAACTCCTGCCACTTCAGTGACCCAAGCTGCTGCAGTCACATTCCTAACCCACCATGCCACAGGGGGGACTCCATAAATGGTATATGTTGATCGCATATATGTGCCTGGCTCTGACCAAGGACCCTATGACTTATAATGTATCATGAAATACATCTCCATCCTGGAGGTGCCAGCTGGGGAAAGACATTCCCTCCAAACACTTGTGTAATGTACACTAAGCAGGCTTCCTTCCAGAGGCAAGAAACACTTGAAAGAGTTGGGTCCCAGATCAGATGAGAATCTATTCACATTCAGGATATTCTCTTACAGAAAAATTCCTCCTACTAGTTAACATATTTCACAAATTCAAGACCTTCAGTGAAACCAAAGCTCTGCTGGGTATTTAAAAATATTCTTTATCATTGTGTTTGCCTAACTTCTTTCTTGTCTAACTTCTATTTCTATACTTTCCTAAGAATACTTGTAACTCATATATATTTTTTCACTCCCTGCTCTATTTGGGGTGTCAGAAAAGACAAAGGGCAGGTGTCAGTGGGTACCCCACTAGCCATCGGTGCAACATCTGAGAAATCTCCCAGCCCTGCTAAGTCCCCCAAATGCATCTGAAACTATGGATAAAACTCTTTGTTTTGCCTCCCTCACAGGTTTGTTGTAAAGATCAAGCAAAACATGTATGTGAAACTGCCCTGAACAGTATTAAGCAGCAATCAAATGTAAAGCATTAAACTCTTTGCCCATTTCCCTTGCTTCTCTAAGTGATCTTCGGTGTTTTGCTTGTGCCTGCTGTCAGAAAGTACTTAAAATGGGGTCACTGCCTCTAAGAACATTGGAGCAAGTGCTGCCAGCCCTTTTTCTTTAAAAATAAGGAAGTGGTCCTGTCCTTGGAGCAGGTAATAGAAAACGTTTGCTATGTGGCATCTCCTCTGCTCAGGTTCACCTTGCCGATGTGCACAGAAATTACAATTCACTTCTGTTCCATTCAGGAACCGAGGGACGCCCAGAGAACCCCATTGAACTGAACCTACCTGTAGCATTTAGGTGCCCTCCGTATTGTTTTCCTCACCTGTAATATTGGGGTAATAGGTCTCCACCTCACAGGGTTTTTGTAAAGATGAAATGAGTTAACTATGTAACCAAGCCTGGAACAAAATAAATGTTTGATAAGTGTTAGCCAGGGTTGTTTTGTTTGTTTGTTTGTTTGAATTGAGCATGCACTTGGGCTCCGCACGGTGCTACCCTCTTGAGATACACAGAAAACTTTCTGCTCCTGCAGGGGCTACAGTTCCATTACTGGAGGCTGAGGTTAGGAAGCGTAGCGAGTTAATATTTTCCCCAGACAATTTGCTCCCCTAAGAATGCCCCCTTAGCTGACTTCCTGCACAGTATTATTCTGAGAGCCCCTCTAGTTTCTACTAGGAGTCTGATTCAAGCTCTGGCCTTGTATCCCATGGCATCTGCATATCCCATCGGTGAGCGGGTTTCGAACTGAAAAGGCGAATGGGTTCGGAGCCTAACAGAAGTTGGGAACCTGTGGGAAACCCGGGTGAAGGAGAAGGGTTTTTCTGTAGCTCGGAGCCGCAGGGTCCCACAGCCACGAGCGGCAAATAGCTTCTTGGCTTTTCCCGAAGCCCGAGTGAGGTTTGCGGTGCTTTTACCACTCGCAGTGGTTGAAGAGCTGCCAGGAACCGGTGTGCCAGCGCCGCAGCCCAGGTGGCGCAGAGGGGGCGCGGGACAGCCGGCGGAGGGGTCAGCGCGCCCGGAGGTTGCAGCTACACGTGGAGGGGAGGAAAGTTTGCATGCCCGGGAGGTCGAAGCGGCTGAGGGGCGCACCCGGCGGTGGCCGCGAGGTGGGCCGCGCCGCCAAGCTGGGAAGGGAGCACCGCGGGCCCTCCACGGGACGCGCTCCCAGCCCCCTCCCTGCGCACCCCACCCCTTCCCTCTGCCGCGCAAGCAGCGCCGCGGCCCCCGTCAGAAGCGGCCGGATCCGCCCCAGCCAAGCAGGGCCCGACTCGCACCCAGGACCCTGGGCCTCCGCCTTCCCTCTAGCCTGGGAGAAGCATCCGGCCCTCCCCTCCTCCCGAGGAGCGACTCGGGCGGGCAGGACGTCCCGAGAAGGCCGCCCGCCCGCGGCCACGTCCCGGCCCGGCCCGAGCGCGCCGAGGAGCGGAGCCAGGGGCCGGCGCTCGCTCCGGCTCCCTCCCGGGCGCGCCGGAGCCGGGGGCGGCTGCTCCGGCTGCAGCCTCGAGGGCCTACGCCTCCCCCGGCCCAAGCTTCCCGCGGCTCCCGGCAACTTCATTCGGCTCCTGCCACGGGGAGCGAGCTCGCCCATCAGGTAAGGAAGGCTGCCTGTTCCTAGGCTCCAGCCCAGGCGGGCGTGTTTCTGAAAGTTGATTTGAAATGCATCCAAGAGTGAGCAGGGCCAGCCGCGGCTCCTCCCCGAGGCGACTTCGCTCCTGCAGACATTCCCGGCACCGGCCGACCGGCGGGAGGACCTCCCCGCGAGCCCCGCACGCCAGCTCCCGCGCGCCCCCAGCAGATCCCAGGGCCCTGAATCCGGGAGCTGGCGGGACGCTCTCCAGATCGTTTAGTCTGCCCCTCCGCGGCCGGGGCAGGTGAGGGACGCATCGCGGCGGGTCTAGGCGCGGGCTGTAGACCTCGTAGTTACGCGTGTCTGGGCCCGGCCCCCGCGAGGGAAAGCACCCACTCTTTTTATCACCAGCTTACCCCAGTAGCTGGGTTCCTGCAGAGGCATCCCTAGGGCCCCCATTAGTATAAGTTGGGGCGGAGTCGTTCTTGGAGTGGGAAACCTGGGGCTGGGGACAGAGTGGGAGGGTGGGGGGCAGGGGAAGGAGAAGCGCAGTTGGGGGGCGGAGGCCTAAGTACTTAACGCGTTGACTTCGAGTGAAATCAGATCAGTCAGAGCAGTTCGCTGTGACTCGTTTCTCTCCTCCCATCCCACATTTCTCTTGGCTGGACTCTACCCTCTCAGCTCGTTCTGGTCATCCTGGACATTCCCTCTGTTTTTTTCCCAAGAGTGAGGCGGCTGCGGGCGCCGAGTCCCAGACGGCACCGACGCCAAAAGCGTCGTTTCCTCTCATCTACCAGGTTCTCACAGCCCGGCCCGAACATGCTGGACGGCTTGAAGATGGAGGAGAACTTCCAAAGCGCCATCGAGACGTCGGCCTCTTTTTCCTCGCTGCTGGGTGAGTGTTCAAGCCGAGCGCCTCGGGAGCACCATCTTTCTGCCTGGCCCCAGCTCTGGGACCCGGTCGGCAAGAGGGGAGCTGGCGCCCCGCGTCATGCACTCAATTGAGCCCACTCCCTGTCTATCCGTCAGTCCCTGTGGGTCCTTCCTACCTAAACTGACAAGCCGCCCCAGGCCTCAAGCGCTAGGGCACTGAAGTCCCCAAAGCCGCGAGGGGCGGGCGAGCTTGCTCTGAGGCATTTGAGTGGCAAGTGATTAAAAATACCCAGGGCTGGTTTTTAATCACAGAGCTGATCGACGTCTCATAAATGCCGCCTTCTTCTCGGAGGCTTAGGGATGAGCATACACACCCGAGGCCCAGAGCACCCAAGTTTGAGGCGGCTTCTCGCCTCCACCAACTCCAGCCCCAATCTCAGCACCGCCGAGAGGCTTTTCCGGGCCGGTGGGCAGCGCTGCGCTGGGATTAGCCCTCTCGGCAGGGCCCTCCTCTCGGCTTTAATTAACTAGAGACGGATCGCGGATTCTGCCGCTCCTTACCCCCTCTCCCCCGGTCCACCCAAATCCTTCTCAGCGACCACGGAGGAGCAGCGAGCCCAGGGCCACAATCCACACGCGAGACTAACCGAGTTGAGGCCAGAGATTCCCACTCCCTCCTCTGCCCTCGATGCTTTTCAAGTTTGGTAAATTGGTGTTTTCATTTTTTTAGCGGGAGGGTTTTCCGTTTTGTCATTTCAACCTCTAGCCCCTTTCCCTCGCTTGAAATGCTAGAGCAGAGTGAAGGCTGAGGATGAGATGGTAGGCTGGAGAAACCAGACTCAGGGAGGAATCTCCCCAGATGAAACGAAATCGTGCTCAATGCGTTCTCTTCTTGCAACCGCCCTGTGGGAAACTTCCCAACTTAGTTCACCCTTGGAAGAACCAGGGGACCAGAGTTGGCCCTGACCTGTCCCAGGGTGCTCGTGCACTACTGCATTCATTGGGGCATCGCCACTGGCCCTGCGCATCCTCCCAGGCCCACCTCCACTCCCTGCACCTGGGAGGTAACCCTGGACATTGAGACGGCAGAAAAAGTAGAGACTATTTTAAAGATCTCGCTGCTTCTAGCCCTCCGCGCCTGCAACCCCAACGTGACCAGCCCACTCCTGAGCCGGTGGCCAGGTTCCCTAAGGGGAAAGCAACTGGAGTGTATCAGGGAAACTGGGAAGGGTCAGGCCCTTTGGGACACCATGCACAAAGGTATTGTTATAGAAGGACAAGGTCTTCTTTAAATAGATGTGAAATGTGATGACAAAGGCGGCAGAGCATCCCACCACCCTAAAAAAAAGTGTCCCCGGTCCCACTCCCAGAAACTAAAGGAACAAATCTGACACAAGTGCAAAGGGAAGGACAGAAAGGATTCCCTTTTTAGCAGAGTTGGTTTGGGTGTTTGGGTTCGGTTTCACCCTGACGCGTGGCTGCTGAGCTTGCCTGATTCCCGGAATCCTGGCCAGACTCTCCCCGGCATTTCTGAGTTCTGCTTCTCCCCAACTCCTTTTTTTTCTTCTCTCCATTTTGATGCTTCTTAATTATGGGAAAAAAAAAAAAAAAACCACAAACCCGTTTGCAATCTGCCCCTGGCCGGCAGTTTGGGATTCATTGATTTGAACAACACTGTATTTGTCCAGGGCGAGACTGTATTTTCTGTTTGCATGGGACTTTTTAGGGAGCAAAAAAAAAAAAACAAATTAGTTTTCCCTCAAAAAAAAAAAAAAAAAGAACAGAATTATCTTTTAGCAAAAGACAAAACCAAACGAAAAAAGAAAATTCTTTTTACACACTCAGTTTTAATAACAGACAATAAAGACATGCATAGTGAATGATTTCATGATTAGGTTATAAACCTGTGAGTGATAATTTATTCCTAGGTTAATTTTACTAGATGTGAGCATGTTTGCGCGCATACCTGGGTAGGTTTGATAATTAAAGGCCACTTATTGATTTCTACCGCCTCCCCTAGTAGAATTTAAACCTTCTCACATAGTCCGTGTTTATCAGAAACGCCATTTGGTTTGGTTTTCCTCTGCTCTCCAAATGTCGGCTTGATTGTTGGGCAGGGGCCTTCCCAGGGTGAGGGGCGCGGGATAAATCCGTGGGTATGGAGTGATCCGTAGTGGGTCCGGGCTGGGTTTCGCCGGGATGCTGGGCCTGCGCCGCTCACCGGCCAACGTCTGTTGCTGCTATAGGCAGAGCTGTGAGCCCCAAGTCTGTCTGCGAGGGCTGTCAACGGGTCATCTCGGACAGGTTTCTGCTGCGGCTCAACGACAGCTTCTGGCATGAGCAGTGCGTTCAGTGTGCCTCCTGCAAAGAGCCCCTGGAGACCACCTGCTTCTACCGGGACAAGAAGCTCTACTGCAAGTATGACTATGAAAAGTAAGTGACCGCGCCTCGGAGCGCACCCCACACACTGCATCAGCCTGGCGGGCGCGGGAGACTTTGCCCCTCTTTACCCCCTCATTTGCTTCTGGAAGGCGCAAGATGCACATGCGTGCCTAGAGATGCAGGTGGACATTCACCCACTCCTGTATACCCTCTGGGTAGCCGAGAACCGCGCGGTTGCGCACAACCACCGCGGAAGAAGCGCGGGAGATGGCTCCCTCTGCGATCTGCTAGCCCAGTTTTCCCGACCTGGCCATTCCTGGAGGACACTCCTTTGTGGGCGCTCACACCCCATCCACCTAGTGTATCCCCTCCCTATTCACTGGGGTGCCCTTGGGGGCTGCCAGTGGCCCATCTCTCCTCCCCAGATCCCCCTCCACCTCACCCACCTGTCTGCGCCACCAGCGCGCTTGTGCGCAGAACTGAGGCTGTGCTGATTCCAAAGCTTGGGCCCCCGTGCTTGTCCCTCGCTTGGCTTTGTCCGCGGGGATCCTGGCAGATTGGGCTCAGAAAAGGCGCTGCGGACCCTCTGTGCTCCGAGGCTCACACCCGGTTTGCTTCCCCTCCACCTCCAATGTGCTCTCTCCACCCCCTTCCCGGGCTTCTCTAAAACCCTGGGGTCAGGGGCGGTAAGGCCAGAAGTTGGAGCTTGTCCTGAAGCCCAGTCGTCCATCGCCCTCCGCCTCCTCCCTAATTCCCCTCTGGGCAGGCATTTCTTTCACGCGGCAGGTTCAGTTCCTTCCCGTGGAGGTGAACTCTCTGGTGTGTTTTGAAGAGAATTAGGAGGCAGGTATTTAAGAGAGTGGATTATTTTGATTCTAGATGTTTGTAATGCAGAAAGCCTCGATGAGGCCGAGAAGTGGGTGTTTGAAGGATTTCCTGGTCCGGAGTTGCTTAGTAGAGCTAAGGAGAGGGGAGTTACTTTTCCTGGTCAGACTGACTAATAATAGGGATGCTGACTTAACAGAGCTGTGGAGGGTATTGAAGCAAAAAAAGGGGGGGGGGGGGCTGAATCCAAGGCCTCCGTTTTTGGTATATGCGATGAAGTGCGCTTGGGGAACATTTCTGCATTTGTCACTGGTGAATAAAAAGGACAGCACTATATGGGGATAATCAAGGGAGGGTTAGTGTTCATGAAAAGCAGTTCCCATCACTTTATTAAAAACACACAGTGAAAGGAGGTGTGCAGGCAAAGCCTCAATTTAACAAAAAGCTCCAAGAGAGAATAGAAATCTCTTCTTTTCTGATTTGCTTGGGCTGTGAGGTTAACTAAAACCTGACAAAGCAATCAGATCCAGTGACCATATACACAAAAATTCTGCTGTGCACACTCCTTGAAATTTACCCCCATGTGGATAGAATCCTGGGCATTTGGTTTTGTTTTGAAAAGATAACTTTCCATTTTTTAGCACCAGAAAAGTACATGTTTGATTTTGGATGAGCTGGGCAGTTCAGAAATACAGAAAGAGGTGAAAATGTATGACCATCTCCCTAAGTGGTAATTATGGTTTAACTTTTTTTTTTTTTTTTAAGAAGATATGCTTGTGTCTGTTCTTGATTATTTACTGGTCTAGTGTCTGAGCAAAAAGTGCAATTTTTAGGTTATTAAGCAGATTTTTGCCCACAAAACTTAAAGTACCACCTTTGGATAAAACTTCTGGTTGATTGCTCGTTTTTTTTCCCCCCTCTTGCTTTTCGTCTGAAGGTTTGGGGATTGTGTCGACCCAATCTTTATCTTTGTGCTTATAGATTACTGAAATGTCCACATCCTTCAGGCACAACACTAGCAAATTCAAAAGTATGAGAGCTTAGGAAGGGATTTGGGTTGTGAATTTCTATTCTGTTTGTGAAAAAAAAAATCACGAATCAAAGAAGGCTTAAGGGTCAACACAGCTGTCTGGCCAGTCAAATCTTCTTTAAGGAAGTCAGGCCATGTCAAGGGGAGAAGAAACAGTTGTTGTAAAGTACTTAACACAACAATGTCCCCTCCATTTCAGCCTCCCAGGTTTGGCTCGGTTTGGGCTTATTAGCCCACTAGGGTCAGTTCTCCCCGCACAAAGCTATTTCTGCAAAGGGAAAATTGCAGGGATCAACTTGCCAGCTGTTGGCCAGAACCAAGAAGATTTTACAGAGTACTATGAGCTGCATTGTTCAGAGAGGTGTTGATGTTACAATGAGGGTTTTTAAATGTTGATTTTTTTACATATATTTTGGAAACACAGATGTCCAAAATGGAGTTGCTGGTTTCTTTCGTGCACTGTCAGCACTTGTCTATGCCCAGCGCCTCCATTGTTTTTTTAGATTAATTTTATTCCTATTTCTCTCCTCTATCCCCCGATCCCAATCCCATTCTTTTTCCAACAAAACAGGGCTTTTATATATTTGGTAATCTTACTGGCATTAGTCTGTGTGGTAGTTGCTGTAGGAGAGGAGGAGGGTGGTGTTGGTGTTGGTTTGTTTGTTTTAAAATTAGGCTCAAGACAAATTCCTTTATTCAACAAGCTTTTCGAGCTTCTCCAGGGAAGGCACTGGGCTAGGTGATGAATGAGAAAAAGTCTCAGAGCCTGCCTTCAGGAGACTTACAGCCTAGCACTTTTCCCATCTATGTTATCTTAACTATGGAGTATTTCTCAAACTCCTCCTCTACTTAGATTGCAGGATTAAGTAAGTATTGAATGGGAGCTGTCTGGAATGACCAGAAATTTGTGAAAATAACTGCGCTTTTCTCATTGGACCTTTTTAAAAATTTGAGGCCAAGTCAAGGCAAGTGGAGAGAAAAATAAGATGGAAGTTAAAATGTTAGGATAATGATGGTGGTAAAGCACGTAGCACTTCATAGAAAATGAATAGTCAGGCAATGCCTTTGTTTACACAATTCATGGCGTTCAAATGCTATTTTTAGATATTAAAAAAAACAACATATAGCTAATGTACAGTCTTCAGTGAAGGCCATAAACATAATATTAACCAAGTGAGTTTATCATATTTATGTTAGGCATTTGTATGTGCATTTCTGGCCACTGGGCAGGTTTGCATTTGAATTATTAGCTACCTCTTCATGGTGTCAGGCAGTCAGTTAAAAAGTGAAAATTCTACACTATCCACTAGTTGTTACACCCTCTTGATATCAAACACCAAATTTGTCTAATTTAAAAAAAAATTGAATTGTCAGTGGTACCTTAAAAACATACAGCCATTCATTTGAAGACTTCAGGGTGTTTTTTTAAATATTTGTCACATATACTGTGACACTCTTAGGAATAATTTATCTTCTTATCATCCAAAACAAAGCAGCGTTTAAGGCTGGCATGTAGAAAACTGATTTATGAATGTCCAGAAATTAAGAGCTGGAGGTGACCTTTATTGTTTGTGACATGTCATCAAAGAAAAATAGCTAGCTCTGTGGGAGGGTACATGTCTAGAACTGATGAGCAGGCACCGTGTTGTATAAAACATCAGGCTGCCCTAGGTGTGAATGTTTAAACATTGGACTCACCTGTCTTTAACGTTCCTGAAAGTTAGCAGAAAAACAAAGTATTTTTCAGCCTAAGGAATTTCTACTTACGTCACTGTTGTTTCCTATGTAACTGAGTCCGCCGGGATCTGGTGAGTTTGGAGTTTTCCCTGAAGTTGTTCCTAAAAAATTCCGTAGTCGGACTTAAGTTGGAGACAGAAGAGGCTGCTAAATAACAAGAATGTGGTAATACAATAGATAATTAAGCCTTCTGGAAGAGACCCCACATTTAAATCAAGTTTATATGGTTTCTTTCATGTGCCTGGTGGCTCCGTGTGTTGGGCGGGGCCCTCTCTCCTCACATACGAAGTTTATCATTATCCCTTAGATTGTTCTGGACATCCTAGGAGCAGTGTGGGGTAGTATTGCTGTCATCAGGGCTGCTCTTATAACATCGTAACTCCCCACATGTCAGCAAATCACCGGCCTTGGGAAACCTTCTCTCAGAGGGTCGGTCCGTGTTTTCTCCCCCCTTTTTTGGAGCAGACCAATTTTTCTTAAGAAGGGGACTCCAGTGGAGCCAAGTGCATATCCCCCACTCAGAGTTTTCCTGGTATCTTTCTTTTTGACCTGCCGATTGGCAGCCCTAAGGAAAAATGGTTGAGGTAATGAAATCTATTAGGCTTGATAATGAACTAATACTGCATTTTATCAAGGTAGTGTAGGATGTGTGTGTAGGGAGGAGGATTAGTTTGCTCTTATTACTGTGACATTACTTGGAGTTCAGAATTGGGCATCAGTTCTTCATAAAAGAAGCCCATAGATGAAATTACAGAGGCAATTGTTAGGTTTTTTTCCTCTACTTTATCTTCTGTTGGCCCCGCTCCTGGCATAATAAAATTTAAAGAATATAAAAATCAAACACAGCTAGGTAATAAATTGATGTCTGCATTAAATTGCAGGAGGGCTTAGCTTGGGATAAGCACTGTCCACAGACTGTGGCTGTGTTTGTGTAGGCTGACTTATCTCTTTTTTTTATTTAGAGGGTGATTGGAAACAGTCCTTGTTCAGAGGTGTCTTCTCTTTTTATATGTATTGGTCCCTAGACGGGACTTTCTGAATCTCAGACTTAAAATGTTGAAATCAAATTAGAGAGCGGGAGGAGATATTAATAGTATTCTGGGAATTAGATATGAACATTGCTTTCCAGAGTAGGCTTGTGGGGTTCTTTTGATCCTTAGCATAAATGGAGCACATTGCAAAAAGTTATTGGATAAATAACTTTGGTTTTTTACATACTGTAGAGTTCAAGGAATTTGTCATCTACCGGGCTAAGGAGTTGCTTTTGCTATTTAGATTTCAGTGACAAGAGCTTTTCTGATAGCTTTTTTAGTTTCATTTTTTCGTATTTATAACTTTTGTGTTACCCAAAATATGGTTACTAATTTTAGAGAGCCCTCTTTATTGTTGCTTTTTAATTCTGAGAACTTTTTGGAGTTAATGAGTAGGTACTATTTCTCTAATGAGAGCAATTCTGTTCATTCAATTATCAGCTATTTATTTTTATGGTCAAAGAAATTGTGTGGGTCCTAGTGAGGAAATGGACAAGGATTTAAAATACTCATTATATTACCAGAAATTGGTTAAAGCTTCTGAGAGTAAACTCATATACAAAATGTCATTGTTGTATTATATCAAGTTTGAAAAACCAACATTGAATCACATTGACTTGACTGTTCAGCATAGTTTGTATAATACTGGGAATTGAGCCGTGGGGTAGAAAATGCAATCACACCTACCATGGAAAGATTTAAAAATAATTTCTGCCTTAACTACAGAAGGTTAGCTTTGCTTTAATGCTTTTCAAAAAAATTTTTTTTTTAAATATCTTTCTAATGTGGATGTTTAAATGATGGGAGTTCTTGGTAAGCCATTTATTTGCAGGGCGGGATAAGGACGATTGGAGGCTGTCTGGGGCGGGGAGTGTGTCTCCCATATTCTGTGCAGAAGCAAAAAGATTCCTAAAAGGGAGAGCTCTGTCCTGTTGCCAGCATGCCTGAGGCTTCCCCCTAGGAATGAAGGCCCTGTAATGTTTTTCTGAAAGTTTCTTAGCGGATGTGCAGAATAGTGTTGCCAGCGGCCTTTTCAGATTCAGTTTGGGGAAATTGGTAATTTTAGGAGCAAAATGTAGAAAAGGTTCTGGAGAAAAGAGGCCTTTTTCCCCCTTGTGCCTGTTTTCTGGAACCGACGGGAAATCAGTTCACCTCGTGATTCAGGTTTTCTCCTTCGTCTCCTCGACGCGCGTGATGGGGGATGTTTTAATCAATTTATTACAATTAGCATTAGTTATGTCATCATTGACCAATGTCAGCCACAGCTTTGTGTCTCTTTGTCGTGTATTAAAGGAAACCCAGCCAACAGTGTTGCTGAAATGAAGCGAACACCTTCCAAATGTCAAATTGTTATTTTGGTCAAGCACAATTATCTGTCTCTATATTTTTAACCAAGATGAAATTAATAAAATTGCTATGGCCCTGGCATTAATTAGCAGGAGGCTTAGAGCTATATCAGCTAAAAAGGAGGTGTAAACACTGTAATCTTGCTGCATGTTTGTTTTCACACTCCTGAAAATAAATAAAATGAGACTTAGGACAGGGATTAAGTTTCTTTTGGCATTAGACGGCAGATGCAATTGGAATGCAGCAGAAACACTGAAGTATTAGTGAAGACATTACGGGAGGAATAAAACTGTGGCCCAACATTGGTTTCCTACCTTCTGGGTTGTCTTGGTCCCATCACAAATAGCCTCATCTGGGTAGTTAAAAAAGGATTTTTAAAACCCACCCCAGTGCTGTATTTTTCAGTGGTGAACCAAGGCAACTGCATCATCTGTAGAGCTTGTCACCTGGCTGCCATGCTTGGCTTAGCTAGAATTTAATGAAACCTTTGCCAGATTCCCCATTATTGCACCATAATGACATAACAACTAAAAATACAAAATGGACTGTGCTTTTCCCAGTCGGTAACCAAAGTCACATGAAAGAGTTCAGTCTCTTCCAGCCTTTCAAGATTCCAGTCGGGGGATCCTATTTTTGGATAACAGTAAATGTGTCTGGCTTTTCCAACACTCTAGGCCTCCAGTGTCTTGCTACCCTGTTAGATTTGTATTTTATCATCTTTCCCCTCTAATGGACAAGCCCTGATAGATAGCTAGATTGGACCCCCTTGGGACAGTTATACCCTGTTCATATAGAAAATATCGTTGACATCCAGCATCACTGAGAATGGATCATCTGACTTCACATCTACCCCACCCCATTCTGCCTCCTCTCCTCACTCCCCTACGTACTATGGAATTTTGTTAGCTTGACTCTTGCAAGCATAAGATAGTGCTTAAATATCATCTCATCAACTGCCTCATTTTTTTTTCAAGGGCCAATCTTATGGACTGTTGGTCTTCATTTTTTTCACTTGGAGGAAACAATTTCATCTTTCAGATGCACAAAATAATGGGCTACCCAGTTATAGAGCAGGGCTCAGCTGTAATAACTGGCGAGGGGGTGTTATGCTCAGGTTTGCATGATCCCATGACCACAGTCTTTGGGTGACCAGTTAGGGGCCCCTGAACATCTTTCTGAGTATGCCTGGCACATTTATGGATGCTGGGTTATGTTCTCCTACTATAGGTGGGTGTTTTTGAGTGAGTCAGAGAAGCACCTGTGTCGGATGTAAACCAGTAAACCAGGACAAGGCATCATGGGGTGAGAAGCCTGGCTAGCATCTTGGTAGCAGGTACTCACTCTCAACTTTTTTTGCTGCTTCTCTGGACATCACACTTCTACCCGGAAAGAACCATCCTTTCTCTCTCTTGAGCATCAGGTTCTGCTGCTGTGAGAAGGGGTCCTTGGAGCAGCCTCTTTTTCTTGCCTCATCTGGCCCCTTCAGTTACACCGTGGCCACTCCTGGACCCACAGTTCCCTTGCCTCCTCCCCACCAAGCCTCAGGAACCTTTAAAAGGATTTTTCAAAACAAAACAAAACAAAACACCCCCTCCTGAACTCCAGATTAGCCTCTTAAGCTCATTAAAGTTCCTTTAAATACCAAAATGTTGGGCTCCTGGGGACTATCCCCCAAACCATATTTTCATTCTTAACATTGTTGTCATTCACTGTGCAGCAGATTAAGGCCAGCTCCCTCTGGGCCCAGAAACGGTCCCCTCTCTCTCTGCAGGAGGGTCCCAATATGTCTTTGTTTGAGTACTCGACAGCCTGAACCTGAGTAGAAGCTAATGCCAGCTTGGCCTGGGCCCTCAGCGCCAGGGTGGAGAAGGTATTGATGTCGCTGGGGACAGTTTGGGGCCCAGAGAAGGGAATGGGCAGGTGAGTGAGGCAGGTATGGCTTGTACAGTTTCTTGGAGCTCAGTAGTCACTGGACTCTCTCTCCCAGTCATGGGGGAGAATCAGGAGTGGGTGAGATTTAAAGGATCTTCAGGAGAGTCAGAGTGGCTTTGGGATCCCTTTGGATGGGACCCCATAGAAACACCAGGGCCGAGTTTCTGTTCAGCCCCCAGAGGGGCTTGTTGCCTTCCAGAGGTGGATTTTTACAGCCACACCTGCCTTTGCTTGATGCTCTCTCATTTATGGGCCTGGCCTCCTTTCCAAAGGGCCTCTTTAATACATCGCTCCCCCCCTCAACCCCTGTCATTTCAGGCTTCCTTCCTTAAAGGGGGCTCTTGGGGAGAGCTTTTTGGTTTTGACAGTGGAACAAATCCTTTTTAACATAACCATCGAGAGTTTCCTCCCCTGCTGCTGGCTCCCCACCACCCCTTCTCCTCCTGCCCCTCCTCGTATTATCTCAGGGATTCCCACTGTGCACGCACACGGTCCCCAGGAGTCATGCGCTGTGACGGCCACCATCTTGCCAGGGGTGAGGGCCCCGATCTTCAGAGACAAAAGTGTCACCATGGTTGTGCCTTGGTGGCTGTACGCCGAAGTCAACTCTGGAAATTCAAAGGGGAAGAACATCCTAGGTGGCCCCTTCCTACATGTGTTTTTGTTTGTTTGTTTGTTTGTTTGTTTTGGCTAGAGCGTTGCTTGGTCTCTGCACTTATCTTTCCCCTGGGGTGCTCTGCCCCTGGAAGCCCTGAATTCAACCACAGCACCAGTTTTCCAACCCCATTTGCAGGCTCTCACCTCAGCCTTGCCTTCTTGGTTGTCTTATATGCTGAACCCATCTTACGACCTTTTAAATTTCAAATTATGTTGTGTGCAGGCTAGAGCCTGCTCTTTGCCAGCTGTCGAAATGGGGCAGATATTATGAAATAATTGACATAGGGATATATATGATAATGTGGTGTTCTTCCAAAGGTACTTTTTAACTGGAAGGGGGTCCAATGAAAGGAAGGACTATCTGATGATATGTTTTCAGGCCCTAGAATGGGACCAGCAAAGATGGTCATTTTAGGCTGAACGCAAGTATCACTTTGTAGGGCACGTCTCTGTTTGTCTGTATGTGAAGCTGGCCCCGTTGTCACGCCCACTCATTTTCTTCTGGGTTTTCTTTTCTTTTTTTTTTTTTTGAAGAAATCTTATCTTTTATTATTTTATTTATTTATTTATTTATTTTTTGTCTTTTTAGCTATTTCTTGGGCTGCTCCCACGGCATATGGAGATTCCCAGGCTAGGGGTTGAATCGGAGCTGTAGCCACCGGCCTACGCCAGAGCCACAGCAACGTGGGATCCGAGCCGTGTCTGCAACCTACACCACAGCTCAGGGCAACGCCGGATCCTTAACCCACTGAGCAAGGGCAGGGACCGAACCCGCAACCTCATGGTTCCTAGTTGGATTCGTTAACCACTGAGCCACCACGGGAACTCCTGGGTTTTATTTTCTTTGTGTTCTGTTATTGGTTGGGATCTTCTGTTTTAAAAGGCCATGTCCATAGATGGAAGGGGGTTGGACAGGTGGATATGAATGGTCTGGGCACTTTACAACTCTCTCCATCCTGAAAAAATAATTGGAAACACATGTCCTACTGTCAAGAGATATCCAAGCCACAATTTCCTCATCTATACAAGGGACTAGAATAATAACAACCTTATAGGGTTATTGTAAGAGTTAAATAAGGTAATGAGCCTTTTGGTGAAATACAGAGAACTCTGCAGACTTGGTATTATTATTGTTGTTGTTTTTAATATGAATAGAAAAATACATATTTTCAGGAGCTGTTTACAGTAACTCAACACAGTCTAGTGGTTAAGAGCATAAACTCTGGAGCCAGAGTGTCTGGGACCAAATCCTTGTTCTGTTGCTCACTAGCTGTGTTACCTTGGGTGAAAGTCATGCTTTCTCTGTGTCTGTTTCTTCTCCCTGAAATGAAGATAATCATGGTACCAACCTCACAAACCTCCAGTTATAAGATGAGCACTGAGGCTATAATGTACAATAGGATACATATGCTTAACATTGCTGTATGTTATATATGAATCCTTGTCACAAGGAAACATATTTTTTCCTGTTTAAAAATTTTGCAGCTATAGGAGGTGATGGATATTTACTTAAACCTATTGTGGTAATCATTTCATGATGTGCGTAAAAGTCAAATCATGACGCGGAACGTCTTAAAGGTGTACAATGCTCTATGTCAATTATATCTCAGTAAAACTGGAATGAAAAATTGTACCAACCTCATAGGGTCATTTCGAGTTGACATTTATAAAGCATGCAGATTAGTGCTTGGCTTATAGAAAATACCGTAAGAGGGTGTGTTGGAAAAAAAATGTATCAGGAGTTCCCATTGTGATTCAGTGGTAATGAACCCGACTAGTATCTGTAAGGACACGGGTTTGATTCCTGGCTCCATTCAGTGTGTCAAGGATCCAGTGTTGCTGTGAGCTGCGGTGCAGGCCGCAGATGTGTCTTGGATCCAGAGTTGCTGTGGCTGTGGCTGTGGCGTAGGCCTGCAGCTCCAGATCCCATTTTACCCCTAGCCCGGAAACCTCCATATGCCATGGGTACGGCCCTAAAAATCATAAAAACAAAAGTATATTTTTCAATTTTCAAAGAGACTTCACAGACATTATCTCAATTGGACAACAATCACAACAATTTAGAAAATTAGATGAGAAGAGGATGTCTTTTCCTTAGCATTTCATAGCCGAGGAAACTGAGGTTCAGAGAGGCTAAGATCTTGTCCGAGGTCATGCTGTTGGTAAGGAGAGAAGCTGGGTTTCTCTCCCCGGCCGCTGACTCCTGGTCCAATGGCCTTTCCACTAAATCACACCATCTGCTCCTTGAATTCTGGTGTTCACACCCCGGTGAGATCACAATTCTCAGTTTGTCCTGTTGAACCAGCTCTTGGAAAACAAGTCCCCACCTGCTAGATACTTGAGCTTTCCGGCAGGCTTCCGATGGTCAGCTGTTTATATATTCCGTGGTTTTTCAAGGAAGTTTTTTTGGATTTGGGGAATGCCTGAGTGTATGTGTGTGTGTGTGTGTGTGTGTGCAAGCTGCAAGTGTACACTCATCACTCCTGTTTATCAAACTCTTGCACAAGTGCAAAGCCATCCTTCTCATCCTTCCCATCCCATCCCAACTGCACTGGTCTCCATGGTCCCGCCAGCCTCTCTGCTCTTCTGTACCGGAAGAATGATACAAAGAGAGACAAGCATCCATTTTCCTTCTCTCCAGCTCCCAGAGTTTGCTCTTGGTGACTTTTTTTCTGGGAGCCTGTCTGCACATTTGGCAGCAGAACTGTTAAATATCAGCTCTGGAGCCTTCCAGACATACTTTCATTGGGACTAGCCAGCAGCTGTCCATCCATTCCTCGGATAACCCCTTTCCAAGTTTTCTTCTGAACTCTGTTGTATTTTCAAACAAGCCCCAGCCTCAGTTCGGAAAGGTCCCACTGTGCCCCCGTGTGAGGCCGATTTCCAAAACTGTTCAATCCCTCTTGTTTATTCCTTGGCCTGGCTGGATTGAAAAGGGGATAATAGAATCTTGGTTTTTGAGGAAATTAAGTATTCCTGTATTGTATTATTTCTCTCTCACCACTGCCGACACTTTGTTCTCTTAAAAGTGGTTGCAGTCAATTTTAGAGAGATGAAAAGTATGCCTGAATTTAATCTCTGTAAACTGGCGTTTAATGAAACTAGAGATTTCAGGTAATACGCTGGCAATTGGAATGCACTTTACCTAGTTGTATGTGGATTTTTCAAATTTAGAATTAAATGGAATCTTATAAACAGTTGGTTCATTAATTAAATTACTCATTCATTCCTTTAATCATCAGACTTATTAAATTCCTGTATGTGCCGGATATGTAAAAATGAATAAAACAAAGCACTGATGTATTAACAATCTAACAGAGACTGCTTAGAGACATAAATTAAACAGATGCTTAAAAGAAGAGAAAACGTGTTTTAAGAGAGGCCTGGCCAGTGGGACTGAGTACCACTCAAGTGCTAAATCCCTTTGTTCCCTATTACTATGTGCTGTGCATTATCTTTATAGTGCTTGTCATAATTTGAATATATATTTTTTGAATTTGAATA
The DNA here is from genome assembly GCF_016906955.1 of Phacochoerus africanus. Lineage (NCBI taxonomy): Eukaryota > Metazoa > Chordata > Mammalia > Artiodactyla > Suidae > Phacochoerus > Phacochoerus africanus. The sequence goes on from NC_062549.1 coordinate 85,673,927, forward strand.
GATATTTTTTGTCTGTTTGAATTACTAGATCATAAGCTCTTTGAGGACAGGGACCATTCTCTTTTTGTTTCATTTTGTTTTTTAATTCCTTTATCTCTGGCATCTTGCATGGTTCTTGACAAATAATAGGCATTAGACAAATATATGTTATTTGAATAGATAAATTAGTCAATGAATGACTTGCATGGTGTTGTTGAAACGGCTTCCTGGAAGAGGTGACACGTTAATTCGCTCTTAGAACGTGAAAGGGGACGTGAACCATTCATGTCGACATGTCCAGGAATAAGATCTAGAAACTAGACCAGATAAGAAGCTTTAGGTTATCTTATCATCTAAATATGAGAAATGCCCAAGGGGATACTATACAGAATGGGAAGAGGGCTACTGATGGAGCTTTGGGGAGATACCAGGGTTCAAGGAGCCCTGGGAGGAGTTCTCTCGTGTGGCAGCAGGTTAAGGATCCCGAGTTGTCACTGTGGTGGCCTGGGTCGATCCCTGGCCTGGGAACTTCCACATGCCGTGGGTGAGGGACAAAAAAAAAAAAAAAAAAAATGGAGCCCTTGAAGAGGCTGTAATGGAATGGCATGGACACATGGATGCAGGAGAGAATACCAAGAGTGAATGAGCTTCTGGAGGACAGGGCAGAGGTGGGGAATTTAAAAAAGTAGGACAGAGTTCCCGTCGTGGCTCAGTGGTTAATGAATCTGACTAGGGACCATGAGGTTGCGGGTTTGATTCCTGGCCTCACTCGGTGTGTTAAGTATCCGATGTTGCTGTGAGCTGTGGTGTAGGTCACAGACGGGTCTCGGATCTTGTGTGGCTGTGGCTGTGGTGTAGACCGGAAGCTGTAGCTCCAATTTGACCCCTAGCCTGGGAGCCTCCATAGGCCGTGGGTATGGCCCTAAAAAGACAAAATAAATAAATAAATAAATAAATAAAATTAAGTAGGGCCACCTATTTGCTCTTGGAATTGGCAGTTAGTTGATGGAAACTTTACCAAGAGTAGCTTCATTAGAAGCTTGGAGGGGATAGGATAGCATTTTAATTGGTTTTACAGTAAAAAGAAGTTGAAGAAGTAGGAAAGGGAGGAGATCAAGGTCCCAGGAGAGAAGGGATCCAACTGATAGAGGAGAAGTCTTGGGGAAGGTTAGGGAGACATCAAGGGCACATGTTTCCGGCTTTGGTCCTTCCCAACCATTCATATTATGCATTTCTCTCTGCATTAGCAGGAACTGGTCACCACAGAACAGAGACCGGCAGAAGGTGGGTCCATTTTTCTTGCGCCTCAGTGCCTTTACTGCGAGCTCCCTGAGGGCATCTCATGACCACCAGCAGCCTGATGTGTGCAGTGGGGGAGCAGCAATGTATTGATGAGGAGTGGGGGAGCAGTATATGGTTAAGTGGAAATCTTGGCTTAGGTCTAGGGTGGTCATATCTGTGTGACCCTAAGAGAGAACAGGTGACAGGGTCATGAGGGGCCAGTCCTCTTAACTTAGAAAGGAATTAAACTAAAATTGGTGCTACTAAGAAGGTTGAGTATTTCCCAATGACTCTGCCTTTGTGGCCAGTAAAGTCAGTGGAAAATGCATCAGTGATGGGTTATTGGATAGGATCAACACCCAGTTGATTCATGAGATGAATTTTTTGATTTGTCAACTGATTGTAAGAGCTCAGTCTGGACTGAACTCAGTAGTGCTTGAAGGGAGACCTGGGTGGAAAACCGTATACAAATGGTGATACTTAATATTGTATTATTTTTCAGGTTCCTTGTTGACAGTTAAAGAGCAAGGGCCAAACGGAAGGTACTTTTTAAAATGGCAACACAGACACAGTGGGATTGTTACAAAGCCATTAGTAGCCAAACCTAGTTAATATCAGCTCAGGTAAATGCTCTTCATCCCTGGCCCCTTCCTCCAACTCAATTATTAAAGGATTAAAGGACTTCCCCAATGAACGCCTTTAAAAATTTAATGATGTGCGGTATTGCAGAGGTTGAGCTGTTACGATGAAGTGATTGCAGTTTCACGCTGACATTGCTGGTTAATCGGAGAGGAAGGAAAGTTCTGAAGCTCACATTACCTGTCATGTGGTGAGACCTACCAATAAAGTCACATGCCACAGAATCTAGGGCAGTTCATACTCCTGACTTTTGACCAGATTGAGCTGTTTTCTGCGGACAAGATGGAGGGAGCACATGGCCCTCTCTGGCCCTCTGATCGTTGTGGTTTTCATCCAGATTGCACTTATTCTTTCTCAGAATTAAACAGTGTTTTGGGGAAAGCGAATGGAGAGATTTGTATCCAGGGTCTTGGTTTGATATTGTAATTATGCATGGGGAGGGGAGTGGTTCCCTGGTCCTCCGTGGTCATTTGTAGCCTTCTTGAACATGAAGCATGTACTTTGAGTTGCTCTTTTTTGAGGTAGTAACACGCACACAGACACACTCTGTCCCTTTGTGTAACTGAGGATGTACATGAATGGGATCACTGGGCAAGGTCACAGGTGTAACTTGTGGCCAGATAACTGAATCAGTGTCTCTTGGTTTCCATGGAGCCCCAACCCATATCCTCAGATTCACCAGCACCAAGGGATAAGTAACTGAGCTAATCAGCCACAGCCAAACTTAAGATCCAAGGGGATCAGGGCACAGAGAGTGATCTGCATATGCAAGTCTGTAATAGAACATGCAGCTGGGGGTGGGGACATTGTAGCACAGTGGCTGGCGCTTCCCAGGTTGGTGACTTGTGTCTTACCTGCCACGTCTCCATGTACCTCACTGACAGCCTAGTGGAGGAATCACTCAGCATGTAGGAGTCCTGTATTTCAAGGGTCATTTCTAATTTAAAACCCCTATTTGGTATAGGATATCCTATCAAAGCCCATTTCTTATTTTTTTTTTTAAGTTAGAATTCAGATGACTATCATTTTTCATGCATAGTCAGTTTTCAGTTTTCCTTTATAAAGGTGAACCCAACCTGACTCAGTTTCTTTTCTCTTTGCTTTGAATTGACCATTTAATTAAAGGTATTGATATATGCAGGGTAAGATTTAAATTATGGCTCTAGCCCTCTGTTTCGGCCACCCTGAAAGTAAATTTTAACTCTTTTATTTACTTTACCTATTCAGCTAATATTTGTTGAGTGACTACTGTGTGCCAGGCATTGCTGTAGGCACTTGGAGTAGAGTGGTGAACAGTAACAGAGAGAGTCCCTGACTTCACGGAGCTTACATTCTAGAGGGGAAGAAAGACAATAAACAAATAAAACCTGTCTTGCCCCAGATCTCCTGGAGTTTGACTCCTCCTTCTTGTGTTTACTATTTAATATTGCAACCCACCCCAACACTCGCCATTTGCCCTTAACTTTGGTATATTTCCTTTCTCCAGCCACGTGTCGCCTTCTAGGATATGCTGTATTTTACTTCTTTATTATGCCAATATATTGTTTCCTCCATTAGCATGTAAGCCCCATGACAACAGAGATACAAGTCATACCTCGTCTAATAAAACACTTTGCTTTATTGTGCTTCACAGAGATTGTGTTTTTTTACATATTGAATGATTGTGGCAACCCTGCATCAAGCGAGTCTGTCTGTGCCATTTTCCCCATAGCATTTGCTCACTTTGTGTCTCCGTGTAACATTTTGGTAATTCTTGCAATATTTCTTTCTTTTTTTTTCTGTCTTTTGTCTTTTTAGGGCTGCACCCATGGCATATGGAGGTTCCCAGGCTGGGCTGTGAATTAAAGCTGTAGCCGCTAGCCTACACCACAGCCACGGCAGCATCACTGGATCCAAGCTGTGTCTGCAACCTACACCACAGCTCATGGCAGCGCCAGATCCTTAACCCATTGAGCAAGGCCCAGGATCGAACCTACATCCTCATGGATAATAGTTGGGTTCGTTAAACCACTGAACCATGATGGGAACTCCTTTTGCAATATTTCAAAATTTTCCATATTATTTGATTTCCATATTATTCCATATTATTTGATTATCAGTGATCAGTGATCTTTGATGTTATTATTGCAAAAAGACTACAACTCGCTGAAGGCTCAGATGATGGTTAGTACTTTTCAGCAATAAAGTATTTTAAAATTCAAGTATGCACATTTTTTAGACGTAATGCTATTGCATGCTTAATATACTACAGTTATAGTATATATATAACTTATATGTATTGGGAAACCAAAATTTTTTCATGTGACTTATTTTATATTCAATTTAATGTGGTGGTCTGGAACTGAACCTGCGATATCTCTGAGGTATACTGGTATTTATTTTGTTCACCAGTGAGAGCCTGGAACATAGTTTTGTTTACTGGTCTAATGCCTAGATTATAATAGGTACCCACTGATCATTGTAAAAGGGTTGAAGTAATTGATTCATCAATACAGCTGTCTTATACCAGTGGTGAATAAAAGTGAGGACAAGAGAATGATTCCCAGATATTCCACCTGAGCTGAGTACCTTTACTGAATTTGAGATTTGGGGGGGGTGGCAGTGGGGGCAGGTGAACAAGATAACATATCTGCCTCTTAGCTCCAATATTGTATTCCTTAGAGACTTGCACAGAAGCCAGGAGAGGAAGGGGAAGCATAAATGAGACAAGTGAGTGAAAAACCCAGCTCTGTTGATATTTGGAAACTCGTTTTGTAATAGAGAGATTTTAAAACTGGGAATTCCCTTTGTGGCTCATTGGTAACAAACCCAACTAGTATCCATGAGAATGAGGGTTCAGTCTCTGGCTTCACTAAGTGGGTTAAGGATCTGGCATTACAGACATGGCTTGGATCTTGTGGTGCTGTGGCTGTGATGTAGGCTCATCATTCCAGCTCCAATTTGACCCCTAGCCTGGAAACCTCCATTATCTGCACATGTGCGGCCCTAAAACAACAACAACAACAAGACAAAAAAAAAAACCCACCTGGGTTTTGCTTCAGGATATCCATGAATCTCTTGAATTCTTTTCCTAGAAGTGTGTGTACATGTGCATGCATGTGCATGTGCATGTGCATATGTGTGTATGTGTTTCTGGGGGAGAGGGTTCATGGATTTTTATCAGATCCTGGAATCTGCTTCGGACCCTGAAATAGTTGAGTTAATGATCTGAAAGAAAGGGAAAGTATCGAGCACCTTCTCATGTAGAGATAATAACACTGTAAGAATGGGCATCAGGAAAGTTCCCATTGTGGCTCAGAGGTAAGGAGCCCAACCTGTATCCATAAGAATGTGGTTCCATCTCTGGCTTCACTCAGTGGTTTAAGGATCTGGAGTTGCTGTGAGCTGTGGTGTAGGTAGCAGTTGCAGCTTGGATCCTGCGTTGCTGTGGCTGTAGCGTACGCTGGCAGCTGTTATCTCCAATTGACCCCTAGCCTGGGAACTTTCATATGCAGCAGGTTCAGCCCTAAAAAGCAAAAAAAAAAAAAAAAAAAAAAAAGGCAAAAAAAAGGGCATCAGGAAAACAGACATACCTGCCTCTCCCCTGACTCTCCACATGGACAAGGGTTCAAATCCCAGCTCTGTTACTTGGCAAATTAACCTCTGAGGAATCTTCCTCATTTCTAAAAGGCAGAAACTATCTCTCTACATATGTTATAAAGATTAAAATTATGTATGTTTATGCAGTATTTAGTAAAGATCCTCACTAGATGGCAACTAATTGTAGTAATAATTTACTTTAATGCCAGACAATTGTAGATTATGCCCATATGGGCAATTTTATTCTTATACCTGGTTTATTTCTTTCATGACTTTTAAACCTCAGCATTACTTTTCTAAGGATTCTCAGTGGATATACCTAACATTTTAAAGGATATAAAGGCAGATTGCCTTGTGAAGTAAACACACACATCAGATTCAAGAAAGAAAAATTAAGAATAAGAAACACTTGGTCTGAGAATAGGAGCCTTAAAACAGATAAAAATCTACTTACCTTTGTTGGTTTATATGAACTGCCTGATAAGCTACAGGCATCCATATTTATTTGTTACATTAATCCTAAATTGAAAGATAATTAGCAAATTTGTTAAGTAGGCTTATGTTTTCCCTTCTTTGCCAACAATTATGATCATTTGTTGGCAACCGAAGGTTGAACTGAGTTCTACTGACTTTATTACAGCTGTCAGGGGGAAGTAATGCATTTGAATTTCACAAACCTATGAACTTTCCAGGTCTTGTGTGATATTTAATAGAGACTCAATCTCTCTCAGAAGGTAGTGATGAGACTTATTAAGATCATACTTCTTAAACAAGGCCACAGAATGGACCCTAATTAATCAGTTTGCTCATAGTAATTTTGTGAAGGGTATATACTCCAATTTTCAAATCTATCTAAGACACTAATTTATGCATATATTGTGTAATTTAGCTTTTAGGAGATAATTCAAAATCTTTGACTTTGCATTGTGTTTTAAAAATCCCTTATGGTTTCTCTAAGCCCTTCTAATATTTACTTGGAAGCTACCATGCAAAATGAATGACACTGGGCCCTGAGAGCCTAAAAGAGAGAAAAACCTAGAAAATCTGTATCATGTAATCATTACCACAGTCTCACTGGAGAAGAGGAAATTAAGGCTCAAAGAGGCTAAATGATGATCTCAGTGTTAGATGGCTTCTATGCAGCATAGATGGGCATCAGGCTCAGGCTTTCTAATGGCAAGTCCAGGGCTCTTAGCACGGTATCACAGCTGCTTTGTCTGGGTGGCAAAGCCCTGGAGATGCTGCCTGTTCTAATCACCAGGCTGTGTGGAAAGGTTGTGTCAATTTCTCCATGAAGATTTAAATTCAAGCAGTTCTAGGACAGTTCTGTGGCTGAGTATATAGGTTTAAGTCACTTTCTGAGACTAAGTGAAGTGATGTTTCTGGACACCATAATGGAAAAACTCCATCTAATTACCTGATACAATGAACACTGATTTAGAAACAAAATCATCAATGATGGGTGTGTTAACTCGGTAAATTGTCTTTTCTATCATTTCTTCTGGGTTTGGGTGTACATTATTTTTTCTGACTGTAAAAATTGTATAGATATTGTAAGTGTACTTGTGTGTATATGTGTATATACTTCTACATGTGCAATGATTGGATTTCAGAGAGGAAGGTACTTCACAAGTCATGGATGGATAGTTAAAAACAGGAGATTTCTAACAGATTGTCTGAATTTTAATCTATTTTTACAGTACAATTCTTATAGACAGCATATAGCTGTCTTGCTTTTTTATCCATTCTGATACCCTATTTCTTTTGATTGAAGTGTTTAGTCCATTAATATTTAAACATAATTATTGATATAGTTGGATTTCTGTCTACCATTTACTATTTTAATTATTATTATTTGCTTTCTATTTATGCACTCTGATTTTTATTCTCCATTTCTCCTTTAATGCTGTATTTTGGTTAATGGGATTTTTAAAAAGAATTTCATTTTAATTGACCTATTGGGTTTTTAATTATACCTCCTTTAATTATTATTAGCTTTTTCTTACTGGTTGCTCCCAGGATTACAATATGCATACATAACTACTTTCAGTGTACTTAGAATTAATATTGTGCCACTGCACATAACATGTAAGGACCGTTCAACTACTGTATACATCCATTTACTCTTTCCCTTGGTTCTTTTTTGCTATAGTTTTTAGTCTTTTTTTCCCCTCTGTTGGTCAGACTGGATAATTTCTATTGACTTATATTCATAACATGCATTCAAATAAAGTGTTCATTGACACTTTGTCATCTCCAATTTGCTGTTAGCCCAATCCAGTGAATTTTTCTTTCAGATAATGTAATTTTTAGTTCTAGAGCTGCTCTGCCCAGTACAGTAGCCACTAGCAACATGTGACTATTTAAATCTAAATTAATTAAAATTAAATACAATTTAAAATTCAGTTCCTCAGTTGCACTAGCCACATTATAATCACTTGGTGGCCACATGTAGCTAGTGACACTGTATTGGACAGCAAAGATATGAAACATTTCTATCCTTGCAGAAAGTCGTATTGGAAATGCTGTTATAGAATCTCCATTTGATTCTTTTTTTTAGTTTTGTTTGATTTTAAACTTTATTTTTTAATTTTTAAAGTTGATTTATAATGTTCTTTTTTTACAGTTTGGATTTCTGTCATGTTAGTTCCTATATTTTCATTTTCTTTGAACATATTTTTCTTTATGTTTTTGAGCATAGTTATAATAGGTATTTTAAAATCCTTGCCAGTGAATTCTAATGTCTGGATCATTTGGGGCTGATCTCTGTTGATTTTCTTTTCTCTTGAGTATGGGTAATGTTAATAATTTACATTGTATCCTGGACATGATACATTATAGATAATCTAATTTTTTTTTTCTTTTTATGGCTGCACCTGAGGCATATGGAAGTTCCCAGGCTAGGGGTAGAATCGGAGCTGCAGCTACCAGCCTGTGCCACAGACACAGCAATGTGGGATCTGAGCCATGTCAGTAACCTATGCTTCAGCTCATAGCAATGCCAGATCCTTAACCACTGAGTGAGGACAGGGACTGAACCAGCATCCTCATGGATACTAGTCAGGTTCTTAACCCCCTGAGCCATGACAGGAACTCCAGATAATCTGAATTCTTATGTTCTCTCAAAGAGTATTTGTATATTAAGAGATTTGTGGTAGGCGGTTAACTTGGATGAACCAAACTGCAAACTCTGTCTTCCCTGTGCTGGGCTGCAAGCTGGACTCTCAGTTCAGTTCTTTGATGCTTATTTGGGCATCTCAAAGTCTACCTAGCACACATGGGATTCAGGGATTTGGGCAGAGCTTATATATAGAATTTGGGGCTCCCCCTCTCTGGGTAGTTCCAGGTTTTTTTTTCTCACTTTTAGCTGCTGTGGTTGCCCTAAATTCTGCCTTTTGGTCCTTTCAGCCAGGAAGACTGTGGCTTTTTCATCTGAGTTTCTCAGTCTGTGTGACATAAAGCTGTAAAAACAGGAAAATTACCCTGTTCTAGTCCATTCCTCCATGTGCTGACGTCCCTTCAGTGTCTGCCTGTTTTCAGTCATTGTCTGGTGTCCTCGCAGAGTTGTTTCCAATATTTTGTTGAGAGTTTCTGACATTGCTGAAGAGGGACCTTATTTCAGATGTTGACTTAGCCACTTACCATCTGACCTGGTTGCTGCCTTTTATGCCTCAGTTCTCCTGTCTGTAAAAAGGGAGTAATAACATCTACCTTACAAGATTGTTGTGGAAAGGAAATAAGCACAGTAATTGCACTTAGAGTTATTTCTGGCAGAGAAATTGCACCATGTTAGCTGTGGTTAATACTGAGTCCCGCCTTCTCACTTAGCATCTGTGAAAGTCATATAGCTGATGGGTGGCAGAGCCAGCACTGAAATCCTAACCTCCACCTGGGCTGCCTATATACCCCATGTATACAACACAAGAAATACAGCTGCCTTAGAGGTATGTATTTGCATGTCAATAACATTTTCAATTATTTAGTATGCTAGAACTCTTTATAAGTTATTTTGTGTTTCCATGGGAATGATTTATTTTGAGATAGGTGGGTGATAGGACAGTCTGATAGATTTTACTAATAATAGCCTTTTCTGTCAGACTCCATTCAAACTTTTGTTTCCCATTTTGTTACCCTTTATTCACCTACATCACTGTAAGGCTTTTGTGGGGAAGTTATTTGGGGTTGTGGGCCCTCACTGCTTTTAACTACATTGCTCTGTTCTCTTTTCCCATTTAATGGGACCATTCAATTCCACTCCTTACTCTGGGCATGAATTAGCCTTCGTAACCCCATACCATGCTTATTGCCCTTCACTCAATGGCCTTTGGGTTGTTGCCCTGTTTTAGGAACAGAAAGGCCCAGTCTTGCTTAGAAATAAAGCCAGGTCTTTGCACATCCGTAGAGGTGTGGGTGGGAGCCTCTGTCATTCTCAGCTCAGGGCTCTCTTATCAAGGGGTGAGATTTGCCTGGATGCACCTTGATACAGTCATGTGTGTCATTTTGTATTTTGAAATTTCTGCCCCAGAGAAACAAATTGCTTCCCTCCTGACAATTGCACTCTAAGCCCAGATTGTTCCTGGGCACCATTTTCTTTCCACGTGGGTTTGAGATAAAACTGGAGACCCCAAAGAGTGAAGGAATACATTCCCTTTGTTCTTGAGCGGGAAAGAAAGAACTCATCAGGAAAGGTAAGGTCTGCTCTCGCTGTTGCCGAGTGTGACTGAATTGCATAAACTCTGTCACTTCCCCAGGCTCATCCTCAGAGTGGTGCCTCCAGCAGGCCATCATGGGCACAGGTGCACAAGCCCTAGAGGTGGCCCCAGGGGAATCACCTGTCTGTCTTTGCCAGGTTCCTGACCAGGTGCCCGGACAGACTGGCAGCTGCGTGGGGCACGGTGGAGGGATAGTGGGGATCTTGCTTTCCAGCCCATGGGACGTGTATATTGGGCTCACTTGTACCCACTTGTCCACAGGTGGGAGGTAACCCTGTGCCCAGCGACAGGATGACAGATGTGCACATCCCCGCCGTGCCCTGCTTCAGTCACCCACTGAGAGGTGGTTACTGGAGCTGGGGCTGACATTGAGCCCAGTGAACCCACAGTCCTCAGCACTAATTGCAGGAGCAGATACTTGGCCCCATGGGCAACTGATCACAATACAGAGGCTTCTACGGGAAATCGTGAGAAAGAGCTGATCGGGGGCACAGCTCCCATTTTGGTTAATGAGTTTTCCTTTCTTCCAGTTTGTGTCTTAGGCTCTTCTCTCTCCTTGCCCTTCCTCTCCCCCTAGTCTCCACTCCAGAGCCAGCATGAATGAAGCCAGGCAGTTTCCAGGCCTTCATATTTGATGGAAATATTTTTCCATTTAAGTTCCTTGTTGGACTCGTTAAGTAGAGGTGGTGGCTGCAGCAGCTTTGGCCTCTCCCCACCTTTGAGAATTCCCCAGTCAAGGCCTCTTAGTGAGAAGGATTTACGATTGAGACAATGCTGCTTTCACAGCTTTTAATTACACTTGACTCCTTCCAAAGCTTCCTGCTGGCAGTAGCTACCTTGTTGAAAAAGGACTGGATTTGGGCTGAGAGCAATGTGGGAGGCGCTCCCTGGCTGGGCAGCGTGGTGTCCAGATCCTGAGTGGCCCCTGATGTCCAGCTGAGTTTCTCTCCCTGGCGTGGAGTGAGTACTTCAGACAGAGGAACCCAAGGCTGTCAGTGGGGAGGTGAGTGCTCCGTGTGGAGTGCTCAGAGCAGTAAATGAGGACTGCCTTTGTGTCCTGGTGCCCTTTTAGGTGGATGCCAGGATAGGATTTGGAGTTCAGTGCTCAGCTCCAGTATTCACAGCACCCTGGTGGTCCTGCACAGCCAGAGGGCTGGCGTGGTGGTCCTCGGCTCTCTTTTCCGAAGTCAGGCTTGACTCTGTTGGGGTCAGAAAGAATTGGAGCTTCTTCTGGGTGTCCATATCTACTGTAGCAGCCCCTTATCTTTTGTCTTTGGCCATGCTCATGGCATGTGGAAGTTCCCAGGGCCAGGGATCGAACTTGCGCCACAGCAGTGACCAGAGCCACAGCAGTGACAACGCCGGATCCTTAACCTACTAGACCACCAGGGCACTCCCTGTAGCAGCCCCTTAAACATGGCCTTGGCCTCTAGTAGGTTCTGGATCATGTGCAAAAGTCATGTTAGCCCTGGGTTTCGGGGTTTTTGCTCTCCTCTGGGTGCTGCTTCTTTTTTCTCTTGCCTCCCCTTCAGTAGTCGTTTCCCATTGTCCTCTCTTTCTCTCTCTTGCCTACCTTCTCCCAACCCATAAAAGCATCCACTTCCCTAATTGCAGCTGATATCCCTCAGAGGGTGATTTTTGAATTCCAAACCTAAAAGCTGACCTTTACGCTAATTTCTGGACTCATGCTTTCAATGATCTAGCAAGGAGATTGAAACTGAGTTGTTGAACCAGGGGTTGCAGTAAGGTTTCTCTGTCTCAGCTCGGTTGACATTGGGGCTGGGTAATTTATTGTTGTGGGTCCTGTCCTGCACACTCAGTGTGTTTAGCAGCTTCCCTGATCTCTACCTACTAGGTACCAATCTCAGCTGTGACAATCAAGAATATCTCTAAACATCTTGGAGTTCCCGTTGTGGCTCAGTGGTTAACGAATCTGACTAGGAACCATGAGGTTGTGGGTTTGATCCCTGGCCTTGCTCAGTGGGTTAGGGATCTGGCGTTGTCGTGAGCTGTGGCATAGGTTGCAGACTTGGCTCGGATCCCCGCGTTGCTGTGGCTCTGGCGTAGATCAGTGGCTACAGCTCCCATTGGACACCTAGCCTGGGAACCTTCATATGCTGCAGGAATGGTCCAAGAAATGGCAAAAAGACAAAAAAAAAAGACAAAAAAAAGTATCTCTAAACATCTCTAAACCCCCAGGTGAGATCCACCAGGGTAAGTGCTACTAGTCACTGAAATAGGGACCACATGGAACTGAATGGGTTTGGGGAAATAGATGAGTTAGGTGTTAAGAGATGTAATACCAAGGGTATTGGTGGCAAAGGAGATAAGGAGGGCCTAGGAAGAACGAGGGAAGAAAGATGCAGCCCATGTTTTGATGCTTGAAAATCTTGGACCACTCTCTCATAAGTCTTTGCAATAAAAACATGCATACGAATTGAAAAAAATTAAAGGAAGACTCAGTGACTTGCAGAAAGAATAGCAAAAGGCCAGGGGTCCAATATGGGTGCTCCTCTTGACCAGCCAGCCTAGTCCCTTGACTTAGTTGAGCCTCAGTTTCTTTATCCATAAAATGAGGGGTTTTCCTGCATGAATGTTAAGGCTCTGCTGCCCTGTGACTCTTTCGCCACTTGTTTTATTTCACTGGCCAATTCCAAAAGGCTGCCTTCTTCATGGATGGAGCGATTCCTTCAATGGGAAGGAAAACAGGTGAAGGAGGAACACACTTGTTGGGAGCAGGAAGGCACTGGGGTTCATATTGCCTTTATTTGCAGGTATTCCTAGCTGGTCCTAAGAGAAGCACGCATTGCCTAGAGGGTGCAGAGAAATACCTGAGCCTGAGAAGCCATCATATGGAAATCAGCCTCCCTGACAACTCGGGCATGTCCAAAACCCAAATATCTCCCCTCCCATCTCACCGACCCACTCCCCCTCCTCCCTCTCTCTGGCTCCTTTAATCATCATTTCCATCCAGCCTCTTCCAGCCTATCGGGAAGCTCTGGGAGGCCGGTGATGGATTTGACTGAACAGTGTGTAATATAAAAGGGCAGAGCTGAGCCTGAAGGGACTGGGGGCTGCAGGAGCTCCAATATTGCTTCCTCCAACAGGGCAGTGCTGGGGAGCCCCCTTGGGATTACTCACACAATATTACTGCCACCGGTGAGGGTGGGGGGAGGAAGGGGAGGCAGGCTGGCGAGGGGGAGGGGCTTAGGAGAGGGGCCACCGAAGCTGAGAAGAACAACAACAATAATAATGGCAATATTTCCATAGTAGTAAAAATAGTAATAATTGTGTTTTCCAGGTTTATTAACTTGGGGGAGTCTGGTTTATTAACTCTCCTGGCTTATTAACTTGGAGAAGTCTTTGCCGGTTGCCACACATGCCCGAGGCTGGCGGCTGTGTTTGAGTTCATCAGTCTCCCGCAATCCAAGAGAAAGAGGGGCACGGGAGAGAGGGGAGGAGGCAGGAGTGGTGATATTTGAAGTAATTAGAGAGACTTTATTGAAATCAAATGCACAGGCAAGAAATGGTAATTAACTGAGGGAAGGAAGCCGATGCTCTGTTCTCTCTCATCTGAGAACCGTGGGGCTGTCACAGATAATCCTCATCTTGGGGGCTCTGGATAGAATGTGAAAAGGCAGCATTGGAAAGAATACTTTAAAAAAGAGAGAGATCAAAACTGAACAGTGCAGGAAGGATTCATACCTTTCCTCCTCTAGTTACCACTGGTACAACATGTCAAAAAGGAAAAAGGCAAATAAAAAGGAAGTGTTTAATTGGAAATTCAGTTTCTGTCCCTGAAATTATTCTCTAGTATGAATAATCACTCAATAAGGGAAGAAACTGATTATACAGGTCTGGGGAGGTCAGATTGAAAACTTCTAATAGAAATACTGTGAGGAGAGGGATCTTGGGGGAAATTTTCAGTATTTTGAAGCTGACTTCATGGTACTGGGATTAGGCAGCCAGTAAGTAGCATTTCCTTGGATTCTCTTGGTGGGTGGAGGCTGCAGGATTGTCTTTGGAAGGTGCTGGTGATGAAGGGGTGGTGGGCATTCTGGCTAAGGAGTGGGATGAGCTCCTTGGAAAGATGTTCAGCTCAGCTAAGGAAGAACTTCTAACCCTGCTTTTGTTATGAGCCACATGGGAAGTTCTAACCCTGCCTTTGAACTTAGAGTCAGTCCTTTATTATGATGGTGGCATAGAAGGCATTAAAAATCCTTATATTGAATATATACTTACAATCTACTCTCTTTCAGTACAAAAAAGAAAACTGGCTTAATGAGATGACTTTGAGATCAAAAGACCCTGGACTTGGATATAGAAAAGCCCCATTTAAGACACCCTTTGAACCTCAGTTTCTTCATGTATAAAAATGGGGCAAATTATGTCTCTGGCAGGGTTAGTGTAAGGATTGCTGGAGATAATGAAATCTGAGTAACGCATTGTGGATTATAAAGAGCTATATACCTTTAAGAGTAGAAACGATGCTCGTTGTTATTACTAGGAGTTGTTGTTTTATGAATATGAGGCTCCACGGCTCTAGGTGCAAATATTCTTTTTCTCCCAGCATCTCTGGTGGTTTTGCTTTATGTTCACCCTCCTGGAGCTGGACGATAAAGAGCTGCTCTGTCAACATTGACACAGGGATTGCTCTGTGTCTGGATGTATTCAATCAGTAATTTCGCTTGCAGCTTCCTTTGTCAGTGCTTTGAGTCTCATGGCCAAAACGCGCTGTGGACACGCAAAGGCTCTCCTGTATTACAGGGATTTACTTCTAATTAGGAGAGTATCAAGTTGAGAACTGGGCCCCTCATCAGGGTAGAACCACTCTTGGGCTGGTGGAAGAAGGCTTAAGCCAGAGCCCTGGGTTGAGCCATGTGGTCCAGGCTCTGATCAATTCCGGACATTCAGCCCCAGGTGGGCCTTCGTCTTCTCACATGGACTAGTCTGTGCTCATCCCTCTTACCTTCTGCAGGTGGTCTGAGAAGGCAGGGTTTCCTAAGTAATCATCCCACTTATTCAACCTTTATTCCCCCAAATCTACTGAACGCCTGCTCTCTGCCAGGCCCGAGTCTTATTTTAACAAACTATCCTTCTCACAGATGCCTATCTGAATTAGGCTGTTGGCGCGGCTACTCTGTAGACTAGGAAATGATGTGGGTGAATATTGCTCTATCTTTAAGAGACGATACAAAGAAAACTACAAGCATTTAGTGGGCCCTTTTCATTCACTGAAACCTTAAATGTTTGCTGTACTATTGTTGGACCTACGGGAGAGAATAAAAGAGATAAGACAAGATCTTGGTCTTTCAGTGTTTTCTGATCCAGTGAAGGAGTTGAAAGCACAGATGGCAAAGTATTGGGAACAGTGAAATCAACAAGTGCAAAAGTGATGGGGTATAAATTAAACATGCAAGGGCTTATCATGAAGCACAAAGGGGTCAGTAAAACAGGTTGAAAAATAAGCCAGGGAAGGTTTTCTAGGCGAGGTAAGTTTTGATTCAGGTCTTTAAGAAAACAGTTGGCAGAGAGCAGTGTTTCCCAGATGTACTTCCAGTAGTGGTACAAAAAGTTGAGTTTACCTGGCACCCTGGTGTACATTTTGTACTGCAAGACTACTGTCTTTACTTTTAACATGTGTAGAAAAATGATAACAGCAAACCAATGGTGTCAGGGTAGTGATATAAAATTTATATTTTTAAATAAATCTGTTTAAGGAAAATAAGTGAATTGATTACAAATAAAGGGTTACAGGGAGTTCCCATTGTGGATTAGTGGGTTAAGAACCTGACTAGTATCCATGAGGATGTGGGTTTGATCCCTGGCCCT